>NC_057810.1:322889302-323554205 GCF_018294505.1 Triticum aestivum | reverse complement strand
GACGAAGTCAAGGTCATGTTGCTGCCTGCGCGAGACTTCGTCCGCGGCGACGGCAACCTCTGTGCCCAACTTCACGCATTGTACGGGTGCATCACCAGCCCCAGCGTCGCCACTCCCTCCGATGGTGTGCTTTGACGGCATCCTCATACACTCCAGAGTCCAGACGTTGGTGACCACTGTGGGCCGGGTGTGCTGCCGCCTACTATGGCTGTCTCGAGCATGCTATTAATACGGACCAGTGGGAGCGAGGCAGGCTGCGGTCAAAAGCCGTCTCGCCTCCCGGTGAGCCTGCGCGGCGGACTTCTGCCATTCTACCATCATTTCACACAACTACTCGCACGCCTCCCGTCAATACGCACACCTGCATGCACGCCTCCCAGTATGCCTACGCGGCGAACTGCTCGCATGCGTCCCGTCAACTCACGCCTGCTCGCATGGCACACGGGGCATGTGGCAACACGTATATTTTTTGGTTTATTGATGATTCATTCTGCCGCTTTACTACTTAACTGAAGCATGGCACGGTCTAATGCACATGGTCTGAATAAATAATCCGTATGAGATATTGGTTGCCAGTTTTTAATAATCTCCTATTTGTAAGAAGATGATATCAAAACGGGTCTCATTGATGAAAAAATACAATATCACAGTCTACCAGTGTCCATATATGACACCACGATAAGTTTCATGAATTTCAACTAAGTTTTGGATTTACTGAATTTTAAAAATATATATTCTCAATATTTTGAAATCTCTTGCACATGGAAACATGCACCCAGCGACACACATGATTTTGCAACCCATTTTGGTTCACATGTAGCTCAAATTTGATTTTTGCACATTAAATACCTAGGAAATGAATCAATGTATAAAAACGGTCGAATGATGTCTATTTTAAAAAAAATTGACAGGACACTCCGCCTTTCGTTACATGTTCACTGCAGAATTTTTTTGACATGCCTCAGAGTGGCTATGGTGGTGCGGGATGTGTGTGTCTGTGTGTGTGGGGGTGGGGGGAGGGGTAAGATAGTACACTATGAGTTGTGAACCTCCGTGTGGGATTATTGATCATTTTTTGAGTCATATATGCCACATAAAAGTCATGAATTGGTTATTTAAAGCATTACACATCCCTTTCATACATAATGTTCGGGCCACATGCATGCATTGGTGGTCCTCTCGGACACTCTCAGTCGTGCGGTTATCAGCGACGTGCCCATTCATTAGCCCATAAAAGGTTTTCAGTCTCCACCGACAATGAGAGGCATTTGACACTACAAAAAAAGACACATCCATGACATTTTGGGCTGAACGGATTTTTTTCCTGTCATACTTATGACACTTCTATGACGATAGTTGTGACAAAACCCGGTATCGTCAAAGATGTGGTGGGATCCTACTTCTATGACAAAAAATCATGACAGAAAATGGGCTTTTCATCCTGGGTGAGCCAGAGACGCAGCTGCATGACATTCTTTGGGCCGTGCATGATGGAAAAAACCATGGTAGAAGCGAGGGCGAGGAAAATTTCGGGGAGTTCCCAGTTATGGTGGGTGGTCGGGGGCCGAGAGATGCATGTTTCTCTCGTACACGTACGCGCGTGTGTGTGAGGCGTTGGGCTCTAACTGAACCCGAGCGGGGCGTTGGGCTCTAACTGAACCCGAGCGATTGCGCTAGCTACGTTACTGAACCTGAGCGATCGATCCCTTGCTGTTAACTGAACACGAGTGATTCCTTCACTACTGCTGCTAACTGAAGCTGATCGAACCCTGCTTCCTCCCTCCCTGGATGAACAATGAGTGTTGTTGGGGGTTTGGATGAACAGTTCCTGGTGGGGGTGGATGAACATGACCCCGTGGTGTTTCCTCTGGATGAACATGACCCCAATCGAGCCGGTTGGGGGTGGATGAACTGGATCCCGTGGAGGGTTGGATGAATAGGGGCCTGTGGAGGGCTGGTTGAACAGTAGCCAGTGGAGGGCTGGATGAACAGTAGTCCGTGGAGGGGTGGTTGAACAGGACCCCGTGGAGAGGGCTGGTTGAACAGTAGCCGGTGGAGGAGCACGCAGTGGAGGCTGGATGAACAGGAGCCCGTGGATGAATAGTCGCAGGTGGAGGCTGGAGGTGGTCAACGGTGGATGAACAGTAGCCTGTGGAGGCTGGAGGAGGTTGATGGTGGAGATGAACAGTATCCCGTGGAGTCCTGTTTTGTGGTACTGCCACACCCCTCCCAATGAACATGACCCCATTTCGACCGTAGCGCTCCAACACAAGTCCGTTTCCTCCATTTTGTGGTACGCCAAACCCCTCCCGATCAACAGGACCCCGTTTCGACTGTAGGAGGTCCAACAGAAGTCTGTTTCCTTTGTTTTGTGATATGCCAAACCCTTCCCAATGAACAAGATCCCGTTTTGACCGCGACCGGTCGAACACAAGGCCGTTTCCTATGTTCTGCGGTACGCCAGGCCTCATTTCCATTGGCTGTTCCGTCCAAGCCGGTTGTCTCCCACACGTTCCGTTGCCTCCAAATGAACACGACACATTCCGTTGCCTCCCCATGAACACGACGACGATGCAATTTCTCCATTCCGACCCAGCCATGTACACGAGCCCTGGCCGTACGTATGTGCGAGTGATGACCCACAAGTGTAGGGGATCTATCGTAGTCCTTTTGATAAGTAAGAGTGTCTAACCCAACGAGGAGCATAAGGAAATGATAAGCGGTTTTCAGTAAGGTTATCTCTGCAAGCACTGAAATTGTAGGTAATAGATAGTTTTTTGATAAGATAAATTGTAATGAGTAACAAGCAAATAAAGTAAATAAGGTGCAGCAAGGTGGCCCAATCCTTTTTGTAGCAAAGGATAAGCCTGGACAATTTCTTATAATGAGAAAGGAGCTCCCGAGGACACATGGGAATTATCGTCAAGCTAGTTTTCATCACGCTCATATGATTCGCGTTTCGTACTTTGATAATTTGATATGTGGGTGGACCGGTGCTTGGGTACTGCCCTTACTTGGACAAGAATCCCACTTGTGATTAACCCCTATTGCAAGCATCCACAACTACAAAAGAAGTATTATGGTAAACCTAACCATGACATTAAACATATGGATCCAAATCAGCCCCTAAGAAAGCAACGCATAAACTAGGGTTTAAGCTTCTGTCACTCTAGCAACCCACCATCTACTTATTACTTCCCAATGCCTTCCTCTAGGCCCAAATAATGGTGAAGTGTCTTGTAGTCGAGTTCACATAACACCACTAGAGGAAAGACAACATACATCTCATCAAAATATCGAATGAATACCAAATTCACATGATTACTAATAGCAAGACTTCACCCATGTCCTCAGGAACAAACATAACTACTCACAAAGCATATTCATATTCATAATCAGAGGAGTCATAATATGCATTAAGGATCTGAACATATGATCTTCCGCTAAGTAAACCAACTAGCATCAACTACAAGGAGTAATCAACACTACTAGCAACCCACATGTACCAATTTGTGGTTTTGATACAAGATTGGATACAAGAGATGAACTAGGATTTTGAGAGGAGATGGTGCTGGTGAAGATGTTGATGGAGATTGACCCCCTCCCAATGAGAGGATCGTTGATGATGACGATGGTGATGATTTCCTCCTCCCGGAGGGAAGTGTCCCCGGCAGAACAGCTCTGCCGAAGCTCTAGATTGGTTCCGCCAAGGTTCCGCCTCGTGGCGGCGGAGTTTCGTCCCGTAAGCTTGCCCATGATTTTTTCCAGGGTAAAAGCCTTCATATAGCAGAAGATGGACACCGGAGGGCCCCCAGGGGGCCCAGGTGACAAGGGGCCGTGCCTAGTAGGGGTGGGCGCGCCCCCACCCTCCTGGCCAGGGCTTGGCCCCCCTGAGGTATTTTTTCCGCTCAATAATTCTTATTAACTCCAAAAACAGGTTTCGTGGAGTTTCAAGATTTTTGGAGCAGTGCAGAATAGGTTTCCAATGTTTGCTCCTTTTCCAGCCAGAATTCCAGCTGCCGGCATTCCCCCTCTTCATGGTAAACCTTGTAAAATAAGAGAGAATAGCCATAAGTATTGAGATATAATGTGTAATAATAGACCATGATGCAATAAATATTGATATAAAAGCATGATGCAAAATGGACGTATCAGCGAGTAGGCGTTCGAGAGCCCTCCCGTACGTACGTACGTGGCCGTATTTTATTTCTTGCACCTTGGCCGCTGTACGTACGTGTACATGCTACGTGTGCACCTCTACTATGACACGTGCACGCCTCTACTACAACACGTGCGTGCCTCTACATCGACCAGTATGTATGTACACGTTCGCGACCAGAATGACAATGCTATATATGCTTCGATCAGGTGGGTCCTGACTTTCAGGCACTTCCTTGTGTGCGAAGATGTAGCTGGTGGGTCCCAGCAGTCAGGCGGGGGAATCATTTTTTTTTGCCCGTAATATGGACGAACTTCCTTGCATGCAAAGATGTAGCTTGTGGGTCCCAGCAGTCAGGGGAAATGTTTTTTCCTGAAATACGGTGGCTCGTCCGATGGGTCCCTGCTGTCAGGTGGAGAAATCATTATTTTCCATGTAATAAGGAGGCACTTCCTTGTTGCGGCCGTGCTCCCATGTCAGCCTCTGCACGTACAATACTCTTCCAATGGAAGTCGTTCCTTGACCACGTTAACCACGCCGCGCCGAGAGCACCAGGGCGGTGGACGACGGCAAGGCCTAGGAAGGGGATGACGCGGTGTCGGGGAAGACCGGCAGTGGATGCCCACGCAGAGTGGAGTGGGGTTCACTGGTTCGGCTTCGGTGTGAGGCTATCGTCGCCGCAGAATAACAGGGGGAGTGGGTGAGTGGAGGGATGGCCTAGCCAGCGGTGGGAGTAGTATGGGGCGGTGAGGCCTCCACGGCACCACAGCCAGCCACGGGAGGCAGGAGCAGGCGACACGACCGGCGTTGCTTTGGGCGGCTGGAGCAAGAAGGCCAGAGGTTGAAGAAGCACTATGGCCATTGGATGGACATCGTACGGTCACTGGAGCTAGAATCATTCATATTGACTAATTTGACAAAGCCCTCCGTCCTCGTCAACTTAGTAGGCCCACAAGTCAGCCTCCCACTATGGTGGGTCCCAGCTAGCAGGGGTATTCATTTTATTGTGCGTAATATGGAGGCACTTCCTTGCGTGCGAAGATATAGCTGGTGGGTCCGACTTGTCAGTGGGGGGAACTTTTTTTCACGAAATACAGAGGCCCTTCCGGTGGGTCCCAGATGTCAGCTGGAGGAATCATTATTTTGCGCCTAATAAGGAGGCATTTCCTTGTGTGCAGTCGTGGACCCAGCTGTCAGCCTCTCCACGTAAAGTCCATGTCTGATGGAAGTCGTTCCTTGACCATGTTGACCACGCCGCGTCGAGAGCACCAGGGCAGTGGACGACGGTGATGCCTAGGAAGGGGACGACATGGAGCCGGGGAAGACGCGACAGTGGATGCCCACACAGAAAGGAGTACGAGGGTTCACTGGTTCGGCTTTGGTGTGAGGCCGCCGTCCCCACAGAATAACAGGTGGTGTGGGTGAGTGGAGGGATGCCCTGGCCAATGGTGGGAGTAGTAGGGGCGGTGAGGCCTCCGCGGCAGCACAGCCGGCCACGAGAGGCAGGAGCAAGTGGCACGACTGGTGCTGCTTTGGGCAGCTAGAGCAAGAAGACCAGAGGTTGAAGGAGCACGACGGCCGTTGGATGGACATCGTATGGTCACTGCAGCTAGAATCATTTATATTGACTAAGTTGACAAAGCCCTTGGTACGCGTCAACTTAGTAGGCTCACAGGTCAGCCTCCGAAATGGTGCGCCCCAGATGTCAGGGGTAGGAATCATTTTTTGGGCAGCTGAAGCTAGAATATCCGAGATTGAAGAAGAAGCATGACATCCGTTGGATAGACATCCAATGGCCACTGCTGCTAGAACTGTGTGTTGACTATAAGTTGACAAAGCCTTGCATACGCGTCAACTTACTTTTTTTAGGGGACGCGTCAACTTAGTAGGCCCACAAGTGTGTGGCAAAGAACTTATAGCCCATTTGCGATTTGTAAGAATGTACAACCCATTTTTGAATTCTAATGGAATTTACTACAGCCCATTTATAGTTTGTTAAAAGTACAACCCATTTTCTAGCTAGGACAAGATTAATAATTTGTTCAAAACAGAATTCAATAAAAATTTCCCACATTTTGATGGGATCCGAAATATTTTTATCCCAAAATTTCTTGTCTGATTAAATATAAATTTGTACTACGTAAAAATCGAACAAAATATTGCGCGAGAAACAATTAATGAAATTAAAATTTTCAAAATCCAAAAATAACATTTTATAAACTAATTACGTGTTTGGTGCATTTTTTTAGTCACTACCTAGTTTTTATAATTACATCCCATTTAGTATTTCTTAAAGCCCATTTTCCTGTTAAACCTAATGCATCCCTCCTAGGAAAGATTTGCATCCCAGCAGGACAGAGAATAACAAGTTCACCTTGCCTTGGTATTCCTCAAAAAAAAAGTATAGCTGGGCTATCCATTTTCATCTTGAAAAATTTAATATCTGGGCTGGATATCTGGCCTAGCCTAGATGGGCCACAACCCACCCACTTAATACCCTGCTCTCCTCTGAACAACAATGAAAACATTGCTCAAGAAAAACTCTGAAGTGCTCACGCCTAAAAATCACAAATACTGCTCGAGCTACTTGGTCCAATCTGTCGGCCGCTCCTTGTGCAATTTGTCGGATTACGGGTTCCGCAAACCCTTGAAAGGTTTGAACTCTGGGGTGCGTGCGGAGATCTCAACCTACCCAGCCTGCCTACTCGTGATCCTCCTAAGCCTAGCGCGTCGGGATCGAAGACACAAAGAGACACAACAGTTTATCCTGGTTCGGGCCACCTTACGGTGTAATACTAATGCGGAGCATCCCACGATCATCCCCATGGACGTATCTACATCTCCCACAACACCACTTGGACCTATGACAAGAGCTCGAGCAAAGGCTATCGAAGATAAGGTGAACTCGCTCCTCTCCGAACTCCCTCTCCCTACACACGAGACATGGCTACTACCTCATGCGGAGACCCTATGTGTGATTAGGTGCTTGGAAGGGAGCCACGGAATAGCTTCATTCAATGGACAAGACGGCAAGGACACCAAGCGTGAAGATCAAGGAGAAGAGCTGCTTTGGAAGCTACAGGCCCCGGACGATCGGCCCAGCCCGAACGTCCGACACCTGGTGGTCGCTACAGGCAAGAGAAGAGAGGCAAGCCAGAGCTACATGCTCCGGACGACCGGACCAGCCCGGACGTCCAACCACTCCCAGGCCCCGGACGACCAAGCCCTTCCAGACGTCCGGCCCTTCCCCAACAGAACCAAAATCACGAAAATCCCAGGAAGTCCGGACGACCGTGCCAGCGACCACAGAACCGAATCTACGGACATCCGAAGAACTCCGGACGTCCGGGACCCCGCGAGCCTCCGTACGACCGGCGCCCCACGGATGTCCGGACCCTGGCTACGTCCAGCTGCGGGCTGATGCCCATGTACCCCTTCATTTCGCCCGTCATTTGCACTATGACTATAAATAGACTTCTCCCACCTCCTAGCTAGGGTTAGCATTGATTTAGCTCATTTGTGAGATAGAGCCTCGCTCATCCATACGGATCTATTCCTTGTGAGGGACCGACAACTCTTCGGAGAAGATCCACCTGGATTCAAGACCTCCATCCGGAGAAGACGATCATCAAGACCTCCTCATGGGGAAGAACCGGTTACCCTTTGTACCGTCCTTTGTTGGACTTGGATCTTGTATCTCTACTTGTTTTTCGATGATCTAGCACATGTGTGACTTCTATTTTGGTTGGTTGAGTGTTTTTCCTTCGCTTCCCTCCTCGCGTTCTTCATGTTCCTCGTAGGGATCCTCTCCAAATGTGAAAGATCAGCCCCTAGGGTTCCGCCCTACATCATCTTGGTATCATCAGCCACGTTGATCACGTTTTGGAGCCCCTACCCCGTGTTTTCTAGCTTGATTTTGTTGTTTTCATCCTAAATCCGAAAATCCCCACCAAAAATATCCCCAATTTTTTTTGTGATTTGTTGGTGTGTTGAAATTTTGTTGGATTTGATCCATGGATTTGTGTTGCCGCGTGTGGATCTAGCTTTCCCCACCCTCCCCACCCTTTTCCATCCACAAATCCGCTCAAATTCGACATCACCATTCCCCTCCACCCCGAAATCGTGCAGTTCATCCCATGCCTGATTTTCTCCCACGCACCGGACGACCGGATGACCGTGACACTCCGGATGTCCGAGCAACTTTGACGAAACTGAATTTTCCCAGTTCAGCCACCACCACTTCCCCTCTCTCCACCACATTTTCCAAACCCTCATACCACCACAGCTGCCCACATACAACACCATCATTCACCATACCTCCTATGACGATTTGGACACGTTTTGGTCTTTGAGATTTTGAGTTGCGGTTCCCTTGTCCCAATGTGTTTCGGCTATAGAGGTACGGTTCGACATCATCATCACCACCACTCATCTTTGCAAAGGACTCATCATAGGCAAGGACGGTAACCTCGACGACATCTTTGTCATACCTTGCAATTGCATTGATAACCACATGACCTTACTTTTGTGTTGCTTACCCATCGAGACTAGCCATTGAGTATTGCCGGCACCGTGACTTGTGCGCATTAGTGTTCATACTCCATAGCATACATACCATACCATAGTGGTGCATATCTTGGCATCCTCTTTTGTGTCACAAGGTTGTCATCGCACACACAATTGCTATCTTGGTTCGTGAAGTTTTGCATGAGAAAAGAGCTCAAAAGTGAAACAACTAACAAAGCTTTTAAGCAAAGTGGAAAGATAAGCAAAGAGCTTATAAGCAAGAACCATAGCATCATACTACATTAAGATTGTCATATCCGATCATCTTGGATCATATCACCGAAATACCATACATATAGCATACTTGGGATAGAGGTCGTTGCATTTTTTTCCTAGTAGGTCGTGCACAAGTTACGTATCCGCCTATTGTGCAATCGTGCTAGCGTCTCTCGTGCATTGTGCAACAAGAGCATTTTCGTGGATTCCACATTTTGGCTCATTTTTGGTTTGCACAATCCCACTTATCTATTTGCATGTGTGTTTCCGTGTACCTATACTTGCTTGGTCTACTTGTTGCATTTGCAAATTTGTGAATCTTTTCCAACATTATTGAAGCTCACTCACAATTGCATCAAATTTTGTGGCACCGTCCTAACCAAGCTCCACCATAAGCTTTTACTTGTGTAGGTGTGAGAACCAACAAGAATTGGTACCAATTGTGCTATTTCATTGTCCGCATCTGAGTGATCTTGATCCACATTCAACATCGGTCAAGGTACATTTGGTATAAGTCTTCTCCTTCTACCACTCACATTTTTGCTTGGAATGATGGATAGGCCAAGTACTTCTACCAACCCACTCTTCATCAAGCAAGGCGACGAAATGTCATCATTCGTCACCAAGAGCCACCTCTTTGGTGCACAACGAGCGTTGCATCAAGAGCAACAAGCGATGACCGACCGCATTGACAAACTCACCACCGACTTGCGACTCTCTGAGCAACGTACAAGGGAATACTTCGACAATAAGCTCGACGCTCACAAGCAAGAGAATGATGCAAGAATGGATGAGATCCGCGCCATGTTGGTGAACCGTCCTCCTTCAACTTCTTCATACTCAAGACGGAGCCGCTCAAGTCGACACTCCGACCACACCTTCTCCGGCTCAAGTACATCAACATTGAACACTCTTTGACGAGCCGCGCGTCAAAACCATCATGCATCTCGCAATCCTCTACACGACAAGCATTCACAAGAGAAAGTCAATGAGCAAGTACTTCATCCTCAACCACACCAAGTTGCTTTTGCACAAGCTCAAGAACGACAACGTCAATGTCAACAAGAGGAATAACAAGCGCGTCTACATCAAGAGGAACAAGACGCCGAGGCTCAACGTCTTCTACAACAACAACAACAACGTGAAGCACAAGCTCTTGAGGCGCAATGTGCACTTCAAGAATCAAGTCAAGTAATCGCCAACCGCAATCGAGATCGGCGCAATCAAGAGGAAGCACTTCACGAAGACATCCAAGAACGGAACTACCAACGAAGAGTGCAACGTCAAGTTCCTCAAGCTCCTCATCAAGCTCGACAAGCTCCTCCACAAGCTCGACAAGCTGCTACTCAACCTCAAATTCAACATGAGCAAGAAGACGATGGACTTCCTCCATGCAAAGAGAAACATGAGGTTGATTATCCTCCACATCAAGGACGTCATCACCACCAGCGCCAACAACACAATTAAGAGCAATGCTATGACAAGCTAAAATTCACCATGCCCAAGTTCAATGGAAGCAATGATCCCGAAGAGTACCTATCATGGGCATTGAAGGTCGACAAAATCTTTCGTTTGCACAACTATGAGGAAGAGAATAAGATCGCCATGGCATCCCTTGAGTTCCAAGACTATGTGCTCATATGGTGGGGAACAAGTCCTTGAGTGCCGAGAGGCAAGAGGTGAACCACCAATCACCACTTGGGCTCGAATGAAAGATGTCATGCGAGAACGTGTTGTGCCCACCTACTACAACCGCAATCTCTTCAAGAAGCTCCAACTCCTCAAGCAAGGAACAAAGAGTGTTGAAGAATACTACAAGGAAATGGAGATAGCCATGATACGAGCCAATGTCACGGAAGATGATGAGCAAACAATGGCACGCTTCTTGAATGGCCTCAATCATCCCATCAAGAAGATTGCCGAATTCCAACCCTACTCCAACCTCATTGAGCTCGTGCATCAAGCTACCAAAGTTGAACGTCAAGTGCAAGATGACTTCAAGTACGCCAATTACTCATCCAAGACCTACAGCTTCTCCAACACCCAAGCTTCAATGACTCCTCCAACTTCTACCTCAACAAAGCCATCTACAAGCACCGACGACAACTCAAGTTACAAGAAAACTTTGACAAGCTCAAGTCGTCCTCCTTCTACTACAAGCAACTTCAAGCCGCGCTTCATCATCTACTCCGACCGATGAGACCGTCAAGACAAGCTCCTTCAAGTGTTTGCCACTTGCGGCGGCCCAGGCCACAAGTCCTTCCAATGCACAAACAAGCGAACCATGATCCTCAATGATGATGGAACCTATGACTCCATGACTGAAGAGGAAATGAAATCCCTTGAGCAAGTGGCCATGCACCGGCGTGTGAACGAGGATGAAGATGATCAAGTCTTTTGTGATGAGGATTTGAGCCCCGCTCTTGTTGTCTCCAAAGTCTTGACTCTTCAACATCAACAATAAGAAGACCAACGATGCCACATCTTCCATAAAAAGGCCGACATCAATGGAAGGTCAGTCAAGGTCATCATCGATGGAGGTAGTTGCCACAACTTGGCAAGTGAAGACCTATGCTCCAAGCTTCAATTGGTCAAGATGAAGCACCCGCACCCATACAAAGTCTAATGGCTAAGCGACTACGACACTATACGAGTTGAGCATACAGTCCAAGTCTCCTTCAAAATTGACGCATATGAGGACACTTTGGAGTGTGATGTCGTCCCGATGTCCATTTGCCACCTCCTTCTTGGTCGACCATGGCAATTTGACCGTGGTGTCATCCACAACGGACGTACCAATCACTATAGCTTCAAGATGAAAGGGAAGGAGTATGTGCTACGACCTATGTCTCCTAGTCAAGTGATAGCCGACAAGCAAGCCACCCATCATGGAGAGAAGAGTGAGAAAGTGATCCACCAAAAAGAGAGTGAGAGCCACAAGCCAAAACCGAGTGCCTCCATGATGAGCGACAACAAAAACTTAGTCCTGTTTGCCACCAAAAGTGAGATGACAGAAGTGTGTGAGAACCCATCGAGTGTTATGCACTTTGTCCTTGTGTGCAGGGATGGGGAACCAAAACCTTACACCTCTCATGATCTACCTTTAGTGTTATCTTCTCTTTTGTAGGAATTCCAAGATGTTTTCCCTGATGAGCTACCTCCGGGACTACCTCCTCTACGAGGCATTCAGCACCGAATCGACCTCATCCCCGATGCACCTCTTCCAAGCAAAGCTCCATACCGCGTCAAACCCGAAGAAACTAAGGAGATCCAACAGCAAGTACAACACCTAATCGGCAACGGTCATGTACATGAAAGCTTAAGCCCTTGTGCCATTCCCGTTATACTTGTGCCCAAGCAAGACGGTAGTTTTCGCATGTGCTCAGATTATAGACCCATCAATGCTATTACCGTTCGTTATAGGCATCCCATTCGTCCCTTAGATGATATGCTTGATGAACTTAGCAGTGCCACCATTTTCTCAAAAGTTGATCTTAAAAGTGGCTATTATTAAATCTGCATACAAGAAGGTGGTGAATGGAAAACCGCATTCAAAACCAAATTTGGCTTGTACAAGTGGTTGGTTATGCCTATGGGTTTGTCGGAAGCTCCTGGTACTTTCATGCGTCTTATGCATTTTGTGCTTCCACCTTGTATTGGAGTGTTTGTTGTGGTTTACTTTGATGACATTCTTGTTTTTAGCAAATCCATGAAAGAGCATCTAAAGCATGTTAGGGCTGTTTTTCAAACTCTTCACAAGGAACGTCTTTATGCCAACATGAAAAAGTGCACATTTGGTGTTGACAAGCTTGTTTTCTTGGGTTTCATCATTTCTTCCAAGGGTGTCCATGTTGATGAATCTAAAATTGAAGCAATTAAAACTTGGCCCCAACCCACTAATTTGTAACAAGTGCGTAGCTTTCTTGGCCTTGCGGGATTTTATCGTCGCTTTGTGAAAGATTTTAGCACTATTGTCGCTCATTTGCATGCCTTGAGTAAGAAGAATGCTCCTTTTGTTTAGGGATCTTTGCAATCTACCGCTTTTGATGAGCTCAAGTCTTTGCTTACTCATGCTCCGGTTCTCGCTTTGCCCAATTTTGACAAAACTTTTGAGGTTCATTGTGATGCAAGTGGTACCGGAATTGGTGGAGTTTTGATGCAAGAAAACGAGCTATTGCATATTTTAGTGAAAAACTCTCTGGTGCTCAACTTAGCTATCCCATCTATGACAAAGAATTGTATGCTTTAGTGCGTGTGCTACATGTTTGGGAACGTTATCTTAGACCTCATGAGTTTGTCATCCATACCGATCATGAAACGCTTAAGTACTTCAAAGGTCAAACTAAGTTGAACAAGCGTCATGCCAAATGGAGTGAATTTATTGAATCTTTCCCCTATGTGATCAAGTACATTAAGGGTAAGGAAAATGTAGTTGCGGATGCACTTTCACGCATATGCACGCTTGTCACTAAACTTGAGCTGAATGTTATTGGCACAGAGCACATAAAAGACTTCTATGCGAATGATCCTTCCTTTGCTAAGTGTTTGACGCATACATCTTGGGAACGATATTACATCAACGATGATTATCTTATGAGAGATAACAAACTTTGCATTCCCAAGTCTTCTCTTCGTTTTCTCCTTTTGCAAGAGGCTCATGGAGGCGGACTCATGGGACACTTTGGACACGACAAGACATTCGCCACGCTCTCGAAGAACTACTTTTGGCCCAAGATGTTCCGCGACGTTTCACGCTTCACCAACCGATGATCTACATGTCACAAAGCTAAGTCTATAGCTCAATCCCATGGTCTTTACATGCCTCTTCCTATTCCTTATCAACCTTGCGAAGACACTAGGATGGATTTTGTACTTGGTTTGCCTAGAACTCAAAATGGAAAGGATTTCGTGTTTGTTGTTCTAAACCAATTTCCGAAGATGGCACATTTCATTCCTTGCAACAAGATAGACGATGCTTCACATGTTGCCAATCTCTTTTGTAGGGAAATCTTGCGCCTCCATGGAGTACCAAAAACAATCGTCTCCGACCGCGACATCAAGTTCTTGAGTTACCTTTGGAAGACGCTATGCGCCAAGCTCAGAATCAAGCCCTTGTTCTCATCCGCATACCATCCTCAAACCGACGGCCAAACGGAGGTGACAAACCATACACTCTCCACTCTACATCACGTGTTGATAAAGAAGAACTTCAAGGAGTGGGAGGCATGCTACCCATCGCCGAGTACACCTACAACCGTGCAAGACATTCGACTACCGGCAAGTCCCCCTTCGAGGTCGTCTATGGCTTCAACCCGTTGTCACCATTGGATATTCTACCTCTTCCACTACAAGAGCGCACCAACCTTGACGCGAGTGCACGAGCAAGCTACCTCAAGAAGATGCACGAAGATACAAGGCACACCATCGAGCGCCAAGTACAATGACTAGCGTCCAAGCTCAACGTCAACAGGCAACCCAAGATCTTCAACATAGGCGATCTCGTGTGGCTACACCTTCGCAAGGACCTCTTCCCCAACGAACGCAAGTCAATACTTATACCTCGAGCCGATGGACGCCTACAAGATTGACCTCCCACGAGACATGTACAACGTGAGCGACATCTTCAACGTAAATGACCTTTCGCTATACCATGGTGATGACACTTTCGATCTGAGGTCGGATCTTTCCAAAGGGGGGGAGATGATGCGGACCATCACACTATCATCCCCATGGACGTATCTACATCTCCCACGACACGACTTGGACCCATGAAAAGAGCTCGAGCAAAGGCTATCGAAGATAAGGTGAACTCGCTCCTCTCCGAACTCCCTCTCCCTACACACGAGACATGGCCACTACCTGACACAGAGATCCTATGTGTGATCAGGTGCTTGGAAGGGAGCCACGGAACAACTTCATTCAATGGCAAAGACGGCGAGGACACCAAGCATGAAGATCAAGGAGAAGAGCTGCTTTGGAAGCTACAAGCCCCGGACGATCGGCCCAGCCCGGACGTCCGACCCCTGGTGGTGGCTACAGCCAAGAGAAGAGAGGCAAGCCAGAGCTACATGCTCTGGATGACCGGACAAGCCTGGACGTCCGACCAGTCCCAGGCCCCGGACGACCGAGCCCTTCCGGACGCCCGACCCTTCCCCAACAGAACCAAAATCACGGAAATCCGAGGAAGTCCTGATGTAGGGCGGAACCCTAGGGGCCGATCTTTCACGTTTAGAGGGGATCCCTACGAGGAACATGAAGAACGCACGGAGGGGAACGACGGAAATCACGGGGGAAAACAAGAGAAACACTCAACCAACACGAATATGATCACACATGTGCTAGATCATCGAGGCACAAAGTAACACGAGATCCAAATTCAACAAAGGACGATACAAGGGTAACCGTTCTTCTCCGTGAGGAGGTCTTAATTGTCTTCTCCGGATGGAGGTCTTTAATCCAGGTGGATCTTCTCCGAAGAGGTGCGGTCCCTCACGAGGAGTAGATCCGTGCGGATGAGGAATTCTCTATCTCAAAATGAGCTAAACCAATGCTACCCTATCTAGGAGGTGGGAGAGGTCTATTTATAGTCATAGTGTAAATGTGGGGCAAAGTGAAGGGGTACAAGGGCATCAGCCCGCAGCTGGACATAGCCAGGGTCCGGACGTCCAGGGGGCGCAAGTCGTCCGGAGGCTCGCGGGGTACCGGACGTCTGGGGTTCCTTAGATGTCCGCAGATCTTGTTCTGTGGTCGCTGGCACGGACGTCCGGACTTCCTTGAATTTCCGTGATTTTGGTTCTGTTGCCAGGTGCACAGTCATCTAGAAGGGCTCGCTCGTCCGGAGCCTGGGAGTGGCCAGTCGTCCGGGCTGGGCCGATCGTCCGGGGCCTGTAGCTTTGGCTGACTCCTCTTTGCTTGGTTGTAGCATACTCCAGGGGTCGGACGTCCAGGCCAGGCCGGTCGTCCGGGACCAGTAGCTTCCAAAGTAGCTCTTCTTCTTGATCTTCACACTTGGTGTCCACGCCATCTTGGTCATTGAATGTAGCTGTCCCATGACTCCCATCCAAGCACCTGATCACACATAGAGTCTCCGACTGAGGTAGTAGCCATGTCTCGTGAGTAGGGAGAGGGAGTTCGGATAGGAGCGAGTTCACCTTATCTTCGATATCCTTTGCATGAGCTCTTGTCTTGGGTCCAAATGGCGTCGAGGGAGATATAGGTACGTCCATGGGGATGAGCGAGGGACGCTCCGCAACATCTCCCCCCCTGGGAAAGATCCGACCTCAAATCGAAAATGTCATCACCATGGTATGGCGAGAGGTCCTTGACGTTGAAGATGTCGCTCACATTGTACTTGTCTCGTGGGAGGTCGATCTTGTAGGCATTGTTGTTGTATCGTGCTAGCACCTTGAAGGGTCCATCGGCTCGAGGTAGAAGTTTGGAGTTGCGTTCGTTGGGGAAGCGGTCCTTGCGAAGGTGTAGCCACATGAGATCGCCAATGTTGAAGATCATGGGTTGCTTGTTGAAATTGAGCTCGGTCGCTAGTCGTTGTACTTGGCGCTCAATGGTGTGCCTTGTATCTTCGTGCATCTTCTTGAGATAGCTTGCTCGTGCACTCGCGTCGAGGTTGGTGCGCTCTTGTGGAGGGAGAGGTAGAATGTCCAATGGGGACAACGGGTTGAAGCCATAGACAACCTTGAAGGGGACTTGCCGGTAGTCGAATGTCTTGCACGGTTGTAGGCGTACTCGGCAATGGGTAGACACGCCTCCCACTCCTTGATGTTCTTCTTGATCAACACGCGAAGTAGAGTGGAGAGCGTACGGTTGGTCACCTCCGTTTGGCCGTCGGTTTGAGGATGGTATGCGGATGAGAACAAGAGCTTGATTCTGAGCTTGGCGCATAGCGTCTTCCAAAAGTAACTCAAGAACTTGACGTCGCGGTCAGAGACGATTGTCTTTGGTACTCCATGGAGTTGCAAGATTTCCCTACAAAAGAGATTGGCAACATGTGAAGCATCGTCTATCTTGTTGCAAGGAATGAAATGTGCCATCTTAGAAAATCGGTCCACAACAACAAACATAGAATCCTTGCCATTTTGAGTTCTAGGCAAACCAAGTACAAAATCCATGCTAATGTCTTCCCAAGGTTGATAAGGAATAGGAAGAGGCATGTAAAGACCTTGAGATTGAGCTTTAGACTTAGCTTTGCGATATGTAGAGCATCGGTTGGTGAAGCGTGAGACATCATAGAAAATCATGGGCCAAAAGTAGTTCTTGGAGAGCGTGGTGAATGTCTTGTCGCGCCAAAGTGTCCCATGAGTCCACCTCCATGGGCCTCTTGCAAAAGGAGCAAACGAAGAGAAGACTCGGGATTAGCAAAAGAAGGATCATTTGCATACAAGTCTTCTATATGCTCAAAGCCAATAACATTCAACTCAAGTTTAGTGACAAGCGTGCATATGCATGGAAGTGCATCCGCAACTACATTTTCCTTACCCTTAATGTACTTGATCACATAGGGGAAAGATTCAATGAATTCACTCCATTTGGCATGGCACTTGTTCAACTTAGTTTGACCTTTTAAGTACTTAAGCGTTTCATGATCGGTATGGATGACAAACTCATGAGGTCTAATATAATGTTCCCAAACATGTAGCACACGCACTAAAGCATACAATTCTTTGTCATAGATGGGATAGTTAAGTTGAGCACTGGCGAGTTTTTCACTAAAATATGCAATGGCTCATTTTTCTTGCATCAAAACTCCGCCAATTCTGGTACCACTTGCATCACAATCAATCCCAAAAGCTTTGCCAAAGTTGGGCAAAGCAAGAATCATAGCATGAGTAAGCAAAGACTTGAGCTCATCAAAAGTGGTATTGCAAAGGTCCCCAAACAAAAGGAGCATTCTTCTTACTCAAGGCATGCAAAGGAGCAGCAATAGTTCTAAAATCTTTCACAAAGCAACGATAAAAACCCGCAAGGCCAAGAAATCTACGCACTTGTTGCAAATTGGTGGGTTGGGGCCATGTTTTCATTGCTTCAATTTTAGATTCATCAACATGAACACCCTTGGAAGAGACAATGAAACCCAAGAAAACAAGCTTGTCAACACCAAACGTGCGCTTTTTCATGTTAGCATAAAGACGTTCCTTGCGAAGAGTTTGCAAAACAGCCATAACATGCTTTAGATGCTCTTTCATGGATTTGCTAAAAACAAGAATGTCATCAAAGTAAACCACAACAAACACTCCAATGTACGGTCGAAGCACAAAATGCATAAGACGCATGAAAGTTCCGGGAGCTTACGATAAACCCATAGGCATAACCAACCACTCATACAAGCCAAATTTGGTTTTGAAAGCGGTTTTCCACTCATCACCTTCTTGTATGCGGATTTGATAATAGCCACTTTTAAGATCAATTTTTGAGAAAATTGTGGCACCGCTAAGTTCATCAATCATATCATCTAGGAGAGGAATGGGATGCCCATAGCGAACGGTAATAGCATTGATAGGTCTACAATCCGAGCACATGCGAAAACTATTGTCTTGCTTGGGCACAAGTATAACAAGAACGGCACAAGGGCTTAAGCTTTCACGTACATGACCGTTGTCGATTAGTTGTTGTACTTGTCGTTGGATCTCCTTAGTTTCTTTGGGGTTGACACAGTATGGAGCTTTGTTTGGTAGGGTCGCTCCGAGGATGAGGTCGATTCGATGCTCAATGCCTCATAGAGGAGGTAGACCCGGAGGCAGCTCATCGGGGAAAACATCTTGGAATTCCTGCAAAAGAGATTGAAACACTAAATGTAGGTCATGAGAGGTGTTAGTTTTTGGTTCCCCATCCTTGCACACAAGGACAAAGTGCATAACACTCGATGGGTTCTCACACACTTCTCTCATCTCACTTTTGCTAGAAAATAGGACTAAGTTTTTCTTGTCGCTCATTGTGGAGGTGCTCGGTTTTGGGTTGTGGCTCTCACTCTCTTTTGGGTGGATCACTCTCTCACTCTTCTCTCCGCGATGGGTGGCTTGCTTATCGGCTATCACTTGACTAGGAGACATAGGTCATAGCACATATTCCTTCCCTTTCATCTTGAAGCTATAGTGATTGGTACGCCCATTGTGAATGACGCCGCGGTCGAATTGCCATGGTCGACTAAGAAGGAGGTGGCAAACGGACATCGGGACGACATCACACTCCAAAGTGTCCTCATATGCACCAATCTTGAAGGAGACTTGGACCGTATTCTCAACTCATATAGTGCTGGAATCGCTTAGCCATTGGACTTTGTATGGGTGCGGGTGCTTCATCTTGACCAATTGAAGCTTGGAGCATAGTTCTTCACTTGCCAAGTTGTGACAACTACCTACATCGATGATGACCTTGACGGACCTTCCATTGATGCCGGCCTTAGTGTGGAAGATGTGGCATATTTGGTCTTCTTCTTGTTGATGTTGAAGAGTCAAGACTTTGGACACAACGAGAGCGGGGCTCGAATCCTCATCACAAAAGACTTGATCATCTTCATCCTCGTTCACGCATTGGTGCATGGCCACTTTCTAAAGGGCTTCCATCTCCTCTTCACTCATGGAGTCATAGGTTCAATCGTTATTGAGGATCATGGTGCACTTGTTTGTGCATTGGTAAGGCTTGTGGCCTCGGCCGCCGCAAGTGAAACACTTGAAGGATCTTGTCTTGATGGTCTCATCGGTCGGAGTAGATGATGAAGCGCGCGGCTTGAAGTTGCTTGTAGTAGGAGGAGGATGACTTGAGCTTGTCGAAGTTTTCTTGTAACTTGACTTGTCGTCGTTGCTTGGAGATGGCTTGGTTGAGGTAGAAGTTGGAGGAGTCTTTGAAGCTTGGTTGTTGGAGAAGCCGTAGGTCTCGGATGAGTACTTGGCGTACTTGAAGTCATCTTGCACTTGACGTTCCACTTTGGTAGCTTGATGCACGAGCTCAATGAGGTTCGAGTAGGGTTGGAAGTCGGCAATCTTGTTGATGGGATGATTGAGGCCATTCAAGAAGCGTGCCAAAGTTTGCTCATCATCTTTCATGACATTGGCTTGAATCATGGCTATCTCCATTTGCTTGTAGTATTCTTCAACACTCTTTGTTCCTTGCTTGAGGAGTTGGAGCTTCTTGAAGAGGTCGCAGTTGTAGTAGGTGGGCACAAAACATGCTCGCATGACATCCTTCATTTCAGAGCAAGTGGTGATTGGTGGTTCACCTCTTGCTTCTCGGTGCTGAAGGACTTGTTCCCACCATATGAGCACATAGTCTTGAAACTCAACTGATGCCATAGCGATCTTCTTCTCTTCCTCATAGTTGTGCAAATGAAAGATTTTGTCGACCTTCAATGCCCATGATAAGTACTCTTTGGGATTATTGCTTCCATTGAACTTGGGCATGGTGAATTTTAGCTTGCCGTAGCATTGCTCTTCATTGTGTTGTGGTCGATGGTGATGATGACGCCCTTGACGTGGAGGATAATCAACCTCATGTTGCTCTTGGCGTGGAGGAAGTCCATGATCAACTTGCTCTTGGTGAACTTGAGGTTGAGGAGGAACTTGTCAGGCTTGTGGAGGAGCTTGAGGAACTTGACGTTGCACTCGCGGTTGGTAGTTCAGCTCTTGGATTTCTTCTCGAAGTGCTTCCTCTTGATTGCGCTGATCTTGATTGCGGATGGCGATGGCATGACTTGATTCTTGAAGGGCACGTTGCGCCTCAAGAGCTTGTGCTTGATGTTGTTGTTGTTGAAGACGTTGAGCCTCGGCGTCTTGTTCCTCTTGATGTAGACACGCTCGTTCTTCCTCTTGGCACCGTTGACATTCTCGTTCTTGAGCTTGTGCAAAAGCAACTTGGTGTGGTTGAGGACGAAGTACTTGCTCCTCGACTTGATCTTGTGAATGCTTGTCATGTAGAGGATGAGATGCATGATGGTCTTGACGCGCGGCTCGTCGAAGAGTGTTTGATGTCGGTGTACTTGAGCCGGAGAAGGTGTCGTCGGAGTGTCGACTTGAGCGGCTCCGTCTTGAGTACGAAGAAGTTGAAGGAGGACGGTTCACCAACAAGGCGTGGATCTCATCCATTCTTGCATCGTTCTGTTGCTTGTGAGCGTAGAGCTTGTTGTCGAAGTAGTCCCTTGTATGTTGCTCGGAGAGTCGCAAGTCGGTAGCGAGATTGTAGATGCGGTCGGTCATCGCTTGTTGCTCTTGACGCAACACTCGTTGTGCACCAAAGAGGTGGCTCTTGGTGACGAATGATGACATGTCGTCGTCTTGCTCGATGAAGAGTGGGTTGGTAGAAGTACTTAGCCTATCCATCATTCCAAGCAAAAATGTGAGTGGGAGAAGGAGAAGAACTTATACCAAATATACCTTGACCAATGTTGATGATGAATCAAGATCACTCAAATGAGGACAATGAAATAGCACAATTGGTACCAATTCTTGTCAGTTCTCACACCTACACAAGTAAAAGCTTATGGTGGAGCTTGGTTAGGATGGTGCCACAAAATTTGATGCAATTGTAAGTGAGCTTCAATAATGTTGGAAAAGATTCACAAATTTGCAAATGCAACAAGTCGACCAAGCAAGAAGATGTACACAGAAACACACAAGCAAATAGATAAGTGGGATTGTGCAAACCAAAAATGAGCCAAAATGTGGAATCCACGAAAATGCTCTTGTTGCACAATACACGAGAGACGCTAGCACGATTGCACAATAGGCGGATACGTAACTTGTGAACAACCTACTATGAAAAAATGCAACGACCTCTATCCCAAGTATGCTATATGTATGGTATTTCGGTGGTATGATCCAAGATGATCGGATATGACAATCTTAATGTAGTATGATGCTATGGTTCTTGCTTATAAGCTCTTTGCTTATCTTTCCTCTTTGCTTAAAAGCTTTCTTGGCTATTTCACTTTTGAGCTATTTTCTCATGCAAAACTTCATGAACCAAGATAGAAATTGTGTATGTGATGACAACCTTGTGACACAAAAGAGGATGCCAAGATATGCACCACTATGGTATGGTATGTATGCTATGGAGTATGAACACTAATGTGCACAAGTCACGTTGTCGGCAATACTCAATGGCTAGTATTGATGGGTAAGCTACGCAAAATGAGGCAATGTGGGTTATCAATGCAAATGCAAGGTATGACAAAGATGTCGTCGAAGTTACCGTCCTTGCGATGATGAGACCCTTGCGAAGATGAGCCGTGGTGGTGATGACGTCGAACCGTACCTAGATAGCCGAAACACAATAGGACACGGGAGCCACAACTCAAAATCTCAAGGACCAAAATGTGTCAAAATCGTCATAGGAGGTATCGGGGAAGATTTTGGTGTATGTGGGTTTGGGAGATGTGGTGGGAGGTGGGGTTGTGGTGGTGGCCGAACTGAAAAATTCAGTTTCGTCAGAGTTGAACGGACATCCGGTTTTTGTGGTCGTCCGGTCGTCGGACGTCCGATAATTGCCGGTCGTCCGGTGCCTGGGCGATTTTCGGGCACGGGAAGAACTACTCGATTTCGGGGTGGAAGGGGATGGTGAGGTCAAAATCGAGTGGTTTGGTGGGTGGAAAAGGGTGGGGAGGGAGGGTTAAGCTAGATCCACAAGTAGCACTTCAAATCCATGGACCAAATCCAACAAAATCTCAACTCACGAACAAATCACAAAAAAAATTTGGGGCTATTTTTGGTGGGGAATTTTCGGAATTAGGACGAAAACAACAAAATCAAGCTAGAAAACACGGGGTAGGGGCTCCAAAAACATGGTCAACGTGGCTCATGATACCAAGATGATGTAGGGCAAAACCCTAGGTGGAAGATCTTTCACGTTTGGAGGGATCCCACGGGAGAAACATGAAGAACACGCGGAAGCACAAAGGGGGAAATCACGGGGAGGACGAGAGAGAATCACGAAACCGACAGAGAATCAATCACACGAGTGCTAGATCACCGAACACAAAGAGATACATATGATCCACAATCAACAAATGTAAGGATACAAAGGACAGTTCATCTCCTAACGGAGGTCTTGATGGTCTTTCCTTGAGAGGGGTCTTGAATCCGCTTGGGGGATCTTCTCCAAAGAGGTCCTGATCTCCGAGGAGAAGTATCCAAGTGGATGAGCAAAGGCTCTCAAATAACATGAGCTAATCCAATGCTACTGTAGCTAGGAGGAGGAGGGGTCCTATTTATAGTCTTAGTGCAAAAGGGGCAAAGTGGAGGGGTACATGGGCTTCGGCCCGAAACTGTGCGCAGACAGGTACCGGACGTCCGCTGGGGGCCGGTCATCCGGTCGCTCATGAGGGACCGGTCGTCCGGTTTCGCCGGACGTCCGCTGGGAGCATTCTGGAACGGGTGCACCAGACGTCTGGAAGTTTCCTACTTCCGCTAATTTCCGTTCGGTTGACAGATGCCAATCGTCCGGTGGTTCCGGTCGTCCGCTCGCTGGAGTGCGGCCGGTCGTCCGGTCTGGGCCGGACGTCCGCTCGCTGGGACTTGGCGGCAGGGGCTTCAGGCGCCGGACGTCCGGTCCCAACCGGTCGTCCGGTGGCTGTTGCTTCCTCCGGTTGATCTTCTTCTTGACCTTCGCGGTTGGTAGCTTCGTCTCCTTGTCCAATGGATGTAGATGCACCATGGCTTTCCTCCAGGTACCTGATCACACACAAAGTGTCCATATGAGGTAGTAGCCAAGTCTCATGAGTAGAGAGAGGAAGTTCAAAAAGGAGCGAGTTCACCTTATCTTCGATAGCCTTGGCTCTAGCTCTTGTCATGGGTCCAAGTGGTGTTGAGGAAGATGTAGACACGTCCATGGGGATGAGCGAGGGATGCTCCGCATCACAATGCAAAAGTAGGGCCATGTGTTTATCAATGCAATTGCAAGGTATGACAAAGATGTCGTCAAGGTTATTGTCCTTGGCGACGATGAGACCTTTGCGAAGATGAGTGGTGGTGATGATGATGTCGAACCGTACATATATAGCCGAAACACAATAAGACACTGGAACCACAACCCAAAATCTCAAAGACCAAAACGAGTAAAAATCGTCATCGGAGGTATTGGTGGATGATGGTGGTGTATGTGGGCAGCTGTGGTGGTATGGGTTTTGGAAGATGTGGTGGAAGGTGGTTAAGTGGTGGTGGCCGAACTGAACAAAATTCAGTTTTGTCAAAGTTTCTCGGACGTTCGGGTGGTCACGATCGTCTGATCATCGGACGTCCGGCTGGGATCGTGACACGGGATGAACTGCACGATTTCGGGGTGGAGGAAAGTGGTGATGTCGAACTCGAGCGGATTTTTGGATGGAAAAGGGTGGGGAGGGTGGTGAAAGCTAGAGCCACACGTGGCAACACAAATCTATGGACCAAATCCAACAAAATTTAACTCACCAACAAATCACAAAAAAATTTGAGGCTATTTTTGGTGGGGATTTTTGGTTTAGGACAAAAACAACAAAATCAAGCTAGAAAACACGGGGTAGGGGCTCCAAAAACGTGATCAACGTGGCTCATGATACCAAGATTATGTAGGGCGGAACCCTAGGGGGCGATCTTTCATGTTTGGAGGGGATCCCTACGAGGAACACGAAGAACGCGCGGAGGGGAACGAGGGAAATCACGGGGAAAAACAAGAGAAACACTCGACCAACACGAATGTGATAACACATCTGCTAGATCATTGAGGCACAAAGTAACATGAGATCCAAATTCAACAAAGGACGATACAACGGTAATCGTTCTTCTCCGTGAGGAGGTCTTGATTGTCTTCTCCGGATGGAGGTCTTGAATCCGGGTGGATCTTATCCGAAGAGGTGCGGTCCCTCACGAGGAGTAGATCCGTGCGAATGAGTAATCCTCTATCTCAAAATGAGCTAAACGAATACTACCCTAGCTAGGAGGTGGGAGAGGACTTATAGTCATAGTGCAAATGAGGGGCGAAGTGAAGGGGTACAAGGGCATCAGCCCGCAGCTGGACGCAGCCAGGGTCCGGACATCCGTGGGGCGCCGGTGCTCCGGAGGCTCGCGGGGTCCCGGACGTCCGGGGTTCCTCGGATATCCATAGACTTTGTTCTGTGGTCGCTGGCACGGACTTCCGGACTTCCTTGGATTTCCGTGATTTTGGTTCTGTTGGTAGGTGCACGGTCGTCCGAAAGGGCTCGGAAGTCCGGGCTGGGTCGGTCGTCCGGGACCTGTAGATTCCAAAGTAGCTCTTCTTCTTGATATTCACACTTGGTGTCCTCGCCATCTTGTTCATTGAATGTAGCTGTCCCGTGACTCCCGTCCAAGCACCTAATCACACATAGAGTCTCCGAATGAGGTAGTAGCCATGTCTCGTGAGTAGGGAGAGGGAGTTCGGATAGGAGCGAGTTCACCTTATCTTCGATAGCCTTTGCTCGAGCTCTTGGCATGGGTCCAAGTGGTGTCGAGGGATATGTAGGTACGTCCATGGGGATGAGCAAGGGATGCTCCGCATCAAGTCTGGACGACCATGCTAGCGACCACAGAACCGAATCTATGGACATCCAAAGAACTACGGACGTCCGGAACCCCGCGAGCCTCTGGACGACCTGCTCCCCACGGACGTCCAGACCCTGGCTGCGTCCAGTTGCGGGCTGATGCCCATGTACCCCTTCACTTCGCCCCTCATTTGCACTATGACTATAAATAGACCTCTCCCACCTCCTAGCTAGGGTTAGCGTTGATTTAGCTCATTTGTGAGATAGAGCCTCGCTCATCCATCCGGATCTACTCGTCGTGAGGGACCGACACCTCTTCGAAGAAGATCCACCTGGATTCAAGACCTCCATCCGGAGAAGACCATCATCAAGACCTCCTCACGGAGAAGAACCGGTTACCCTTTGTACCATCCTTTGTTGGAGTTGGATCTTGTATCTCTACTTGTGTTTCGATGATCTAGCGCATGTGTGACTTCTATTCTTGTTGGTTGAGTGTTTTTCCTTCGCTTCCCTCCTCGTGTTCTTCGTGTTCCTCATAGGGATCCTCTCCAAATGTGAAATATTGGCCCCTAGGGTTCTTCCCTATATCAAATACCCTACTCCAGCGCTTTTGGTGGATTGCCTCGAAGGGCTGAGGATGAACTAGTACAGTGGATGAACTGGCCCCAGGAGGTGAGGTGTTCTTAAGCTCAAGAGAGCTGGTGAGGTGGTCGGGTGAGAGTTGCCCCGATGTGGACTAGATGCCTCTCTATGGTGGTGGCTGAGGGATTCCTGGATTAGGGGGTCCTCGGACAGCCGAACTATATACTTTGGCCGGACTGTTGGACTATGAAGATACAAGATTGAAGACTTCGTCCCGTGTCCGGGTGGGACTCTCCTTTGCGAGGAAGGCAAGCTTGGCAATTCGGATATATAGATATCCTTCTCTGTAACCGACTCTGTGTAACCCTAGCCCCCTCCGGTGTCTATATAAACCGGAGGGTTTGGTCCGTAGGACAACAACAATCATAATCATAGTCTAGCTTCTAGGGTTTAGCCTCTATGATCTCGTGCTAGGTCAACTCTTGTAATACTCATATCATCAAGATCAATCAAGCAGGAAGTAGGGTATTACCTCCATCGAGAGGGCCCGAACCTGGGTAAACATCGTGTCCCCCGCCTCCTGTTACCATTAGCCTTAGACGCATAGTTCGGGACCCCCTACCCGAGATCCGCCGGTTTTGACACCAGCATTGGTGCTTTCATTGAGAGTTCCATTCTGTCGTCATGATAAGGCTTGATGGCTCCTTCAATCATCTTCAACAATGCGGTTCAGGGTGAGGTTTTCCTCCCTGGACAAATCTTCATATTCGGCGGCTTCGTACTGCGGGCCAACACGCTCAGCCATCTGGAGCAGATCGATAGCTACACCCCTGGCCATCAGGTCCGGTTTGGAAGCTTGAACTATACTACCGACATCCACGGATACAAGATCTTCGACGGATTCGAGCCCATGTCAGGTGCACCAAACAGTCATGATGAGCATGACTTAGATCTGCCATAGGACAGTGTTCGGGAGATCACGCCTGCGGCTACCCCGGCCATCAATCCGGAGCAGATCGTGCCATCTGAGGACGGGTGGATGGACCCCGCCACGGAGGCTGCACACTCAATGACACTAGATCCGAACACAGACTTCACATCCAAAGAAATTTGTGGCATCGGACCCTCGGACTCGTCTCCGGCCACAGGCACCAAACCGCGTATGTCCGTGCCTATCAAATCTGATTGGGCACCAATCATGGAGTTTACCTCCGCGGATATCTTTCAACACTCGCCCTTAGGCGACGTGCTAAATTCATTGAGGTCTCTCTCTTTGTCAGGAGACTCTTGGCCGAACTATGTCCGGTTGGAGTGGGAAGCGGACGACGAAGAAATTCGTTCCCCACGCACCTCCCACTTAATAGCCACTGTCAATGACTTAACCGACGTGCTTGACTTCAACTCCGAAGACATCAACGGTATGGATGATGATGCAGGAGAAGAACAGGAACCACTGCCCACAGGGCGCTGGACAACCACCTCATCATACGATATATATATATATATATATATATATATATATATATATATATATGGTGGACACCCCCAAGGAAAGCGATGGCGATGAGGCAATGGAGGATAATCCCCTTGAGAAGAAATCTAAGCACCGGCGTCATCAGCGCCGCTCTAAGCCCCGCCAGAGCAAAAATAGCAATACCGGCACAAGAGATGATAGCAATCCGGATGGTGCCGAAGACGAAAACAATCCCACCCAGCCAGGCTTTGAGCGGGTCGAGCGGGAGGACGGGCAAGCTAGCCCTAAGGAACATGCAATAGATGGAGAATCAGAGGATGACAATTACATGCCCCTCTTCGAAGACGAAGTGAGCCTCGACGACGAAGAATTCACCGTGCCTGAGGATCGCGTCGAGCAGGAGCACTTCAAGCACCAGCTTATAGCCACTACAAAAAGCCAGAAGAAAAAGCAGCCGCAGCTTCAAGCTGACCAAGATCTGCTAACTGATAGATGGACTGAAGTCCTGGCAGCCGAGGAATACGGACTCGAGCGCCCTACCAAAATTTACCCAAAGCACAAGTTGCTACCTCAACTCGATGAGGAGGCATTAAAGCCCACACAACCAGTGCATGATGCGGCTGACCAGCCACCTCATGGTCCAGACAAAGTGGCGTATCAGCCCGAAGTCCAGCCCGCACCCCGGCACGAAGAAAGCAAAAACACGAAGGCCCGGGGCTCCACGCACGACCTGCAAGATAAATTGAAAAACAAAACAGGACAGTCAAGATCGATCTACGGATCACGGGGGTACGCCCCAATGCGTGATGATGACCGTCATGCCGGATATACTAACAAATCCGGCTGGATCGAATACAATGTAGCCCGGCATAGAGGCGCCACACACCCCCAATGCTTCACTGATTAAGTAATGGATCATGAATTCCCAGAAGGGTTTAAACCCGTGAACATTGAATCATATGATGGTACTACAGACCCCGTGGTATGGATAGAAGATTTCTTCCTCCACATTCACATGGCCCGCACGGATGATCTACACGCCATCAAGTACCTCCCACTAAAAATCAAGCGACCGGCTCAGCATTGGCTGAATAGCTTGCCGACAAACTCCATCGGAAGTTGGGAGAACCTGGCAGACGCATTCCTGGACAACTTCTAGGGCACTTATGTGCGACCACCGGACGCTGATGATTTAAGTCACATAACCCAACAGCCAGGAGAGTCAGCCAGGAAATTCTGGACTCGGTTCCTAACTAAAAAGAACCAAAGTGTCGAATGTCCAGATGCTGAAGCCCTAGCGGACTTTAAACATAATATCCGTGATGAGTGGCTGGCCCGACACCTCGGCCAAGAAAAGCCAAAGTCCATGACAGCCCTCACGACACTCGTGACCCGCTTTTGTGCGGGCGAGGATAGCTGGTTGGCCCGTAGCAACAACACAAGAAGCAATCCTAGCACATCATAGGCCAGAGATAGCAACGGCAAGCCCCAACACAACAAAAACAAGCATCGCAAAGATGGTGATATCGCCGAAGACACGGTAGTCAATGCCAGATTCAGTGGCTCTAAGTCCGGTCAGCAGAAAAAGACATTCAAAAGTAACAATTCAGGCCCGTCTAGTCTGGCCCGCATACTCGACCGTCCATGCCAAATTCATGGCACTCCAGGAACACCAGCCAATCATACTAACAGAGAATCCTGGGTCTTCAAGCAAGCCGGTAGGTCAGGTGTCGAAAATAAGGAGAAGGGGTTTCAAAGTGACGAGGACGACGAGGAGCCCCGATCACCGAATACAGGAGGGCAAAAGAAATTTCCCCCGCAAATCAAAACGGTGAACATGATAAACACCACACACATTCCGAAGCTGGAACGGATGTGCACTCTTAGGGATGTCGACTTAACAAATCCAGTCGCCCCACAAAATAAAATATGGCCGATCACTTTCGATCATACGGATTGCCCGGCCAACACCAATCAGGGCAATTCACCCGCACTCGTCCTTGACCCAATAATTGACAGGTTCCACCTCACACGAGTCCTTATGGACGGAGGCAACAGTTTAAACCTGTTGTATCAAGATGCAGTGTGCAAGATGGGTATCGATCATTCGATGATCAAGCCCATTAAAACCACCTTTAAAGGTGTTATACCAGGTGTGGAGGCCAGTTGTACAGGCTCCATCACTCTGGAGGTAGTCTTCGGATCACCAAACAATTATCGTACCGAAGAGTTAGTCTTTGACCTCGTCCCCTTTCGCAGTGATTATCAGGCACTGCTTGGACGAACCTCGTTCGCTCCATTCAACGCGGTTCCACATTATGCCTACCGTAAGCTCAAGATGCCCGGTCCGCGCGGCGTCATCACGGTTAATGGCAGGGCTGAACTCCCCCTTGGTGTCGAAGAGTATACAACCGCTTTAACAGTAGAAGCAACGAGTGGCATCTTTTAATCAAACCTCGAGTCAACGGCCAAGCTCCCGAACACCATCAAAGGAGTCCAACCTACTTCGCGGCAGGATAGCACGGCTCGTCCGGAGCTCAACCGCCCTCTGGCACACAAACATTTCCTGCATTTTCTGTGTAGGTTCACCTCTGCGTAGGCCAGGACTGGCGACATGGAAACAGCTTGAACGCGCAAGGGAACCTTTGGATATTCCCCTCGATGACCATCCGACTACACTCCGGATCCGCACAGTGCTTCCCCCCGCCTGGTCCTAGCAGGTTCCGCAGTCATATTCCTTTTTATCACATTACTTGTACTGATACACATCAACGTACTATTCAAATACAACATGTGGGTTTATATGATGCTTACCTACTTTATTTCTTATTAAAATTCTTTTTTCAAAAAGCATCTCCACATCACGATATGCCTTAATATGCTAGGGGCTTCATTGTACCCATAATACGGCAATAAAGTCCTAACACCTTCACGGTAGTTCGGCACCCCGAACTTATAGCATTATATGCATCAGCTCTGAATCATGTCTGGGGTCAATAGTTGGGTTTGCCCGGCTCCCATGTTTTCGTACCTTACGTTCCGCTATATCTGCTAAGGTAGCACAGGGAGAACTACTGCGATTGTGTCACGATTCTTCCGGACGAGCACCTCAGTAGAGAAAGCCGAAAACTGACTGTCAAGATATGGTGAGAGCTGGTCAGCTGTTCGAGAGGTTGTAAAATCTTTAAGGATTTCTTCCGCACAATGCCATAACTAATGCAGCGTGCGATGGATCGGCTTTTCTTCCGATCAGGCGCTTATAGAGCCCCTCGGGCGGTCTTCCGAACACCAGGAGTTGTGCCTACCTTCCTTTTGTCAAACTCCTATGGCTAAGTGAGAGTGATAAAGCCCTATAGTCCGATTGCCTGGTTCGTTGTGCTGAACACCTCCTTTAAGGACCCAAAACTAGGATAAAGAGTGCTCATGTTTATCCCAAACACCCCCGTACTTCTTACATGGGGGCAGAAGCCAACGACTAGCCAACTCTCAGGATTAATATATAAAACGGCCGCGCAGGAGGACAAACTTTCAAATAACAGTGTCACGCCCAATATGCGACCCTATCCAAAAGGAACTCGAAGGTCCCACCAAGGATAGACCCGCATATTGAAACGCTTTTGCAAGGTGGATATCATTACATCAACATTACATAATAGATGGGGATACATACAAGAGGCATACAATGCCACATGAATACAACATCACAATACATAAGAGCATCATCCGACTACGGATGAAACACAAACAGAAACTCAAACGACATCCACCCTGCTAGCCCAGGCTGCCGACCTGGAACCTATCCCCTGATCGAAGAAGAAGCAGAAGAAGAACTCCAACACAAGCAAACATCGCTCTCGCGTCATGATCATCGCAAAACATGTACCTGCAACTGTTGTTGTAGTAATCTGTGAGCCACGAGGACTCAGCAATCCCATTACCATGGGTATCAAGACTAGCAAAGATTAAAGGGAAAGGAAGGGGTAAAGTGGTGAGGCTGCAGCAGCGACTAAGCATATATGGTGGCTAACATACGCAAATAAGAGCGAGAAGAGAGCAAGCGGAACGGTCGTGAAGCTAGCAATGATCAAGAAGTGATCCTGAACTCCTACTTACGCCAAACATAACACAGAAACCGTGTTCACTTCCCGGACTCCGCCGAAAAGAGACCATCACGGCTACACACGCGGTTGATGTGTTTTAATTCGGATCTGGTGTCAAGTTATCTACAACCGGACATTAACAAATTCCCATCTGCCTATAACCGCAGGCACGACTTTCGAAAGATTATACCCTGCAGGGGTGTCCCAACTTAGCCCATGACAAGCTCTCGCGATCAACGAAGGAATAGACCTTCTCCCAGGAAGACCCGATCAGACTCGGAATCCCGGTTTACAAGACATTTCGACAATGGTAAAACAAGACCAACAAGACCGCCCGATGCGCCGACAATCCCGATAGGAGCTGCACATATCTCGTTCTCAGGGCAACACCAGATGAACACTACGTACAACTAAAACCAACCCTCAAGTGTCCCGAGGTGGCGCTGCAAGTGGCTCTGGTTCGGACCAACACTTAGACAAGCACTGGCCCGGGGGGGCTATAATAAAGATGACCCTTGAGAGAGCGACTCCCAAGGGAAAAGTAGGTGGTGGTGAGGCAAATGGTAAAACCAATGTTGGGCCTTGCTGGAGGAGTTTTATTCAAAGCGAACTGTCGAGGGGGTCCCATAAATCACCCGACCGCGTAAGGAACGCAAAATCCGGGAACATAACACCGGTATGACAGAAACTAGGGCGGCAAGAGTGGAACAAAACACCAGGCAAAAGGCCGAGCCTTCCACCCTTTACCAAGTATGTAGATGCATTAATAATATAAGAGATATTGTGATATCCCAACCAAAATCCTGTCCACCATGGAGAAATCTTCAACTTCACCTACAGTTAACAGCGCTATAAGAGGGGCTGAGCAAAAGCGGTAACATAGCCAAGCAACAGTTTGCATAGGAAAGGTGTCAAAGGTTAGAGGTTCATGGCAATTTGGGATGGCTTGATAAACAGGTGATAGGTAACGCAGCATAGCGATAGAACGAAGCAACTAGCATAGCAATGATAGTAGTGAGATCCAGGGTAGCGGTCATCTTGCCTAAAATCCCGCAAGGAAGAAGAACGAGTCCATGAAGAAGACGAACGGATGAAGCCGAACCAAGCGTAGACGAACGAATCCTCACGATCGCAACGAAACAGGAACTATCGAAAAGAAGCACACAATATAGTAAACACACCACACATGAACAAGGCATGATGCACAACAAGCATAATGCATGACAAAGCTACATGAAGCTACTCGTGCATATAACATCAACGCATAAAACCTAGGCTCGGATGCCACTGTTGGGGAACGTAGTAATTTCAAAACTTTCCTACGCACACGCAAGATCATGGTGATGGCATAGCAAGGACAGAGGATAGTGTTGTCCATGTACCCTCGTAGACCATAAGCGGAAGCGTTATGACAACGCGGTTGATGTAGTCGTATGTCTTCACGAATCGACCGATCCAAGCACCGAATGTACGGCACCTCCGTGTTCAGCACACGTTCAGCTCGATGACGTTCCCCGGGCTCCAATCCAGCTAAGAGTCAGGGATGAGTTCCGTCAGCACGATGGCGTGGTGACGATGATGATGCTCTACCGGCGCAGGGCTTCGCCTAAACTCCGCGACGATATGACCGAGGTGGAATATGGTGGAGGGGGGCACCGCACACGGCTAAGGAACGATCCGTAGATTAACTTGTGTGTCATGGGGTGTCCCCCTGCCCCCGTATATAAAGGAGCAAGGGGGGAGGTGGCCGGCCCTAGGAGGGGGTGCGCCAAGTGTGGAGTCCTACTAGGACTCCCTAGTCCTAGTAGAATTCCACCTCCCTTGTTGGAGTAGGAGAAGGGGAAAGAGGGGGAGAGGAGGAAGGAAAAGGGGGCCGCACCCCTTGTCCAATTCGGACCAGAGGGGGGCTGCATGCCTCCTTCCTTTCGGCCTCTCTCCTCTATTCCCGTATGGCCCAATAAGGCCCATATACTCCCCGGCGAATTCCCGTAACTCTCCGGTACTCCAAAAAATACCCGAATCACTCAGAACCTTTCCGAACTCCGAATATAGTCGTCCAATATATCGATCTTTACGTCCCGACCATTTCGAGACTCCTCGTCATGTCCCCGATCTCATCCGGGACACCGAACTCCTTCGATAAATCAAAACTAATAAACTCATAATATAACTGTCATCGAAACCTTAAGCGTGCGGACCCTACGGGTTCGAGAATAATGTAGACATGACCTAGAACTATTCTCGGTCAATAACCAATAGCGGAACCTGGATGCTCATATTGGCTCCCACATATTCTACGAAGATCTTTATCGGTCAAACCGCATAACAACATACGTTGTTCCCTTTGTCATCGGTATGTTACTTGCCCGAGATTGGATCGTCGGTATCCAATACCTAGTTCAATATCGGTACCGGCAAGTCTCTTTACTCGTTACGTAATGCATCATGCCGCAACTAACTCATTAGTCACATTGCTTGCAAGGCCTATAGTGATGTGCATTACCGAGTGGGCCCAGAGATACCTCTCCGACAATCGGAGTGACAAAACCTAATCTCGAAATACGCCAATCCAACATATACCTTTGGAGACACCTGTAGTACTCCTTTATAATCACCCAGTTACGTTGTGACGTTTGGTAGCACCCAAAGTGTTCCTTCGGTAAACGGGAGTTGCATAATCTCATAGTTACAGGAACATGTATAAGTCATGAAGAAAGCAATAGCAACATACTAAACGATCAAGTGCTAGGCTAACGGAATGGGTCATGTCAATCACATCATTCTCCTAATGATGTGATCCCGCTAATCAAATGACAACAGATGTCTATGGTTAGGAAACATAACCATCTTTGATCAACAAGCTAGTCAAGTAGAGGCATACTAGTGACACTATGTTTGTCTATGTATTCACACATGTATTATGTTTCCGGTTAATACAATTCTAGCATGAATAATAAACATTTATCATGATATAAGAAAATAAATAATAACTTTATTATTGCCTCTAGGGCATATTTCCTTCAGTCTCCCACTTGGACTAGAGTCAATAATCTAGTTCACATCACCATGTGATTTAACACCAATATTCACATCTGTATGTGATTAATACCCATAGTTCACATATTCATGTGACCAACACCCAAAGGGTTTACTAGAGTTAATAATCTAGTTCACATTGCTATGTGATTAACACCCAAAGAGTACAAAGGTATGATCATGTTTTGCTCGTGAGAGAAGCTTAGTCAACGGTTCTGTCACATTCAGAGCCGCATGTATTTTGCAAATATTCTATGTCTACAATGCTCTGCACGGAGCTACTCTAGCTAATTGCTTCCACTTGCAGTATGTATCCAGATTGAGACTTAGAGTCATCTGGATCAGTGTGAAAGCTTGCACCGATGTAACTCTTTACGACAGGCTCTTTTATCACCTCCATAATCGAGAAATATTTCCTTAGTCCTCACTAAGGATATTCTTGACCAATGTCCAGTGATCTACTCCTAGATCGCTATTGTACTCCCTTGCCAAATAAAGAGCAAGGTATACAATAGGTATGGTACATAGCATAGCATACTTTATAGAACCTATGACTGAGGCATAGGGAATGACTTTTCATTCTCTTTCTATTTTCTGCCATGGTCGGGTCTTGAGTCTTACTCAACTTCACACCTTTGCATCACACTCAAGAACTCCTTCTTTGACTGTTCTATTTTGAACTATTTCAAAATTTTATCAAGGTATGTACTCATTGAAAAATCTTATCAAGCGTCTTGATCTATCTCAATAGATCTTGATGCTCAATATGTAAGTAGCTTTACTGAGGTCTTTCTTTTAAAGAACCCCTTTCAAACACTCCTTTATGCTTTGCAGAATAATTCTACATTATTTCCGATCAACAATATGTCATTCACATATACTTATCAGAAATGCTGTAGTGCTCCCACTCACTTTCTTGTAAATACAGGCTTCACCATAAGTCTGTACAAAACTATATGCTTTGATCAACTCATCAAAGCGTATATTCCAACTCTGAGATGCTTGCACCAGTCCATCGATGGATCGCTGGAGCATGCACATTTTGTTAGCACCTTTAGGATTGACAAAACCTTCTGGTTGCATCATATACAACTCTTCTTTAAGAAAACCATTAAGGAATGCAGTTTTGACATCCATTTGCCAGGTTTCATAAAATGTGGCAATTGCTAACATGATTTGGACAGACTTAAGCATCGCTACAGTTGAGAAAATCTCATTGTAGTCAACACCTTGAACTTGTCAAAAAAATTTTTGTGACAAGTCGTGCTTTGTAGATAGTAACACTACTATCAGTGTCCGTCTTCCTCTTGAAGATCCATTTATTTAAGATGGCTTGCTGATCATCGAGCAAGTCAATCAAAGTCCATACTTTGTTCTCATACATGGATCCTATCTCAGATTTCATGGCCTCAAGCCATTTCCCAGAATCTGGGCTCATCATCGCTTCCTCATAGTTCGTAGGTTCATCATGGTCTAGTGACATGACTTCTAGAACGGGATTACCGTACCACTTTGGTGCGGATCTTATTCTGGAAGACCTACGAGGTTCGGTAGTAACTTGATCTGAAGCTTCATGATCATCATCATTAACTTCCTCACTAATTGGTGTAGGCATCACTGGAACTGATTTCTGTGATGAACTACTTTCCAATTTGGGAGAAGGTACAATTACCTTATCAAGTTCTACTTTCCTCCCACTCACTTCTTTCGAGAGAAACTCCTTCTCTAGAAAGGATCCGTCTTAGCAACGAATCTTGCTTTCGGATCTGTGATAGAAGGTGTACCCAATAGTTACCTTTGGGTATTCTATGAAGACGCACTTCTCCGATTTGGGTTCGAGCTTATCAGGTGAAAACTTTTTCACATAAGCATCGCAGCCCCAAACTTTAAGAAACGACAACTTTGGTTTCTCGCCAAACCACAGTTCACAAGGCGTTGTCTCAACGGATTTTGATGGTGCCCTTTGTTTTAAAGTGAATGCAACTGTCTCTAATGCATAACCCCAAAATGATAGTGGTAAATTGGTAAGATACATCATAGATCGCACTATATCCAATAAAGTACTGTTATGACGTTCGGACACACCATTAAGCTGTGGTGTTCCAGGTGGCATGAGTTTGTGAAACTATTCCACACTGTTTTAATTGAAGACCAAACTCGTAACTCAAATATTTGTCTCCGCGATCAAATTGCAGAAACTTTATTTTCTTGTTACGATCATTCTCCACTTCACTCTGAAATTCTTTGAACTTTCCAAATGTTTCATACTTGTGCTTCATTGAGTAGATATACTCATATCTGCTCAATTCATCTTGTGAAGGTCAGAAAATAACGATACCCGCCACGAGCATCAACACTCATTGGACCGTATACATCGGTATGTATAATTTCCATCAAGTCAGTAGCTCGTTCCATTGTTCCGGAGAACGGAGTTTTAGTCATCTTGCCCAAAAGGCACAGTTCGCAAGCATCAAATGATTCATAACCAAGAGATTCCAAAAATCCATCTTTATGGAGTTTCTTCATGCGCTTTACACCGATATGACCCAAATGGCAGTGCCACAAATAAGTTGCACTATCATTATTAACTTTGCATCTTTTGGCATCAATATTATGAATATGTGTATCACTACGATCGAGATCCAACAAACTATTTTCATTGGGTGTATGACCATTGAAGGTTTTATTCATGTAAACAGAACAACAATTATACTCTGATTTTAAATGAATAACTGTATTTGCAATAAACATGATCAAATCATATTCATGCTCAACGCAAACGCCAAATAACATTTATTTAGGTTCTACACAAATCTCGAAAGTGTAGGGAGAGTGTGATGATGATCATATCAATCTTGGAACTATTTCCAACACACATCGTCACTTCACCCTCAACTAGTCTCTGTTTATTCCATAACTCCTGTTTCGAGTTACTAATATTTAGCAACCGAACAAGTATCAAATACCCAGGGGCTACTATAAACACTAGTAAGGTAAACATCAATAACCTGTATATCAAATATACCCTTGTTCACTTTGCCATCCTTCTTATCCACCAAATATTCAGGGCATTTCCACTTCCACTGACCATTTCCTTTGCAGTATAATCATTCAGTTTCAGGCTTTGGTCCAGCTTTGGGCTTCTTCGCGGGAGTGACAACTTGCTTGTCATTCTAGTTGAAGTTCCATTTCTCTACCTTTTCCCTTTTCTTGAAACTAGTGATCTTGTCAACCATCAACACTTGATGCTCTTTCTTGATTTCTACCTTCGTTGATTTCAACATCACGAAGAGCTCGGGAATCATTTTCTTCATCCCTTGCATACTGTAGTTCATCACAAAGTTCTACTAACTTGGTGATGGTGACTAGAGAACTCTATCAATCACTATCTTATCTGGAAGATTAACTCCCACTTGATTCAAGCGAATGTAGTACCCAGACAATCTGAGCACATGCTCACTAGTTGAGCGATTCTCTTCCATCTTTTAGCTATAGAACTTGTTGGAGACTTCATATCTCTCGGGTATTTGCTAGAAATATTAACTTCAATTCCTGGAACATCTCATATGGTCCATGACGTTCAAAACGTCTTTGAAGTCCCGATTCTAAGCCGTTAAGCATGGTGCACTAAACTATCAAGTAGTCATCATATTGAGCTAGCCAAACGTTCATTACGTCTGCATCTGCTCTTGCAATAGGTCTGTCACCTAGCGGTGCATTAAGGACATAATTCTTCTGTGCAGCAATGAGGATAAACCTCAGATCACGGATCCAATCCGCATCATTGCTACTAACATCTTTCAACACAATTTTCTCTAGGAACATATCAAAATAAACATATGAAAGCAACAACGCAAGCTATTGATCTACAACATAATTTGCAAAATACTACCAGGACTAAGTTCATGATAAATTTAAGTTCAATTAATCATATTACTTAAGAACTCCCACTTAGAAAGACATCCCTCTAATCCTCTAAGTGATCACATGATCCAAATCAACTAAACCATAACTGATCATCACGTGAAATGGAGTAGCTTTCAATGGTGAACATCATTATGTTGATCATATCTACTATATGATTCACGCTCGACCTTTCAGTCTCCGTGTTTCGAGGCCATATCTGCATATGCTAGGCTCGTCAAGTTTAACCTGAGTATTCCGCGTGTGCAACTGTTTTGCACCCGTTGTATTTGAACGTAGAGCCTATCACACCCGATCATCACGTGGTGTCTCAGCACGAAGAACTTTCGCAACGGTGCATACTCAGGGAGAACACTTCTTGATAATTAGTGAGAGATCATCTTAAAATGCTATCATCAAACAAAACAAAATAAGATGTATAACAGATAAACATCATATGCAATCAAAATATGTGACATTATATGGCCATGATCATCTTGCGCCTTTGATCTCCATCTCCAAAGTACTGTCATGATCTCTATTGTTACCGGCACGACACCATGATCTTCATCATCTTGATCTATATCAATGTGTCGTCACATGGTCGCCTCGCCAACTATTGCTCTTGCAACTATTGCTATCGCATAGCGATAAAGTAAAGCAATTATTTGGCACTTGCATCTTATGCAACAAAGAGACAACCATAGGGCTTCTGCCAGTTGCCGATAACTTCAACAAAACATGATCATCTCATACAACAACTTATATCTCATCACGTCTTGACCATATCACATCACAACATGCCCTGCAAAAACAAGTTAGACGTCCTCTACTTTGTTGTTGCAAATTTTACGTGGCTGCTACGGGCTGAGCAAGAACCGTTCTTACCTACGCATCAAAACCACAACGATAGTTCGTCAAGTTAGTGCTGTTTTAACCTTCGCAAGGATCGGGCGTAGGCACACTCGGTTCAACTAAAGTTGGAGAAACAGACACCCCCTAGTCACCTGTGTGCAAAGCACGGCGGTAAAACCAGTCTCGCGTAAGCGTACGCGTAATGTCGGTCCGGGCCGCTTCATCCAACAATACCGCTGAACCAAAGTATGACATGCTGGTAAGCAGTATGACTTGTATCGTCCACAACTCACTTGTGTTCTACTCGTGCATATAACATCAACGCATAAAACCTAGGCTCGGATGCCACTGTTGGGGAACGTAGTAATTTCAAAAATTTCCTACGCACCCGCAAGATCATGGTGATGGCATAGCAACGAGAGAGGAGAGTGTTGTCCACGTACCCTCGTAGACCGTAAGCGGAAGCGTTATGACAACGCGGTTGATGTAGTCGTACGTCTTCACGAATCAACCAATCCAAGCACCGAACGTACGGCACCTCCGTGTTCAGCACACGTTCAGCTCGATGACGTTCCCCGGGCTCCAATCCAGCTAAGCGTCGGGGATGAGTTTCGTCAGCACGACGGCGTGGTGATGATGATGATGCTCTACCGGCGCAGGGCTTCGCCTAAACTCCGCGACGATATGACCGAGGTGGAATATGGTGGAGGGGGGCACCGCACACGGCTAAGGAACGATCCGTAGATCAACTTGTGTGTCATGGGGTGCCCGCATGCCCCCGTATATAAAGGAGCAAGGGGGGAGGTGGCCGGCCCTAGGAGGGGGCGCGCCAAGTGTGGAGTCCTACTAGGACTCCCTAGTCCTAGTAGGATTCCACCTCCCTTGTTGGAGTAGGAGAACGGTAAAGAGGGGGAGAGGAGGAAGGAAAAGGGGGCCGCACCCTTGTCCAATTCGGACCAGAGGGGGGCTGCGCGCCTCCTTCCTTTCGGCCTCTCTCCTCTATTCCCGTATGGCCCAATAAGGCCCATATACTCCCCGGCAAATTCCCGTAACTCTCCGGTACTCCGAAAAATACCCGAATCACTCGATACCTTTACGAACTCCGAATATAGTCGTCCAATATATCGATCTTTACGTCTCGACCATTTCGAGACTCCTCGTCATGTCCCCGATCTCATCCGAGACTCCGAACTCCTTCGGTAAATCAAAACTCATAAACTCATAATATAACTGTCATCGAAACCTTAAGCGTGCGGACCCTACGGGTTCGAGAACAATGTAGACATGACCTAGAACTATTCTCGGTCAATAACCAATAGCGGAACCTGGATGCTCATATTGGCTCCCACATATTCTACGAAGATCCTTATCGGTCAAACCGCATAACAACATACGTTGTTCCCTTTGTCATCGGTATGATACTTGCCCGAGATTCGATCGTCGGTATCCAATACCTAGTTCAATCTCGTTACCGGCAAGTCTCTTTACTCGTTACGTAATGCATCATCCCGCAACTAACTCATTAGTCACATTGCTTGCAAGGCTTATAGTGATGTGCATTACCGAGAGGGCCCAGAGATACCTCTCCGACAATCGGAGTGACAAAACCTAATCTCGAAATACGCCAACCCAACATGTACCTTTGGTGACACCTGTATTACTCCTTTATAATCACCCAGTTACGTTGTGACGTTTGGTAGCACCCAAAGTGTTCCTCCGGTAAACGGGAGTTGCATAATCTCATAGTTACAGGAACATGTATAAGTCATAAAGAAAGCAATAGCAACATACTAAACGATCAAGTGCTAGGCTAACGGAATGGGTCATGTCAATCACATCATTCTCCTAATGATGTGATCCCGTTAATCAAATGACAACACATGTCTATGGTTAGGAAACATAACCATCTTTGATCAACAAGCTAGTCAAGTAGAGGCATACTAGTGACACTATGTTTGTCTATGTATTCACACATGTATTATGTTTCCGGTTAATACAATTCTAGCATGAATAATAAACATTTATCATGATATAAGAAAATAAATAATAACTTTATTATTGCCTCTAGGGCATATTTCCTTCACATGTTACAGGAACTTATCATGGCAAACAAAGGCATGACATGAACCTACTAAATGCATAGATCAAAAGTCCCTTACTGACCATAAGCCAAAAAGGATCAGAAAATATGATGGCACCCATGTAAACATAGCAAGTTATATTACAGATTCAAACATGGCAGAAACAGAATTATGAAGGCATGTAGATGAGCTTGTGCCACTCACTACAGATCATTACATGGCATGGAAAGGCACCCAACAGTAAGAAGGCATGTTTGTGAAGCAAAGCATGGCAATAGAAAGTCCATAGGGTTCATGGATCACCAGCAAAACACATGGAAACAACTAAACTTGATGTTAACAGGCTGACAGCAACATTATGAAGCAACTTTAGAGCAAGATATGAACAAGCTATAGCAACCTATAAATGCAACCAGGGGCATGGATGGATAGAGGATGACATGTAGATCAAAACATGTTTATAGAACATCTCCATATTATGCATAGAATGATTAGTAGCAACATGTTTATATAGCATCACGAAATAACAGATTCAGCCTAGCAAAACAGCAACATCATGAACCCTACTTAACAAGCTCGATTCACTCACCACAAGTCATTGCATGACAAGATAAGCATAGCATCATCAAGAAGACATGTTTGTGTAACCAACCAAGGCAAGAACAAGTTGATAGTATGCAAGGATCAACTATAGCAAGCTTGGCCAAATTGAATAACATGTAAACAATCTGCCAGGTAACAGTTTGAAGCAAAAGTAGAGCACTCAAATGTCATGCTAGACTACTCCATAATTAGTAACAAGGGCATGAATGGATATATAATAACTACATGTTCAAAACACCCTTACTGAAGTATCTCTAAATATGCATGGATCTCTCTGTAGCATCAAGTTTACATGGCATCAAAATAATAGCAGAACAGGGACCAAAATCAGCAACATCATGATGCCTAGTTTGGATGCTTGTGCTAGTCACCACATTGATCACAAAAATATATGGTAAGCACCTATGTAAAGAAGACATAGCATAGATCAAAACACATGTATACATCAACCTCATAGGATGCACACATCAATCATGGCAAAAATGACAAATGAGCTCGTTCTGTTAACAGACGGCAGAAAACATTATGAAGCACTCTTACAATGATGATTCAGACATCAAGATGACCTCAAATGAATATGATGCAATGGAATGAAATGATGTACTTGTTGAGACGAACAATTTGACATATTACACGGACAAAACGGAGTTACGGATGCAGAGATACGGCATGACGAACATGGCAAGAAAATTACAAAAATCTGGGACTTAGGCGAAAATATACCCTCCGTAAGTCAACTCGGGATGGAGATATCCGGGACGCGGGGATCCCGTTTGCTTCGTATCCTGGTGGATCTGATCCATCTTCAGTTTCGGGCCGGATCTCGCCAGATCCGGCCGGAGTCTTCGCCGGAGACGGTGGCCGAAGGCGAGGGAGAGGCCGGGGAGGCGCGGGGGACCTGCGGGGCGGCGCCAGCTGAGGAGGACGATGGCGGGGCGGCTAGCCGGAGCTCGGGGCGAGGAAGGCGGCGGCCGGCGCGGGGTGGGCGGAGCCCGGCGGCGGCGGGGGCTGGCGGCGCGAGGGCGCCGCGGCTGCGGGCGGAGGCGGCCAGGCGCGCCGGCGGGCCGGGCGGCGCTGGGGCGCGAGGCGCGGCGAGGCGCCCGGGGCGCGGGAGGCGGCGAGGAGGCGGAGGCCGGCGGGGATAAAATCCATGGTGCATGTAAACAAGTTATTCATATAAAATATGACTATGCGATCAGAGAGTAGAAATAGAATGCACCGATTGGGTGTCTGAAGCGTCTCCTCGAAAGGATAATGATATTAAGCATGCCTCAGTCGGGCGTCTAAGCGACACCACATAAAGGGCTTATAAATTAAGTGAATAACAAACATGCCACAGTCGGGCGTCTGTGCGACACCACATAAAGGGCTTATAAAGTAAGTGAATAACAAACATGCCACAGTCGGGCGTCTGTGCGACACCACATAAAGGGCTTATAAGTAATTTAAATGACAAGCAGGCCACAGTTGGGCGTCTGAGCGACACCACATAAAGGGCTTATAAGTAATTTAAATGACAAGCAAGCCATAGTCGGGCGTCTGAGCGACACCACATAAAGGGCTCATAAGTAATTTAAATGACAAGCAGGCCACAGTTGGGTGTCTGAGCGACACCACATAAAGGGCTTATAAGAGAATAATCACGGCAAATATCCAGGGGGAGAACCGTCCCAGGGATACTTAATAATTCGAATAATATAAAGGTTTAGTCCACAATAATAATAACCATAATCATCATGAGTCACAAGCCATGATCCATGTTCTGGTTGAGTAGTTTTTCCTCCGAAGACCGAGACTAAGACCGACACTTGACCCAACCCAGACTGTAGTCCTTAACCATGGACACGGCTATTCGAATTGATATAATCTCTGTAGAGGGTGTACTCTTTACCCATGGGTAATTGATTCCTTTAGTCCATCGGGACTAATTCCGTTTATGGTCTTTTAATTGAAAACACACCTAACCGCACACACCAGCCTGACTGATCGGTGTCTGGAATCACCCACGACACTCATTAAGCAAAACTCTAAGTGGGGAGGCTACAACCTCGAGTAGCATGGGATCAAAAAATTTATAACGCGTGCAAACTAGGGGAGCTACCCCCTCGGCTACAACCGGAAACACCCATGCCCCCGGACCAGGTGGCATGCCTACCGGATGCGGCCGGTATCTTCCACCATGGCCTCTCTGTACGGTGTGTGCTAGGAAGGGGTTGACAACTTACTGAACCATACCCTACCAATGGCAGGGACAAGTGGTAGTATGAAACAAGTATGGGAGTTACTGGAACAAGACTCGATCTACGACCGACTCAGGAGGTTTAAGTGTTCCCTGCATGATTAGCTCAACAAATATGTTTCAAACAGCAGACAGAATCACCACTCATCATACCTCACTATGCCATACCGGACACAATCGTCTCGACGAAGATTGGAGACAAGCTCGTGTCTACCCAAGACAGAGGCTTTCCCGGATTCCTTCCGGTAGGCTTGAAAGGCATACGAGGGTGATTATTATCCCAACGTATCAGATTCCAAAATATTTGTCTGAATTTTTTTCAAATAAATATGAAAATAAACTAGACAAAATTTGAGAAAGGTAGGAAAAAGAGTCAACTCATTTGGAGTTATATTTAAAAAGTTATAGCCAGTCAAAGTTTGGTCAAAATTCTGTTTTTAAATAAAACAGAAAAAGAAAAATGTTTCGAAATAAATACACGTCGAAGACGTACTCTGGGTTTACGCCTTCACTTAATCCAGCGTGGACCAGTTCATGGTCACTGATAGTGGGTCCCTCGGGCCCACTGGCCAGGTTTGACCAGTCATCTCTCCCTCCTTTCTACTCTGCCCGAGCGGCGGCGGGGCTCCGGCGATCAACGCCGGCGAACGGCGGCTCCCCGCGGGGTTCTGAGGGCGGGGATGGATCCGCCAGTCCAGGGTGGTCCTCTCGGTGGTCGCCAGGCAGGTGGGGATGAAGGGAGTCAACGGCGGCGAGCTCCGCGGCGGAGGTGGCCTCGGGAGGTTTTGTGGGTCTGGGCTACTATGGTTCCCGGTCTCGTTTGAGAGGTGGGGTGGCTCTGCAAGGTTCAGGGGAGTTGAACGGTGGCACCAGATGGACGGGGGAGGCTCTGATTGCAACGAGCGGGACCGGGACATGGCGGCGGCCAAACCTGCCGGAGATGGGGAAGAAGGCTTCCCGCCGTCGCTCGATGGCCGTGGGGGCTATGGTTGAGTGGCTTGTGGTCGCCAGGGTGCCCGGTCGAGCTCGGGGTCCCTTTTATAGCGCGACTACGTCGGTTCCATGGTCGTGGATAAGAACGCCGGTGAACCGCTGTTCTGTTGCTGCAGGGGGTGCATGGCGGCGACGGGCGCTAGCGGACGCGTTCTAGGATAAGCTCGGGCTGCTCCAGAGGGCAGCTGGCGCACGCATATGGCTTAGGCGGCGCCGTCCATGGCAGGAAGCCACTGTGGCCGGCCGCTAGCCGCCGTGGCCAACCTGACGGCGGCGCTATGGGGCTCCAGGGGCAGCCTGGAGGGTGCTGGTGAGTGAATGAGGACGGGCGTGGCTCTACAGGTGAGCACAGGCCAGGGCCAGAATCGGCGACCTGTGCGCACGCACGTGCAAAACGCGCGCTCTGGGCGCGCCCAGCGCACGCACGCCAGGTGCTCGACGAAATGCCAGCGCGTGTTAGAGAGGTCGGATGATGCTGGTAGTTAACAGGCATGGGTTAGGGTTAGCTAGGAGCTTAGTGGACAAGTTAGTTAGGTCAGAGGATCAAGCTCACAATGCCAACTAAAAATCATGTAAATTCTTGCTATGCACACAAGGTGTTTGACAAAATGCTAAGGCCATCTAGGCAACTCTTGGGGTGGCCAAACTCTCCAGATCATAGTCGCTTTAGATGATAAAGAGGGTGGCAAGGATAGTTGGGCAAAACCAGAAACTTGATAGTGCAAATATTTGTGAAAACCAATTTTGGGCAGAAACTAAAGGTTATTATTTCATAACCAAAAATACTCCAATGGTTCCATTCTCCTGGACTTAAGGGTTTGGTAGGGAGGACTATCAGCAAGAAAAAGAATCATGGGTAACAGAGCAATACAAAATGGAGTTGAAGTAGAAAAGACCAATCTGGTCCAGAGAGCAAAAGAGGATGTTTTGCTCAATTTTTCCAAAGAACACCAGTGAGTTTTTGCACAAAATAGAATAATATACTCCTACTAACATCCCCTAATTTTGGTCGAAGTTTTCAAGAAATATTTAAATAGGTTGTAGTGCAATTTTACCAACTGGACCAGTTTTGAAAACTAGGGGTAGAGCTTAACATCTCCAATGAATAAAACATATTTTTGCACCAGTGTGATTTGAAAATATCACATGACATCCACAAATTTTGGTGAAAATTTTAAATGCATTTATCAAATGGTTGCAGTGCAAAAGAGGCTCCAAAACTTATGAAAGATCATTTTAAAAGAATAAAGCTTAGGAAAAACAATTATGCAAATAGATCCACTAATAAAGAATTGTTTTATTGAGAGAGTATACAAGTCCAATAATATTTTTCTAAAGTTTCCACTTGAGGTAAAAACTCCAAAATATCAAAGAAAAGAGAGGTTGTGAAATCAAAAGAAAATCCAGAAAGTAAAATTTTTAATCTCCTGGCAAAATTTTAATAAACAATTCATGGTTAAATTTTTGGGGTGTTACAACACTACCCCCCTTAAGAAAAATCTCGTCCTCGAGATTTGCTAAGGGTCATTTTGAAAAACTTTACTCCTACCATCACAAAAATAACCCTCCTACTCATGTAATTAAAATGTAGCTACAGTGAGTGGGCAATAAGTGGTGCAAAACAACAGTGTGGCATGCTGGCGTTGCGTGGAAAAAAATTTATGGTAGATTTCTACTATTGGTTACAGTAAATTTAGAATAAACTTCTAAATTACTAAAAATACGCTGGTCGTACCCGAGAGCACAGTGCTCTCTGTGGCTGACAGGTGGACCCGGGGTCCACTGTCGGTCTCTTCCTCTACCTCTGGCTCTCTCTTCTTCCTCTCTCCCACGCGCTTTCCCGCGCTTTCTCCATCGGCGACGTCTAGCTCGTAGGGCATCTAGGCCGTACTTCGGTAGTGTGCAGTGTGCTAGCTGCCAGCGCAGCGTGCACTCACCTCGCGGGCCAATACGCTGTCGGCACTGCTCGCGGATTCACGTCCGAACACCGGCGATCGAGCGACGAGCGGCGCTGGTGGACTTCGCCCACCGTACACCGATCTCGAGCTATAAAACGACTGAGGTGCTCCTCCTTCTTCCTCACACCTGGCCTCGCTTCACCTCCTCCTCCCTTCTCCTCCATTTCTATTTGTAGGAGCTCGAGACGAGGCTCTAATGGTGGGGGTGATGCCGGACTGGTACGTGATCCTGATGTGCGGAGGGTTGGCGGCATTGCTGGGGTTCTCCGTGCTCCTATGCGTGATGATCCTCGATGATCATCGTGATGCTGCCGCTCGAGTGTTAGCTCTCCGCGGTGATCACGAGGATTAGGTGCGGTGTCAGGTGCTAACTGCTGTCAGGGTGCCAGAGTTGACTTGTACCCGAGTAAACACCCACTAATCTCTTCGTCAGAGGCTGTATGTGCTAGGGAGGTGATTAGTTTGGTGCAAAAATGTGCACATGGATTGCACTAAGTCGAGTGGTTGGGGTCGTGAGTCTGCTGTTATGGTGCTGCGTGAATAAAAAAAATTATGTCGTGAAGAAATATATGCTGCAACAACTCAGGGGAAAAATCTTACTTCAGAATTTACCGAGAGTGAAAACAGTTAATAAAATTTTACCGCAGTAAAAACCACTCATTAATTGTAATAAAACTTATTTAATACATCGCACAAATTTAGCATACCACGCATAAGTGGCAACACATAAATAAATGCTGGGCAATAAACATAGAAGTGGCATTTACAACGACAACGGTAAATGGACAGGGTCCTGAGAAAATGTCTCTGGGATTGGGGCACACTCTTCTTCTATTGGGGGAAGCGGATTGACTAGTCGATGAATGTGCCTCTCCTAGTCGGGTCTCAGTGGTCTACCGATGGGGATCTGAGGATTCAAATCAGCGAGGCTCTGGAGATAACCCATCACTCGTATGGTCAAACGCTCTTGAGCGATGACATACTGGGCAAGGTTGGCCAGTACTGGGTCTCTCTCAATTCGTCCACCGGGAAAAGATGCTACTTCTCCGGGTGTTTCGCGACTCGGGAAGTAATAATACCCTCGTTCGCTGGCATAGGGTACCGCGAATTGAAGGCGAGTACGCGCTTCGTACGCAGCGGCTTCTTTGGCCATATGCGGAGTCGGCATAGATTTCCCCACGAAGGAGGCTTCCGTGGCGTCTTGGTTTGGGTTTGCGGGAGGGACGTGCACCACTCCCCAATATTTTGAGGTGGATGGGGTGATCCTCGATTTGAGCAACTCGTACTGGGGTGGATGGATAGCACTCATGGTACTGCAGGTAAAGTCCCACAATATTTTAACAAAACTACCCGGGGTTGCGTCTGGAGTTCTCAGATAAATACTAGGGCTCGGCATGGCAATGGGAATGGTTGTGCGAGTGGTGTTCAAGGTGAGGGCTACTTGGTAAGGTCACGAGGTGGCCTTTTATATAGCATTGGGGCTGGGTTATTTATCATGGTGAAGGGTAACTAGTTTATCGAGTCTGCTCCATGGGGTCGGGGTCAATGCTACAGATACACATATCTCATAAAAGTGACGTATTACTGTGGGTGTCGTCGGGGTGGTTTTAGTAGCTGTGCCCGGAAGAAAAAGTGCAACCGCACGGTAACATATTTATGCAAGGCTACTATTTAAAACAGAGGCACACAAGCAGGCTGCGATTATCTATGGCGATACAAGATCACCCAATTACAGGGCGTGGACATACTGAGACTCGGTACTACTCGAGTGACTTAGTCTACCTTGTTTATATCTAAGTGGGTGTGCCTTGTGGACGTCGAGGCTTCTCCACGGGTTTCATCATCGGGGTTAGCTGGAGGGGGTTGAGGGGTTGCTGGGTCGGGGTAGCGATGATGACCATCCCGGGGATTGTTGGCCACAATCCCGTTGGAGCGTGTTCCAAAAAGGCGACGAAGCACTTCTGGGGACACCAAAGTATTTTGGTCGATGGCTGGGGCTGTCCTCAAGGACTCGATCGGTTGTCCGAACAGCACAACTAGGTTGTCAGCGTTGGGCTCATCTTCTCCTCTTGTCGGGGCTCAGGGAACCAGTTCTCCACGAGCTGCGATCAGATCAAGGGTGATTTGATCGAACAGTTCCTCTAGTGCACCTACATAGCGAACTAGATGCAACAAAGCAGGATCCGTCTCGTGATCTCCATTGACAACCTGGGGTGGCCTACCATACCCGTCACGGCTGGGGTAGTAGTAGAACGAGTGACAGTTAACTCTGGGCGACAAGTGCCGGAATTGAACTACAGCCTCTCGGGCAGCTAATTGGATGGCTTGTGGCTCAAAGGAAGTTGTCCTTCCGGTGAACCTGTAGGGGCGTTCTGGCGATAGACACCTACCATAGACGTGCACAGTGGCCCAGAATTGATGGCTCTCACCGCTCATGGGTCCTTGGTACACAACATATTCTGGGGGATCTTCTAATGCAAAGGCACGGCAGGTGAGGTTTGCTAGCACGGTCACAAAACCTCCAAGGTTGGTTGCTATGGTCTCATTGTGTACAATTGGGTCAGGCATTATAGCTCGGTTTGGGGGAAAAGGGTGTGTTGTGCTGTGTTGAGGCTAGCGTGCCCTTTTCATAGAAAAAAGGGGATGGAGTCTTCCTTCGCACACTTGCGAATGAGACAATTTAGGTGTCGGTCACTAGCGCGTGATCGACAGGCTAGGCTGATAGGTTGGGCACCGACTGCCAAAAGGTGTCGGGGTCACTGTGTGGCTATCTTACACGAGAAGCTTGGCCGGGGTTAGGTCAAGGTCTGGTGGGTTGGTTAACCTAGGTTTATCGACCTGGCTAAGATAGGATTAGCCAATGGTCAGCCTGGCTCTGATACCAAGTTTGTCAGGACCAGGTTTTCGGGATATTAATTTTCAGAAAATGGTCCTTGTGCTCACCAGCCCCAGGATTACTGTTAGCTGTTGAGGCACTAACTTGATACAGAAGCTCCAAGCAAAATACATAATATGTAGTACAAGACCATTCTGGCCTATGAGTACAACACAAGGCTTCTAGTGGTTGATGGCGGAAGCGGTTTGTGGTTCATCACTGGCCATGGGACTCCATGTCCCACAGGAACAGCTGACCAGGTTAACTCCTATCTTCGCGAGGCTGTTGTCACCATTGTGTGGGTTCCGGGGCTGACATCACAACGCTCCTCTCCAAGCAAGAAATCTGGCCAAGACAATAGCCAGGGACAAGCCAGTGAGTACTCTGAATGTACTCGCAAACATTATGAACACGGGTATAATATAACAAATGATATTCATACTCTGAAATATTGTATGACCACAACGTCAGTCATAAAATAAAATCCATGGTGCATGTAAACAAGTTATTCATATAAAACATGACTATGCAATTAGAGAGTAGAAATAGAATGCACCGATCGGGTGTCTGAAGCGACGCCTCGAAAGGATAATGATATAAAGCATGCCTCAGTCAGGCATCTAAGCGACACGACATAAAGGGCTTATAAAGTAAGTGAATAACAAACATGCCACAGTCGGGCGTCTATGCGACACCACATAAAGGGATTATAAAGTAACTGAATAACAAACATGCCACAGTCGGGCGTCTGTGCGACACCACATAAAGGGCTTATAAGTAATTTAAATGACAAGCAGGGCACAGTCGGGCGTCTGAGCAACACCACATAAAGGGCTTATAAGTAATTTAAATGACAAGCAGGCCACAGTCGGGTGTCTGAGCGACACCACATAAAGGGCTCACAAGTAATTTAAATGACAAGCAGGCCACGTCGGGCGTCGAAGCGACACCACATAAAGGGCTTATAAGAGAATAATCATGGTGAATATCCAGGGGGAGAACCGTCCCAGGGATACTCAATAATTCAAATAATATAAAGGGTTAGTCTACAATAATAATAACCATAATCATCATGAGTCACAAGCCATGATCCATGTTCTGGTTGATTAGTTTTTCCTCCGAGGACCGACACTAAGACCGACACTTGACCCAACCCAGACTGTAGTCCTTAACCATGGACACGGCTATTCGAATAGATATATTCTCTGTAGAGGGTGTACTCCTTACCCACGGGTAACGGATTCCTTTAGTCCATCGGGACTAATTCCGTCTACAGTCTTTTAATTGAAAGCACACCTAACGCACACACCAGCCTGACTTATCGTTGTCTGGAATCACCCACGACACTCGTTAAGCAAAACTCTAAGTGGGGAGGCTACAACCTCGAGTAGCATGGGATAAAAAAATTTATAACGCGCGCAAACTAGGGGAGCTACCCCCTCGGCTACAACCGGCAACACCCATGCCCCCGGACCAGGTGGCATGCCTACCGGATGCAGCCGGTATCTTCCACCATGGCCTCTCTGTATGGTGTGTGCTAGGAAGGGGTTGACAACTTACTGAACCGTACCCTACCTATGGCAGGGATAAGTGGTAGTACGAAACAAGTATGGGGGTTACTGGAACAAGACTCGATCTATGACCGACTCAGGAGGTTTAAGTGTTCCCTGCATGATTAGCTCAACAAATATGTTTCAAACAGCATACAGAATCACCACTCATCATACCTCACTATGCCATACCAGACACAATCGTCTCGACGAAGACAAGAGACAAGCTCGTGTCTACCCAAGACAGAGGCTTTCTCGGATTCCTTCCGGTAGGCATGGAAGGCATATGAGGGTGATTATTATCCCAACGTATCAGATTCCAATAGCACGGAATCATCAATATGCACTTATGAGTATGTTCATATCATCGAATAAAATAATGAAAACCCCGAGACAAGGAGTGTTGTAACCGTATCAAACAACACACGACAATATTATGCCAGGGTTCAGAATGCTTGCCTTCAAGTTGTGGAGAGGCAGGGTGCATCCCAAGACTTTTGAAAGTTTTCTTCTTCTTCAAAATCCTATTTTTGAAAATATTCCAATTAACCCATAGTTTCAAAACAGTACAAAAAAGTTGTCTGAATTTTTTTTCAAATAAATATGAAAATAAACTAGACAAAATTTGAGAAAGGTAGGAAAAAGAGTCAACTCATTTGGAGTTATATTTAAAAAGTTATAGTCAGTCAAAGTTTGGTCAAAATTCTGTTTTTAAATAAAACAGAAAAAGAAAAACGTTTCGAAATAAATACACGTCAAAGACGTACTCTGGGTTTACGCCTTCACTTAATCCACTGTGGACCGGTTCGTGGTCACTAACAGTGGGTCCCTCGGGCCCACTGGTCAGGTTTGACCAGTCGTCTCTCCCTCCTTTCTCCTCTGCCCGAGCGGCGGCGGGGCTCTGGCGATCAACATCGGCGAACGGCGGCTCCCCGCGGGGTTCTGAGGGCGGGGATGGATCCGCCAGTCCAGGGTGGTCCTCCCGATGGTCGCTAGGCAGGTGGGGATGAAGGGAGTCACCGGCGGCGAGCTCCGCGGCGGAGGTGGCCTCGGGAGGTTTTGTGGGTCTGGGCTACTGTGGTTCCCGGCCGCGTTTGAGAGGCGGGGTTGCTCCGCAAGGTTCAGGGGAGTTGAACGGTCGCACCAGATGGATGGGGGAGGCTCTAATTGCGACGAGCGGGACCGGGACGTGGCGGCGGCCGAACTTGCCGGAGATGGGGAAGAAGGCTTCCCACCGTCGCTCGCTAGCCATGGGGGCTTTAGTGGAGTGGCTTGAGGTCGCCTGGGTGCCTGGTCAAGCTCGGGGTCCCTTTTATAGCGCGACTATGTCGGTTCCACGGCCGTGGATAAGAACGTTGGCGAACCGCTGTTCTGTTGCAGCAGGGGGTGCGTGGCGGTGACGGGCGCTAGAGGACGCGTTCTAGGATAAGCTCGGGCTGCTCCAGAGGGCAGCTGGCGCACGCGTATGGTTTGGGTGGCGCCGTCCATGGCAGGAACCCACTATGGCCGGCCGCTAGCCGCCATGGCCGACTTGACAGCGGCGCTATGGGGCTCCAGGGGCGGCCTGGAGGGTGCTGGTGAGTGAATGAGGACGGGCGTGGCTCTACAGGTGAGCACAGGCCAGGGGCCCGACGCGGCGACCCGTGCGCACGCACGTGCAAAACGCGCGCTCTGGGCGCGCCCAGCGCACGCACGCTAGGTGCTCGACGAAATGCCAGTGTGTGTTAGAGCGCTCGGATGATGCTGGTAGTTAACAGGCCTGGGTTAGGGTTAGCTAGGAGCTTAGTGGACAAGTTAGTTAGGTCAGAGGATCAAGCTCACAATGCCAACTAAAAATCATGCCAATTCTGGCTATGCACACAAGGTGTTTGAAAAAATGCTAAGGCCATCTAGGCAACTCTTAGGGTGGCCAAACTCTCCAGATCATCGCTTTAGATGATAAAGAGGCTGGCAAGGATAGTTGGGCAAAACTAGAAACTTGATAGTGCAAATATTTGAGAAAACCAATTTTGGGCAGAAACTAAAGGTTATTATTTCATGAACCAAAAATACTCCAATGGTTCCATTCTCCTGGACTTAAGGGTTTGTTAGGGAGGACTATAAGCAAGAAAAAGAATCATGGGCAACAGAGCAATACAAAATGGAGTTGAAGTAGAAAAGGCCAATCTGGTCCAGAGAGCAAAAGAGGATGTTTTGCTCAATTTTTCCAAAGAACACCAGTGAGTTTTTGCACAAAATAGAATAATATACTCCTACTAACATCCACTAATTTTGGTGGAATTTTTCAAGAATTATTTAAATAGGTTGTAGTGCAATTTTACCAAGTGGACCAGTTTTGAAAACTAGGGGTAGAGCTTAAAATATCCAATGAATAATAGATATTTTTGCACCAGTGTGATTTAAAAACATCACATGACATCCCCAAATTTTGGTGAAAATTTTAAATGCATTTAGCAAATGGTTGCAATGCAAAAGAGGGTCCAAAACTTATGAAAGATCATTTTAAAAGAATAAAGCTTAGGAAAAACAATTATGCAAATAGATCCACTAATAAAGAATTGTTTTATTGAGAGAGTATACAAGTCCAATAATATTTTTCTAAACTTTCCACTTGAGGTAAAAAATCCACAATATCAATAAAAAGAGAGGTTGTGAAATCAAAATAAAATCCAGAAAGTAAATTTTTTAATCTCCTGGCAAAATTTTAATAAACAATTCATGGTTAAATTTTTGGGGTGTTACAACACTACCCCCCTTAAGAAAAATCTCGTCCTCGAGATTTGCTAAGGGTCGTTTTGAAAAACTTTACTCCTACCATCACAAAAATAACCCTCCTACTCATGTAATTAAAACGTAGCTACAGTGAGTGGGCAATAAGTGGTGCAAAACTACAGTGTGGCATGCTGGCGTTGCGTGGAAAAAATTTATGGTAGAGTTCTACTATTGGTTACAGTAAATTTAGAATAAGCTTCTAAATTACTAAAAATACGCTGGTCGTACCCGAGAGCACAATGCTCTCTGTGGCTGACAGGTGGACCCAGGGTCCACTGTCGGTCTCTTCCTCTACCTCTGGCTCTCTCTTCTTCCTCTCTCCCGCGCGCTTTCGCGCGCTTTCTCCACCGGCGATGTCTAGCTCGTAGGGCATCTAGGCTGTACTACGGTAGTGCGCAGCGTGCTAGCTGCCAGCGCAGCGTGAACTCACCTCGCGGGCCAATACGCTGTCGGCACTGCTCGCGGATTCGCCTCCGAACACCGGCGATCGAGCGACGAGCGGCGCTGGTGGACTTCGCCCACCGTACACCGATCTCGAGCTATAAAACGACTGAGGTGCTCCTTCTTCTTCCTCACACCTGGCCTCACTTCTCCTCCTCCTCCCTTCTCCTCCATTTCTATTTGTAGGAGCTCGAGACGAGGCTCTAATGGCGGGGGTGATGTCGGACTGGTACGTGATCCTGATGTGCGGAGGGTTGGCGGCATTGCTGGGGTTCTCCATGCTCCTGTGCGTGATGATCCTCGATGATCGTCGTGATGCTGCCGCTCGAGTGTTAGCTCTCCGCGGTGGCGGTGATCACGAGGATTAGGTGCAGTGTCAGGTGCTAACTGCTGTCAGGGTGCCAGAGTTGACTTGTACCCGAGTAAACGCCCACTAATCTCTTCGTCAGAGGCTGTGTGTGCTAGGGAGGTGATTAGTTTGGTGAAAACATGTGCACATGGATTTCACTAAGTCCAGTGGTTGGGGTCGTGACTTTGCTGTTATGGTGCTGCGTGAATAAAAACAATATGTTGTGAAGAAATATATGCTGCAACAACTCAGGGAAAAAATCTTACTTCAGAATTTACCGAGAGTGAAAACAGTTAATAAAATTTTACCGCAGTAAAAACCACACATTAATTGTAATAAAACTTATTTAATACATCGCACAGATTTAGCATACCACGCATAAGTTGCAACACATAAATAAATGCTGGGGCAATAAACATAGCAGTGACATCTACAACGACAACGGTAAATGGACAGGGTCCTGAGAAAATGTCTCTGGGATTGGGGCACACTCTTCTTCTATTGGGGGAAGCAGATTGACTAGTCGATGAATGTGCCTCTCCTAGTCGGGTCTCAGTGGTCTGCCGATGGCGATCTGAGGATTCAAATCAGCGAGGCTCTAGAGATAACCCATCACTCGTATGGTCAAACGCTCTTGAGCGATGACATACTGGGCAAGGTTGGCCAGTACTGGGTCTCTCTCAATTTGTCCACCGGGAAAAGATGCTACTTCTCCGGGTGTTGCGCGACTCGGGAAGTAATAATACCCTCGTTCGCTGGCATAGGGTACCGCGAATCGAAGGCGAGTAAGCGCTTCGTACGCAGCGGCTTCTATGGCCATATGCGGAGTCGGCATAGATTTCCCCATGAAGGAGGCTTCCGTGGGGTCTTGGTTCAGGTTTGCGGGAGGGACGTGCACCACTGCCCAATATTTCGAGGTGGATGGGGTGATCCTCGAATTGAGCAACTCGTACTGGGGTGGATGGATAGCACTCATGGTATTGCAGGTAAAGTCCCACAATATTTTAACAAAACTACCCGGGGTTGCGTCTGGAGTTCTCAGGTAAATACTAGGGCTCGGCATGGCAATGGGAATGGTTGTGCGAGTGGTGTTCAAGGTGAGGGCTACTTGGTAAGGTCACGAGGTGGCCTTTTATATAGCATTGGGGCTGGGTTATTTATCATGGTGAAGGGTAACTAGTTTATCGAGTCTGCTCCATGGGGTCGGGGTCAATGCTACAGATACACATATCTCATAAAAGTGACGTATTACTGTGGGTGTCGTCGGGGTGGTTTTAGTAGTTGTGCCCGGAAGAAAAAGTGCAACCGCACGCTAACATATTTATGCAAGGCTACTATTTAAAACAGAGGCACACAAGCAGGCTGCGATTATCTATGGCGATACAAGATCACCCAATTACAGGGCGTGGACATACTGAGACTCGGTACTACTCGAGTGACTTAGTCTACCTCGTTTATATCTAAGTGGGCGTGCCTTATGGATGTCGAGGCTTCTCCACGGGTTTCATCATCGGGGTTAGCTGGAGGGGGTTGAGGGGTTGCTGGGTCGGGGTAGCGATGATGACCATCCCGGGGATTGTTGGCCACAATCCCGTTGGAGCGTGTTCCAAAAAGGCGATGAAGCACTTCTCGGGACACCAAAGTATTTTGGTTGATGGTTGGGGCTGCCCTCAACGACTCGATCGGTTGTCCGAACAACACAACTAGGTTGTCGGCGTCGGGCTCATCTTCTTCTCTCATCGGGGCTCGGGGAACCAGTTCTCCACGAGCTGCGATCAGATCAAGGGTGATTTGATCGAACAGTTCCTCTAGTGCACCTACATAGTGCACTAGATGCAACAAAGCAGGATCCGTCTCGTGATCTCCGTTGACAACCTGGGGTGGCCTACCATACCCGTCACGGCTGGGGTAGTAGTAGAACGAGCGACAGTTAACTCTGGGCGACAAGTGCCAGAGTTGAACTACAGCCGCTCGGGCAGCTAATTGGATGGCTTGTGGCTCAAAGGAATTTGTCCTTCCGGTGAACTTGTAGGGGCGTTCTGGCGATAGACCCCTACCATAGACATGCACAGTGGCCCAGAATTGATGGCTCTCACCGCTCATGGGTCCTTGGTACACAACATATTCTGGGGGCTCTTCTAATGCAAAGGCACGGCAGGTGAGGTTTGCTAGCACGGTCACAAAACCTCCAAGGTTGGTTGCTATGGTCTCATTGTGCATAATAGGGCCAGACATTATAGCTCGGTTTGGGGGAAAAGGGTGTGTTGTGCTGTGTTGAGGCTAGCGAGCCCTTTTTATAGAAAAAAAAGGGATGGAGTCTACCTTCACACACTTGCGAATGAGACAATTTAGGTGTCGGTCACCAGCGTGTGATCGACAGGCTAGGCTGATAGGTTGGGCACCGACTACCAAAAGGTGTCGGGGTCACTGTGTGGCTATCTTACACGAGAAGCTTGGCCGGGGTTAGGTCAAGGTCTGGTGGGTTGGTTAACCTAGGTTTATCGACCTGGCTAAGATAGGATTAGCCAATGGTCAGCCTGGCTCTGATACCAAGTTTGTCAGGACTAGGTTTTTGGGATATTAATTTCCAGAAAATGGTCCTTGTGCTCACCAGCCCCAGGATTACTGTTAGCTGTTGAGGCACTAACTTGATACAGAAGCTCCAAGCAAAATACATAATATGTAGTACAAGACCATTCTGGCCTATGAGTACAACACAAGGCTTCTAGTGGTTGATGGCGGAAGCGGTTTGTGGTTCATCACTGGCCATGGGACTCCATGTCCCACAGGAACAGCTGACCAGGTTAACTCCTATCTTCGCGAGGCTGTTGTCACCATTGTGTGGGTTCCGGGGCTGACATCACAACGCTCCTCTCCAAGCAAGAAATCTAGCCAAGACAATAGCCAGGGATAAGCCAAAGAGTACTCTGAATGTACTCGCAAACATTATGAACACGGGTATAATATAATAAATGATATTCATACTCTGAAATATTGCATGACCACAACGTTAGTCATAAAATAAAATCCATGGTGCATGTAAACAAGTTATTCATATAAAACAAGACTATGCAATCAGAGAGTAGAAATAGAATGCACCGATCGGGTGTCTGAAGCGACGCCTCGAAAGGATAATGATATAAAGCATGCCTCAGTTGGGCGTCTAAGCGACACCACATACTTATAAAGTAAGTGAATAACAAACATGCCACAGTCGGGCGTCTATGCGACACCACATAAAGGGCTTATAAAGTAAGTGAATAACAAACATGCCACAGTCGGGCGTCTGTGCGACAGCACATAAAGGGCTTATAAGTAATTTAAATGACAAGCAGGGCACAGTCGGGCGTCTGAGCGACACCACATAAAGGGCTTATAAGTAATTTAAATGACAAGCAGGCCATAGTCAGGCGTCTGAGCGACACCACATAAAGGGCTCACAAGTAATTTAAATGACAAGCAGGCCACAGTCGGGCGTCGAAGCGACACCACATAAAGGGCTTATAAGAGAATAATCACGGTGAATATCCAGGGGGAGAACTGTACCAGGGATAGTAAATAATTCAAATAATATAAAGGGTTAGTCCACAATAATAATAACCATAATCATCATGAGTCACAAGCCTTGATCCATGTTCTGGTTGATTAGTTTTTCCTCCGAGGACCGACACTAAGACTGACACTTGACCCAACCCAGACTGTAGTCCTTAACCATGGACACGGCTATTCGAATAGATATATTCACTACAGAGGGTGTAGTCCTTAACCACGGGTAACGGATTCCTTTAGTCCATCGGGACTAATTCCGTCTATAGTCTTTTAATTGAAAACACACCTAACGCACACACCAGCCTGACTTATCGGTGTCTGGAATCACCCACGACACTCGTTAAGCAAAACTCTAAGTGGGGAGGCTACAACCTCGAGTAGGATGGGATCAAAAAATTTATAACGCACGCAAACTAGGGGAGCTACCCCCTCGGCTACAACCGGCAAGACCCATGCCCCCGGACCAGGTGGCATGCCTACCGGATGCAGCCGGTATCTTCCACCACGTCCTCTCTGTATGGTGTGTGCTAGGAAGGGGTTGACAACTTACTGAACCATACCCTAACTATGGCAGGGATAAGTGGTAGTACGAAACAAGTATGGGGGTTACTGGAACAAGACTCGATCTACGACCGACTCAGGAGGTTTAGGTGTTCCCTGCATGATTAGCTCAACAAATTTGTTTCAAACAGCATACAAAATCACCACTCATCATACCTCACTATGCCATACCGGACACAATCGTCTCGACGAAGACTGGAGACAAGCTCGTGTCTACCCAAGACAGAGGCTTTCTCGGATTCCTTCCGGTAGGCATGAAAGGCATACGGGGGTGATTATTATCCCAACGTATCAGATTCCAATAGCACGGAATCATCAATATGCACATATGAGTATGTTCATATCATCGAATAAAATAATGAAAACTCCGAGACAAGGGGTGTTGTAACCGTATCAAACAACACACGACAATATTATGCCAGGGTTCAGAATGCTTGCCTTCAAGTTGTGGAGAGGCAGGGTGCATCCCAAAACTTTTGAAACTTTTCTTCTTCTTCAAAATCCTATTTTTGAAAATATTCCAATTAACCCATAGTTTCAAAACAGTACAAAAAATTTGTCTAAATTTTTTTCAAATAAATATGAAAATAAATTACACAAAATTTGAGAAAGGCAGGAAAAAGAACCAACTCATTTGGAGTTATATTTAAAAAGTTATAGCCAGTCAAACTTTGGTCAAAATTCTGTTTTTAAATAAAACAGAAAAAGAAAAACGTTTCCAAATAAATACACGTCAAAGACGTACTCTGGGTTTACGCCTTCACTTAATCCAGCGTGGACCGGTTCATGGTCACTGACAGTATTTCCCTCGGGCCCACTGGTCAGGTTTGACCAGTCGTCTCTCCCTCCTTTCTCCTCTGCCCGAGTGGCGGTGGGGCTCCGGCGATTAATGCCGGTGAACGGCAGCTCCCCGTGGGGTTCTGAGGGTGGGGATGGATCCGCCAGTCCAGGGCGATCCTCCCGGTGGTCGCCAAGCAGGTGAGGACGAAGGGAGTCATCGGCGGCGAGCTCCGCGGCGGAGGTGGCCTCGGGAGGTTTTGGGGGTCTGGGCTACGGTGGTTCCCGGTTGCGTTTGAGAGGCGGGGTGGCTCCGCAAGGTTCAGGGGAGTTGAACGGTGGCACCAGATGGACGGGGGAGGCTCTGGTTGCGACGAGCGGGACCGGGACGTGGCGGCGGCCGAACCTGCCGGAGATGGGGAAGAAGGCTTCCGACCGTCGCTCGCTGGCCGTGGGGGCTTTGGTGGAGTGGCTTGAGGTCGCCTGGGTGCCTGGTCGAGTTCGGGGTCCCTTTTATAGCGCGAATACGTTGGTTCCGCGACCATGGATAAGAATGCTGGCGAACTGCCGTTCTGTTGCAGCAGGGGGTGCGCGGCGGCGACGGGCGCTAGCGAACACGTTCTAGGATAAGCTCGGGCTGCTCAAAAGGGCAGCTGGCGCACGCGTATGGCTTGGGCGGCGCCGTCCATGGCAGGAACCCACGGTGGCCGGCCGCTAGCCACCGTGGCCGACCTGACGGCGACGCTGTGGGGCTCCAGGGGCAGCCTGGAGGGTGCTGGTGAGTGAATGAGGACGTGCGTGGCTCTACAGGTGAGCAAAGGCCAGGGGCCAGACGCGGTGACCCGTGCGCATGCACGTGCAAAACGCGCGCTCTGGGCGTGCCCAGCGCACACACGCCAGGTGCTCGATGAAATGCCAGCGCGTGTTAGAGAGCTCGGATGATGCTGGTAGTTAACATGCCAAGGTTAGGGTTAGCTAGGAGCTTAGTGGACAAGTTAGTTAGGTCACAGGATCAAGCTCACAATGCCAACTAAAAATCATGCCAATTTTGGCTATGCACAGAAGGTGTTTGACAAAATGCTAAGCCCATCTAGGCAACTCTTGGGGTGGCCAAACTCTCCAGATCATAGTCTCTTTAGATGATAAAGAGGGTGGCAAGGATAGTTGGGCAAAACCAGAAACTTGATAGTCAAAATATTTGAGAAAACCAATTTTGGGCAGAAACTAAAGGTTATTATTTCATGAACCAAAAATACTCCAATGGTTCCATTCTCCTGTACTTAAGGGTTTGGTAGGGAGGACTATAAGCAAGAAAAAGAATCATGGGCAACAGAGCAATACAAAATGGAGTTGCAGTAGAAGAGGCCAATCTGGTCCAGAGAGCAAAAGAGGATGTTTTGCTCAATTTTTCCGAAGAACACCAGTGGGTTTTTGCACAAAATATAATAATATACTCCTACTAACATCCCCTAATTTGGTGGAAGTTTTCAAGAAACATTTAAATAGGTTGTAGTGCAATTTTACCAACTAGACCAGTTTTGAAAACTAGGGGTAGAGCTTAAAATCTCCAATGAATAAAAGATATTTTTGCACCAGTGTGATTTAAAAACATCACATGACTTCCCCAAATTTTGGTGAAAAATTTTAAATGCATTTATCAAATGGTTGCAGTGCAAAAGAGGCTCCAGAACTTATGAAAGATCATTTTAAAAGAATAAAGTTTAGGAAAAACAATTATGCAAATAGATCCACTGATAAAGAATTGTTTTATTGAGAGAGTATACAAGTCCAATAATATTTTTGGAAAGTTTCCACTTGAGGTAAAAACTCCACAATATGAAAGAAAAGAGAGGTTGTGAAATCAAAAGAAAATCCAGAAAGTAAATTTTTTAATCTCCCGGCAACATTTTAATAAACAATTCATGGTTAAATTTTTGGGGTGTTACAGCGATGGAGGCTGCCCCTGGTCATTTTGTCCTCCTTATCGGCCTTCTTCTTCGGCGCCTTGTAAGGCGCCGGGACCAGCATCTTCGTTAGAAGTGGGCCGGCTAGTTCTTCAGGCAGTGGGGCCGGACAGTAGACCCGCCCCACCTTCTTCGTCCATCCCTAGGAGAGTTGAGGAAAACACATTAAGCATTTCCCTTTGGTTATGCGAATAAAACTTATAATGACTTATCGAACTTGCAGGGCGGGACAGTTGGTACGCACGGTCCTCGGCTAAGTCCGGCCATGATTTGCCGGACTTGAAAAGCACCTTCTAGATGTCTTTGTGCGAGGAGCCAAAGAGCTCTCGCAGGGTCTGGTGCTTGGCCGGGTCGAATTCCCATAAATTGCAAGCCCGATTTTGACAAGGAAGGATCCAGCACACTAACATCACCTGGACTACATTGACAAGTCTGATATTCTTGTCTTCCATATCCTTGACGCGCGTCTGGAGCACCGACAGTTCGTCGAACGAAGACCAGTTCAAGCCCTTCCTGGGCCAGGACGTAAGACGCAGGGGGGCTCCGGACTGGAAATTGGGAGCAGTGGCCCATTCCTTGCCGCGCGGCTCAGTGACATAAAACCACTACTGCTGCCACTCCTTGACGGAATCATTGAAAGTACCTGTTGTCCATGTGACATTGGGCATCTTGCTCACCATGGCACCTCCGCACTCGGCGTGCTCGCCACTCACTACCTTGGGCTTCACGTTAAAAACCTTCAGCCATAAACCTTCAGGTTGCGATGCACACCAGCTAGGTCTCGGCCGGAGGCAGGCGAGATGCCCAGCGCCTCCTCGGCAGCCTCCAGGGCTGAAGAAGGCCTTGGCGATGTGTTGGAACTTGCATGCGGGCGCAATGACATTCGCTTCGAGCTCTTCAGCGAGGCAATGTGTGTGATGATCTAGCTTGGCAGGGAGCTTGCTAATGTCAACACCAGGCTCAAGGCGGAAGGACGCCACCTGGCGCTTGAGTGGCAGCAGCTGAAAGTTGCCATCAACCTCGGGAAACTTTAGCGCGACCAGGCCGACGCGCTTGCGGCGGCCTCACTTGCAGTTCTCGTGAGGCTCACACCCACGCCATGGAGGAGGCCGAAGCCGCCAACCCCCGTTGCGAGGCGGCCGAGGAGCGGGAGCGGGAGCTTCTGTCATCAAATGCTGCCCTTGAGCGAGAAGTTGAGGAGCAGCGCGCCCTCCTGGCCTCTACAACAGACAAAGCGGCCTTTGGCGAGGCGAAGCTCCTAAGGAACCATGATGACCTGGCGTTGGAGGCCGTGGAGCATAGCATGGCGTTGGAGAGGTTGGAGGTGAGGGAGCGCCAGGCTGCTGCGGCTTAGGATGCCATCACCGCCCGAGAAGCCCAGGTCCAGCTGGAGGTGGAGGTGAGGGTGGCGAAGGCGCGTGCTGATCTGGCGGAGGGGCACCGTCTGGATCTGGAGCTGCTCAAGGCCGAGCTCGAAGGCAGGACCGCCGCCCTAAAGACGAAGCTGCAATCCGCAGAGCAGCATGAGGACGCCGCCCGAGAAGCTCTGGCCTCTTCCGAATCTTCCTTGAACTCTGCTCGCGCCGACATTTCCTCCCTCCAGCACCAAGTCACGGACACCGCCTCCCTCCTGAAGAGGTCTTCAAACGAAAAGAGCCGCCGCCTGACACTGGAACGCGAGCACGGCTCTAGGCTCCGAGGTCTGCGCGTTATAGCTAACCATGCCTTGGGCGCTACCTGCGACGAGAGCACTCCTTGTCCACATGAGAGTGACTACGCCAGCCAACTTAACTTCTTCACTGATGTTGTGACCCGCCTGGAGGAACAGGCCGCAAAGGCTCGCCAGCTTGTTGAGGGGAGGAGCCGGGGCCTCCTCGAGAGTGCGCTCTCGCATGTCTTCAGCAATCTCCTGAACCGCGATTCCCATTTTGACTTCAACACCGTGCTAGCCCCCGTGCCTGCGGCTACCTAGGACAAGCTCACCAGGTGGGTGGACGACCGTGTGAATGCCTTGGTGGAGGAGCTGGCTTCTGAGGATGACATGACCGTGCTCATGGCCGGAGCGGATGGCACGGCAGTGGTGATGAGGAGGATAGCTCCCACGGCTCAGGCGGCGCAAGCGGTGCGGACGGAGACGATGAAGAGGGTGCGCTCAGCCAGACCTGTACTCCTGTTTGCTTTAACCTGTATGGCCAAACTTGGAAATTCCCTTGTGAGAGCATTTTGAAAGGGGGGCCCCTTGTGATGTACATAATTATGAAATGCCTTGAAATGATGCCATGGGGCGACCCCTTACATCCGCAGCCTTAGGCAGGATGGTGGTCGTGACTTATCTTTGGTTCCACAAGTCTCGAGTGAGCCCTGATGCTGCAGAAACATTTGTCCTCCCGGGGCATGCCTGCCACGGGCTCGTGAGGGTATGGCTCTTGCGAGGAGCCTGTTGACCTGCCCTAGAGTGCTTCGCGAGGAGCCAACTGCGAGATCGCGGCGAGGAGGGCACATGTGGCGGCCGCACCCTTGAGCCCCCGGGGGGGAAGTGATCAATCCTGACGCGCACACCACACCCAGCCCCCACTCGTGAGGCGCTCGAGGGCAGGGCAGTAGTCACGAGCTCCGGGAAAATGCAAGAACAGAAGGCAAGAGAGCAACGCAAGACGAGAAAAACTCCCCCCATTTTATAAATGCACGAGAACCAAGTTTACTCCCAAAGCCGATAAACAAGTACAGAAAAGAGGCGAAAGCAAGTGGCCGCGTTCGGCGCCTAGCTAGTCTTCAAGTCTTCTCACCAGCGTGGAACTAAGTGCTTCCACTGGCTGGGCATAGTCATTGGGGACAGTGTCGACGGCCAGCACGAAGCATGGTGCTTCCACTAGGACGTGGGTGGGAGCCACCATGAGGCCCGAGGGCGGCGCTTAGGAGACTCTGGGGCGTGTACAGCCCCACCCATTATTATGTGAGAGTATCACGAGCGGAGACCTTCACAGGCCGGAGCCTTGCTTCATGTCAAACGACGAGGACCCTGCCCTGTGCCACCCCCGACCACCATTGGGGAGACCGGAAACCAGGACAAGACCAAGGGGAAAGGGGGACGCTGGCGGCATCCTTGGCGTCCGTAGGCCCCCTACCGGGGGGGAAGGGCTCGCCGGCGCCTTCCCCGGTGGGGAACCTACCTCCAAGCAGCGTCTTGCTCGGCACAGCGCGGGGAAGGCCCTGCCACGGGGCAACCCCCGCGCTTCTCCCAACGCCCTTCATGCTCCTGCAAGGGATCCACCATCTTGAGAGTCCTGATGGTAGCTGCACCCTGGTTCACCTGCGATCCATGGTCAATGTAAGCGTGCCCCTGTGGCGTTAGCTGTACCCAGAGGTTGTTGTCGTTGGAGATGTTGGCGGGGCTCGGTGGCATCTCATAACGGGTCTTGGCTTCGTGTATATCCAGCGCCCAGCCTGGCGTGGGGGATCGGCTCCTCCTCCTCCTCCAGCCGCCCCTCCCCCTCCTCCCCCCGCCCCCTCCCTCCTTCGATCCCACCGGCCTCGTCCCCCTCCTCCTCTCTCCTTCCTCCTCCCTTCCCATCCTCCTTCCATCTTTTTTTCCTGGTTTTACTGTAGTTTTTTACTATTGTAGAATATAGTTTTTTTTACTATTTTTAGTAAGTGTTTAAAATAATCAGTAAGTAAATTAATAAAACTAGTTGAACTAGTTTATTTTTAGTAAGAACTTGTTTTTTACTGTTTTTAGTAAGTGTTTAAAATAATTAGTAAGTAAATTAATAAAACTAGTTAAACTAGTTTATTTTTAGTAAGAACTAGTTTATTTTTAGTTGAACTAGTTGAACTAGTTTATTTTTAGAAAGAACTAGTTTATTTTTATTTATAGTAAGTTCATTTTTAGTAAGAACTAGGTGAATTAATAGAACTAGTTGAACATGTCACATTTGTTGTTATTTTTTAGTTTAACCAATTATTCCCCCATCGACGTCGACGATGCCTATCCCACATCCTCGTCGTCGATACCCACCGTTCACTAGGGTTTTAGTTGTATTAGTGCTGTTATATGTATGATACTATTCGAGATGTATTAGTTATAACTTATAGGGTTTTTGTTTTTGCAGAAATCAAAGAGCCCCTTCATCATCCCCGTCGTCGTCCCCGTCACCGACCCCCTTCGACCTCGAGGTGAGACCAGCCAAATCTCCTTGTCAATATGAGTCCTATAAGATATGATGTACATAAAAACATGTATATCTTGTGTCGCTCAAATAGGATATGTGGTTGCCCAAGTGGTCGGTCATGTTTGCAGGTTAAACCTCCGAGTGGCCTATGTTTTGCCGGAGTGTTGATTAATTTCCGTTTAGGCAAATTTCAGGCGCTCGATATGTCCTGTTTTAGCAAAGGTCATGCCGGAATTTTCTGTGAATTTTGGCATGACTTGTGCTAGAATATGTAGGAAATATCGAGTGGCCTGGATTTTCTAGAAAGATAATTAATCGATATTTCGGGTTGACTTTAAGTCTGTTGAGGCCGAAGAATCCCGACTGTTGTCGTGGGGGTCGTTTCTCCTTCTTCTCCAGGTGCTAGACCTTTGTTATGCACTAGGGGAAGGAGGAGTAACGACCATCACCGACGGTCGCAAATGTCAGAGAGGAATTGGTGAGGAAGAGTCTCCACCATATACGAGAGGACGAAGAATCCCGACTGTTGTCATGGGGGTAGCTTCTCCTTCATTCCCATGTTCTAGACAATTTGGTGTAATGCACTCAGGAACGATACCATCACCGACGATCGAATATATACACCATGTGAGCTAGGAGTTTTCAAGAAAAGACTCGACAGACCGATAGTCAACCCAGTGATGAATAATAATGATCTAATTTAGTTTTTGTAGTACATATATTTAATTGTACAAGTTTAATCTTTGAATTATGAACATAGGAAATGTCGTTGGACGAAGAAGGTCCCGGGGAGTGCTCCTGGTGCGGCGACAACCGGGGTTTCTGCGACATGCCTCACCTGGACAAAGGTTGGCGCTTCAGTATTAAGCTCGAGGAGGCCTTCGATTGTGAAATGGTACGCTATGACACAAAGTGTTTTTTCGTAATTAAGCTCGACTTCTACTACTTCAACGTGTAATTTTTGTCTTTTACAATTCGACTAGATTATCCCATGCCATGCAAGATGCGATGTCTTGGAGAGGATGGGTTTTGAAGATCATGAGAGGAATGAAAGAAAGAAAATTAACCGAAGGACCCATCATGGTATGGATTTTGAGGTAAATCTATACAATTCTGAGAGCGTATCCTGTTTTGGTTGCCCGTTGGGAAGCACGTTGCAAGATGTATGATTTTCAAGAGGGTATGTTTGTCACCATGGATCTTGGTGATCCTGACATCGACCAAGACAATTTGGACATTTGGGTCCTTCTTGATACGCTTCCAATTCTACCGCTATGTGAGTTCCTCAAACATAGTTATTAAGTAATTTATATTGTTTATTTCAAAATAGTTGATAGCTTATTTCCATTGATAGCTTATTTTCATTCTTCAAAGAATGTGAGGAAGATGGTAGACAGAACCAACTACATCGATGGCTTTGAGTTAACTTATGAGGAGAAAAATCATCTGGTCACATATTGTACTGAAATTTAGAATTACAATGCCTTTTATCGAACTCCTACAAATTATGGTCAATACGTGCCACTAGTGCACGTGTTGAACCACGATAACTTCCATGGAGATATCCTAGTAAGATTTTTTTACTATTACGACATCCATGCATCTTTTGCATAAAACTGAACTACATTGCTAACTACAAAGTTATTACTATGTTTTTCAACAGAAAATCTTGATGGATTGTGTGCCTCATTTGATGTATCAGAATGGTCGCCTTGATGTTTTGAACATACAGCCAGGTCGTCCTACGAATCTCACCTGTCCATACCGGATTTCTAAAACCGGTGAACACATGATAATCAAAGAATGGAAAAAATGTATGGACAGTCGTAAGGAGGTTCTTGGAAGCAACATTGTGCAAAAGGCAAGAATTGGAGACAGGATAATCTCCATTCTCCATAATGGAGAGTCAGGGGCTATCTTGTTTTATGCTATTTTACCTAAGATAATTTAGTAGGTCCTAAGAGAATGTAGTAGGTTCTATGATGTACAATATGTTTATGAGAGTTGATGATGAGGACTAGTTGTGATTATGTCTAGTGACCAACTTGTATGTGATGTCTCATTGATGAAAACAATGATCATGAGGAGGTGTTATATGACAATGATGTATTATGATGGTAATTTGTTAATGATATGATGATGATGATGATGATATTTATTACATCATTGGGTGAAAGAACCGCGGATTAGTTTCAAGTGGATGTCCATCCACTTGAAACTAGTCCACGATTCTTTCTCGCAGTGATGTAATAACTCATTATGATGTAAAAACATTCTCTAAATTGCTGCAGTATGAAAACTTGTATAAAGGTGTATGAATACAACATGAAGTAAAAATGAAATACGGAATAATAGTAGTAGTGCGTGATGGGAGAGTCGCTACTACTAATTACCAGTAGCGCTCATAGTGGAAAGCGCTGCTACTAAGTCGATATAGCAGTAGCGTGGTCCGACACACGCTACTGCTAACCTTGAGTTGTATCGCCTTACTAGTAGCGTTGTTCCCTGCGCTACTGATATGGTTAAAACACGCGCTACTGCTAGGGTTTTCCCTAGTATTGTACCTCTATCTACTGTTAAAAAGAAATATGAAATGCTTATTGTTGGGGACAATCATATCCTCGTTGACGTAACTTAGCGATTCACGAAAGTTCTTCGGTTTCATTGTAATCGAAAGTGGTTGTTAATATGACTTGATCAACCTTATTAATGGATCATTTTTTAGAGGTATAAAGTTGATGAATCTAGTGAGCACTACCTTCTGTCCCTATCTTTTTTTCAATTTTTTTTGTTAAATAAAATAAAATGCCATGTTTTGTCTGTTTTTTGAAATGACCCAAAAATAGAAGTTCTCAGAATACTCTGGAAATTTAATATGATTTTTTCTGATTATTTAAGATTTTTGGGTGCAAATAATATTGGAGGGAGGTGTACCAGGTGGGCACAACCCACCTGGGCACGCCAGGACCCCCAGGCATGTCCTGGTGGGTTGTGGTCCCCACGTGGGCCCCCTTACTTACCTCTTCATCCCACATCATCACCTACCTCCAGAAAAAATCACCATTGCTCTCTCTTTCGTGTTCTTGCTCTCAACCCCGCAGATTTTGATCTCTTTGCTCGAAGCTCTATTTCCAAAACTATTTAGGGGGATTGTTGCTTGGTATGTGACTCCTCCGTGTGTCCAATTAGTTTTTGCTTTAGTGGTTTATATTTTGAATAATTAGCTACTCTTAGTGCTGCTGTAGATGAGATTGCATGTTGAATTCTTAGAGTTCTAAGTAGTTTGAATGCTTGCTATGGCCTATATACATCCCTATGAGTAGTTGTTACCAATCTTGTGAAGTTTTGTTAACAAATTTTTGTGACCCAAAAATTTTCAGAAAATTGTTCGTGATTATTATGAACTTCTTTGGAAGGAGTTCTTCGATGAGGAGATCCTCGGAGGCATATTCTAGTAGCATCTCCGCTCGTCGGTCTTATGTTGAATTGAGGAAAAGTTCCATAAGAGATGCCGCCACAAAAACATGCTTATGGCCATGCAACGATTATATGGTGAGTGTGGGCATTAAGGATGAATTTGAGCAATATGTTCACAATGCCAATATCGGTTCCTACATTTCAGATAAGTGCAAACAACACCTCACTCTCACTGAATAATTTGTCAAAGGATTTAAATTCCATCCCCGTGAGTCTAGGGTGTCGTTTAAATTGTATGAAATTCCATTTAGCATATTTTTAGAGAGATTCGCTCACCACTGCACAATCCCATTGTGGGGTTCGCTCCATGAACTGCCAAGGTATGAGTTTGAGATATTCTTGACTAGTCTTTGCTATGGTGAGACTAGGGGAGTGACGCAAGGTAGAATAAAGAGCATTCATTTTCCCACAGTCCAGTACTTCACATTATTTAATGGAAAATGCATTGTAGGAAACCAAGATTGTAGTACACTTTGTGCTCCAGACTTGATCCTCATACGCACGGCTCTCACCGGTGACAAAAGTTATAATCTTGGAGCGATTGTTGCACGCAGGTTCCAACACAACGCTGGTAGTGGATATTTTTATGGTGGAATTTATGCCACACTGTTAGCAAGAGAGCTGGGTGTTTCACCTAGACTTTGATGATTTGGAACATCATAAAATCCTTAGAGGTGAACCCCATAATTTCACTGATAAATTTCTTTAATAAGGACCCCATGGTGGACACATATTTTCCTGCACCTGCTCTCTTTAGTGTTCACAATAGGGGAAGATATTTTGTTCCTGAGAGCGACGCCTGAGCCCATAACGCAGCAGTTGTGGCCGCACGGCAGGCTAAGGCATCCGCACCGAGAGCCTCCGTGAGCTACCACTCCGACCATTACGCAGGCTACTAACTGATTACCAAGTTTGGACAAAAGCCTAAGCTTGGGGGAGTAAGTATTTCCATAGACATTACATTCAAGTTCACACATTCATTCCAGTTGTCGATGTTCACACTTTTTCATTGTATTATCCATGTTAAATTTATTTTCTCGTTTTCTTCTTGTGTGTTTGAAAAACATTGAGAAAAATCCAAAAACATATTTCTTGCTTCTTTCTGATTTTTCTTCCTAGTTTAAATTGTTGTCAGTAAAAAGAAAACCCAAAAAGATTTCTTTGTTCTTCATTTGCTTGTTGGGAGCTTTCCCGTGTAAATAGTTTTTCTCGTTTTTGATTTCCCCTTTTTATTTGCTTCTTTACAAAAAACCAAAAACTCCAAAATATTTCAGTGTGTTTCTCTGAATTTCTTTTTTTATTGAGTCATACCGAGGGGAAGGCCACGATGAAAATGTTGAGTGGCTCTCATATGCATTTTTTTCGCGAATACGCAAGAGGCTTGTGTATCATTGCATTGATAGAAGGAGAGTATAGCAATTACAGGAGTAGTCTCACAAGCACGTACAGGGGAGGGCGTGAGTGAGGAATATGGTGGCGCAAACAAGGGAGAGGGGTGCGCACAAGCCCCAAAAATAGAAATGACTACGGCATGGGGAGCAGGTTGCTAAGCCCTTTGGCTCCGGCGGCGGCCCAGCCACGAGCGTCCTCCTTGATGTCGTTGATGAGGAGGGGGATCAAGGGCGCTGCACCATTGAAGATGCAGGCATTCGAAGCTTCCAAATGTGCCAAGCCGTGAGGATGATCAGCGAGGTGAGGCCATGGCGCAGGGCTGTCGGCGCGCTCTGCACCGCTGAGGAGAACCGTTCGCGGAAGTCCAAAGTGGAGTCCGGAAGCGGGGTGTCCGTAATGCGGTACCAGGATAGGTTCTCGTGCCAGGCCTACCAGGAGAAGGGGCAGCTAGAGAGTAGATGCTCCATGGTCTCAGGTTCTTGATCGCAGAGAAGGCAGAGCGGGGCATGGGCGAGGCCGCGACGAGCAAGTCGGTCGGCGGTCCAATGTCGTCCCTGAAAAGCTAGCCAGAGAAAGACTTTGACGCGAAAAGTTGCCCAAGATTTCCAGGTGAGCTTCCAGGAGGGCTCGATCGTGGACCCAGCAAAGAGGGCCTTGTAGCATGATCTCGTAGAGTACATGCAAGTCGGAGTCTAGCGCCAGGTGTTGGTGTCTGGGGCATCGGTGAGGGCGATCTGGCAGAGCCGAATCCAGAGGTGGATGTATTGCACGAGGGCCTCGTGCCCCAGCGGCCACAAAATTTCGTGGACCCATGCGCGGGAGTCGAGGGCCGCGGCCACCGTGCGTGTTTTGCGGCGCCGATGAGGCACCGCGGCGAAGACGAGAGGTGAGAGCTCGACAATGGAGGCACCATCGATCCAGTGATCTTCCCAGAAGATGCAGGACGTGTCGTCACCAACAGTCCAGAAGGTGGAGGCCCGGAAGATGGCCTGCAATGCTGGGCTTCTGGGGATGTGAGGTGTGCCCATGGGCGGGTGGGGTCGGTCTTGCACAGCCATAACCAACGGGCCTGCTGGGCATGAGCGCATCGCTGGAGGTCGGGGATGCCTAAGCCGCCATAGGCGAGTGGCCGACGGATTCTGCCCCAACTGACAAGGCAGTGTCCTCTGTTGGTATTCTTGTAGCCTTGCCAGAGGAAAGCACGGATGAAGCGTTTCACTTGCCGAAGGATGGATCTTGCAGCGACATGGCGATCAAGATGTGGGTCGGCATCGCGCAGTAGACGTGGCAGACGAGGGCCAGACGCTCGCTGCGGGAGAGCATGGTCACTCACTAGGGGGAAAGCTTCTTCTCCAACTTCTCCATGAAGGGTTGCAAAGCAGAGGCAGGCACCTTGCAGATGGAGAGCGGGAGACCGAGGTACTTGACAGGGATCTCGCCAAGAGGGCAGGGGAAGAGGCCAAGGAGGGAGTCGCGGAGCTCAGGGTTGCATCGGATGGGAAGCGCGGCGCACTTGCCCAAATTGGTGTGGAGGCCCGAGGCGGTGCCAAAGGTCTGAAGGATGCAACGGACCACAGAGAGGTCACGCTCATCGGGGCGGCAGAACAGCACGACGTCGTCGGCGTAGAGCGAGAGGCTTGTGGACATGTGATGATCAGTGAGCCGTTGAAGCAGACCGCAGTTGGTGGTGTGTAGGAAGAGGTGATTCAGGACGTCAATGACGATGAAGAAGAACATGGGGGACACCGGATCGCCTTGTCGCAGTCCCTTGTAATGTCGAATCGGTGGCCCTGGGGAGCCATTGATGAGCACACGGGTACTGGCCGTGGAGAGGAGAATGGAGATCCGGTTGCGCCAGTGTTGTGCGAAACCCAAGTGCTGGAGCACCTCAAGGAGGAAAGGCCAGGAGACAGAATCAAAGGCGCGGGCAATGTCGAGCTTGAGCAGCACGTGCGGAAGGCGGAGATTGTGTAGTTGTTGAGCCGTCTTCTGGACGAGCATGAAGTTGTCGTGGATGGTCCGGCCGGTGATGAACGCGCTCTGGTTGGCGGAGATGAGCTCGCCGAGGCGCGGGGCAAGCCGGAGGGAAAGGACCTTGGCAACAAGTTTGGCAAAGAGATGGATGAGGCTGATCGGCCTATACTCAGAGAGCGTGGAGGCATCCGGTCCTTTCAGGATGAGAGTGAGGAGAGCCTCGTTGAGCTTGTGGAGGCCATGACCGTTCAACTCGTAGATCTTGCAAAAGGCCTCGACGAAGTCACTGTGAATGATGTCCCAGGCAACAAGCAACAATTCGGAGGTGAATCCATCGGTGCCAGGGGCCTCGCCGCGGGGTAGCTGCCGGACGGCGGCCCAGATCTCGTCGGCCGAGAAGGGCTAATCAAGCGCCGAGAGGTCGAAGTGACGGTCGTCAATTTCCTCAAGGGCGAGGGTGTGCTTGCGGTGGTCGGCAGTGCCAAGGAGGGCAGAGAAGTGGTTGTATGCAGCCTCGGCCATGGCCGCCGAATCAGAGATCACGGTGTCATGAACGCGCAACTCATGAATCTGGTTGCGATTCTTGCAGTGAGCGGCACGCAGGCGGAGGTAGGCGATGTCTGGGTCTCCCTCCCGGAGCCAAGAGAGGCAGACGTGCTGGCGGGCAATGGATCAGTGGAGGGAGGCGAGCCCAAGGTAGGTTCTTTTGAGCGCCGCAGCCACGCCTCCGCCAGGGATAGCTGCCTGAAGTCCTGGTCCGCGTCAAGAAACGCGATCAGCTCCCGCGAGACGGAGAGGCGGAGCGTAACGTGGCCTACGGAGTGCGCGCTCCAGCTCCGAAGACGGCGTGCAGTGGATTTGAACCGAGAGAAAATGCGCCTGAACGGGTCAGGGTCGCGAGGCGTCTCGTGCCACGCGGTCGCCACGGTCTGATGAAAACCATGCTTGGGCCAGAATCGCTCGAAGTGGAAGCACCGAGGGCCAGACGGGGGCATGGCACAGTCGATAAGGAGGGGCGCGTGATCCAAGGCAGCCGAGGAGAGGCAGCGCAAGAGACAGTTGGGGTGGGCGGTCTCCCAACTAGGCAAGCAAAGGACACAATCAATATGCACGAGGGTGGGGGGGTCCCGCTCGCTGGACCAGGTATAGCGCCTGCCATGCAGATAGATGTCACGCAGCTCAGCATCAGCCAGGAAGCACCTGAAATGTCTCATAGATCTCTGATTAACCCGATCATTGTTCTTATCAGCCGCCGAAGAGATCATGTTGAAGCCACCGCCAATGATCCAGGGGCCAATTCGCGAGGCACGGAAGTCATGCAGGTCGGCAAGGAAGGAGGCCTTATCGGGCTCGTCTTGGGGGCCATAAACGCCCATGATCCACCAGTGAGCGTCGGTGCCGTGAGAGGTGGCGCAGGCAGCGATGAAGTTGGCTCCGATGTAAGGGTTAGACAGGGAAATCTTTGAGGGGCGCCAACCGAGGATGATGCATCCACGCATGCCATCAGCCGGCAGGTGGAAGAAGGCGGAGAACTCGGACCCGAGGGTGTCAGAGACGAGGAAAGGAGTGACGACAGCGAGTTTCGTCTCCTCCAAGCAAACCACGGAGGGGAGGACGCTTGCGATGACGGATCTGACGGCGCTACGCTTAGCCGGGCAGTTTAACCCGCGAGCGTTCCAGAAGATGATGTGGAGGTTGCAGTCCATAAAAAACTGGGGGGGTAACATAGTACAAAAACGGGCACTTGGCCTTGATGAGTCGGCCGGGGGTGGCGGTCTGCGACGCAAGACCTAGCGCAAAACTAGCGGGGACGTCCCACCCATAGAAATCAGCGAGAGCTTCCACAGACTGGTGTATACAGCAGCTTTCAGTTGTTCTAACATGCATGAAAATGGTACAGATGGATAGATTGGATTGTTCTGATCATTTTTCATATATAATTTGTTTCATTTGGAGTTACGGTTGATTTTATATGATTTTTAGAAGTTTTGGATATTTTCTGAAATAAATAAATCATTTTAATTTATTTTAAATCCAGAAAAGGGTTTGTTGCATCATCACTGTGTCAGGATGACATCAGCGAGTCAACAGGTCGGTCTAGGTCAAACCTGACGTGTGGGAGCCACACGTCAGTGACACAGGGGTGTTTAGCTCGCTGACAGGTGGGACCGGCCAATGGTCACGATAGCAAAGTCAATGCTGACATGTCGGGTCAGTCAACGTGTGACGTGGCCAGGTCAAACTGACCTATGGGGCCCGTCGGGGTTACTATAAACTAAACAGGAGCTAAATTAGGTTAATTAGGCAGTGGGGCCGGTATGTCAGTGAGAGAGGGGCTAACTAGCGGAGTCATTAGCGACTAATGACGGTGCCACGTCGACTTCACCGGAGTTCGGCCGGCGGCGACCAAACCAACGGTGGAGGCTCGTCGGAGTTGATCTACAGGCAGCAGCTGGACGCGCGAAGGCCACCAGGAGGTAGCCCGTGCTCGGTCGTGTCCAGAAGAGTGATTGGGAGGCCTCGGGGTCACCGGAGATGACGACGGTGAGCACAGAGGTGGCGGCCGGAGTTTGGGCGAGGTTGGGAGTGGTGCTATGGGGCACGGCGGGGCGAACGGCTGGGTGCTACGGCCTCCTTGTGATGTGCTGAGCACGGTGACGCGCTCGATTTGGAGCTTACGCGTCTATGGCAACGACGGCGACATGGCCGGTGGAGCCGAGCTCTCGGCCGTGATGGCCAACGGGGTTAGGAGGGCAGCTCGAGCGACACGGCTAGGGGGAGAAGGAAGAGGAGCTCACGGCGAGTTGGCCGGTGCAGACGGCGGGGCCGGGGAAGTGTCATCGCGAGCGGGGCAGCGAGATGGATCTCCGGTGGCCGATGGCAAAGGCGACAACGATGGCGACGAAGCGGGGCCCTCTGGCTTGTTTCCTTCGGCGTGGAGAGGTTCAGTGCGAGGAGGCGGAGCTCGGGCACTAGCTGGCTGGGCGTGGAGATGCTGGTGGCCTCGGTGGTGATGGTCGGCGGCGACGACCCCGTTCGGGTGAGTGAGAGAGACAGAGAGAGATCCAGGGGAGAGGGTGAGGATGGGGGAGAGAGAGAGGGTTCGGGGGTGCGTGGCACCGTCTGGAGTCGCCCAGGCAGCGGCGAGAAGCAGGAGGTGGCCAGGCGCGTGGGCGCGCGTGGCGGGCACATGCCCCTCATCCTTCTGGCGAGAGGAGGGAGACGACGGGCATCGGCCAGCTGGGCTTGGCCGGCTCCTGGGCCGCACAGGTAAGTGGCCGCACAGGTAAGTGGCACAGGTAATTTGTTCTGTTTTTTCTATTTTTGCTATTATGTTTTGATTTAGTTCAAAGACCAAACCATTTTCAAAATTCATGAAAATAATTGTGTGAACTAAATGGACTTATCCCAAGCTACACAACAATTTCCAGAATTATTGAACATATATTTATTATATATCAAATATATATCCTATTCAAATATTTATTGGATTAATTCAAAGGCCCAAAATAATTGTTTCTGGGATTCTAGAAATATTGGTTTGAATTTTATCCCTTGCCAATATTTTCAGAGATTAACAGGAACATTTTCTTGGACTCATTTGATGAGATTTAAATGTTGGTTATTTTTAGAGGTCATTTGAGGCTTTTGAAAGTTCCTCAATTCAAATTTCATTAGAATTTAAACATGATGCTCACATGAACGGCTAGCCTAGTGCATACCAGAACTAGTGATGTGACAGGCTCGCTGGTCGGTGAGGAGTTGGATGAGATTCATCATGTAATCGAGTTAGTTTTGTTAGGGATTGATCTCTACTATCCATTATGTTCTGAGATTGGTGTTGCTATGACTTTGCCATGCTTAATGCTTGTCACTTTGGGCCCGGGTGCGATGATTTCAGAACTGAACTGTTTATGTTATCACCATTATATCTATGTTCTAGATCCGATCTTGCAAGTTATAGTCACCTACTACGTGTTATGATCCGGCAAACCCGGAGCGACAATAGTCGGGACCACTCCCGGTGATGACCGTAGTTTGAGGAGTTCACGTATTCACCGTGTGCTAATGCTTTGTTCCGGTTCTCTATTAAAATCAGGCCTTAATATCCCTTAGTTTCCAATAGGACCCCGCTGCCACGGGAGGGCAGGACAAGAGATGACATGCAAGTTCTTTCCATAAGCACGTATGACTATTTACAGAATACATGCCTACATTATATTTATGAACTAGAGCTAGTGCCTTATCGCCCTGGGTTATGATTGTATCGTGATGAATAACATCCAACCAGTCACCATTCCATTGCCTACGATTTTCCTACATATTGTTTCTGCTAAGTTACTACTGATATTGTTACTATTGCACTTGTGATGTAGGGTGGAACCCCAGATGCCCAATCTTTCACGAAATGGAGGGGATCCTACGAAGAACACGAAGAACACGAGGGGAAACGAGAGGGAACACTCAAATCAACAAGATATGGTCACACATGTGCTATATCCATGAACACAAAGGGATACACGATCCAAATCCAACAAATAACGATACAAGTAGCAAGTTCATCTCTGTGAGGAGGTCTTGAGGGGTCTTCCCATGTAGGGGTCTTGAATCCAAGGTGGATCTTCTCCGAAGAGGCCACGGTCTCTCTCGATGGAGTAGATCCGGATGGATGAGCAAAGCTCTATCTCAAATGAGCTAATCCTTTGCTAACCCTAGCTAGGAGGAGGGAGAGGTCTATTTATAGTCGTAGCCACGAAGGGGTAAGTGGGAGAGGATACATGGTCCTTTGGACCAACACTACTAGGAAAAGGGCTATAGATAGGATTGATACTGATGGAGCACCATGTAAGTAGTGCGCCGCTACTATATACTAATGGCGCATCAGTTGGTGATGCGCCATTAGTGTGTAAGACACTAATGGCGCACCAGAAACAGGGTGCGCCGCAAGTATTAATTGTTTTTTCCATTTTTCCATACATACTAATGGCGCATCAGGTAGAAGTGCGCCATTACTAGTTCTAACTAGTAATGGCGTACCAGGCAGACAGTGCGCCATTACTATATTTTTTTTATTCTTTTTTTTGCAAAACTACTAATGGCACTCGATCTCGATCCCCCTCCCTCTCGATAGCTATCCCCCTCGCCAGATCCCCCTCGCCGCCGAGCACCCCCCGCACCCTCCTCCCGCTCCACCGCCGTCGACGACCCCCCGCACTCTCCCCCGCTCCACCGCCGCCGACGACCCACCGCACCCTCCCCCGCTCCACCGCCGCTGCCGACACCCCGCACCCTCCCCGGGCCCGCTCCACCGCCGCCGCCGACACCCGCACCCTCTCCCACTTTTTGAAGATATTTTTAAATAACAAATTTGATGATATTTTCAAATAAGAAATTTGATGATATCTTCAAATAACAAATTTGATGATATTTTCAATTAAAAATAAAAAAACAAATTTGATGATATTTTTTTAAAAAAAATTTGATGATATTTGATGATTTCTTCTGTTCTAGTCCTCATGAACATAACAAATTTGATAAAAAACAAATTATTAGATGCAACAAGAAATAATGAAAAAAAATGTTACTAATGGCGCACCAGAGTGGGGTGCGCCATTGCTGTCAAAAAAAGTTACTAAAGGCGCACCACGGGGTGGTGCGCCATTGCTATAGCTGGATACCCCTTCGCCCGATCCCCCCTTCCCTCTCCCTCGCCAGATCCCCCTTCCCTCCCCCGCCGGCCACACCCGCTCCGACGACCCCCGGCCCGCTCCAACGACCCCCACGCCCGCTCCACACCCGCTTCGGCTCCCCCGAGCCCACTCCGACGACCCCCGCGGCCAGCCGTTCGAGCTCGACGACTCTGCATCATGCGGATCGAGGTCTTCTTCCAGGTCCGGCCACCACGGCCTCACCGTCAATCCGCGTCACCTCATCAACCCCGACCCTGCACAAGCTCGCCATCGTCTTCCTCTCGGTGAGCTGCACCGGTTCCCCTTCCCCCCCATCGATTTCGTCACCCCCCGTGGTCGTGCTCCCCTAGGCCCCTGGCCGCGCCCTGGCCCCGCCCAGGCCCTTCAAACAAGCTAAGAAGGGAAGGTGCCCATGGATTTTGGCAAGGATCCTTATCATCATTCTGCTGATGGTTGTGAGTGACCCAAAGATAGTTTTTAGAGGAAAAAAGAGAGTTTCTGCAGACTTGCTTCTTCCATTAGTTGATCCTAATCGGTAGTAACCATGGAAACTTTTTTAGACTTGCTTATTTGTGCTATTACTAGATCGTAAGCGTCAATAGCTGGCCGCGAAATTTGGTGGGTCATTATGGGTCTGGTGACGATGTTCGATGCTACTCCTCCGGGCTACTTGCTTACAAGTTTGCACTAGAGTATTGGTGTATATGTGATGGTGGAATTCGTTTGTGGTCTCTTTGTGATACCCTATTGGAATAAATGCTTCCATTAGACATTAATCTTGTGCATTCATAGTAAGGGGTGGTCATCTACTGAAGTACTGCAGCTTCCATCCTCGTGTTTTTCTGCTGAACTTTGTCACATTTTTTTAACATTATGATGATCAATGGTACCACCAGAGATACAGATTTGCAACCATGTCAAATATTTGGTACTCCTGATCCACATTAAATGTAGCAACCTCTCCTGTGTAAGTTTGCATCGAATAGATGTACATGTATGTTACAGAGACCGGGGCTTTATCCTTGTTTTCAAAAAAATAAATAAGATGTTACAGAGACGAGTCTAAAATTTTAGATTTCATGCTTGTCTTGGCACCATCGGCAGCAGTTTGCCAAGAGTAAACGGTGCTCCTCCGTACAGCCTCCGCGACGGTGGTCGAAAGATTGTTGTCACCTGAGTGTTTGGAGATAATCCAACTAAGGTATCACGAAAAAGAAATGAAGGCTCTCTCTTTGAGCTATAAGGCTCTGCAGTAGCCAGTAAACTTGTACAACATTCAGTGGAAAGTTCAAACGATAGTGTTAAGGAAATTGGCTGCCATGGTTCGAAAGTGGAAATTAGCTGGCGATCACTATGTACTGAATCATCTCTTGAATAATCCTACAATGAGATCAAAATATGTAAATGGTTAATTAGTTGTGATGAAATTCATATATGCTTCTATCTTTATTGTTATTTTGTTTCAGTACTCCAATGGTTTGCCTAGATGTCCGTGTAAGAAGCAAACTAGTGTGATTTCACTGTTTTCTGTCATCTACCTACAAAATGTATATTCTGAACTTATTTCACATATCTTATTCTGCTCTGTACTAAACTTCGTCTTCAATTGTTCTATGTTGAATGTACAGTAGAAAATAAATTATCAATGACTAGTAGTGATTCAGTTCAACTAATGGTTAACAATTATTCAATTCTGCTTTGTGTTAAACATCATCTTGAATTGTTCTATGTTGAACATAGAAGATAAATGATCAATGATTGGTAGTGATTTAGTTCAAGCAATGATTAAAGATGATTCAGTCCCACTACCTTTTATGCTTATTAACTTATTTTGCTATTTTGCTATTTTGTTGGATCATGATCCAGAGATTAAAAAAATGCATAGACTATAATTTCCTGGCATGATCCATAGAATAAAAATGTAGAATAAAAAATGCCATGATCCATACACTATAATTTTCATGATGCATAGACTATATTTGCCATGGCCCGGTGCAAAAGAAATTTGCCATGTTGCAAAAAGAAAAGAACTTTGCCATGGTGCATATAGTAAAAACAATGCCATGACCATTGTGTCTTGATGATTTTGCAGGTACCCCGAGAGGCCCTTGAGTTTGCCGGAATGTCGATTAACTTCCGTTCCGGCAAATTCGGGTACTCCATCTGTCCTATTTTCAGCAAAGGTAATGCTGAAATTTTCCGTGAATTTTAGCATGACTTTGCTAAAAATAGGACATATGGGGTACTTGCGACTAATGCCTGTTATCATGCATGTTTTATGATCTGTTGTAAGGGTATTAATTGGTCTCTTTTGCTTCTTATCAGAGATGGCGGGAAGCAGGCACCACCGCTCCGCGACACCGCAGTACGAGTTGGATGCTTCCGAGTTCTTCACTATCATACTTGAGACTTCAGTATCATCCATGACGCAGGTATATAAAATGAGAGATCTCCCCTTCACCGATCTCATTATGATATCTGTTGTTTGCTACATCACTCATTGTCCCAAACTGCAGAGGCTGCCTGACAGTTTTATGAACATGCTGATGGGTGAAGATCCGCCAAATAATGTGAAGCTGCGACAGGCCGGCAGCGGGTTTCGCAGGCAGTGGGATGTGGAGTTCATGATCAAGAAGGGCCACATGTACTTGTCTCGTGGGTGGGAGAAGTTCTACCATGCCTACGACCTGCGGCTGGGGTACTTCCTTCTCTTCAGGTACGACGACGACGCCACCATGCTCATCGTGAAGGTGTTCAACACAACTATGTGTCGCATGCGCTACGCTACTGATGATGATGCCGGTACATTCTACCTCTTCTTATTCCTCTACATATGGCTTTGTCTCACATCGATTGTTAACGGTCATTGTTGCATTTTGGACAGGTAATGGGAGCAGCAGCAGGAACACTGGCTACAGCCAAAGCAGCAGCGACTATGGCTGTAGCGAAAGCAGCAGCGCTTCTGGCTGTAGCGAAAGCAGCAGCGATTTTGGCAGCAGCATAGACAACAAGAAGGATGATCCGGACTGGAGTGCGGGAGAAGAGGAGCAGAGTGAGGATGAGGAGCTGTAGGATGACAATGGGCATCAGGCTGAGGATGACCTAGCGCTGGTGGTGGCTGACCAAGGGCAAGAGATGGTGGTGGCTGACCATGGGCAAGAGATGGAGGTGGCTGAGGATGACCTAGCGATGGTTGTGCCTGAAGGTGGCCTCGTGATGGTGGTGGTGCCTGACAATGACCACGCACCGGTGGTGGCGCCGGCGATCCCACAGCTGGGCGACATGACCACGCCAATTGTGGTAGAAGACTAGATCCCACTGCCTCCACTGCCTCCACCGCCTTGCCGCTCTTGGCGCATCAGGAGAGGAAGGAGAAGGAGAAGGAGAAGAACAATGCATGAGAACTGAACTTTGTCAGGTATGTCAGATCTCCTATAGGTTAGTTATCCAAAATGATATATATATACTTATTTACCTATGTTATCTCTAATATGCTTAGTTTCCTATAGGTTAGCTTCATTTTTACCTAAGTTGGCTCTAATATGCTAACTTACAGCTTATATGCTTAGTTTCCTATAGGTTAGCTCCAAACTAACTTATGTTAGCACAAAATGATCAAGTTTACATAATAAGCTTATAGTATTTTTCTTATTCTTCTTCTTTTCCAAAATGACATAGGTTAGCTTCATTTTACCTAAGTTGGCTCTAATATACTAACTTAGAGCTTATATGCTTAGTTTCCTATAGGTTAGCTCCAAAATAACTTATGTTAGCACAAAATGATCAAGTTTACATAATAAGCTTATAGTCTTTTTCTTATTCTTCTTCTTTTCCAAAATGACATAGGTTAGCTTCATTTTACCTAAGTTGGCTCTAATATACTAACTTAGAGCTTATATGCTTAATTTCCTATAGGTTAGCTCCAAAATAACTTATGTTAGCACAAAATGATCAAGTTTACATAATAAGCTTATAGTCTTCTTCTTATTCTTCTTTTTCCAAAATTCTTCTTATTCTTCTTCTAGTGTTCTTCTTCTTCTAGTATTCTTCTAGTCTTCTTCTTTTTCTTCTTCTAACTTCTTGTTTATCATTTTGCAGATTTGATTTAATTGACGGAAGCTTGCGTGGATGGAGTGCTTCTTTTCCATTTGTGTTTTTATTTTGTATCAATGTGAAACTTTTGTGAATTGATGGATAACGGTGTTGGATGAACAATGTGAAACTTTTGTAATATGTAACGATGGAACTATGTGTTGGCTATGTATGTATATATGATGGAACTTGTGTGTTGGCTATGTATGTATATATGATGAAACTTGTGTGTTGGCTATGTATGTATATATGATGGAACTTGTGTGTTGGCTATGATTGTTATATGGATGCTTATTGTATATATATGTGTTGGATATCTCATAGGTGAAATAGTGACCTGAGATTAAGAAAAAAAATTAAAAAAATTGTTACTAATGGCGCACTACCATGTGATGCGCCATTAGTATAGAAGACACTAGTGGCGCACTGTGGGCAAAACCAATGGCGCACTGCTTGGTGCGCCATTAGTATACCAGATACTAATGGCACACCAGTGGTGCGCCATTAGTAAAAAATACTAGTGGCGTGCTACTAATGGCGCACTGGTAATGCGCCATTAGTAGGCAAAACCAGTGCGCCATTAGTAGGCCTTTTCCTAGTAGTGCAACTCTGAGCGCAGGCAGGCGCCGGATGTCCGGGTTGGGGCCCAGATGTCCGGCCGTTTGCGGGAGGCCGGATGTCCAGGGCACGGGCCGGATGTCCGGCCTTGAACAGGCCATTCCAGTCTCCTCTAGATAGTCGTTGCCAGATTTCCAGGGGTGGCCGCCGGATGTCCGGGCTGGTGCCGGATGTCCAGCCGCTGAAGTTCTTGGCCGTCTGTGGGTGCAGCTCCTGGGCGGTTGCACAGGCGCCGAATTTCCTGCCTCTGGCCCGGATGTCTGGCCGCTGTAGCTTCAGCAGCTCCGTCTTCTTCCGTCTTCGCTTCTAGGCTTACCTTGCGGGTGGCGTAGTTGTTCCATGGCGCTTGCACTCCAGCTCGACATCAGTGAAGCTTCGACAATACCTATGCATCCACACGGGAGAAGTGTCAAGTAGTATACCATCCTCAAAGTGGTCAAGTGAGCATGCGTAAAGGAGATGATTCACCTTTGTGTATGTGAAGTAGATGTCGCACGTGTCACTCGCCGAACAGACTCTTGAAAGGGTGATGTCCATAGGATGATCCACATCATCTCCCCTCCCCCTTGGGAAAGATCCGACCTTGGATCGAAAACCAAATCACCATGGGAAAGAGATGGCTTCGCCGTGTAGAAGGGCACGTTCACCAAGTAGTCATCATCTTCAAGCTCGAAATGGGCACTCTTCAATGTCGCACCATCTTGTGATTCCTTCCAAAGAATCAAGAACAACAAACACTTGGAAAAACAAATGTGGTTAGCATTAGTGCAAAACCAAGCATTCAAGAGGTGATTCACCAAAAAAGTGTCATCATCATGCAAAGCATTTGGTGTGGCAAAGGATTGTGACATGGCATGTAAGCATATCAATCAAGCACAAGCAAATATATCATGGGGACAAGCATGTAAATGTGAGTTAGTGATGCAAATATGTGTAACAAGAGAATAAGCATCTACCTCCATGTCATAGCAAGCATTCCCGAAGCACTTGACAAATGGTCGATGGTAGGCATAATAATCATTCACAATACAAAATAAAATGAAGTGTCTAAGCACATGGGTCAAGTGCAAGACAATCCAAGCAAAACGTGCATAGGGTGTAGCGAAGATAGTGTGGCACTCAACACAATAAAAGGAGTAATTGTTCATCATGTGTGAGGCAATCAAGGAAAGCATCTAGCATTCAATGGGACATGGCATATGTGAAGAAATGACATTGGTGCAACCAACGATATGATAGTAGCAAGTAGTCCAAGAATTGGATGCAACACACAAGGTATAGATGTCATGAGGCATGGAAATGTGGCAATCATGGGTGAAAGCAATATCTCTAACATGCATGCAAATGGTGCAAGCAACACATGAAGTATGATCCACAATATCCAAGTTCAAGAAGGATGTCACCTTGAAAGCGTGTCCTTGTGCATTCTTCACAATGCGGAAGTGGTAGGAAATGTGGTGTAGAAGCGAGTCGTGGTTGACTGTATGAGGCTCGCTCTCAAGAGCTCGAATGGTCAACTCACGTGAAGTGGAAGTCAACACGAAGTCCAAGTATCCTACAAATGCACACGACAAAACAAAGAATGTATGTGCATGCTCGATAAACACATCATCCATCATGATGGTTCTCTTCTCTTGCACATAACCATTAGAATCACAAGTGCATGAATAATATGATGCAACAATGGCAATATTCATGGCACTAGGTATATGGTTAAAAGAGGTAAGACAAGCATGCTTCACAAGGAATATGTCAAAATCTCCAAATATGTGTGAGAATTCTATAGGGGCAAACTCATTATCAAGACGAAAGGCATAGTTGAATTCAATACTTGGCAAATCATCTAGCATGAGGGAGGCAACATATGGAGATATATGACAAGAAGCAATATCAATCATGTGCAAAGCACGGAAATGGTTGTCATCAACCGCATAAATGAGCAAGTATGAATCATGGGTGATGCAACATAAGCAAGCATATCAATCATGTCGTGCAAACTAGTGGAGCAAAGATGCAACACACTATGTGAAATCGTGTCAATCATGACATGTAAGGAAATAATAGGCATAGGCAATGCACATGACATATCGCAAGCACGAACATGGCAAGAACAAGCAATATCTCCACCAAGATTGCAAATACACATACAAGTACTAGAATCAATCATCATGTGTAATGCAAAGCATGGGTCAAGAATGCATGGCAAAGGCATAGGAATGAGCATATCATGCAAAGTGAACATGGCAAGATGGGCATATAATATGTAATGGACAATAACCCATAGCCAAGTGAGGGCCATCTAGAAGAAGTGCGCGAAGTCTTTGAGCGAAGAGAGTGGTGGGAAAGACTATCCACGGGATCCCAAGTCATTGCTGCTCTCTAGAGCTCGTTTTGTCAACTCGTGGGATTGTGAGGTTGAGAAGTAAGCATGGTTACCTACACAAAAGAAACACAAACCAAAGAAATTGTGTGCGTGGTAAATGAACACATCATCCATCATGATGTGTATGTGCATGTGTGAGTTAGCATACGATAAGCATCGCTCAAAGAAATTTGATGCATGGTATAAGAACATGTCATCCATCATGAAAGAATAGTTGTTATGTATGACACGATGGGGGCATAAATTGATCGGGCAAGTATATGGCACAACAAAAGCATTATCATTCATGGGTAGCATATTGTGCACATAATTATTGGGATCATGCTATGGATGGGGTGGATCAAAACTTCCTAACATGTATGAGAAAACTATGGGGGTCTTCTCATGAGCAATATTGGAAACATCATAGGGAGAAAATGGACAACATCCAAAACAATGCATATCCGAAGCTAGGTGCTCATGGCATGGCATATGAGATAAATGATGCAAAGGGGGCATATCAATATCATCAGAAGAAAAACAAATGCCAATAACCATGGGCTTGTCATCTATGTCATAAGTGCAAATTGGGTTAATTTTAATGGCATATGCATAGTCACTATGATGAGATTGCGAATATGAGATATGGTTTATCTCATGCATAGCATATGACAAGTCAAGCGGATTGTCAAACATGATGTGACCTAGAGAATTGTCACAAGAAATTGGTACGGGGCTAACTCCGTGTAGGCCAATCTTTCATGATTGGAGTGGATTCCCTCGAAGAACACAATGAACAAGGGGAAGAATGGAGAAAAATCACAAGGGGAAGAATGGAGAAAAATCACAAGGGGAAACACTCAAGAACAAGTCCAATCACACATCCACAAGGTACATGAACAACAAAAGGAAAGATACAAGGTAGAGTTCATCTCCATGAGGAGATCTTGATGGTATCCTAGATGGATGATGAGGACATCAATACCATTGTGACACCCACAGCCCCTGCTACTATTCATACTGGACCAATTACTAGAGCTTGTGCACGCCAATTAAATTACCAGGTACTTTCATTTCTTGGTAATGATTCTAATGTTCATGAGAATATGATGCTGCCTAAATTGGATACATTTGTTTTTCTTACAAATGAAGGGTCTAGCTTGGAGAAGGAAGAACATTGGAGCAAGAACAAGCATGGAGATGACAGCATGCGCAAGGGAAACAAGAACGGAGTTTCAAGTGATGATTTCAGGACTTTGAAGCCACCGTAATGAGTGCAGGAAGTCTTGGACGAGATATACAAGATGCCACTTCACAAATTTCGTCCAGAGGCTATTATAGGTGCTGCACACCTAATTATTGGGCCAGGCCCATGTAATTTCGAAATACATAAGTATGGGCTATTTTTAGAGTCCGTATGTGTTTCGGAACCCTCCCCCAATGGCCACGAAATCCCCCCTCTTCCTCCATATATACAGCCCTTAGGGCGTTGTTTAGACTTTGGGTTTTGTTTGGATTAAAAGTTCGCCATAGCTGCAACTTCGCGTACTTCGTTTGTGTTCAACGACCAGACCAAGACTCCACAGAGCCCCATCTTGATCAATAAAGCTTTCATCTTATATTCGCAATATCCAGATTGCAATCTCAGTTTCTTGCTTGTTCTTCGTTTTCTCGCAGGAAATAGACCCTCGTGGTCAGGTTGATCCTGCTCCAGCGTGGTCAATAACCCCTCGGAAGTTGGTTTAGCGATTGCCAAGGCGCGACATCTTCGCACGTTCATAGTTGGATCGTCAAAGTCGACTCCCACAGAAAACGATAGCTATCTCATCGAAACATCGGGACACCTTTGACTCTATCAACGGATCTTCCCGTGAGGGGTCTTGATGATATCCCATAGGATGTTCTCACATGGAGGCCTTGAACTCCATGAGTGATAGTCTCTCTCTCTCTCTAGAGTAGAGGTAGGAGCAAAGCTCACGTAAGAATGATCTATCATATTTGCTACCCCTAACTAGGAGGAGGAGGAGGTCTATTTATAGTCTTAGTGCAAATGGGGGAAAAGTGAAGGGGTACATGGGCCTCGGGCCCGAAACTGTGCACAGACAGGTACCGGACGTCCGCTGGGTACCGGTCATCCAGTTGCTCACGGGCGTCCAGACGTCCGGTAGTCGCTGTACATCCGCTAATTCGGCTCGGTTGAAGTGGCACCGGACGTTCGGTCGCATCGGACATCCGCTGATTTGGTTGGGGTATGGTGGTGCCGGTCATCCGGTGGATGATAGAGGCTAAGGTGTCCCAATGTTTCGATGAGAAGGTGGCTATCATTTTTTGTGGGAGTCGACCTTGACGATCCGACTAGGAATGTGCGAGACGCCGCGCCATAGAAATCGCTAAACCAACTTCCGAGGGGTTATTGACCACGCCGGAGCACGATCAACCTGACCACGAGGGACTGTTTTCCTGCGAGCAAACAAAGAACAAGCAAGAAACTGAGATTGCAATCTGGATATTGCGAATATAAGAGGAAAGCTTTATTAATGAAGGTGGGGTTCTGTGACGCCTTTGTCTGGTCATTGAACACAAACGAAGTACGCAAAGTTGCAGCTATGGCGAACTTTTAATCTAAACAAAACCCAAAGTCTAAACGGCGCCCTGAGGGCTGCATATATGGAAAAGAGGGGGGAATTTTGTGGCCCTTGGGGGAGGGGTCCGAAACCAACCCTATCTCTTGTTTCCCCACATACGGATTCTAAAAATAGCCTATACTTATGTATTTCAAAATTACATGGGCATGTCCCAATAATAAGGTGACGCAGCACCTGGAATAGCCTCTCGACGAAATTTATGAAGTGGCATCTTGTATATTTTGTCCACAGCTTCACGCACTCATTATGGTGGCTTCAAAGTCCTGAAATCATCACTTGTAACTCCATTTTTGTCCCCCTTGCGCATGCCATCTTCTCCATGCTTGGTCTTGCTCTAGTGTTCTTCCCTCTTATCCATGCCAGGCCCTTCATTTGTAAGCAAAACAAATGTATCCAATTTAGGCAGCATCATATTATCATGAACATTAGATTCATTACCAAGAAATGAAAGTACATGATAATTTAATTGGTATGCGCGAGCTCTAGTAATTAGTCCAGTATATGTAGCAGCAGGGGTTGTTGGTGTAACAACGGTATTGATGTCCTCAGCATCCTCCCCTTCTTGAAATGAAGTCGTCCTCGACGAAAGCTCATCTTCCTCACTCAAATAAGGCTTCAAATCTGCAATGTTAAAAGTCGGACTAACCCAAAATCTGCAGGTAGCTCAAGTTTATATGTGTTATCATTTATTTTCTGTACCACCTTAAAAGGACCATCATCACGTGGCATTAGCTTTGATTTGCGCAAATTAGGAAAGCTATCCTTACGCAAATGTAACCAAACAAGATCTCCGGGTGCGGAGACCACCTGTTTTCTACCCTTATCTCTAGCAAGTTTATATTTAGCATTCATACGCTCAATGTTTTCCTTAGTTAATGTGGCACCCCGATCCGCATGGAGCAGGGGGCCTTCGCATGTCAGCCCAGGATAACACCTGACGCACGACGGGTCCATGATACAGCATTCCAGGTATAACAATATTCACCAAATACATGTATATGATTACATCAGTGATGAATATAATCTTTGGGCATAGCCCTAAGGCTATTTACACGACGGCGGAAGTCTATTTAAATGGCGGCGGAAGTCTTGGCAGCTTATCACTCTTGCTGGGCTCCACAACTCACAGGACTGGCAAGATTATGGCCTAACATGACGGAACAAGAGAACAACTCGAGCATGACCTACAAAACTGGCATGACATGCCAGGTCAGTACATTGAATGTACTTGCAAGACAACCAAATACATAGCATCCAAACAAGCAGAAGACAAAGCAAGAACCAAGCGTTTGCAACAACCTATCTCATATCACAAACTAAGCATGGCATGATATCAACCAAAGACATAAATCAAACTAACAACATGGCATCTACTAGCATGGCAACCACACGGTATATCAAATTTACTTCTAACATGGCAACAACAAAACATAGCATATCATCTCAATCATGGCATATCAATCAAAGCATGGGATGGCATCATGAAACTATGCTAAAAATAAACTACCAATCATATTCAATGCAATCATCTCATGTTCTCCCATGGTTCTTTAAATGCAAACATATTACTCATGCAATGCAACCAAACTTGTGCATTGAGTCCCTCGGACTCTCTTACCAACGGGTTGCCTCGCAACCAAAACGGTGATCACTCTCGGATCACAAATGAGCTAACCTAGAGACATCTCTTGATCTTTCCGGCGATCACAACCACGACCAATATTTGGCCTCAAACCGTGATCCTTACGGCGATCACAACCACGACCAATATTTGGCCCGTGATCCTTACGGCGATCACAACCACGACCAATATTTGGCCTCAAACCGTGATCCTTACGGCGATCACAACCACGACCAGTATTTGGCCCGTGATCCTTATGGCAATCACAACCACGACCAGTATTTGGCCCATGATCCTTACGGTGATCACAACCACGACCAGTATTTGGCCCGTGATCCTTACGGCGATCAAAACCACATTAATCCGCTAAATTATTTCAGGTTTATCCTTCATTTCAACCAAGACCCGATAGTGTGACCTACTACGAACTTGTGCCCATGACCGAGGATGCGGCTATAAATAGTTTAAATACACTCTGCAGAGGTTGCGCACTGTACCCACGCCACGGAACCCATGGCCTCGTCTTCCCATTCGGGTGGACCAACAACATTTTGACGAAACCAATCTACTGTAATGACACTCTCTCGGCCACTCCTACTCACTCCCCAATGGGCTAGTCCTGGGTGGCCCCGTGTCTACCAAAGACACAAACGACCACCGTCATGGCCAGGATCCCACACGGGGACCCGATACCAAAAACTCAACAACGGGCACACAAGGTTATGCCCTCCTACCTATCAGGGTAGCGCGCGCCCATAACCTTCCCTAGTTGGAGGCACCGACCAGAGGCACGACAATAGACCGCATTAAGGCCGTCCCATACCGGCAAATATGGCCGCACCGAGAAAGTTCGATTTGGCGGCACTATGTTTGATCCCATCGATGACGGAGGAGTTTTGTTATTGAGTCAAATTATTATCTTCGCCATCATCAATCATCATGCAAGCATTTTAACACGAATGCAACAATGAGCATACATCATACAAATGCTTTAGTAACATATCGACCTTCTCAAGTGAACAACTACAACATAAAGAACATGACAATACCAAGTACTAACATATCCATGGTGCATTACAATCATCATAACATTTTATGATGATGTCATGAAAATAAAGTGGAGTAGTGACATGGCATTATCCATAACAACATTCTAACTATCATGGCAAAAGATAGCATGAAAACACAAGCATGCATGGTAAGCATAACGGAATAACTGCAGATGAAAACGATAAGCAACAACTGCAACTACACACACAAGGTGCAAGCAAAGTCAACATGCAAGTTTGGGGCTCATGATAAGAGGTTGGCTTGGCTGGGGGTCGACAAATACTCCGGGAAGAAGTGAGAAACGACCGCCAAAAATTTGCCGAAAATAGTTCTTTGTCGGAGGGGGCTGTTTAAGGACTAGGGAAAAATGGCCATTTTCATAATGTGCAAACGTCGTGAAGATGATCTCATCAGAATGGGCTCGACGAAACGAAAACGTGGGCTTTGGAATTACCTGATTCGGAGTTACGGTTATTGAGATACGGAAGGGTTGAAGTTCAGGGACCTATCGGTGAAAATTTCTCAGCCAACAGGCCCCTGGAGGAAAAACTGAACGCGTATTTCTAAGAATACGCCTTCGGTCAGGGAAAACTGCTCGCGGCGGGTCGCCTCCACTTAGATGACGTGGCGTTGGACCAGTCAAAGTGGCAGAGGCGGGGCCGGGCTCCTAGGTCGCTGCCAGGTGGGACCGGGGGGGCCGCCTGGCCAGGTCAACGCCTCTCCTGGCCACACCCTTCTTCTCCCCGACGCGCGCCCACATAGCAGAGGAAGGCCGCGCTCCGGCGACGAGCACCGGCGACACGGGCCATCTCTGGCGAGGCTCCGGCTACCGGAGTGCTCCTCGGGGAGTGGCGCATCCATTCCCCCACTTCACGGACTCCAACCACGAGGGGAGTGACGGCGACCTCGAGCTTGGCGGACGGCGGAGAAGGGCTTCGGTCGACGGCGAGGCAGCGGTTCCGGCGGGGAAAATAAGAGGCTGAGGCTACGGGGAGGCTCGCCGGACCTTGGGGGATGCACTAGTGGTGGAGTAAAGGCGAGGGGAGCGAGGCAGCGTCGCAATCGAGCGGCGCCCGAGGTGGCGGCCATGGCAATGGGAAGAGGATGGGGAGCTCATGGAGCTCAGGTGACTGGCTAGGGAGGTTGCTGGGAGGAAGGGGGAGCTGCTGGAGTTCTCGGAGTCTCGGGGGAAGGCCTTTAAATAGGCGGGCGAGGACATGCTGAGCCATTCACCGCCGAACGTGGCCGGCTAGGGCTCTGGCGCGCGCAGGGCTCACGGGGAGGGACGGGAAGGCGACGAGGGGAATCACAACGACGAGCAAAGGCTCACGGAGACGAGAGCGCTCGTGGACGAGAGGAAGAAGAAGACAGAAGCGAGGAAGAAGACGAGCTCACGGGCACGCACTGCTCGACCCTTGGCACGGCTCGTCGGAGAAGGAAACGGAGGGGGACAGAGGTCCAGGCGAACGGCGACGACGAGGGGAGCTGTAGGACATTAATGGCGAGGTCAGGGACGGTCAGAGCAGCATTGCCGACGAGAACAGTGGCTAGACCATCATTTTGGCTGGCTGCCCTCATGGTCACCACTGGCATAGCACGCTCTAGAGGTTTTACTAGTGCCAGCTCATGTCTACCGTGTAGTCCTTCCAGAGTGGAGTATTACCACGGTAAAGATTTGGGCAGAGACAAATGGAGCTGAGTAAACCAAGCTCCACAAGTTTACTGCTGCAAACTTGGCAACATCCTAGAGGTAAAACCAGAGAGGGTGAAAGGTAAACTTGATGTCTGGGAGGCTTAGGGTAGCAAGGACTACGGTCCTGGTAATTATGAGGGCATAAGCACAATGATTTAGCATAGCTACAGTGCAAATGCCAAATCTGGTCCAGAAAACAAAAGAGGAAGAAGCACTCACTAGGAGCGTTGGATTGAGCTATACCTTGGCAAATCTTCATGATTTGGTCATAAGTAGATGCTGTAAAAAGATCACACCAAATGGACTTGCCAAATTGGTACTTGCTTCACAAGCATCACTTTTCACCAGAAACTTGGCAAAATTCTAGGAAAATATTGGCTTAATGAATTTAGCCAAAGTCTAGGTGGGTTATATGGATAGGAGAAGGCTTGGAATTATTTTCAGCCATAATGGTGCAAGATAAAATATACTTGCTTCACAAACTGAAAATTTGGACAGAAAACAAGAATTGCTCCAGTGCTCACATAGCTCTATGAAATGAGCTGAATTTGACCGGACGCTGATGATTTGGGATACTTGAGAAGATGGAAAAGTTTCATCCCATTTCGAAACTCTATGAAGGTACTTCCTTCACAAAGTGACAATCTGGTCAGAAACTTTGCAAAAATTGCACAGGGAGCTAGGATGATTGGATTGAGATCAACTTTGGTATCCATGGGTGATTTATTAATATTAATCACCCTGCCAAATTGCAGCTCAAATGGAATTAGGAATAAAGCACTTCCTTTGCAAAATTTCAGAGAAGGCAGAATCTTGCATTGGATCATGTGCCCAATTTTTGATCTGTGGAACATGAGATAAAGATGGAACTAGTGATTATATAGCGAGGACAAGCTCCACAATTTATGTGGGAATTTTCCCTGCTATTAAAATAGTAGTTCCTTTAGAAAATGGCAGAAATGCAATATTGGTATTAAATAGGAAAAGACAATTTTCCTTATTTAATTATGGCCAATATAATTGCCAGAGCTTGGATTAGGCATAAATATCAACTCCACTAATTCACATGAATTTAGGAGATGTCTAGCTATGCCTTTGGGTTTTATTCCTCAGAACGGCAAGAAAAGTAATAACTCATAATTTGAAAATATTGCATGGCACTTGGCAATATTTTTGCATATCCAAGGTTGAAAAGGATAGGAGGGTCTCTCGGAACAGATGGGATGATCAACAGAACAAGGAAAATGATGTCTCCTTTTAATCTCAAAGGCCACATTCAAATTCCAAAAAATTGGGATTAGGGTTTGAGAGGGTTTAAGATGATGCAACTGAGGTCTTGCCCACTGAAAAAGACATGAGCATGTTTTGAAAGGTTGGAAATGACAAGAAACCTCAGAGTCATCAGCAAAACTCACGAGAAAGATTTTGAAAATGAGTGCCAGGAAGGGATAACAGCACAAAATTGATAACCCAATTTTGGGGCTGTTACAAATTCCCCCCCCCCCCTTAAAAGAATCTCGTCCTCAAGATTCCTAGGGTTACAACACAAAGAAAAGATAACCACTCCGGGGAAAAACCTCAGGGTAAAATTTAACCCTTTGGTCAAACTCGAACGAGTTGGGGCACCGATAATTGGTACACCCAAGGAGGGATAAGGGCAAACATGGGAAAAATTTCGCGGATCGCTCCACGAAATGTAGGTGTCGAGGTAGAATCGGAGTTGAAATCTGTATCGGGAGTTTTAATGGATCGAGTGAAATAAAGCTGGCAGTGTTTCTCCGGAAACACAATTGGGTTCACGGAAAAGAATCAGGGACGAGAAATGGCCAGATAAAAATGTCCTCTTGGAGGTTGTGGGTTTGGAAAATCTGGCACACGAGGTGTGCACAGATAGAGAGGGATATGTGACTTTGCATTCCCCCGAGTACTGCTCAAATGTACTCGTGGGTGAACCGGGTATGCGTGCAGTATGCAGTAAAATCTGAACAAACAGACAGATGCAATAAACATGCAACGAAAAAACACACCAGACAAATCATACTAAAGTGTTTTAATGCTAGTGGGTATATGTACTCCTGGTATACATATACCTACACCAGCGCGCATTTTATTATAGACTCGGAATGAGTCAATGTTGTTTTTAGTGTATGTGCTCTACTGATTAAAATCTTGTTAGCACACATTGCCAACCCTGTCAAACATTTCTGTTTGACAGAGAGACAAGCAAAAACAAACACATAAACAAAAGCAAGCAAGCAAATAACATAGCATACGGGTTACAACAGTACCAGCATACATCAAAGCTCAAACGCACTACGCGCTAATCGATCAGATGGCGTTGGGCAAACATCTAGAGATGCGAACTTACGAGCCTTATGGTAAGCTTCCTTGACGACTTGTACCACATTACTGTCCATGGATCTAAACTCGGCAAGCAGCGTTGAAATTAACATCCCCTGGGCAGTGATGTATTGCACCAGGCGAGCGGTTGCGGGACCATCTCCGTGACTAACGGGAGAAGGCTGCATTACTGCGTTTGACACAGTGGGGAAAAAGCAGAACTCCTGCCTTGTTGCTACATGCGGGAAGTTGGTTCGGAGGTGTAGGATAGCCTCCACAGCAGCGGCTTGAATGGCTAAACCAGAGGTAGGCATGGCTCTACCCTGTAAAACCAAAGGCTGTACATCTGCAGCAGGACCTAGGCTGATGTGCACTCTTGCAACAAAGCGATGAAGGTGAGGGACGGGTGTTGATTGGAACACCAGGTAATCAGGGCTAGTCTTACCGCCAAAGGCTTTGGTGAGCATCTCGGCAAGAAGGGGTGGAAAGCAAGGGTGGTTGATTACATAGGTGCGGGTGTAATGCGTGGAAGTTTTGGAGGTGCTAGTCATGACTGGGGAGCTACTAGCTAAGCTTCTCTGCAGGGACATGGCGGACTGAGGGGTGAGCGATACGGCTAGCGGAAAGGGCATTTATAGGCAGCTATGCGGGACAGGCCCGCATGGTGTGGCCCCTTTTCCTTAATGGCGAAGGGAAAGCGGTGCAGTTGACCAGAAAGGATAGGATTGCTGCATGTTCCACGGATAACTAGGCAGGGACAACGGGGTGAGGACATGTTAGTTCTGACTGCGCCACCTGTTGATTAACAGTGGCCATGCCAGATGCTAGGGATGGGTCAAATCCCTTAGGGTCATTACGGGTTGATGGTGGCGGTGATCTAATGCTAGGATAATCTATGCCAGCCTGGCTGCTCTGATACCAAGCCCTGTGGCACCCCGATCCGCATGGAGCAGGGGGCCTTCGCATGTCAGCCCTGGATAACACCTGTCACACGAAATGTCCATGATACAGCATTCCAGGTACAACAATATTCATCAAATACATGTATATGATTATATCAGTGATGAATATAATCTTTTGGCATAGCCCTAAGGCTATTTACATGGCAGCGGAAGTCTATTTAAATGGTGGCGGAAGTCTTGGCAGCTTATCACTCTTGCTGGGCTCCACAACTCACATGACTAGCAAGATTATGGCCTAGCACGATGGAACAAGAGAACAACTCGAGCATGACCTACAAAACTGGCATGACACGCTAGGTCAGTACATTGAATGTACTTGCAAGACAACCAAATACATAGCATCCAAACAAGCAGAAGACAAAGTAGGAACCAAGCGTTTGCAATAACCTATCTCATATCATAAACTAAGCATGGCATGATATCAACTAAAGACATAAATGAAACTAACAACATGGCATCTACTAGAATGGCAACAACACGGTATATCAAATTTACTTCCAACATGGCAATAGCAAAACATAGCATATCATCTCAATCATGGCATATCAATCAATGCATAGCATGGCATCATGAAACTATGCTGAAAATAAACTACCAATCATATTCAATGCAATCATCTCATGTTGTCCCATGGTTCTTTAAATGCAAACATATTACTCATGCAATGCAATCAAACTTGTGCACTGAGTCCCTCGGACTCTCTTACCAACGGGTTACCTCGCAACCAAAACGATGATCACTTCCGGATCACAAACGAGCTAACCCAGAGACATCTCTTGATCCTTCCGGCGATCACAACCACGACCAATATTTGGCCTCAAACCGTGATGCTTACGGTGATCACAACCACGACCAATATTTGGCCCGTGATCCTTACGGCGATCACAACCACGACCAATATTTGGCCTCAAACCGTGATCCTTATGGTGATCACAACCACGACCAGTATTTGGCCCATGATCCTTACGGCGATCACAAGTACGACCAGTATTTGGCCTGTGATCCTTACGGCGATCACAACCACGACCAATATTTGGCCCGTGATCATTACAGGAATCACAACCACATTAACACGCTTAATTATTTCAGGTTTATCCTCCATTTCGACCAATACCAGATAGTGTGACCTACTACAAACTTGTTCCCATGACCGAGGACGCGACTATGGATAGTTTAAATACACTCTGCAGAGGTAGCGCACTGTACCCACACCATGGAACCCATGGCCTCGTCATCCCATTCGGGTGGACCAACGGCATTCCAACGAAACCGATCTACTTTCATGACACTCTCTCGGCCACTCCAACTCACTCCCCACTGGGCTAGTCCTGGGTGGCCCCGTGTCTACCAAGGACACAATGACCACCGTCGGGGCCATGATCCCACAAGGGGACCCGGTACCAAAAACTCAACAATGGGCACAAAAGGTTATGCCCGCCTACCTAATCAGGGTAGCAGACGCCCATAACCTTCCCTAGTTGGAGGCACCGACCAGAGGCACGATAATAGACCGCATTAAGGCCGTCCCATACAGGAAAATGTGGCTGCACTAAGAAAGTTCGATTTGGCGGCACTATGACTCGATCCCATCGATGACGGAGGAGTTTTGTTATTAAGTCAAATTATTATCTTCTCCATCATCAATCATCATGCAAGCATTTTAACATGAATGCAACAATGAGCATACATCATACAAATGCTTTAATAACATATCGAACTTCTCAAGTGAACAACTACAACATAAAGAACATGACAATACCAAGTACTAACATATCCACAGTGCATTACAATCATCATTACATTTTATAACGATTTTATGAAAATAAAGTGGAGTAGTGACATGGCATTATCCATAAAAACATTCTAACTAGCATGGCAAAAGATAGTATGAAAACACAAGCATGCGTGGTAAGCATAACAGAATAACTACAGATGAAAACGATAAGCAAGAACTGCAACTACACACACACAAGGTGCAAGAAAAGTCAACATGCAAGTTCGGGGCTCATGATAAGAGTTTGCTTGCCTGGGCGTCGACAAATACTCCGGGAAGAACTGAGAATCGATCGCAGAAAAATTTGCCGGAAACAGTTCCCTCTTGGAGGGGGCTGTTTACGGACAAGGGAAAAATGGTCATTTTCAGATTGTGCAACATGGTGAAAATGAACTCCTCAGAACGGGCTCGATGAAACCAAAATGTGGGCTTTGGAATCATGTGATTCGGAGTTACGGTTGTCGAGATACGAAGGGTTGGAGTTCAGGGACCTATCGGTGAAAATTTCTCACCCAACAGGCCCCTGGAGGAAAAACTGAACGCGTATTTCTGAGAATACGCCTTCGGTCAGGGAAAACGGCTCACGCCGGGCGCCTCCTCTTAGATGACGTGGCGTTGGACCAGTCAACGTGGTAGAGGCAGGGCCGGGCTCCTGGGTCGCTGCTAGGTGGGGCCGCGGGGCCCGCCTGGCCAGGTCAACGCCTCTCCTAGCCACTCCCTTCTTCTCCCCGATGCACGCCCACATAGCAGAGGAAAGCCGCGCTCCGGCGACGAGCACCGGCGACACGGGCCACCTTCGGTGAGGCTCCGTCCACCGACGTGCTCCTCGGGGAGTGGCGCATACATTCCCCCACTCCACGGACTCCAACCACGCGGGGAGCGACGGTGACCTCGAGCATGGCGGAGGGCGGAGAAGGGCTTCGGTCGACAGCGAGGCAGCGGTTCCGGCAGGGAAAAGGAGAGGCTGAGGCTACAGGGAGGCTCGCCGGACCTCGGGGGATGCACTGGTGGTGGAGGAACGGCGAGGGGAGCGAGGCAGCGCCGGAATAGAACGACACCCGAGGCAGCAGCCATGGCGAGGGGAAGAGGATGGGGAGCTCCTGGAGCTCAGTTGACTGGCTAGGGAGGTTGCTGGGAGGAAGGTGGAGCTGCTGGAGTGCTCGGAGTCTCGGGGGAAGGCCTTTAAATAGGCGGGCGAGGAGATGCCGAGCCAGTTGCCGCCGAACGAGTCCGGCCAGAGCTCACGGGGAGGGACGAGAAGGCGATGAGGGGAATCACGACAAGCAGCAGAGGCTCACGGAGACGAGGGGCGCTCGCGGACGAGAGGAATAAGAAGACAGAAGCGAGGAAGAAGATGTGCACACGGGCGCTCACTTTTCGGTCATTGGCACGGCTCGGCCGGAGAAGAAAACGGAGGGGGCCAGAGTCCAGAGGGAATAAGACGTCGAGGGGGAGCTGGTAGGACATTAATGGCAAGGCCAGAGACGGTTGGGAGCAGCGCTGCCGACGAAAACAGTGGCAGACCACCGTTTTGGCTGGCTCCCCTCGTGATCACCACGGACGTGGCACGCTCTGCAGTTTAACTGATTCCAGATCATGTCTGCCGCTTAGTCCTTCGAGAGTGGAGTGTTACCACGGTAATGAAACGGTCAGAGACAAATGGAGCTGAGTAAACCAAGCTCCACAAGTTTACTGCTGCAAACTTGGCAATATCCTAGAGGTAAAACCAGGGATGTAAAAGGTAAAATGCATGTCTGGGAGTCTTAGGGTAGCAAGGACTACGGTCCTGGGAATTATGAGGGCATTAGCACAATGATTTAGCATAGATGCAGTGCAAATGCCAAATCTGGTCCAGAAAACAAAAGAGGAAGAAGCACTCAATAGGAGTGTTGGATTGAGCTATAACTTGGAAAATCCTCATGATTGGGTCATAAGTAGATGATGTAAGAAGATCACACCAAATGGACTTGCCAAATTCGTACTTGCTTCACAAGTATCACTTTTCACCAGAAACTTGGGAACATTCTAGGAAAATATTGGCTAAATTAATTTACCCAAACTCTGGGGTAGGTAGGTTATATGGATAGTAGAAGGCTTGGAATTATTTTCAGCCATAATGGAGCAAGATAAAATATACTTGCTTCACAAACTGAAAATTTGAATAGAAAACAAGAATTGCTCCTGTGCTCACATAGCTCAATTAAATGAGATGAATTTGGGTGGATGCTAATGGTTTGGTATACTTGAGAAGTTGGCAAAGTTTCATCCCATTTCGAAACACTATGAAGGTACTTCCTTCACAAAGTGACAATCTGGTTAAAAACTTTGAAAAATTGCACAGGGAGCTAGGATGATTGGATTGAGCTCATCTTTGGTATCCATGGGTTACTTATTTATATTAATCACCCTGCCAAATTGCAGCTTAAATGGAATTAGGAATAAAGCACTTCCTTTGCAAAATTTCAAAGAAGGCGGAATCTTGCATTGGATCATGTGCCCAATTTTTGATCTGTGGAACATGAGATAAAGATGGAACTAGTGATTATATAGCAAGGACAAGCTCCACAATTTATGTGGGAATTTTCCCTGCTATAAAAATAGTAGTTCCTTTAGAAAATGGCAGAAATGCAATTTTGGTATGAAATAGGAAAAGGCAACTTTCCTTATTTAATTATGGCCAATATAATTGCCAGAGCTTGGATTAGGCATAAATATCAACTCCACCAATTCACATGAATTTAGGAGATGTCTAGCTATGCCTTTGGATTTTATTCCTCAGAATGGCAAGAAAAGGAATAAATCATAATTCAAAAATATTGCATGGCACTTGGTAATATTTTTGCATATCCAAGGTTGAAAAGGATAGGAGGGTCTCTAGGAACAGATGGGATGATCAACAGATCAAGGAAACTGATGGCTCCTTTGTAATCACAAAGGCCACATTCAAATTCCAAAATTTTGGAATTAGGGTTTGCGAGGGTTTAAGATGATGCAACTGAGGTCTTGCCCACTGAAAAAGACATGAGCAAGTTTTGAAAGGTTGGAAATGACAAGAAATCTCAGAGTCATCAGCAAAACTCAGGAGAAAGATTTTGAAAATGAGTACCAGGAAGGAATAACAGCACAAAATTGATAACCCAATTTTGGGGCTGTACAGTTAACTCATGCATTTTAAAAATCAATTCAGCATGTTGTTTAGGATCAAAATTAACCTTCTCCGAAGAGGAAGGAGGCAACAAATAAAGAGGTGCACAAGATAGGAAACCATACACAATTTCAAAAGGGCACATCTTAGTAGTAGAATGCAATGAACGATTATAATCAAATTCAATATGAGTCAAGAATTCCTCCCTCATTTTCTTATTATTTTTCAAAACAACCCTAAGCATAGTAGACAATGTTCTATTGACTACTTCAGTTTGTCCATCAGTTTGGGGGTGACAAGTAGTACTAAAAAGCAGTTTAGTCCCCAACTTAGCCCATAAACATCTCCAAAAGTGGCTAAGAAATTTAGTATCATGATCTGAAACAATAGTATTTGGCACACCATGCAAGCGAATAATTTCACGAAAGAACAAATCAGCAACATTAATAACATCATCGCTTTTATGACATGGTATAAAGTGTGCCATTTCTGAGAATCTATCCACGACAACAAATATGCTATCCCTCCCCTTCTTTGTTCGAGGTAAACCTAAAACAAAGTCCATAGATATATCCTCCCAAGGAACACTAGGTACAGGAAAAGGCATATATAAACCATGAGGATTGAGTCATGACTTAGCTTTTTGACATGTATTACAACGAGCAATAAAACGCTCAACATCCTGTCTCATCTTTGGCCAAAAGAATTGTGTAGCAAGTACGTCCTCCGTCTTCTTCACGCCAAAGTGTCCCATTAATACTCCTCCATGCGCCTCCATAGCTTGTTAGCACAGAACACAAATCTATCATTAACGACGAGCTTGTTCCACATTCTTCCTTCTTTACAATTCTGCATTACATCTTTAAAATCATCATCATGCACATAGTGATCTTTGATGGTCTCCAAACCAAATATTTGGAAGTCAAGTTCTGAAAGCATAGTATAGCGACAAGACAATGCATCAGCAATAACTTTTTCTTTACCCTTCTTGTGTTTAATGACATAAGGGAAAGTCTCAATGAACTCAATCCATTTAGCATGTCTACGATTCAGTTTAGCTTGACATTTAATATGTTTCAAAGATTCATGATCAGAATGTATAACAAATTATTTGGGACATAAATAATGTTGCCATGTTTCTAAAGTCCGAAAAAGAGCATATAATTCTTTATCATAAGTAGAATAATTCAGACTAGGCCCACTCAATTTTTCAGACAAGTATGCAACAGGTTTACCATCTTGTAATAACACACCTCCTAATCCATTTCCACTAGCATCACATCCTCAAAAGTGTTATTAAAATCAGGAAGTTGGAGTAAAGGAGCATTTTTCAACTTATCTTTTAATACCGTGAAGGCTTCTTCCTATGCGGTACACCAAACAAAAGGCACATCCTTCTTTGTAACCTCATTGAGAGGTGCGGCAATCGTGCTGAAATCTCTCACAAAACGCCTATAGAATCCAGCGAGGCCAAGAAAACTCCTCACTTGTGTGGCCGTTTTGGGTTGGGGCCAACTCTCAATAGCTTCAATCTTGGCTTTATCAACTTCAATTCCCAGTGGAGTAACAACATAGCCAAGAAAAGATACTCGGTCGGTGCAAAAGGTGCACTGCCCAAGGTTACCAAACAAACATGCATCACGTAAAGCAATAAAAACAACACATAAATGTTCCAAATGTTCCTCCAAAGATCTGTTGTAAATCAGTATATCATCAAAATAGAATACCAAAAATCGTCCAATAAAAGCATGTAAAACTTTGTTCATTTATCTCATGAAATTACTAGGTGCATTAGTTAACCCAAAAGGCATGACTAACGACTCATATAATCCAAACTTAGTTTTAAATGTTGTTTTCCATTCATCCCCCAATTTCATACAAATTTGATGGTATCCACTATGCAAATCAACTTTGGAGAATATTGTAGAGCCACTCAATTCATCAAGCATATCATCTAGCCTAGGAATAGGATGATGATAATGAATAGTAATATTATTAATGCCTCTACAATCAACACACATACGCGTTGTAACATCCTTTTTTGGCACTAGAATAATAGGAACAACACAAGGACTAAGGGATTCACGTATATAACCTTTGTCGAAAAGCTCCTGTACTTGACGCATAATCTCCTTCATCTCCTCTGGATTGGTACAGTATGGTGTACGGTTTGGCGGTGAAGCACCGGGAATTAAGTCAATCTGATGCTCAATCCCTCGAACAGGAGGTAATCCCGATGGCACGTCTTGTGGAAAGACATCAGTGAACTCCTGTGAAATGTTAGTGACAGCAGGAGGCAAAGAGGAAGGCACGTCCTCGAATGAAAATAATGCATCTTTGCACATAAAAGCATAGATTTTTTTTGCTGAAATCTAGCTAATCAATATCAGATTTGATGGTTTATTATTAGGCTTCATTTGTTACTCAAAATCTTTTGCCACAATCTGATTTTCACTCTTATTTTTCTCTTGTTTTGCTTTATTAGCTCTATTAATATCATCTTTCAAAATGGAATTAGGAGACATAGGAAGCAAAGTAATATGTTTATCCTTATGAAGAAGAGTATAGTGATTGTTTCTACCATGTTGTACAATTTTTTTATCAAATCGCTATGGTCTACCAAGTACTAAGGAACATGCTTGCATAGGTACCACATCACAATCAACATAATCAACATATGTAGAGATACTAAAATGCATTCGAACGGTACGTGTTACCTTAACCTTGTCGCTGTTGTTGAACCATTGGATTGTGACGCCCCCGATTCAATCGTACACTAATCATACACGCAAACGTGTACGATCAAGATGAGGGACTCACGGGAAGATATCACAACACAACTCTACAAATAAAAATAAGTCATACAAGCATCATAATACAAGCCAGGGGCCTCGAGGGCTCGAATACAAGTGCTCGATCATAGACGAGTCAGCGGAAGCAACAATATCTGAGTACGAACATAAGTTAAACAAGTTGCCATAAGATGGCTAGCACAAACTGGGATATAGATCGAAAGAGGCGCAGGCCTCCTGCCTGGGATCCTCCTAACTACTCCTGGTTGTCGTCAACAGCCTGCACGTAGTAGTAGGCACCTCCAATGTAGTAGGAGTTGTTGTCAATGGTGGCGTCTGGCTTCTGGGCTCCAGCATCTGGTTGCGACAACCAGGTAGAAGGGAAAGGGGGAAAAGAGGGAGAAAAGCAACCGTGAGTACTCATCCAAAGTACTCGCAAGCAAGGAACTACACTACATATGCATGGGTATATGTGTAAAGGGCCATATCGGTGGACTGAACTGCAGAATGCCAGAATAAGAGGGGGATAGCTAATCCTGTCGAAGACTACGCTTCTGGCAGCCTCCGTCTTGCAGCATGTAGAAGAGAGTAGTTGAAGTCCTCCAAGTAGCATCGCATAGCATAATCCTACCCGACGATCCTCCCCTCGTCTCCCTGTGGAAAAGCGATCACCGGGTTGTCTGTGGAACTTGTCTGGGTGTGTTTTATTAAGTATCCGGTTCTAGTTGTCGTAAGGTCAAGGTACAACTCCGGGTCGTCCTTTTTCCGAGGGACACGGCTATTCGAATAGATAAACTTCCTTGCAGGGGTGCACCACATAACCCAACACGCTCGATCCCATTTGGCCGGGCACACTTTCCTGGGTCATGCCCGGCATCAGAAGATCAACACGTCGCAGCCCCACCTAGGCACAACAGAGAGGTCAATACTTTACGAGGAATAACTTTGGAAACAAGGGCGTACATGAGAGTCAGGTTTCAATCCTGTGGAACTGTGGGTTATGGGCCCACCATGTGGGTCAAAAGTAGATAAGGGGCGCTGACTTCTTGCACGGTCACGATAGCAAGGCATGACAGAGGATAGCATGTCGGTTATGTTGGCAACAATGCCGGTACCAAGGTTGAGGGACAAAGAGAACCATCTTCCTGCTCGTTGAATGAGGCGGACCAATAGGCAAAGTTCTCGTCCATCGGTGCTTACCGGAATGCCATCGACAAATGCAACAGGGTCTTACTGACATGGTTGTACACCAAGGTGTTTACATAAGTAGAAGAACATTACTGCTTAGATCATATGGATCACAAGGAAGGTTAAACAAATTAATGGAAAGGAAAATGTGTTTAAACACATATTTCAGGGGTATATCATTCCCAAGGACAAGCAGAGCATGATATCCATGACAGGATATAATGTAGAAAACTCTTTAGGTATGGGGAGAGAAATTTCCTGACATTACCCATACAATGGTGTTTGGATAATTGAGCAGGAAACATTTAGCATTGGGCTTCAAATGTTCTTGTTGAAAATTGGAGTACCATAGACATGCATCGAGATAGCATTTAGATGGTTATCAGGTGAAGACAGACTTTAGAAACACAAAGGATCCATCAGGAACGGCTTGTAGAATAAGTCTTACAATTTCCTCATGGAAGAAAGGATAGCCTTGCAAAAAAAATAGAAAACTGTAACAATAGGTCCTCCGGCCAGGTGTGCTAGGCACGATATCACCTTACCGGGTCATATAAATACCATTGTTATTACTCTTGGAAATATGTTCCCACCATCATATCTGATTGAGGTTCAGATCTAATTGGTGTCAGGATACCTCAGACTCGGGATGCCTGAGAAGAAAAAGGTGCAACACCAATTGACGAGATGACATTGTAAGATTCTCGGGAAATGAACTATGGAAGCGAGTTGCGAAACAAGAGTTCGTCAGTAAACCCAGGAGAGGATGAGGAGGTGGCTAATGGACTCAGCAACAATTCATCGAGAATTTCAAAGGATAGATTTCTACAATTATGAGAACAAGGAGATAGCATTTGGCAGGTCAAATGTTATAATGAGATATGCTCGAGGAAAACATACCCAATTAAACATCAGTTGAAAGGTGTAGCCGAAATATGGGCTTATGTACCATGACCGATGTTAGAATGCTGATTCGATAACCAATGTAAAAAGAATGAAACTATCGTTCATTACCTTACAAGCAATAAGGTTGCTAGTAATTTTGAATTCACACATCATAGTTGAATGGCTGGTATCCCAGTTAGAATCAACACGGGGACCAAGATATGAACAGAGATGGCGAGAAGTATTACTATATCAAGAATTCTTAAGAGGTGGAGCAATCCTCACAACATCCTTGACATAAAAGATGGTAATACTTCAAGGTAGAACATAATACAAACTGCATAGCAAGTTGCATCCATAACAAGAACAAGTTTGTGATGAACGGAAGGCAATAAGGTGGTCGATGATAACACAAATCATCGAGGGCAAGGATGGTATTTCTCATCAAGAATTCAATAGATATTTTGGAAGAGCTCAGGATGTTGATGATGTTCACGACACATTTGTCGCGAGATTTCAATGAAGATGTAATCGATCGGCGACAACATCAGATCAAAGGACTAATGAAGCGAAAGGTTATTGGGACCATGGGTACGAGATCAACTCGTAATCAAGCTCGCTATTTGAAGTGAACGACAAGACGAGGAAGATCGACGTAAGCTTAGCTCATCGTCGAAAGCTGTGCTTTGGGAATAAGGACCATGTGGCACAATTTAAAATTTAGCACAATAACGTTATTTGCCAAACAGGCTAGGAATGACTTTGAGGATTATTAAACTCATAAGCAACAAAAATTACTTAGAGTTATCGTATCGGAGCACAGAATTGATTCACTTATGGATGTCCTCGGTTGACGACAACCCAGAACCCGTGGAGTCACTATGACAGGGAAGGTACTACTTCATCAGGAATTCATAAGACGTAGTACAATAACATGATATCCTTGAGATAGTAGGGGGCAATACTCGAGGTAGTTCGGTATAGAGGTTGGACAAGCATATTGATTTGCAAAAGACAAGTGCTTTAACTTGTCTGCGAAATGGGATCAAAGAAGAACAATCATGGTCAGAACCACGAATGCGAAGGACCAAAACCAAATACAAGATGATTTTATAATGAGGGAATAATTATTATTACAAGAAGCTTGCATGATAAGTTCCATATCGGGTCCATGGGCACGAACACAAAGTTCAAGGTCGACTCCCACTTATTTAATGCATAACCTTTCATTCACTTCTCGTCTTCAAAGAAGTTGCAGTGTTGAAATTTTATCTGGCGAAACACCAGAAGAGTATGACTCGTGAAAACTTTTGGGTTCACACGGTTTTAGAGAAGGTATAGGTTCAACCCATCAGGGCATCTTAGAAACATATACCACAAGCTTCAAGAGTAAATATCACCAGCTCGAAAGCATAGCAAGGTTGAGAAAGTAGAGGATACAATTTACCAAAGACATTATGTATCCGAGGGAAGGCTCACAAGGTTATTGAATATGAAGGACATTGTCGGATAAAACCCATTTAAAGGATCTGTCGGTCCATAAAGAAGCTGATGTGAGCATTGACACACAACCAGAGGAAGTAACAATGCAAGGCATTGGATTATAGAAACAACTGACTAATCCAGAGCTCAAATGCAAAGGAATTATGATTTTCAAATCAAGGGATCAGAAGCAATGTTCTGATTAGGGATGGATAAGTTGAATAGCCTTAGGGGTACAATCGACGACAACTTGATTGGTCGAGGGCCAGCTCATGTTCAAAATGATGTCTGAGCCGGAAGGATGAATTCTAGGATCTGACTGAGGATTGCGAGCATTCGCAACACATCAAATCAAGTGACCCGAAATGATAGTGACAGAGGATGTCAACAGAGATTACTAGAAGTATGGAATTAACCATAATGCAGGAAGGCAAGGAAATCAAGAGCAATGGGCTGCTGAGGATTTTCAGAAAATCGAATGGTATTTCGAGGACTTATGTGAAACACATGAACGGGTAGGGATGAGCGGATACTCAGCAAGTGCGAGGAATTATCCGTAGGGATATTTATGTGGCTAGTAACTGCGAGGCAATGGGCACAAAGTATTCTCGGAATATCCGAAGTATTTCAGGGTATCTTGGAATAACAAGAACAATTGGAAGTGAAGCTATGGACGACAAGTGTATGTAGTTATCCATAAAGATTTATCGGTTGTAGGGATCGCAATGGCCAAGGGCACAAGGGTCTCGGGAAAGCATCAGAGAGTGTCTTCAGAATCTTCTGGTGCAGCAGGCGATCATCTGGCATGAAGGGGCTGGAGGAAGTATTTTCGAGAACCTAAAGTTAGATTTTTGCAAAATCATTTAACCTGAATGGAAGAGAGTTCAGAGTCCCAGAGTAAAGGTCGAGGAATTAAAGATCCTACTACCACCCAATGGCGACATGGGCCCATGGGCTGCACAGCCATGTTAGTAAAATAGTTTTGTAATATCTAGACTCGACTTCAGCCAAGGAGTTGGAAAGGGGATTCCTACAGGCAGTTGACTCTGATACCAACTTGTGACGCCCCCGATTCAATCATACACTAATCATACACGCAAACGTGTACGATCAAGATCAGGGACTCACGGGAAGATATCACAACACAACTCTACAAATAAAAATAAGTCATACAAGCATCATAATACAAGCCAGGGGCCTCGAGGGCTCGAATACAAGTGCTTGATCATAGACGAGTCAGCGGAAGCAACAATATCTGAGTACAGACACAAGTTAAACAAGTTGCCATAAGATGGCTAGCACAAACTGGGATACAGATCGAAAGAGGCGCATGCCTCCTGCCTGGGATCCTCCTAACTACTCCTGGTCGTCGTCAGCAGCATGCACGTAGTAGTAGGCACCTCCAATGTAGTAGGAGTCGTTGTCAACGGTGGTGTCTGGCTTCTGGGCTCCAGCATCTGGTTGCGACAACCAGGTAGAAGGGAAAGGGGGAAAAGAGGGAGAAAAGAAACCGTGAGTATTCATCCAAAGTACTCGCAAGCAAGGAACTACACTACATATGCATGGGTATATGTGTAAAGGGCCATATTGGTGGACTGAACTGCAGAATGCCAGAATAAGAGGGGGATAGCTAATCCTGTCGAAGACTACGCTTCTGGCAGCCTCCGTCTTGCAGCATGTCGAAGAGAGTAGTTGAAGTCCTCCAAGTAGCATCGCATAGCATAATCCTACCCGGCGATCCTCCCCTCGTCTCCCTGTGGAAAAGCGATCACCGGATTGTCTGTGGAACTTGTCTAGGTGTGTTTTATTAAGTATCCGGTTCTAGTTGTCGTAAGGTCAAGGTACAACTCCGGGTCGTCCTTTTACCGAGGGACATGGCTATTCGAATAGATAAACTTCCCTGCAGGGGTGCACCACATAACCCAACACGCTCGATCCCATTTGGCCGGACACACTTTCCCGGGTCATGCCCAGCCTCGGAAGATCAACACGTCGCAGCCCCACCTAGGCACAACAGAGAGGTCAACACGCCGGTCTAAATCCTATGTGCGGGCGGAAGCAGACCTAGCCTCCCTTATACAAGAGTAGGCGTTCCAGTCCAATCCGGCGCGCGCCGCTCCGTCGCTGACGTCAAGAAGGCTTCGGCTGATACCACGACATCGAGTGCCCATAACTGTTCCCGCGTAGTTGGTTAGTGCCTATAGGCCAGTGGCCAGACTTAGATCAAATACCAAGATCTCGTTAAGCGTGTTATTATGAAATAACCACGGACGCCGACCAGGGCCAGGCCCACCTCTCGCCTAGGTGGTCTCAACCTGCCCTGTCGCTCCGCCACAAAGTAACAGTCGGGGGCCGTCGGGAACCCAGGCCCACCTCTACCGGGATGGAGCCACCTGTCCTTTCAGCCCCCTTATCCGAATCACTTGCGGGTACTCAACGAGCTGACCCGACTTTAGTCACCATCTGTATAGTATGTATATATGTATAGTATATACCCATGATCACCTCCCAAGTGATCACGGCCCGATAGTATAGCAAGGCAGACCGACAAGAATGTAGGGCCACAAATGATAAACTAGCATCATATACTAAGTATTTAGGATTGCAGGTAAGGTATCAATGACTGTAGCAACAATGACAGGCTATGCAACAGAATAGGAGTAACCGAACAGTAACATGCTACACTACTCTAATGCAAGAAATATAGAGAAGAATAGGCGATATCTAGTGATCAAAGGGGGGGCTTGCCTGGTTGCTCTGGCAAGGAGGGATCGTCAACACCGTAGTCGAACTGGGGGGTCGTCGGCAGCCTCGGGGTCTACCAGAAAGAAGTAACGGAGGGGGAACACAATAAATAATAGAGCAATCAAAGTATTACAAAGCGTAGCATAGCAATACGCGGTGCTAGAGGTGACCTAACACAATAGGAGGCGATACCGGTGAAGGGGGGAAACATCTGGGAAAGTATCCCCGGTGTTTCACGTTTTCGGACAGATGAACCGGAGGTGAAATATTGCAGGTTCACTATGCTAGGGACGCGTGGTGGACGAACGGGCTGCGTATCCGGATTCGTCTCGTCGTTCTGAGCAACTTTCATGTACAAAGTTTTTCCATCCGGGCTACGGTTTATTTTATATTAATTTTAAAAGATTTAATCATTTTTAGAATTTATTTAATTATTTAATTCTAACATTATCCAGAATAGTGTATGCTGACATCACCATGATGTCAGCAGTCAACAGGGCGTTGACTGGGTCAAACTGACATGTGGGTCCCAGCTGTCATTGAGTGCTAATTAACCTAACATATTAATTAACTAACCTAAGTGATTAGGTTAATCTACAGAATTAATTAAGTTACTTAATTAATTAATTAATATTTTATTTATTATATTTTTTAATTTCTTTTTTTTATAAAACGTTCCAGGGGCGTGGGGCCCATCTGTCATAGGCCCCAGGGGCCATAACGGGTCTGGTCGCTAGTGGTTGCGGGCGCAACGCACGACCCTAACGGGCGCATGCCCAGGTGCAGGTGGACCCGGGAGGGTACGGGAACAGGGGAGGCCGGTGGCCACGGTGTGGCCATGGCCGGAGCGGGGCGAGGCCGCGGTGGTGCGCGCGGCAGCCGGAGGCGACGCCGGAGTGGGGTCGCGCGGACAAGCGCCGGCAGGGAGCGCTGAGCGCAGCCAGGGGCGCCGTCGTGGCGAATGGGGCAAGGGGAAGCGGCACGAGCGGCCAGGGGACGAGTCTGTGGCGAGGCGCGCGGGCACACAGCATTGCCAGTGCTCCGGGGAGGAGCAGCACGGCGGGTAGCTCAAGCGAGGGCAGGGGCGCGATCTACGGCGACGTAAGCAGGGGAGAAGAGGGGGGGCGGAAGGTGCTCACATCGGAGCATGTAGGGGGCCAGGGGAGCCAGAGGAACCCTGTGGGCGAGGTCCAGGCGCCGGACGGCCGGCAGGCGCGAGGGCGATGCAGAGATGCGGGTTGCGGGAGGCCTTCGTGTGGAGGAAGAGGAGTCGCAGGGGCGGCCTCGGCGATGTCCAGGCGGCGACGACGATCTGTGTGGCGACGTGGCTCCAGCGACGGAGAGGTGCGAGGAGGTCCAGCGACGAGGTGGTCGGCAGCGACGAGGTAGGGACATGGATAGGCGGCGTCGGTTGTTGTGGCGAGGGCGACGTCACGTTCCCGATCCAGATCGGGACCGAGAGGAGGGGCGCGAGGGGAGAGTGGGGGATCGGGAGGAGAAGTGGGACGGTTAGGGTTTCGGTCGGGTGGACCGGGGGGTAAGTAGGTTGGGGCGCGGGGGTGGGCTGGCCTGGTCGCTAGGCCAACTGGGCCTTGGTTCGGGGGTGGGGGGGGGGGTTCTTTGTTTTCCGCTCTATCTTTTGTTTACTTTTCCTGTTAATTAGTTTTGCTATTTTTTCTACTACTCATTTTAGTTTTGTTCATTGTAAAAACAACACCTAATGTAGTATTACCAGTTATACCACTGCCAATACTAGTTAGGCGTTTAATTAAAAATAGTTTCTAATCTTATCGCTTGAAAAGATATTTAATTAATTATTCTAGTTGCTGCTTTAATTAATTTAGAGCATTTAATTATTTTATAAATATGTGGTTTCTCCACCGTTACTACTTAGGATTTGTTTGACACAACCCGATCATTTTAGTTTTAGTTTTTGAAGACTTTTATTATTTGCTTGATTTTGAATTGGAATCTGAATCGGTTTCGAACTAACGCGAGATTAGCAACGGTAATCGAGGTGAGGCGGCATCATTAGTAGATGGTTACTGTAGCTTGATTATCCGGGCGTCACATGGATGTAGTAAGGATGTGGATGTGGTCTTGTGGTGAGAGATAGCTTCTCCACCATCTCCATGCAAGCCAAGTTGTTGCAGCTCCCTCCATCAATGGTGACGCGAACAAAACGTTCCTTCACAACTCGCATTGTATGGAACAAATTATGCCTCGGATTTTGCTCAGCATGTGTGACCTGCACACTCAAAACACGTTGAGCAACTAAACATTTATACCTGTCAGCATCTTCAGGAGCCATGTATTGCGTCTCATGTTCAGAATCATCTCCACCATGTTCTTCACGTGTCATAAGAGCTAAAGGCTCCTCATCATAGTCACTAGCGGACTCATACCCACTATCCTCAGTAGCAATCATCACACGCTCAGATTTGAATTCTCTCGCATAATGACCTCTTTTTGGGGAATGTAGTAATTTCAAAAACATTCCTACGCACACGCAAGATCATGGTGATGCATAGCAATGAGAAGGGAGAGTGTTGTCCATGTACCCTAGTAGACCGAAAGAGGAAGCGTTAGCACAACGCGGTTGATGTAGTCGTACGTCTTCACGATCCGACCGATCAAGTACCGAACGTACGACACCTCCGAGTTCAGCACACGTTCGATGACGTCCCACGAACTCCGATCCAGCAGAGATTTGCGGGAGAGTTCCGTCAGCACGACGGCGTGATAACGGTGTTGATGATGCTACCGACGCAGGGCTTCGCCTAAGCACCTCTATGATATTACCGAGGTGGAATCTGGTGGAGGGGGCACCGCACACGGCTAAGAGATCAAGAGATCAATTGTTGTGTCTAGAGGTGCCCCTGCCCCTGTATATAAAGGATCAAAGGGGAGGGGGCGGCCGGCCAGGAGGAGGCGTGCCAGGGAGGAGTCCCCCCCTTTCCTTCCTCTCCTCTCTCCCTTCCTTCCCCCTCCTACTCCAACTAGGAAAAGAGGGAGTCCTACTCCCACCGGGAGTAGGACTCCCTCTTTTCCTAGTTGGAGTAGGAGGGGGAAGGAAGGGAGAGAGGAGAGGAAGGAAAGGGGGGGGGTGCCGCCCCCCTCCTTGTCCTATTTGGACTAGAGGGGGAGGGGGTGCGCGGCCTGCCCTGGACGCCCCTCCTCTTCTCCACTAGAGCCCATTAGGCCCATTAAACCCCCCGGGGGGTTCCGACAACCCCCCCCCCCCCGGTACTCCGGTATATGTCCGAAACCTCCCGAAACACATCCGATGTCCGAACATAGTCATCCAATATATCGATCTTTACGTCTCGACCATTTAGAGACTCTTCGTCATGTCCGTGATCATATCCGGGACTCCGAACTACCTTCAGTACATCAAAACACAAAAACTCATAATACCGATCGTCACCGAAATTTAAGCGTGCGGACCCTACGGGTTTGAGAACTATGTAGACATGACCGAGACACGTCTCCGGTCAATAACCAATAGCGGAACCTGGATGCTCATATTGGCTCCTACATATTCTACGAAGATCTTTATCGGTCAAACCCCATAACAACATGCATTGTTCCCTTTGTCATCGGTATGTTACTTGCCCGAGATTCGATCGTCAGTATCTCAATACCTAGTTCAATCTCATTACCGGCAAGTCTCTTAACTCGCTACGTAATGCATCATCCCGTAACTAACTCATTAGCTAGATTGCTTGCAAGGCTTATAGTGATGTGCATTACTGAGAGGGCCCAGAGATACCTCTCTAACAATCGGAGTGACAAATCCTAATCTCGAAATACGTCAACTCAACAAGTACCTTCAGAGACACCTGTAGAGCACCTTTATAATCACCCAGTTATGTTGTGACGTTTGGTAGCACACAAAGTGTTCCTCCTGTAAGCGGGAGTTACATAATCTCATAGTCATAGGAACATGTATAATTCATGAAGAAAGCAATAGCAACATACTAAACGATCAAGTGCTAAGCTAACGGAATGGGTCAAGTCAATCTCATCATTCTTCTAATGATGTGATCCCATTCATCAAATTATAACTCATATCTATGGTTAGGAAACTCAACCATCTTTGATCAATGGGCTAGTCAAGTAGAGGCATACTAGTGACACTATGTTTGTCTATATATTCACACATGTATTATGTTTCGGGTTAATACAATTCTAGCATGAATAATAAACATTTGTCATGATATGAGGAAATAAATAATAACTTTATTATTGCCTCTAGGGCATATTTCCTTCAGTCTCCCACTTGCACTAGAGTCAATAATCTAGATTCCGTAGTAATGATTCTAACACCCATGGAGCATTGGTGCTGATCATGTTTTGCTCGTGGAAGAGGCTTAGTCAATGGGTCTGCAACATTCAGATCCGTATGTATCTTTCAAATCTCTATGTCTCCCACCTGGACTTGGTCCCAAATGGAATTTAAGCGTCTTTTGATGTGCTTGGTTCTCTTGTGAAATCTGGATTCCTTTGCCAAGGCAATTGCACCAGTATTGTCACAAAAGATTTTCATTGGTTCCGATGCACTAGGTATGACACCTAGATCGGATATGAACTCCTTCATCCAGACTCCTTCATTTGCTGCTTCCAAAGCAGCTATGTACTCCACTTCACATGTAGAACCCTCCATGACGCTTTGTTTAGAGCTGCACTAACTGACAGCTCCACCGTCAATATAAACACGTATCAGGTTTGCGATTTAGAATCATCCGGATCAGTGTCAAAGCTTGCATCGACGTAACCATTTACGACTAGCTCTTTGTCATCTCCATAAATGAGAAACATATCCTTAGTCCTTTTTAGGTACTTCAAGATGTTCTTGACCGCTGTCCAGTGATCCACTCCTGGATTACTTTGGTACCTCCCTGCTAAACTAATAGCAAGGCACACATCAGGTCTGGTACACAACATTGCATACATGACAGAGCCTATGGCTGAAGCATAGGGAACATCTTTCATTTTCTCTCTATCTTGTGCAGTGGTCGGGCATTGAGTCTGACTCAATTTCACACCTTGTATTACTGGCAAGAACCATCTCTTTGCTTGATCCATTTTGATCTTTTTCAAAACTTTATCAAGGTATGTACTTTGTGAAAGTCCAATTAAGCGTCTTGATCTATCTCTATAGATCTTGATGCCCAATGTATGAGCAGCTTCACCGAGGTCTTTCATTGAAAAACTTTTATTCAGTATCCTTTTATGCTATCCAGAAATTCTATATCATTTCCAATCAATGATATGTCGTCCATATATAATATTAGAAATGCTACAGAGCTCCCACTCACTTTCTTGTAAATACAGGCTTCTCCAAAAGTCTGTATAAAACCATATGCTTTGATCACACTATCAAAGCATTTATTCCAACTCTGAGAGGCTTGCACCAGTCCATAAATGGACCGCTGGAGCTTGCACACTTTGTTAGCACCTTTTGGATCGACAAAACCTTCTGGTTGCATCATATATGACTCTTCTTCCAGAAATCCATTCAGGAATGTAGTTTTGACATCCATTTGCCAAATTTCATAATCATAAAATGCGGCAATTGCTAACATGATTCGGATAGATTTAAGCATCACTACGGGTGAGAAAGTGTCATTGTAGTCAACCCCTTGAACTTGTCGAAAACCTTTTGCAACAAGTCGAGCTTTGTAGACTGTAACATTACCATCAGCGTCAGTCTTCTTCTTGAAGATCCATTTATTCTCGATGGCTTGCCGATCATCAGGCAAGTCAACCAAAGTCCACACTTTGTTTCATACATGGATCCCATCTCAGATTTGATGGCCCCAAGCCATTTTGCGGAATCTGGGCTCATCATCCCTTCCTCATAGTTCGTAGGTTCGCCATGGTCAAGTAACATGACCTCCGAAATAGGATTACCGTACCACTCTGGTGTGGATCTTACTCTTGTTGACCTACGAGGTTCGGCAGTAACTTGATCTGAAGTTTCTTGATCAATATCATTAGCTTCCTCACTAATTGGTGTAGTCGTTACAGGAACCGGTTTCTGTGATGAACTACTTTCCAATGAGGGAGCAGGTACATTTACCTCATCAAGTTCTACTTTCCTCCCACTCACTTCTTTCGAGAGAAACTCCTTCTCTAGAAAGGATTGATTTTTAGCAACGAATGTCTTGCCTTCGGATCTGTGATAGAAGGTGTACCCAATAGTTTCCTTTAGGTATCCTATGAAGACACATTTCTCCGATTTGGGTTCGAGCTTATCAGGTTGAAGTTTTTTCACATAAGCATCGCAGCCCCAAACTTTAAGAAACGACAACTTTGGTTTCTTGCGAAACCACAGTTCATAACGCGTCGTCTCAATGGATTTTGATGGTGCCCTTTTTAACATGAATGCAGCCGTCTCTAAAGCATAACCCAAAATGATAGCGATAAATCAGTAAGAGACGTCATAGATTGCACCATATCTAGTAAAGTACGATTAGGACGTTCAGACACACCATTATGTTGTGGTGTTCCGGGTGGCATGAACTGCGAAACTATTCCACATTGTTTCAAATGTAGACCAAACTCATAACTCAAATATTCTCCTCCACGATCAGATCGTAGAAACTTTATTTTCTTGTTACGATGATTTTCCACTTCACTCTGAAATTCTTTGAACTTTTCGAATGTTTCAGACTTATGTTTCATTAAGTAGATATACCCATATCTGCTCAAAGCATCTATGAAGGTGAGAAAATAACGATACCCGCCGCAAGCCTCAATATTCATCAGAAGCATATCATCTTCGCTGACAAAGGCAAAAGTCAGGTATTGGGTCTAGGTAAGGTTGCGATCTCTAAGGATCGACACATGGACAAAGTCATGCTTGTCGAGTCCTTAGGATACAACCTCATGTCTGTCTCGATGCTTTGTGATCTTGATATGGTTGTTGTCTTTGGCAAGTATCGTTGTGTTGTGATCATGGAAGCTGACAATTCCAAAGTCTTCGAAGGCTTTAGGAGAGGAGACTTGTACATTGTTGATTTCTCTACAGGACCACAACCTGCTGTGTGCTTACATGCAAAAGCTTCAGAAGGCTGGCTATGGCATCGATGACTTGGTCATGCTCGCATGAGGAATCTGCACATGCTCGCGAAGAAGAAGCATGTCATTGGCATTGAGAATGTCAAATTCCTCAAGGATCACTTGTGCGGAGCCTGTGAAGCTGGGAAGATGACTAAGGCCAAGCATCCAGCGAAGACTGTCATGACCACTACTCGACCATTTGAATTGCTTCACATGGATCTCTTCGGTCCTAATCATTATTCTTCCGTGACTAATGATGCATCTCTATATGGCTTTGTTATTGTTGATGATTATTCTCGTTACACATGGGTACACATTGTTACTTAAAAACATGAAGTGCAGGAAGTCTTCAAACGATTTTCCTCGAGGGCTTCAACCAACTTCGGTGTGAAGATCAAGCACATCAGGAGTGACAATGGAACTGAGTTCAAGAATTCCGGTCTTAATGACTATCTTGATGAACTTGGTATTACTCATGAGTTATCTGCTCCTTATACTCCTCAGCAAAATGGCAACATGGAGTGCAAGAACAGAACTCTTGTTGAGATGGCGTGCACTATGCTTGATGAATACATAACGCCTCATCATTTTTGGATTGATGCAATTGATACCGCGTGCCACATCATCAACAGAGTATATCTTCACAAATTCTTCAAGAAGACTACCTATGAACTCCTCACTGACAAGAAACCCAATGTGAGTTATTTCAAAGTCTTCGGTGCTAAATGTTGGATTAGAGATCCTCATCACAATGCTAAATTCGCACCGAAAGCACATGAAGGTTTTATGCTTGGTTACGGAAAGGACTCGCACACCTACAGGGCCTTCAACATCACTCTTCACAAGATTGTTGAAACTGTAGATGTGCGGTTCGATGAAACTAATGGCTCGCAAAGAGAGCACCTACCTTCTGTGATAGATGAACCATCACCTGAAGATTCTATCAAGTTCAAGGCTACTGAGGATGTCATTCCTACCGAAGAATCTACTAAAGAATTCATTCCAGAACGCGAAGATCGTCGAGCTGATGTACCTGAGGAAAATGCTGAAGAAAATGGTGCTGCAGAAAATGCTGATCAAATTCCTCGACGACAACCAGCTCATCCTCGCGTTGCAAAAGAAGTGCAAGTTGAAAAGATCATCGATGACATTGAAGCACCAGGTCCTCTCACATGCTCAAAAGCTTCACATTTATCTAACTTTTGTGGGCACTATGCTTTTGTCTCTATCACAGAGCCCACTAAGGTAGATGAAGCATTTCTGCAGCCTGAGTGGATTCAGGCTATGGAAGAAGAATTACATCAGTTCAAGCTCAACAATGTCTGGGAACTGGTCAAACGTCCAGATCCTCGCAAGCATAATATCATCGGCACAAAGTGGATCTACCGCAACAAGCAAGCTGAAAATGGCCTTGTGGTGAGGAATAAGGCACGACTTGTAGCTCAAGGCTACACACAGGTTGAAGGAATTGATTTTGATGAAACTTTTTCACCTGTTGCTAGACTTGAGGCTATTCGCATATTACTTGCTTATGCTAACCATCATAATATCACTTTATATCAAATGGATGTGAAAAGTGCATTCCTCAATGGTAAGCTTGAGGAAGAAGTATATGTTGTCAACCCCAAGGTTTTGAAGATCCAAAGAATCCTGACAATGTCTTCAGACTCAACAAGGCCCTCTATGGCCTCAAACAAGCCCCTCGGGCGTGGTGTGATACTTTGAAGGAATTCTTCGTGAAGAATGGTTTCACACCCGGTTCACTCGACCTTACTCTCTTTAGTAAATCTTATGATGGTGAACTGTTTGTGTGCCAAATATACGTTGATGATATTATCTTTGGCTGTACTGACCAACGTTATAGTGATGAATTTGCCTATATGATGAGTGAAGAATATCAAATGTCTATGATGGGAGAGTTGAAATTCTTCTTAGGTCTTCAAATTCGTCAAAAGCACAATGTCATATTCATATCTCAGGAGAAATACCTCAAGGATGTTCTGAAGAAATTCGGCATGCAATATTGCAAAGGAGTCAAAATTCCTATGCCCACAAATGGCCATCTATGCACTGATGAAAATGGTATTGACTTCGATCACAAGGTATACCACTCCATGATTGGTTCTTTATTGTACTTATATGCATCTAGGCCAGATATAATGCTTAGTGTTCGCATGTGTGCCCGATTTCAAGCTACACCGAAGGAATCACACCATAAGGCTGTGAAGCATATTCTTCGATACCTAGCTCACACACCAACACTAGGATTATGGTACCCTAAGGGCTCTACTTTTGATCTCATTGGATATTCTGACTCTGACTATGCTGGTGATCGTGTGGACCGCAAGTCAACATCTGGTACTTGTCATTTCCTCGGACGATCTCTGGTCTGTTGGTCCTCGAAGAAACAGAACTGCGTATCACTGTCTACTACGGAAGCTGAATACATTGTTGTTGGTTCTTGCTATGCTCAATTGCTGTGGATGAAGCAAACTCTCAAGGACTACGGCATCAACATGAAGGATGTGCCTCTCTACTGTGACAATGAGAGTGCCATCAAGATTGCTCACAACCGAGTTCAGCACTCGAAGACAAAGCACATTCAGATTTGTCATCATTTTCTTCAAGATCATGTGTTGAAGGGCGACATTTCTATTGAGCATGTGAAGACTGAAGAACAGCTAGCCGATATCTTCACAAAGCCCTTGGATGAGAAGAAATTTAGCAAGTTGCGGTGTGAGCGAAATATCTTAGAGTCTTCGAATGTTCTTTGAGAAGGACACACATCCTAACACTGATGCAAAATTGATGACTTAGATGTGCAACACATGAAGAAACGTTTTTCTTCAATCAATGAAGAATAACACTCTAAGTGTGAAGAAATTAATGAAGAATTTGATTCTCAGAACCCTACGACAATTGTACGCGGTGTCTGAAATCATCATTCTTATACGGTGGGTCACGCCACCACCAAAGTTGAAAATCTTCAATTTGAGTTTTTCCTCAGTTTTGAAATTCTTCAGTTTTTCAAATTCTTCAACTTTGCAAAATCTTCACTATTTCTGTCGTCTTTCTTCATTGGCTATATATATATGGGTTTATGTCCTCTACAACATTCACTTATGGCTATTTCTTCAAGTTGCTTTTTCTGCTAAGTGAATGTGATCGGACCCTTCCCCCTCTATGCTATACTCAACCAAATCTATTCACAAATTCTTCATGTGCGTTCTATTTGAAACTCGTTCAAAATCTTCACTGTGTCCTGTCAGCTGAAGAAATTGCGAACGAAACTTTAAAACTAATCTTATCCAAATTTTCAATGTTGCCGCTCAAACCTTCCCGTATCCCACGATAGACTTATCTATTCACCCATGATCTCCACTTTTCAGTACGTGGGTGACACAAGTCAAGCGAATGAGAAGGGCCAGGGGCACGTTCGTCCTAAATCTTCGAGTGAACAGTTTTTCACTGTGACTATAAATACCCCCTCACCCTTCCTCACTTCCGTTACTCTGCTCGACCGCTCTCTCTCTCACTCGAGCTTCTCAAACCCTAGCGCCGCCACTACTCCATCGTCGCCGGTGAGGAAGAGCTTCACTGCCTCGACCTCGTCGCCGCCGTACTCGCACCGGCCACGGAAATCTTCACTCCGCCGCCGCCGTAGCTGTCTTCCTCCGCCAAGTTAGGGCGTGGAAGATCTGAACTGACGAGCTTCAAATCTATACATCTCAGTTCGTCGTGTTCTTCATCCAGGGTAATTAAAAGTTACTTTTACTACCCTCTTTGATTCAAATTTTCTCTACAAAATCTTCAAAGGTGTTTTATTCTTCAAATCCTCACACACAAAACACCTCACAAGTCATTTGTTCTTGATTTGTTTCCCTAAGCGTCATTTTTCTTCAAGATTCCTCAATTGTGTGGATCGTCGATCTATACAACTCTGGAACCTAAGACAAAGTACGCTTAGTGAAATTCTTCAGGACTCATCTAGTCAAATTCCTCAAACTTGTTCATTTTGAAAACCTTCTGAGAACGCATATGACCTCTTCAAATTCCTCGCAACTATACTCTGTTCACAGGTACTCATGTCCGCTGCTGAATCACTAGGTTCTCATCAACTTAACTCATTTGCAGCGTTCCTCGAAGAAAAGTTGCATACTTCTTCAGAGAATTCGATTGTTCAAATTCCTCAACTGAAGAATATGGCAGAAGGTAAGAAACCTTGGAAAGGAGGAAAGAAGCCTGAGGTCATGACTGCTTTTGAGATCCCTGATGACATTTATAAGGATTACTGTACACCTGATGAGGCTAAGTTCGGAAAGGAGAACAAAAATCAGCGCAAAGTGCGCATATAGAGGATTGAAAGGAGATGGGCAAGAGAATGGAGGGAGTACAGATATGTAACTCCAAATTATATGAAGAAATTCGCTCTAAATCCTCCATGCCCAAGAGCTCCATTGGCACCTGGTCAAGAAGCTGATCCCACCAGCATCAAGCGCGGTGAAGATTTTCCTGAAGAATGGGCCAACCGCAAAGCCAAGTTGGCTAGACAAGCCAAAGAAGCAGTGAGGAAATGTAATGAAGACTCTGCTGCTGCTACTTCCACAAAGGCCTCTGACATGCCTAGGAAATCTATGGCAAAGAAACCCTCTCACAAGCCAAGTGCTTCACCAACTGTGCCCTCACGGCCAAGTTCCTCAGCAATGCCCTCATGGCCAGAATCTTCAAAGCCCTCACAGCCAATTTCTTCAAAGCCCTCACGGCCAATTCCACATGCTGCTCCTGCTCCACCAAAGTCCTCAGCTGCTCCGGCAAAGTCCTCAACACCTGTACACCTGGCCACATGCCAAAGGACTGCAGGCATCTCTATTGCCTCTGGTGTCTCAGCAAGTTCCTCAGCTGCACCAAATTCTTCATCAGGCCCCACTCTGCTGAAGACAAAGGCCACTGCTGGACGAGGTCCTCGGCCTAGTCCGAAGAAGAAACAAGTTGCCTTCCATGTGCCATCTAACGATGAAGCCGATGATGATGAACTTGCAGAAATCATCAGAGACACGCAAGAAAGGGCCGCTAGAGCCAAAGGCACAAATGTGCCAATACTTTTGGATCCATAGGTGATCCTCAACTATATTGATCTCTGGCACAAGGACCCAAACACTCCTATGCCTGATTTTCATTTGACTCCTGGCCAAAGTCACATGCTAACCCATTTCAGCACTAAGGAGAAATGGAAATTTGAGAAGGCCAGGCAAATCAAGAAGGCTCAGTTCAGGAAAGAGAAGTTCATGAGGAACAACGTTGTCAAAATGACAACTGATGAGCTCCTCAAGACCAATCTGAAATCAAAGCCCTCAGCGATGATTTCAATTCTTATTATGTTGATTGGCAAGGAGCCAAAGTCAGGTTCGTTAAACCGACTGAGAAGTTCACCAACGTTGCAGCCCCATCGCAACAAGAAATTCCTCAAGCTAAAGCCTCTGTTCAGCAAACTGAAGAACATGCCAACACCGTTGATGATTTTCAGCCTGCTGAAGAAAATGCTAGTTCGAGGGCTGATGACTCCATTCCAGCTGCTGAAGAAACTGCCAGGGCATCCACTAGTGGAGCGCATGAAGAAAATGAAGAAGTCAGGGCAACAGCATCAGTTGCGCCTGAGGAAATACAAACAGATTCCTCGGCTCCTCCTGCGCCTACCCCAACTCCTACCCTTCCTTCTTCATCAGACGTGAGGAAGACCAAGGCTGCAGAAAAAGCTGCAGTGAAGAAAAGGAAAGCATCATCTGCTTCAGATTCTTTAGCTCCGAAGAAAACGAAGACTATGACCAGCTCACTTGAGAATGCAATTGATGTTGTTCCGATTTCCCCCATGCCATCAAAGGACCTTGTTCCTTATGGTGAAGAATATGTGATCCCTAGTGGATCTGATGAAGAAAATCATTCTGCTGCTTCATCAGAGCAGATTGATGAAGAAATTGAAGTGGATGTGATCCCTTCAACACATGTTGCTTCCTCGTCCATGCCTCAGTTCACAGCTGAAGAGGCCGGCGTTGAAGAAATTGAAGATGAAGACGTGGATATTGGATGCACCACGCCTGTGATGAATGATGACTTTTCGAAAGTCAGCATCCCAATTCTCCACACTTCACCCCACTATAGCAAATACCTCAGTCCCCTGCACCAACCGTTCAAATGGGCTCTGAAGAAACTCATCCCACCTCGTGATTCCTAAGGTTATGATGCAACTCACTGACACTCCTGTGCCCAAGCCAAAGGATCCATTCTCAAAGAAGCAAAAGTTCAAGGCTGCTGATTTCTTCAACGAGCATGTGTTCTTCACTGACTATAATCCCTATGATTCTGCTCGCATAAGGAAGAGGGGTTTCTGGACTGCTAGTCAAGCAAATTTCTATTCCTCTGTGCTATTCAACAAAGACAAAGTCTTCGACCTTGCACACATTCCTCACGTGGACATGGAATCTCTGCCGTGCTTCGAGCTAGTCCTCAGTGTTCTTCATGATGCTGGATTGCTAAATTTTTGCACTGACATCTGTGATTGGAATGAAGAACTCATTCTTCAATTCTATGCGATGCTACACATCACAGTAAATTCTGAAGATGTGAACACTTGGGTGCTGGACTGGATGTCAGAAAATACTCACTAAAAGGCACCAGCAACTGAATTCTTCATGCCCTCCCACTCAGTCCTCCCCTTGATGGTGCTCATTGCATATACAATGAACCTGAGCTTACAGATCATTACATGCAAGTGATGATGAAGCCTTTGAAGCCCGGGCAGGCCCCACGAACCAAATTCCTCGTCAAGGAATTACTGTATGTGCCTCGGACTGTCTATCGCATTTTGATGAAGACAATGAGTCCTATCAAAGGCCACGACTCAAATGATGAAGAAGTCGTTGGCATCATGAAGAATATGCTTTTCAATATCATTCATGGCATTCCCGTCAACTTCCATGATTTCTTCATGAGGACTCTGGCCAATATTGCTATGTCACGATTTGAGCTGAAGCCTTATGCACCATGGATTATGAAATTCATCAGGACAAGGTCTTCACTCAACTACAAGGCTGATACTCTGAACCATGGCAGTTTCTTGCCTCCAATTGAAGTCCTCAAACGGACATTTTCCTCAGCTGATGACAAAGGCAAGGCAACTGCTGTGATCGATGAAGGCATTCGTCCATTGGATGGTCAATGTCGCAAGGCTGCATCCTACTCCACCAGTGATGACTCTGCCACACATGATTCTGCAGCCAACACCTCTGCCAAGCAAATTCCTCAAGCCACAGCACCCAGGGTGATGACTGATCGTGAGTTACTCCTCAGTCTTCATCAGAAAGTTGATTGCAATCATAAATGGGTCAAGCGTCAGTTTGGTTCAATTCTTCACAACATGACCTCAACCCACAATGCAGTGAAGAAAAACCAATGCTACCTCCATGAAACCTTCAACCATACCTGGGCTGTTCTATCACATATCTACAGCGCAGAAGATCTGAAGAGCATGGGTCTCAAGAAAGAATTCGACTGGTCTGCACCTCCACCGAAGAAATTCAAGAAGGCAAGGTTCCTTCCTTGGAAGCCAGCTCCTATTCTTCCTCGCGCGCCACTAATGAAACTGAAGACTTGGACGACACTGCGGCAGGCCCTACTACGACAACCAACCCCGACAACACTGGCGCTCCTCCATCAACTTGATATTCTTCACGGGCGTTAGTCCTCAGTTTCGATCCTTTTGGTCATTCGATGACAAAAGGGGAGAAATCTGAGTTAGTCTTCAAGCGGGTCTATTATATGGGCGTTTTTTCTACTAAGTTACAACTCTCGCTCTTCTGAAACTTTTATTGGATCGAGTTGTAATCTTAAACCCGATGGTGCTCTGATACTTTTGATGCACTCTGCTCTAATTCTTCATGCTTGTTCCTCGTTAATATTATTGCTCGCATGCTGAATCTCTTCAGTCTCATATTTCATCATGCATTTCAAATTCTTCATATTATATGTCAAATGCATGTATGAATTACAATATATAGGGGGAGATCTCCATGATTCAACTCTTCAAGTGTGCATTGCTTCAAAAGCAAATTCCTCACTAAGCACATCTTCAGGGGGAGTTACTCTATATCTTGCAATCAAATTCCTCAATATCAGTACTTACACTTCATATGTTTATCCCCGTTGAAAACTTAGCCTATATTGTCATCAATCACCAAAAAGGGGGAGATTGAAGACTTATAGGTTAAGGGACTAATGTGTTTATGAGTGTACACATGTCTATAAGTCTATGAGGAGTTTGATATTTACAAACAAAGTCGACCCCTAAAAATGAAGATCTTCGACTGAAGATTTTGGTATTCCTGAAGACTTTCATGAAGACTTTGAAAGTGAAGAAATTGGCATGTCCGTGAAGACTTGATATTCATGCAAGGAATATGAAGCTTGAAGACTTTCGTTTTCATAGTTTTGTTTTTCTCTTTCTTGAGTCATGGGAAACACCGTACTGTTAAAGGGGGTCCAGGAAATACTAAGGAAAAATTTCCATGTGATGCTCAACTCAAAATCCTACACCTACAAATCCCTTCGAGTGAAGCCATTGGAAATCTCATACAGTTCAGTCAATTTCTTCAGTGACAGAGATGAAGTTCTTCTGGTCGCTGAGGAATTTGTTCTGACTGAGGAGTTAGGAATTCGCCAATGCGGATTGCTTACACAGTGAGGAACATGATAGCCCTAAGGAATTTGAGAGTCAAATTTCCGACCGTTGCTGTGCTACGCGCCAGCTGTCCCAAAATATCTTATCCACATAACGGTCATATCATTGAAGGGCATTTATGTCTTATCATGTCGGGCTGCTCCCTAGGCTATAAATAGCCGCCCCCTACAACCACTAGCTGGCTGGCTGCTCCGAGAGAAACTGATACTTGTCATCTGAGAGAAACCCATCCTCCGAGGACTTTGAGCAAAAATCATCGAGTGAGGAAAATCCAAACCCAAACACCCACAAACCCAAAGTGATTGAGCATCACTGAAGAGATTGATCATGCGTGGATCCGACGCTTGTTACCTTTGAAGACTGTGCTTCTTCCAGGCGGTTAGGCGTCATGGTCTAGAGCATCCAAGAGGAATTGTGGATCGCCGAGTGACCGAAGTCTGTGAAGGTTTGGAAGTCGCCTGAAGACTTACCACGAGTGATTGGACGGGGTCTGTGTGACCTTAGTTCAAGGAGAATACGGTGAGGACTTGGTGTCTTGAGCTGCGTGCTCAGCGACTCGGTGTCCGGGACTGTGTGTCCTCGAGTTTAAATACTCAGCCGCTCCAACCAGACGTACAACTGAGACAGCAGTTGGAACTGGTCTAGCAAATCATTGTCTTCACCAACCTTACTAGTTCTATTTCCTCAACTCTTTCATTTCCTCATTACTGTGTTGAGTGATTGTTCATATCTGTGTTTGAAGACTTTGACTGAAGACTTTCTCAATTTTCTCAGTTCAATTTCTTCAGTCTGTTTGTCTTCATCTTGTGTTATCCTGTGTTTACGCACTCTGTACTCTGTGTTTGTCTTCATTTCATCATGATGACCATGTGTGTATTCTGTCATGCTTACTTCTGAGTACTTATTCCGCTGCAAGTAGTTCTTTGCTAAGGAATTTCCTCACCGGCAAATTCCTCAGTGAAGAATTCATAAAAATCGCCTATTCACCCCCCTCTAGTCGATATAACGCACTTTCACTTTACAAACTGCTCATGTGGGGGTACTCTTTGGTGGACATGGTGCTTTGTCAACTAGAAGTGGGTTAATATCCGTTGGGGTTGCGGTTAGATGGGTTGTAGCTAGTTCTCTGCCCAACGGTGTAAGTGTGCAATCTGGAAGAGTCTCGATTATGTGTGGTGGGGCTAGTTTGTGGGCCAGTACAACCATGGTTCTATCTGCATCGACGGGTAGCACTGTCTTTTGTGAAGAACAGGTTTTTGCTCCCTTAGATACTGCCATCACCCCCTCCAATTGAAATGGCTGACAAACAAGAAAAGAAATTGAACGTACAGACATTGTATGATAGACAGATGTGGTAATTCACATATATGTTGTCTAACCAAATAGGACAACATGACACAATTTCACATATATGATGCCTAACTAAACAGGATAGCATGACACAGTTTTAGATATATGATGGATAACTTAACAGGATATAATGGCATAATTCAACATACGATGAGTACCTAAACAGGATGACATGACAAAACTATATGATGTCTTTTTAAAATAGGTTGGGATGAAATAATTCACATACATGTTGTCTAAGTATACAGGATGGCATGATATAATTGACATAATTGATTCATATACTAAGCAGCTGGCACTCGCATGTATGATCTCTAAACTAAGCAGATGGAATTCAATATTGTGCGTATGATGTCTAAGCTAAGCAATGCAAGACACCATATGCATCATATGAGAAATATAAACATTGCAACTTAGAGCATACACCTCAGGTGGGATATAGGACTGGTCATCTGTCTCTGAATCCTCCTCTGAGGAGCTCGCTGTAACCATCGAGATATATGCTTCAACAGGTACCATTGCCTACTCTGAAGACCTTGTTTTCATTCCAGATTTTTCCATAACCGGCTCAAATGGCTGATACACATGAAGAGTAGTTCAATATACACAAATTGTCGACAAATGGAATACGTAATGAAAAGAAAGATGGCATGAGATAATTCACATATATGATGTCTGGCTCCATGGCGGTGCATAATTCACATATATGATAACTGGCTGAAAAACATGGCATTGCATAATTCACACATCTGATATAGAAAGCAAACAGGAGGCATTCAGACAAAGCATGTCTAATCTAAGCAGATGGCATGGCAATGCATGACACCATATGCATGATATGAGCAATATAACCCAGCCAAGTTATAGCATGCACCTCGGGGGGGGGGAGGGGGAATACGACTGGTCATCTGCCTCTGAATCCTCCTCTGAGGAGCTATCTGTAACCAGCAAGAAATCTGCATCGACAGGTAGCACTGACTGCTCAGAAGACCTTGGTTTCACTCCAGATTTTCCCATGACCGACTCAAATGGCTGATGCACAGGAAGAGTAGTTGAATGTATAAACATTGTTGACAAATGGAATACATTATGGAAAAAAATATGGCATGATACAATTCACATATACGATGACTGGCTAAACAGGATGGCATTGCATGATTCACGTATATGATGCCTGGCTAAAGAAGATGGCATTGCATAATTCCCATATACTCCCTCTGTTCCTAAATATTTGTCTTTTTAGAGATTTCAAATGGACCACCGCATACGGATGTATATAGACATATTTTAGAGTGTAGATTCACTCATTTTGTTCCATATGTAGTCACTTGTTGAAATCTCTAAAAAGATAAATATTTAGGAATGGTGGGAGTATGATATAGAAACAAAACGGGTGGCATTCACACAAAGCAAATCTAAACTAAGCTGATGAAATATAAGATGTATAATGTAAGCAATGCAAGGCGCCATATGCATGATATGACCAACATCAGCATGCCAGGTTAGGGCAAACACCTCAGGTGGTAAACAGGTGTGGTCGGCTCCTTCTGAATCTCCATCTAAACAGTTATCTTCCTCTGGAATACAATATGGAAATGCAGGAGGGGGGCACTTCTCCCACCATGGAGCAGCGTCTGCACGACATTATATTCCCACGCAACGGTGTCGCGACCGGTTTTTCCGGGGAAATAAATTTCCAGAAAAGACCGTCGTGCTCATCAGCCCCAGGATTACTGTTAGCTGATGAGGCTCCAACTTGATACAGAAATTCCAAGCAACATACAAAATATGCAGTACAAGACCATTCTAGCCTGTGAGTACAACAAATGGTTTCTAGTGGTTGATGGCGTAAGCGGTTTGTGGATCATCAGTGTCTATGGGACTCCAATTCCCACAGGAACAGCTGACCAGGTTAACTCCTATCTTCGCGAGGCTGCTATCTCCATTGCTTAGGTTCCGGGGCTGTCACCGCGTCACTCCTCTCCGTGCAAGAAAATCTGGCCAAGACAATAGCCAGGGACAAGCCAGTGAGTACTTTGAATGTACTCGCAAACATTATGAACACAGGTATAATATAACAATGATGTGCTAAAATATTTTATGCTCATGACATCAGTCACAATAGATAAATGAAATTCTGATGCGTGCAAGCAAGTTATTTATAAAAATTGCAATAACATGGTAGTATAAAAACTTATGAAACAAATAATCAAGTAATGCCACAGTCGGGCGTCTGAGCGATGCCACATAAAGGGCTTTAAAAGAAAATGCCACAGTCGGGCGTCTGAGCGACGACACATAAAGGGCTTTAAAAGAAAATGCCACAGTCGGGCGTCTGAGCGACGCCACATAAAGGGCTTTAAAAGAAAATGCCACAGTCGGGCGTCTGAGCGACGCCACATAAAGGGCTTTAAAAGAAAATGCCACAGTCGGACGTCTGAGCGACGCCACATAAAGGGCTTTAAAAGAAATGCCACAGTCGGGCGTCTGAGCGACGCCACATAAAGGGCTTTAAAAGAAATGCCACAGTCGGGCGTCTGAGCGACGCCACATAAAGGGCTTTAAAAGAAATGATCATAATGAATATCCCGGAGGTAGAACCATCCCAGAGATATTCGGTAATAACAATAATATCACGGGTTAGTCAACAAAAATAATAATCATCACAGATATCACAAGTCCCAGGTAGTAATTCCATTTTTCTGGTTAACAGTTTCACCTCCGAAGACCGACACTAAGACCGATACTTGACCCATCCCAGACTGTGATCCTTAACCATGGATACGGCTATTCGAATAGGTTTATTCTCTGCAGAGGGTGTACTCTTTACCCACGAGTAACGGATTTCTTTAGTCCATCAGGACTAATTCCATCTACGGTCTTTTTGTTGAAAACACACCTAAGTTGCACACACCAGCTTATCACACACGTGTCTGGAATCACCCACGACACCAGTTAAGCAAACTCTAAGTGGGGAGGCTACAACCTCGCGTAGCATGGGATCAAATTTATATCGCGCGCTCTAAGGGGTGGCCTCCCTCTCGGTCCCAACCGGAAACACCCATGCTCCCGGACCAGGTGGCCTGCCTACCAGTTACAACCGGTATCTTCCACCATGGCCTCTCTGTACGGTGTGTGCTAGAAAGAGGTTGACAACTTACTGAACCGTACTCTACTTATTGTAGAGACGAGTGGTAGTACGAAACAAGTATGGGGGTTACTGGAACAAGACTTGATCTACGGTCGACTCAGGAGGTTCAAGTATTCCCTGCATGATTAGTATAACAAATATAATCCATCCAACAGGGTCACCGCTCATATCACCTTGCCATGCCATATTAGTCATAACCGTCCCGACGGAGACCGGTGACAAACTCATACCTACCCAAGGCAGAGTTTTTTCACGGTTTTCTGCCGGTATGCATTTCAAGGCATATGAGGGTGATTATCATCACAAGGGTGTTCGTTTCCAACAGCATGGAAATCAATAACATGCACCCATGCATATGATCATATCACTTGAAATAACAAGTCCTTTGAAATGCAGTGGTGTTATAAATGCATCAACGATCACACCAAAAATATTATGCCGGGATTCAGAATGCTTGCCTTCAATGTGTGGAAAGGCAGGGTGCACTCCAAAACTTTTGAAAGCTTCTTCTCTCTCCCAAAATCCTATTTTAAAATATATTTGAATTAACACATATTTCAAAAACAGAACCAAAAAGTTGTTTGAAATTTTTTCAAATAAATCTTAAAATAAACTAGACCAAATTTGAAGAAGGTAGGAAAAAGAATCAACTCATTTGGATTTATATTTAAAAAGTTATAGCCAGTCAAAGTTCTGGTCAAAATCTGTTTTTAAAAATAAAACAGAAAAGAAAACGTTTCGGCAGAATACGTCTTCGAAAACGGGAGACGTACTGGGGTTAATACGTCTTCACTTAACCGACGTGGATATGCGCAGGGTCACTGACAGTGGGCCCGCCTGGCCCACTGGTCAGGTTTGACCAGTCCGCCCTCCTCCTTCTTCCTCTGTCCCGAGCGGAGGCGGGACTCCGGCGACCAACGCCGGTGAGCGGCGGCTCCTCGCGGCCTCTGGAGGGCGGGGATGGATCCGCACGGCTGGGGCGTTTCTCCGGTGGTCGAGGGGTCGACAGTGGTGGAAGAAGTTGTCGGCGGTGAGCTTCGCGGCGGAGGGAGGTTTCGGTGCAAAGTGGCTTCGGGGCGGCGGTGGTTCTCGATCGAAATGGAGTAGGGGGAAGGTTTACGGGAGGATGAGGGGGTTCTTGGTGGAGAGAATGAAGAGTGGGAGGCCCTGGTGGTGCCGAATTGGCCGGGGCGGTGGTGGCGGCCGCCGTTGCCGGAGATGGGGATGAAGACCTCCCCCGAGTCGATTGGCTGCCATGGGAGGACTAGGGGAGCACTCTAAGGCTTCCTGCGTGCCCGGGGTGGCTCGGGGCCTCCTCTTATAGCCCGTCAAGGTCGGTTCCGCGGCGGCCGGATAAGCTCTCCGGCGAACCGCCTCGTTGTAGCTTGCAGGGCAACGTGGCGCGGCTGGGGATGACGGCAAGAGCTAGTGGACGAGAGGGCACTGCTCCAGGGGCCAGGTGGCGAGCCGGGGTGGCTTGGGCGGCGCTGCACGGCGCAGGGCTGTCGGGCAGCGGCGGCGGCTAGCTCTTGGCCTGCCGGGCGCGGCGGGGGCTGCTTGGCGCGTTGCTGCGAGGAGGGGAGCGCGTGGCGTGGTGCTGCAGAGCGAGCCAAAGCCGTGGGGCCGGCGTGTCGGCTCGGGCGCGTGGCTGCAATTGGCGCGCTCTGGGCGCGCCCAGTGCACGCACACCAGATGTTCGACACAATGCCGCGGCATGCTACAGGTCGCAGGTGAGGGTGGGGTTTACCAGATCGAGGTTAGGAGTAACTGGGAGTCTAGTGGACATGCTTGTGTGATCAACGGTGCAAGCTCACAGTGCAATGCCACAATTCATGTCAAAACAGAACATGTCCGCAGGGTGTTTGAGAAAATGCCAATGGCACTTAGGCAAGTCTTGGAGTGGCCAAAAACTCCAGATTGGGGTCTCTTTAGATGCAAGAGAGAGTGGTGAGGTTAGTTGGACAAAAGGGGAGACTTGCTAGTGCAAGTTTTACAAAACTACATTTCTGGACAGGAAATAAATAGCATTATTTCATGAACCAAAAATGATCCAAAAGGTGCATGCTCTTGGACTCAAGGGTTTAACATGGGGGACTACAAGTAGGAGAAATAATCAAGGGTATAGGAGCAACTAAAATGGTGGTTGATGTACAAATCCTCAAGTTGGTCCAGAATGGAAATGAGGTTGATTCACTCAAATTTTTCAAAGAACATAATTAGGTTTTTGCACAAAGTGAAATAATATGCTCCTACTGACCTCCCTTAATTTTGGTAGAAGTTTTAAAGAAATATTTAAATAGGTTGCTGTGAAAAAATGCACTCTGGACCAGAGAAGAAAAATTGAGAGTAGGGCTCAAAATATTTCATGAATGAAATATATTTTTGCATAAAAGTTATTTAAAATCATCACATGACATCTCCAAATTTTTGTGGAAATTTTAGGTGAGTCCATCAAATGGTTGTAGTTCAAATATGGTCAGATAACCTTGAAAAAACTATTTTCAAGAAAGTAAAGATCAAGCAATTTAATTATTTAATTAGTTACACTGATAACAGCAAAGTTTTTCTTGAGAGGTTAAACAAGTCCAACAACATAATTGAAAAGTTTTCTCTCTGGGAAAAACTCATCATAACAGGGAAGGAAATGATTAAAAAAATATATCGAAATGGAGCTCAGAAATCCAAAGTTTTAATTCCTGGCAAAATTTTAAATAAAACAAGGCCAAATTTTTTTTGGGTGTCACAGATACTACCCCCCTTAAGAAAAATCTCGTCCTCGAGATTTGCTAAAAGCTGTTTTAAGAAAACTATACGCAATAAAAAAAATGGCTACAGTGAGAGGGCAATAAGTGGTGAAAAACCACAGTGTGAATACTGGTGCTGCGCGGAAAAGTCTACGGTTCGAGACAAAACCGGGTGATTTCTACGCTGGATAAAAAATTTAGAATAATCTTCTAAATTTAAATATACGCTGGTCGTACCCGAGAGCAAAGTGCTCTCTCTGGCCGACAGGTGGACCCGGGGCCCACTGTCAGCCTCTTCTTCTCCCACTGGCTCTTCCTTCTACCTCTGGCTCTCTCTTCCTCCTCTCTCCCGCGCGCTTTCTCTCGCTTTCTCCACCGGCGATGCCTAATGCGTAGGGCATCTAGGCCGTACCGTGGTAGTGCGCGGCGTGCTAGCTGCCGGTGCAGCATGCACTCACCTCGCGGGCCAGCGCGCTGTCGGCACTGCTCGCGGATTCGACTCCGAACACTGGCGATCGGCGACGAGCGGCGTTGGTGGACTTCGCCCACCGTACACCAAGCTCGAGCTATAAAAACGGCCGGGGTGCCTCTCTCTTCTTCCTCACATCTGGCCTCACTTCTCCTCCTCCTTTCTCCATTACTGCTTACAGAAGCTCGGTCGAGGCTCTAATGGCGGAGGCGATGCCGGACTGGTTTGTGATCCTGATATGCGGAGGGCTGGCGACGCTGCTGGGGCTCTCTGTGCTCTTGTGCGCGATGATCTTCGACAAGTATTGTGATGCTGCGGCTCGGGTGTTGGCTCTCCGCGGTGGTGGTGATCATGAGGAGTAGATGAAGTATGCCGGGTGCTTACTATTGTTAGGGGGGGTGATTAACTGGATGTAACACCGTTGCAAAGTTTTGCAAACAGTGTATGTGTCCGTATGGTTTTGGCTGTGAGTCTGCTCGTGGTGCTGTGTGAAATTAATTAATCCATGTCGTGAAGTGGCAGGTGTAGCAAATTAGGGAAAATAAATCTCACTCCAGGATTTCGCGAGGGAAGAGCAGTTAATTTAAAGGAGCATAAACCACAACAAAAACTACACACATAAGTAGAAGCCAATTAATTAACTTGCCGTACAAACTCAGGGTATCACGCATAAGTCATACACATAAATATATGCTGCAAAGAACGAATACAGCAGCGACGTCTAAAATGAAAACGGTAACTGAACGGGGTCCTGATAAAATGTCTCTGGTAAAGGAATACACTCCCCTTCTATTGGAGGAAGTGGATTGACCAGTCGATGAATGCGTCTCTCCGTGTCGGGTCTCAGTGGTCTGCCGATGGCAACCTGAGGATTTAAATCTGCGAGGCTCTGGAGATAATCCATCACTCGCTGGTTTAAATGCTCTTGAGCTATGATGTACTGGATAAGGTTGGCCAGAACTGGGTCTCTCTCAATCTGCCCATCGGGAAAAGACGTTACTTCTCCGGGTGCTGCACGACTCGGAAAGTAATAATATCCTCGCTCGCGGGCATAGGGTACTGCGGATCGAAGACGGGCAATTGCTTCTTTCGCAGCAGCTTCTATGGCCAAGTGTGGGGTTGGCATAGATTTCCCCATGAAGGAAACTTCTATTGGATCTTGGTTGGGGTCTACAGGAGGAATGTGCACTGCTGCCCAATATTCTGAGGTGAATGGGGTGATCCTAGATTTGAATAGCTCGTACTGGGGTGGCTGGGTAGAACCCATGGTACTGCGGGTAAAATCCCACAATAATTTGACAAAGCTACCTGGGGTTGCATCTGGGGTTCTCAGATGAATGCTGGGGTTTGGCATGACAGAAAAAAAGCGTGAGTGTTGTGCACAAGGTGGGGGTTGCTGGGTAAGGTCACAAGGTGGCCTTTATATAGCAATGGAGCTGGATCATTTTTACCGTGGTGAAAGGTAATAAATTTGCCAGCTTGGCTCCAAAGGTCGGGTCAGTGTCAGAGATACACATATCTCATAAAGAGACGTGTTACTGTGGTTGTCGTCGGGCTGGTTTTGGTAGTTGTGCCCGGAAGAATATGCAGCTATGCGCTGACCAAACAGGCAAGGCTATTACTAAAACAGAGGCACAAAGATAGGCTGCGTTGATATACGCGGTCGCATGATTACAAAGCGATGATACATTGAAACTTGGTGCTACTCATACTGCTTAGTCTACTTCGTTTATGTCTAAACGGGCGTGCCTGGTGGATGTCGAGGCTTCTCCACGTGTCTCCCTGCCGGGATTAGTCGGAGATGGCGGAGGAACTGCAGGGTCGGGGTAGTGAGAATGACCATCACGGGGATTGTTGGCCACAACCCCGTTGGAGTGTGCTCCCAAAATGCGACGAAGCACCTCTGGGGTTATCGCAGCACCTTGGTCGATGGCTGGGGCAGATCTCGGGGTCTCGATTGGTTGTCCAAACATCACGACTGGGTTGTCGGTGTTGGGCTCGTTTCCTTCTCTCGCCGGGGCTCGACGAACCAGCTCTCCACGAGCTGCGATTAGATCAATAGTGATCTGGTCGAACAACGCCTCTAGTGCACTTATATAGCGCACTAGGTGCAACAATGCGGGGTCCGTCTCGTGATCTCCATTGGCAACTTGGGGTGGTCTACCATACCCTTCTCATCTAGGGTAGTAGTGGAACGAGCGACAGTTAACTCTGGACGACAAGTGCCTGAGATGAACTATAGCCTCTCGAGCGGCTAGCTGGATGGCCTGTGGCTCAAAGGAAGTTGTCCTTCCGGTGAACCGGTAGGGACGCTCGGGTGCTAGACTCCTACCGTAAATGTGCACAGTGGCCCAGAATTGGCGGTCTTCACCGCTCATGGGTCCTTGATACACAACATATTCTGGTGGCTCTTGTAACGCGTAGGCACGACGGGTGAGGTTTGCGAGGATGGTCACAAAACCTCCAAGGTGGGTTGCTGTGGTTTCGTTGTGCACGACAGGGCCAGGCATTGTGGCTCAGTTTGGGGTAGCGGCTGTGCGGTGCTGGTTTGGTGTTAGCGCGCCCTTTCTATAGGAAAAAGGGGACGGAATCTTCCTTCGCACGCTTGCGAGAAAGGACTATTTAGGGGCCGGTCACTGCCGCATGAGTGACAGGTTCGATTGATAGGTTGGGCACCGACTGCCAAAAGGTGTTGGGTCACTGTGTGGCTATCTTGCACGAGAAGCTTGGCTGGGGTTTGGTTGAGGTCTGGTGGGTTGGTTTCCCTAAGTTTATTGACCGGGCTAAGATAGGATTAGCCAATGGTCAGCCTGGCTCTGATACCAAGACTGTCGCGACCGGTTTTTCCGGGGAAATAAATTTCCAGAAAAGACCGTCGTGCTCATCAGCCCCAGGATTACTGTTAGCTGATGAGGCTCCAACTTGATACAGAAATTCCAAGCAACATACAAAATATGCAGTACAAGACCATTCTGGCCTGTGAGTACAACAAATGGTTTCTAGTGGTTGATGGCGGAAGCGGTTTGTGGATCATCAGTGTCTATGGGACTCCAATTCCCACAGGAACAGCTGACCAGGTTAACTCCTATCTTCGCGAGGCTGCTATCTCCATTGCTTAGGTTCTGGGGCTGTCACCGCGTCACTCCTCTCCGTGCAAGAAAATCTGGCCAAGACAATGGCCAGGGACAAGCCAGTGAGTACTTTGAATGTACTCGCAAACATTATGAACACAGGTATAATATAACAATGATGTGCTAAAATATTTTATGCTCATGACGTCAGTCACAATAGATAAATGAAATTGTGATGCGTGCAAGCAAGTTATTTATAAAAATTGCAATAACATGGTAGTATAAAAACTTATGAAACAAATAATCTAGTAATGCCACAGTCGGGCGTCTGAGCGACGCCACATAAAGGGCTTTAAAAGAAAATGCCACAGTCGGGCGTCTGAGCGACGCCACATAAAGGGCTTTAAAAGAAAATGCCACAGTCGGGCGTCTGAGCGACGCCACATAAAGGGCTTTAAAAGAAAATGCCACAGTCGGGCGTCTGAGCGACGCCACATAAAGGGCTTTAAAAGAAAATGCCACAGTCGGACGTCTGAGCGACGCCACATAAAGGGCTTTAAAAGAAATGCCACAGTCGGGCGTCTGAGCGACGCCACATAAAGGGCTTTAAAAGAAATGCCACAGTCGGGCGTCTGAGCGACGCCACATAAAGGGCTTTAAAAGAAATGATCATAATGAATATCCGGAGGTAGAACCATCCCAGAGATATTCGGTAATAACAATAATATCACGGGTTAGTCAACAATAATAATAATCATCACAGATATCACAAGTCCCGGGTAGTAATTCCATTTTTCTGGTTAACAGTTTCACCTCCGAAGACCGACACTAAGACCGATACTTGACCCATCCCAGACTGTGATCCTTAACCATGGATACGGCTATTCGAATAGGTTTATTCTCTGCAGAGGGTGTACTCTTTACCCACGAGTAACGGATTTCTTTAGTCCATCAGGACTAATTCCATCTACGGTCTTTTTGTTGAAAACACACCTAACTTGCACACACCAGCTTATCACACACGTGTCTGGAATCACCCACGACACCAGTTAAGCAAACTCTAAGTGGGGAGGCTACAACCTCGGGTAGCATGGGATCAAATTTATATCGCGCGCTCTAAGGGGTGGCCTCCCCTCTCGGTCCCAACCGGAAACACCCATGCTCCCGGACCAGGTGGCCTGCCTACCAGTTACAACCGGTATCTTCCACCATGGCCTCTCTGTATGGTGTGTGCTAGAAAGAGGTTGACAACTTACTGAACCGTACTCTACTTATTGTAGAGACAAGTGGTAGTACGAAACAAGTATGGGGGTTACTGGAACAAGACTTGATCTACGGTCGACTCAGGAGGTTCAAGTATTCCCTGCATGATTAGTATAACAAATATAATCCATCCAACAGGGTCACCGCTCATATCACCTTGCCATGCCATATCAGACATAACCGTCCCGATGGAGACCGGTGACAAACTCATACCTACCCAAGGCAGAGTTTTTTCACGGTTTTCTGCCGGTATGCATTTCAAGGCATATGAGGGTGATTATCATCACAAGGGTGTTCGTTTCCAACAGCATGGAAATCAATAACATGCACCCATGCATATGATCATATCACATGAAATAACAAGTCCTTCGAAATGCAGTGGTGTTATAAATGCATCAACGATCACACCAAAAATATTATGCCGGGATTCAGAATGCTTGCCTTCAATGTGTGGAAAGGCAGGGTGCACTCCAAAACTTTTGAAAGCTTCTTCTCTCTCCCAAAATCCTATTTTAAAATATATTTGAATTAACACATATTTCAAAAACAGAACCAAAAAGTTGTTTGAAATTTTTCAAATAAATCTTAAAATAAACTAGACCAAATTTGAAGAAGGTAGGAAAAAGAATCAACTCATTTGGATTTATATTTAAAAAGTTATAGCCAGTCAAAGTTCTGGTCAAAATCTGTTTTTAAAAATAAAACAGAAAAGAAAACGTTTCGGCAGAATACGTCTTCGAAAACGGGAGACGTACTGGGGTTAATACGTCTTCACTTAACCGACGTGGATATGCGCAGGGTCACTGACAGTGGGCCCGCCTGGCCCACTGGTCAGGTTTGACCAGTCCGCCCTCCTCCTTCTTCCTCTGTCCCGAGCGGAGGCGGGACTCCGGCGACCAACGCCGGCGAGCGGCGGCTCCTCGCGGCCTCTGGAGGGCGGGGATGGATCCGCACGGCTGGGGTGTTTCTCCCGGTGGTCGAGGGGTCGACAGTGGTGGAAGAAGTCGTCGGCGGTGAGCTTCGCGGCGGAGGGAGGTTTCGGTGCAAAGTGGCTTCGGGGCGGCGGTGGTTCTCGATCGAAATGGAGTAGGGGGAAGGTTTACGGGAGGATGAGGGGGTTCTTGGTGGAGAGAACGAAGAGTGGGAGGCCCTGGTGGTGCCGAATTGGCCGGGGCGGTGGTGGCGGCCGCCGTTGCCGGAGATGGGGATGAAGACCTCCCCCGAGTCGATTGGCTGCCATGGGAGGACTAGGGGAGCACTCTAAGGCTTCCTGCGTGCCCGGGGTGGCTCGGGGCCTCCTCTTATAGCCCGTCGAGGTCGGTTCTGCAGCGGCCGGATAAGCTCTCCGGCGAACCGCCTCGCTGTAGCTTGCAGGGCAACGTGGCGCGGCTGGGAATGACGGCAAGAGCTAGTGGACGAGAGGGCACTGCTCCAGGGGCCAGGTGGCGAGCCGGGGTGGCTTGGGCGGCGCTGCACGGCGCAGGGCTGTCGGGCGGCGGCGGGGGCTGCTTGGCGCGTTGCTGCGAGGATGCGAGCGCGTGGCGTGGTGCTGCAGAGCGAGCCAAAGCCGTGGGGCCGGCGTGTCGGCTCGGGCGCGTGGCTGCAATTGGCGCGCTCTGGGCGCGCCCAGTGCATGCACACCAGATGTTCGACACAATGCCGCGGCATGCTACAGGTCGCAGGTGAGGGTGGGGTTTACCAGATCGAGGTTAGGAGTAACTGGGAGTCTAGTGGACATGCTTGTTTGATCAACGGTGCAAGCTCACAGTGCAATGCCACAATTCATGTCAAAACAGAACATGTCCGCAGGGTGTTTGAGAAAATGCCAATGGCACTTAGGCAAGTCTTGGAGTGGCCAAAAACTCCAGATTGGGGTCTCTTTAGATGCAAGAGAGAGTGGTGAGGTTAGTTGGACAAAAGGGGAGACTTGCTAGTGCAAGTTTTGCAAAACTACATTTCTGGACAGGAAATAAATAGCATTATTTCATGAACCAAAAATGATCCAAAAGGTGCATGCTCTTGGACTTAAGGGTTTAACATGGGGGACTACAAGTAGGAGAAATAATCAAGGGTATAGGAGCAACTAAAATGGTGGTTGCTGTACAAATCCTCAAGTTGGTCCAGAATGGAAATGAGGTTGATTCACTCAAATTTTTCAAAGAACATAATTAGGTTTTTGCACAAAGTGAAATAATATGCTCCTACTGACCTCCCTTAATTTTGGTAGAAGTTTTAAAGAAATATTTAAATAGGTTGCTGTGAAAAAATGCACTCTGGACCAGAGAAGAAAAATTGAGAGTAGGGCTCAAAATATTTCATGAATGAAATATATTTTTGCATAAAAGTTATTTAAAATCATCACATGACATCTCCAAATTTTTGTGGAAATTTTAGGTGAGTCCATCAAATGGTTGTAGTTCAAATATGGTCAGATAACCTTGAAAAAACTATTTTCAAGAAAGTAAAGATCAAGCAATTTAATTATTTAATTAGTTACACTGATAACAGCAAAGTTTTTCTTGAGAGGTTAAACAAGTCCAACAACATAATTGAAAAGTTTTCTCTCTGGGAAAAACTCATCATAACAGGGAAGGAAATGATTAAAAAAATATCAAAATGGAGCTCAGAAATCCAAAGTTTTAATTCCTGGCAAAATTTTAAATAAAACAAGGCCAAATTTTTTTTTGGGTGTCACAAACGGTCTTCTCTTTTTCTCTACATGTTGAGTACGATTGTGTACAATATCTGACATGCATAATAAAAAAATAGTTAGATTTTGTAAGGCCTAAGGGGTGCATGCAAAAATCAAGACTGATGGTAGCAAACGAGTGGATGGATCCAAAACTAATGATAGCAGGTAGATTATAGCTTCAGTTTAAAAAGATAGACAATGGATCATCTATTGTTTGTTGCCCACCCAACATGAACCACATAGAAGACCCCAGATGAACCAAATAGTAGACATATACTATTCATTGCTGGCTTGATATGAGACCCATGGGAAATTCAAAACTCAAGTTTGAACGATAAGTAGCAGGTAATAATAACCGATGTATAACATAAGCAAACACGAAAGACTGCGACCTCTCTTCCGGAACTGTGTAGTCCTCAGGTTCATCTGCTCAGTCGATGATGGTAATGCAGTTGGCGTGGCTGGCGGCAACGGGGAAGATGATCTAAGGCGGCGAAAGAAAGTCTGGAGGGGGTATCTCTGCTACAGTGAACGCTTCTGTCGATGGTGCACCTCAGGTGGGGTAGATGATGACACGGTAGGAGCAGGACATAACACACAGAGTTTTCTTTGACTCCTATCTGAAAATGAAGTAAATCTGTAAGGGCTCCTTAGAATTGGAGGATTCTATAAACGCAGGGACGGGAAAAACACAGGAATAGGATAGGAATGCACGTGCAAAACAGAGCATTTGGAAACATAGGATTTCAGTCAACCTAGGTGTTTGGCTCACATGAATTGGAAGAACACAGGAATGGAGAAACGTGGTCAAATTAAAGTAAAACCACGTGAAAATGAAAAAAAATAAGAATCTTATTATGCCAATATTGCAATTAGTTCTGTTCTTCGTGCATATTAATTTGAAAAGGATGTCCAAGTGAACAAAATTCCTATGTTTTTTCTTTGAAAGAGACACCAAAGGAAAAAAAATCCTCAAGTTTTGCTTTTGTCCACTCCTTCTAACAGATTTGCACGAATAGTAGTTCCATAGCAAAGGATCCCTGAGGGATCAACATGAATGCAGAGTAACAAAGTGATGCGACGAGTGTACAACCTCTTTGGCATAGCCTTGTGGACCTCAGCATCATTGGGTTGGACGTGGAGGATGGTGATGATGCTGGTGTGACTATCGGAGACAGGGAAGAAGATCCAAGGCCTTTGGAAAGGCACCGAGGGTACTGCTCCGCTGTGATGAACGGTTCCGTCGTTGGAGCAGCTCCGCTAAGGTGTACGGCGACGAGGCTGAAGCAGGACAAGACAGACAATGTTAATCTAAAGTGGGACCCTCATATGATCTGTAATAGATGATGTATAATACATCACCAAAAAGTGCTAGATGTAAAACGCATCAGCCACGCCAGGGCCGCTCTGATAGATGTTGTAAGTACTATTCACTCTGAACTTAACTGAAGAAAATGAACTTTACAGTCGAAACTGAATTTTACTGCCGAAATTGATTGAAATAGTAACAGAGCATTGCAATAGATGTTTAGGGCGTTCGAGCACTAGTAGCAGAGAAGCAGTGATCTAAATCAGCAGACGCTCGAGCAAGGAACGCACTAGAAGAGAGCAAGTCATGCAGTAGCACCGCGAGTGAGTGCTAAAGCAGCAACTCCTGTAGCTGCCGGAGTTCGTGTAGCAGCAGCAGCAGCGCAAGCGAGAGCAAGAGCAGAGCAGCAGCACGAACGAAAGAAAGAGTAGTGCAGCAGCGCGACCGACAGCAAGAACAGAGCCGCAGCGCGAGCGAGAGCCGGAGCAGCTGTAGCTAGTGCCGTTGTGGAAGTCGCCGCTGAGGAAGCAACGACATGGGGGAGAGACACCATGGATGATGTGGCCGACGACGGCGCCGTCGATGGAGACCCGCCATGTCTGCTCGGTATCGAGCACCGGCAGCCCCGTGAGATTGAATAAAAGATAAAATGCAGCAGTGAGTGCAGAACCTCCTTGGTGGCACCGAGTTAGCCTCGGCTTCATCGGAGGAATTGGTGAGGGTGCTGCGGTTCCGGTGGGGCAGGTCAAGACGGTGCTGTGGGGATTGAGGTGGCGCGATAGACGAGGCGAACATCAGGGCAGGTCCTTGGAGGTGGAGGACGGGGCGGCTGATCCGACGGGACGACGAGATCGACAATCGATCCTCATCCGGTTCGGTGGATGAGGGACGGCGAGCTGTTGCGGTGGATGATGTAGTCGGGGAAGAGTCTCCGACTGGGCGGCGGACGGGAGGCCAACGGAGGAGCGTGGCGTTTCGCGGCTTTTGGCGGCCTCGCTGTACGAATGTGGGGGCGAAGGGGGAGGGGGGAGCCAAGCTTAGGGACGCGCTTGTCTGAAATGTAGGGTAAGTTACCAGCGTACCCCCACCGGTTTTGACACCGCGACATGGAGCTTAATTTCTGGCTAAGGGATAGAAGGGGGATTTCGCGTGTCTGGGCTGCGGGGCCGATTTCGGATGAGGAGGGAGTTCTCGCGCGCGTCCAAATTTCGAGATAACAAGGCGCAGCGCGGGTTGAAGAGGTGGGAGTTTCAAAGAAGGTGAGACAAAAGATACTCGAGCTTGAAAATTTCGGGATAACAAGGTGCGGATTCCTTGTTCGGCAGAACAAACTTAACGTGTAAAAAAACAATTCATACAAGACACAAGAGAGTCATGTCCCCTTTTACTATATTGCTATAGATGCCATTGAAAAAACTACAAGAAAAATGTAAAAAAAATCGGGAGAACAAGATTACCCTACACAGTACCAAATCGATTCGCACTTCCCTCAACAACAACAAAAAACAAATCAATTCCCACCAAAGAAAGAATAATGTCCCTTTTTATGTGATTACAAATGCCAGGATCTTGAATTTCAATTTTTGAATCCATGTTATGTTGAATTTGAATATATCGTTAGGTGACCTTGCGGTTTATAATTGATGTAGTCGTACATTTTGATCTTCCATCATATATGAACATTTTACTCCACCATGTGAAAATATATATTGTTGTCTACCATATGGACTAAATTTGAATCAATTTTCCTTATTTGAATACGATTATTGTCAAGTTATACAATAATTTAAATATTATCTTGATAACAAAAAACATGCATATAGCAGTAATCATATTTCACTATGAACTACATGTACCATACGCTCTCCAATTCAAATATTTGTATCCATTTTATGTTGAATTCAAATCATAGTACATTATTGGTCTAGGTAGCGAGATGTTCGGGATAATCTAAACCCTGTTTTCATATGTATAATTTTTGGTTGAATTGGGACAAGTTTTGGTATAAGCTTCTTGCAAAACCGGAGATTCTCTCAACAAGCCTCGTGGTTCCGAGAGGGAATGTGTCACCTTTGTGTGCGAAACGATATACGCTGCCTCCCCCTGATTTTCTTTACAGAGGCAACATAGAACTATATGAGTGCCCTGTTAAATTTTGGAATTATTTCGGGTTCATTTGGCCTTTGTATACATTAATTGAGTTTCTGGACTTTTAATGTGCATAATCTAAATATGAATTGCATGCACATGCTCCAGTGCACCAAAGTGGGTTGAAAAATCACATGTGTGTCCTTGGTTGAATTTCTAGGTCCCATGGAAGAAATGATAATGAAATTCAAACATCTGGGCGTCATGACTCGGCCGAGAACATCGAGAAACTTAGATTTTAAATTCATGTAAATCCAAAACTCGCCTGGAAATCATGAAACATGGCATGGTGTCATGTCATGGCACTAACATGTTGTGGTAAAAATTTGGGCCGATTTGGAAGCTTGTGGTTCTAAGAGGGAACGTGCCACCTTTGAGTGTGAAACGATATACACTGCCCCCCCCCCTTGAGTTTCTTAACAAAGGCAACATAGAACTACATGGGTGCCCTGTTAAATTTTGGAATTATTTCGGGTTCATTTGTCATTTTTTATACATTAATTGAGTTTCTGGTCATTTAATGTGCATAAGTCAAATTTGAACTACAAGCACATGCTCTCGTGCACCAAAGTTGGTTGAAAAATCACATTTGTGTCCTCGGGTGAATTTCTAGGTCCCATGCGAGAAATGAGAATAAAATTAAAACATTTGGGCATCGTGGCTCGGCCGAGAACATTGAGGAACTTGGTTTTAAAATTATTGTAAATCCAAAACACGTCCGAAAATCATGAAACTTGGCATGGGTGTCATGTCATGGTACTACCATGCTGTGGTAAAAAAATTGGCCGAATAGGAACATATTTTGGTATAACTTTCTTGCAAACCGAAGCTTCTCTCAAGAAGGCTCGTGGTTCTGAGAGGGAACGTGCCACCTTTGAGTGCAAAACGATATACGATGTCCCCCTTGAGTTTATTTACAAAGGCGACATAGAACTACATGAGTGCCCTGTTAAATTTTGGAATTATTCCGGCTTCGTTTGGCCTTATTTACACATTAATTGAGTTTTTGGTCATTTAATGTGCATAATTCAAATTTGAACTACAAGCACATTCTCCCGTGCACCAAAGTTGGTTCAAAAATCACATTTGTGTCCTTGGGTGAATTTCTAGGTCCCATGCAAAAACTGAGAATAAAATTCAAACATCTGGGCATCGTGGCTCGGGCGAGAACATTGAGAAACTTGGTTATAAATCATGAAACTTGGCATGGTGTCATGTCATGGTAAAATTTTTTGGCCGAATAGGAACAAATTTTGGTATAAGCTTCTTGCAAATCGGAGCTTCTCTCAAGACGGCTCATGGTTCTGGGAGGGAACGTGTCACCTTTGTATGCATAATTCAAATTTGAAATACAAGCACATGTTCCAGTGCACCAAAGTTGGTTGAAAAATCACATGTGTGTCCTCAGGTAAATTTCTAGGTTCCATGCAAGAAATGGGAATGAAATTCAAAATTCTGGGCGTCGTGGCTGGGTTGGAAGCATTGAGAAACTTAGTTTTTTAATTCCTGTAAATCCAAACACGCATGAAAATAATGAAACTTGGCTTGGTGCCATGACATGGCACCAACATGTTGTTGTAATTTTGCAGTCCGATTTGCGAAGGCGCACACATTAACAATCAACAAAGTCATTTTGGAACAAGTGCTATCACGTTACAATTGGAAACACAAGTATTATTGAAACCGTGGATGTTCTACTTACTAGTACCATTTACGTGCCGCCACGCATCCCTAATTTTTATTAGCTAGGAGGCATCGTGCAGGGTAGCTATTTGAGTACGAGAGGCGTGCGATCAGACCCCTGCGCGTGCTTATGGGGAGGAGAGCCCTTTGACCTCCATCTGTCGTCCACCTCTCTCCCAAGGTCTCCATTAATGGAGCCCGAGCCTCTGTTTAATGGCGTGGCTATGTCTCACTCGACTGAGATTTAAGAGAGAAAAAAGAAAATCTGAAAGCACGGATCTTGATGTAAGATCCGACGGACCTATATAGCATCTACTATGACTTATAGCAAGACTGATGAATATATAAGGACGATTAATTGTCTTACATAATTAGAAAGATAATTAAAAAACCCACATGCGGCTACGCCCGAAATACACAAGGGCAAAAGAAGAAGGAAGACAAGGATCTGGCTCACTGATCTCTACTTTCTTGATGCGTTGCTGTAACCCGCGGGAACTAGTCTCTGCGACAAGCGGCGATGAGCTCTTTCGTGTCCTCAAGACACTGCTTGAGAACATCCACGGATTCCTCCACCAGCCTTTGGCGCTCGTTGTGGAGCATGCCATTCTCATCCATAAGTTTCTTGACGATCATGCCGGTCCTCTTCAACAAGGCACTGGTCTCCTCCTGTTGGTCTACACTTCGAACGATCTTCTCCCTCAGTAGGTCGCGCTCGGCCCGGAGCCTCTCATTGCGCTCCCTTAGTTGCCGGATGACGCTGGTAGCCTGTTCAAACGAGGCTTTCATGTCATCCTGCAACCTCGCCCAGCTGGAGATCTGATCCATCTAGCTATGGATGATCGCATGCATGCGCTTGTAAGAGTCGTCGCCTGCCCGCGAGAAATTTTCCAAGGCCGCCGCGGCGCGGCGGGACATCTGTGCTGCTTCCGCGGCGCGGCCGGACCAGTCTGCTGCATCGACGACGCGGTGGGACCTCCGTGCTACTTCAGCGGCGCGGCGGCACCTCTGTGCTGCTACATCTCTCGTGCTTCCGCTTCCATGCTCGCCTCTCCCTGGTGGAAATCTCTCGACCCAAAACTCACGCTGGCCATGGCAAACACAAGGGAAGGATGCTGAATGACTTGTTTGTTTTTGTGGAGGAGGAGTTGAGGAGGAATGTGCAGTCATCTTGGCATACTAGTATTTATAACCGAGTACTAATACGCTCCTAAGTGGGAAACCATTTAGGTTGTGACCGGTGTGAATAGGTTTGCAATTCAATATAGCATGGTACTAATGCGCTCATAAGTGGGAAACTGTTTAGGTTGTGATCGGTGTGAACAGCTTTGCAATTCAATATAGCGTGGAGTAATTTGGAATGTGACGAGACGCAAGCTCAAAATTTATTGACAGTTCTAGTTTTGAAGTGCGGCACTATTCCCGGATGGAGTAGTTCTTTTTCTACTCCCTCATTTCCAGTTTTATAGGGCTTATCTCAAAATTTTAGTTTTTCCATTTTATAAGGCTCAATTTGGTTGTTCCCCATCACATGTTCAGATTCCAAGGTGCATTAAATCTTTGCATGCAAGTATTAAGAGAAAATTGACCAATGCATGTACTTTATGCATGCATGCATTGCAATTAATGCATTGATAAACATAATTTTTTGAGAAAAACAAGATCATTAATTAGGTGCTTTTGCAAACTACAAAAAATATTCCACCACTGACCATCATGGTTGGTGAGATTTTTGAATTAAGCCCTATAAACCGGAAAGGAGGGAGTACTGCTATGTACATGCAATAAGTGGCACCGCCGTATACATATCTTACGGTTAATGGGGCGTTCGACAGGAATAGCCGCGTGGCGAGCTCTAGGCTAGTCTTTTTTTCAGACACATTAAACCTATCTCTCGAGACTTCTCGCATGCACCATTGTGCCACCCACAAAAACCTGTACTTTGAGTTTAGTACGTTATACAGGAAGAGAAGAGGTGCATGCATGCACTCGTCCTCTCACACATGCGTCTGTTTTTTCTTGGAAAGGAGGATGATGACCCCCGACCTCTGCATCTGGGAGTGTAGGACCTTGAGAAGAGGTGTCTAGAGTGGGGGTGATTAGACACTAAGTAGCAAAGTTGCAGTTTTTAAATTTCCTTTGGTTTAAGTAGAGATTAGGCATAAGTTTAACATTCACAATACATTTCAAGCAAGCATGCGAGAGTATATGGGCAGCAGAAAGTAAAGCATGCAACTTGCAAGAAAGTAAAGGGAAGGGTTTGGAGGATTCAAACGCAATTGGAGACATGGATGTTTTTGGCGTGGTTCCGATAGGTGGTGCTATCGTACATCCACATTGATGGAGACTTCAACTCCCGAAGGGTAACGGTTGCGCGAGTCCATGGAGGGCTCCACCCACGAAGGGTCCACGAAGAAGCAACCTTGTCTATCCCACCATGGCCGTCGCCCACGAAGGACTTGCCTCACTAGCGGTAGATCTTCACGAAGTAGGCGATCTCCTTGCCCTTACAAACTCCTTGGTTCAACTCCACAATCTTGTCGGAGGCTCCCAAGTGACACCTAGCTAATCTAGGAGACACCACTCTCCAAGAAGTAACAAATGGTGCGTTGATGATGAACTCCTTGCTCTTGTGCTTCAAATGATAGTCTCCCCAACACTCAACTCTCTCTCATAGAATTTGGATCTGGTGGAAAGAAGATTTGAGTGGAAAGCAACTTGGGGAAGGCTAGAGATCAAGATTCATATGGTAGGAATGGAATATCTTGGCCTCAACACATGAGTAGGTGGTTCTCTCTCAGAAATGGTAAGTTGGAAGTGTAGGTTTAGTCCGATGGCTCTCTTCACGAATGAAGAGGAGGTGGAGGGTTATATATAGCCTCCACACAAAATCTAACCGTTACACACAACTTGCCAAACTCGGTGGGACCGAATTGGTAAACTCGGTCGGACCAATTCAGCAAATCTAGTGACCGTTAGGAATTTCGGTGGGACTGATATGCAACTCGGTAGGACCGATTCGGTTAGGGTTAGGGCATAATGTAATCTCGGTAAGACCGATTACACAAACTCGGTGAGACCGATTTTGGTAATAACCTTTCCAGAGAGTTGCTCAGGCAAACTCGGTTGGACCGATTACGCAAACTCAGTAGGACCGATTTTGTTAATGAGTCAACCAGGAAGTTTGCATTGTAATCTCGGTAGTACCGATTCCTCAAACTCGTTGAGACCGATTTTGGTAATGGACATACACAGAGAGATTACAATCCCATCTCAGTGAGACCGAGATCCCTATCGGTGAGACCGATTTGCCTAGGGTTTGTGCTAGTGGCTATGACATTCAAACTCGGTGGCGCCGGATAGAAAGAATCGGTGTGACCAATTTTGGATTTGGGTGTAGGTCATTTGTGGATGTGGGAAAGTAGTTGAGGGTTTTGGAGCATATCACAAAGCACATGAAGCAAGAGGCTCATTAAGCAACACCTCATCCCTCCTTGATAGTATTGGCTTTTCCTATAGACTCAATGTGATCTTGGATCACTAAAATATAAAATGAAGAGTCTTGAGCTTGAAGCTTCAGCCAATCCTTTGTTCTTAGCTTCTTGAAGGGGTTCCCACATACTTTAGTCCATGCCACTCCATTGTTGAACTTATCTGAAACATACTGGATAAAAGTGTTAGTCCAACAATAGATATGTTGACATTAATTACCAAAACCACCTAGGGAGCACTTGTGCTTTCAATCTCCCCCTTTTTGGTAATTGATGACAACATACATCAAAGCTTTAGATAAGGATATAAAGAATAGCACGTAAAGCTTTGGAAAGTCATGTAACAAACATAGGCTCCCCCTACATGTATGCAATCATGTGAATATGGAATATAGAATCATGTGAGAGCATAACCATGATAGAGTAGACAATATGTTACATGTATCTTGGCCATATGCATCAGAGCAGAGAATATTAAAGAAAATACCTTCATGCCCATGAGTCCTTCTAGCAAATAGTATGTACACCAGCAAGAATTCCTCATGCACATGATTGTGATGCATATACTTACCTTGTAGTCTTGAGTTGGCTTGGGATGGAATGAACCTGCGCAAACAAGGTTAGATAACACAGATGCACCTACTAGCCAGAGCAAACAAAAGAAACCACAAGAATACCAAGACTGGGATGACATGTAGAAAGTGATTACTAAGTACCACATTGGATTAGACATGTCCCCAAGAGTAAAGATATGCAATGAATTCAAATGATTTCTTTCCCTTAGATGTCTTGCTCCCCCTGAATCTAGCATGGGATACTGGGAGAAGATAGGGAATAGAAAATCAGAGATGAAAGATATGAATGATGATCAGAGCTAATGTATGCTAATGCAAATAAGCACAACAGATCATATGAACATGTCTCCCCCCTCAAGAAGACATGTGGGCATCTCTCCTCTTGAACACCAAGCATCTGGGATCCTTGAGAAATACTTCTCTACTTAAGTACTCTCTTGCCCTGAAGATCTCTCTTAAGTACTCTCTCTCTTCAAATGATAAGCTTTGATGTTCTCTCTCTCACCCTTTGACATCAATTTCCAAGAAGGGTCTTCTGGAATCTGTCAAATGAGTTTGGTCCTTGAGACACAGAACAAAACAATGATAAAAATGTGATGCTTGTAGAGGACAAGATTCATTGAGTGGAGCTAGATCAGAAGAAACATAGAATATGTGGCAAACTGTTTTTTCCTGATGTGAAATCGGTGACACCAAGTGGTATGCTTCGGTTGTACCGAAAGGATTCAGTTGGACTGAACACAGCAAATCGGTGAAACCGAGTTCGTCGCAGAGAAAACACTTGTCACCTCAGCTCTCTAGACTAGTAAGGATCTCACAAAGATTTGCAAGGAATTTACTGAAAGATATGCAATGAATTGGATGCAGAAAATGCAGAGCAAACAGAAAGAAATCTAGATGAAATTTTTTGTTGTTGAAAGGGGAAACAAATATGCATGAGACAAATGCAAAAACACAGAAAAGAACACAAGAGAACTTCATCTAGAGGTGGTCGGCGACAAAGTCACCTATGTTAGAGTATATTGACTTAGGAGTCAAGTGAGATCACTTGATCATAGGTCATACTCATCGTTTAAGCTCAAGATGGGGTTGCCATTTTTCGTTTAAGCATCTTGATGTATTCACATCTTGTCGAGTTGCTTTAGCTCATGACTTGGACTGAAGCTTCTCTAAGATGGAATAACATACCTTGGTTGGTGGTGTTGTCCATGTAGTTGAACTTGTGTGGGTTGCTCAAGGTTGATGTAGCTAATCAAGAATTTGGAGCACCACTTGGAATTTGAGTCCATCTACCTACATGGATTAGTTCTTGCAAGGAAGAGCACTTGTGTATCCAAAAATGACAATCATGAGGCTCAACATAGAATTTGTCAAAGGATATGTTTGAGTGGTTCTGTGCTTCCTTGTCTTCAACCACCATAGTGTAGAGACTTGGTGATGTAGAGATTGCTCAAGATGTGAGTATATTTCAATCTCATGGAATTTGATAACAGCAAGTACCTACATGGTTTAGATAACATGCAAGATGCAAATATATCCAAGACATAAGATTTTCATCATAAGAGAAATATCAAGGATTAGTCATAAGCTCATGTCTTGCACTTATCCAATGGAGTTTCTACTCCAAGTTTGAGGCATCAATGATGTTCAATTCTCCTCTTAACCTAGAAAACACTTTCTCATCAAGAGGTTCAGTGAATATATCCGCTAACTGCTTTTTGGTGCGAACATGCTTAAGATCAATGTCACCCTTAGCAACATGATCTCGAATGAAATGATGACGAACTTCAATATGCTTAGTTCGAGAATGTTGCACAGGATTATGACCAATTTTGATAGCACTTTAATTTTCACAAAGCAATGGAACATGTCTCACATATATCCCATAATCTTTAAGAGTTTGGGTCATCCAAAGTAATTGAGGACAACATGAACCAGCAGCAGTATATTCCGCTTCGGCGGTGGATAAGGATACCGAGTTTTGTTTCTTGGAGGACCAAGACACAAGAAATCTACCAAGAAATTGACAAGTACCCGAAGTGGACTTTCTATCAACCTTGTCTCCGGCATAGTCCGTGTCGGAATAGCCAATAAGATCGTAAGAGGCCCTCTTAGGATACCAAATGCCAAAATTTGGTGTATGGATTAAGTATCTCACTATCCTTTTCACGGCATTAAGATGACATTCTTTAGGAGCAGCTTGATATCGTGCACACATGCACACACTTAGCATGATATCGGGACGTGAAGCACATAGATATAACAATGAACCAATCATAGAGCGATAAACCTTTTGATCAACCAGTTCACTATCTTTGGTCAAGACAATATGTCCACTAGTAGGCATGGGTGTAGACATACCTTTGCATTCTTGCATATTGAACTTCTTGAATAAGTCCTTGGTGTACTTCGTTTGAGAAACAAAGGTACCTTCCTTGGTTTGCTTGATTTGCAACCCAAGAAAGAATTTGAGTTCACTCATCATAGACATCTCAAACTTCTCTGACATCAGCTTCCCAAACTTTTCACTAAAATGAGGGTTAGTTGAACCAAATATAATATCATCAACATAGATTTGGCACACAAATAGTTCTCCATTAACCCTTTTAGTAAAAAGAGTAGAATCAATTTTTCCAATTTCAAAGCCTTTTTCAATGAGGAACTTGGTCAAGAATTTATACCATGCTCTAGGAGCTTGTTTAAGACCATAAAGAGCTTTGTGAAGTTTGTAAACATGATTGTGTTTCTTAGGATTGACAAAGCCGGGAGGTTTCTTAACATAAACTTCCTCCTCTATTTCACCATTTAGAAAAGCACTTTTAATGTCCATTTGGTACAAGGTGATATCATGATGATTAGCATAGGCAAGTAAGATGCGAATGGACTCAAGTCTAGCAACGGGAGCATAAGTCTCACCATAGTCCATACCTTTGACTTGTGTGTAGCCTTGGGCGACGAGACGTGCTTTGTTGCAAACTACTTGTCCATCTTCATCTTGCTTGTTGCGAAGCACCCATTTGGTACCGATGACGTTGTGGTTGTTGTTGGGCTTCTCAACCAATGTCCAAACTTGGTTCCTCTCAAAGTTGTGTAGCTCTTCATGCATAGCATTTATCCAATCTGGATCTTCCAATGCTTCTTCAACCTTCATAGGTTCAATGCTAGAGATGAAATAATAGTTTTCACAAAAGTTAGCTAAACGAGTTTTAGAGCGAGTGATTCTCCCAGTTTGAATGTCATTGTAGATTTGCTTGACGGGATGATCTTTAGCAATTCTAGCTCGAACTCGTGAAAGCTTTTGCTTGGGTCTTCGTTGAACATCTTCTTCATCTTGTTCTTCTTCTTGGCCTTCTTCATTGCTGGCCTTGTCGTTCTCTTGTCGTGGTGGAGAAGGAGGTTATTGACATTCATCTTGATGCACTTCCTCGTTTTCTTCATCTTGGTGTGTCCCACTTGTGGATGCTTCCATATCAACTCTTGGTTCACCTTGTCGTGAAGTAGAAGCTTCCACTTGGATGGACGAGGTACTCTCCTTCACCTCCGTTGGACGAACCTTGCCAATAGCCAAGTCTTGGATTGCTTCCGAAGGATCTTTGTCTCCTACATCAATTGGCAATTGCTCTACTTGCGAGCCGTTAGATTCATCAAACTTCACATCTACCGTCTCTTCAACCTTTCGAGTGAAATTGTTGTAGACACGGTAAGTGTGAGAGTTTGAGCCATAACCTAGTAGGAAACCTTCATGAGATTTAGGAGCAAATTTAGAGCGACGATGCTTATCAAGAATGTAGCACTTTGAGCCGAATACTCGAAAGTATCCAACTTGGGGTTTGTTACCGGTGAGGAGCTCGTATACCGTCTTGCCGAGTAGCTTGTGAAGATACAAGCGATTTGTTGCATGATAAGCTGTCTCAACCGCTTCTGCCCAAAAGTGCTTCGGTGTCTTGTACTCATCAAGCATTGTTCTCGCCATTTCGATGAGCATCCGATTCTTCCTCTCAACAACTCCGTTTTGTTGAGGTTAGTACGTAGCCGAGAACTCGTGTGAAATCCCTTCTTCGTCAAGAAAGGTGTCCACATTTGCGTTCTTGAACTCCGTTCCGTTGTCGATGCGAACCTTCTTGATCTTCACTTCAAATTGATTTTGGGCCTTCCTTGCGAAGTTTTTGAAGATCTTTCGGACCTGTGATTTATCATCGAGAAAGAACACCCACGTAAATCTTGAAAAATCATCCACTATTACTAGACCGAAAGAATTTCCACCGAGACTCTTGTAAGAGTTGGGACCAAAGAGATCCATGTGAAGTAGCTCGAGTGGCCTCCTTGTGGTCATAATATTCTTCATGGGATGCCTTCCTCCAACCTGTTTACCTTCCTGACAAGCGCTGCAAAGTCTATCCTTATCAAATATGACATCGTTAACTCCAAGGATATGATTTCCTTAAATAAGCTTGTCAAGGTTTCGCATTCCAACATGACCTAATCGTCTATGCCATAACCAACCTTTTGAGGATTTAGCAATGAAGCAAGTTTTAGGTTGAGTCTTTTTAGTGAAATCAACAATGTATAGACCACCTCTACGCACACCGGTAAAGACCATCTTATGATTATCTCGACGAAACACTTGGCAGTCTACTTCAGTGAATAAAACATTGAAACCGAAATCAGCAAGTCTAGATACTGAAAGTAAGTTGTAACCAAGAGATTCAATGAGCATGACATTTTGTATGGAGATATCATCTGATATGGCCACCTTACCGAGGCCAACCACCTTACCCTTTGAGTTGTCACCGAAAGTGACATACTTTCGTGGACTGTCATTATGAGCAAGCTCACGAAACATGTCTTTATCTCCGGTCATGTGATCGGTACGTCCACTATCAAGAAGCCATTCCTTTCCTCCTGACATATATCCCCGAAGATTTGCCATAAGACCAAAATGTCTCATTGCATCATCAAGATCGAAGTCACTATCATCATCCTCGCCATTAGGGCTGGAATTCGAGCCGAGTCAAGCCAGCTCGGCTCGACTCGCTAGAGCTCGTTTCGTTAACGAGCTAGCTCGACTCGACTCGTTACTATAACGAGCTCAAACCCAAGATTGGCTCGAATCGTATAACTCGCGAGCTGGCTCGTTTAGCTTGTTAAGCTCGTTTAAGATATAAACATCAAGCCCTCAAATATGATAAAAATGATTATGTATATATTAAACATATATATCACTAAATAATTGTAATTTTCTTGTAACGCATGAGTCTCCTAGGAGGCTAGGCCTTCAACTGCTCGGCCTTGGGTTGTGCGCCTGGGACATAGGTTGTTTAGTGACCGATCTTTCTTTGTCTTGGGACTGGCTGATCTATTATATCGAGCCTAAAGAGTTACACGAGTACTCGTAAGATTGGCTCATTTAACTTGGTATATAAATGATCTTAATCTAAAGCTCGGCTCAACTCGTTATTCTTCGAGTTCGAGTCGATTTGAGCCGAGTCACGAGCTACTTGTTTAGCTCGCGAGCTTCGAGCTTTTTTTCCAGCCCTACTCGTCATAGTATCCATGTTCAACGTCATCATGTGGTGGATCAAGTCCTAGAGAGGGTGATTCATTAGAGTGAGTTTGACAATGATCTTGCTTATGAATTTTTATAGCTTTGGAAAATAATATCACTAATAATACCAACATTTCCTTTGGCACGCATAAGGTTTGTAAGCTCAAATAGACGATCACCAAACATAGGATCACTAGTATTCATCTTACTCAAGGCAATAGACTTATGGAGAATTTCATCAAGATTTTTCAAGGAATAATCTGGAAATCGTTCCTCAAGAAATTTCCATATAGTGTAGGCATACTTGAAACTAGGCAAGCATCCAATCATGTTTCTAGGCAATCCTCTAAAGATAAGCTCGGCAGTTCTAAGATTCCTAATCATGTCAATTGACTCATCATGGGTAGGATGCATAGGATCAACATAAGGTGCACAAGGGCTAGCAATGTACTTGTTCAAATGATATTGATTAAAAATAACAAGCATCTCATTTTTCCACTCATGAAAATACTCTCCATCAAGAATAGGCACTCTATGTATAAGACTCCCAATAGTAGACTCATCCATCTTCCTGCAATGGTGATTAAACCAAAGCAATGGAGACCAATGCTATGATACCACTTGTAGGACCTTGAGAAGAGATGTCTAGAGGGGGGATGATTAGACACCAAGTACCAAAGTTGCAGTTTTTAAATTTCCTTTGGTTTAAGTGGAGATTTGGCACAAATTTAACATTCAAAATACATTTCAAGCAAGCATGCAAGAGTATATGGGTAGTGGAAAGTAAAGCATGCAACTTGCAAGAAAGTAAAGGGAAGGGTTTGGAGGATTCAAACGCAATTGGAGACACGGATGTTTTTGGCGTGGTTCCGATAGGTGGTGCTATCGTACATCCACGTTGATGGAGACTTCAACCCACGAAGGGTAACGGTTGCGCGATTCCACGGAGGGCTCCACCCACGAAGGGTCCATGAAGAAGCAACCTTGTCTATCCCACCATGGCCGTCGCCCACGAAGGACTTGCCTCACTAGCGGTAGATCTTCACGAAGTAGGTGATCTCCTTGCCCTTACAAACTCGTTGGTTCAACTCCACAATCTTGTCGGAGGCTCCCAAGTGACACCTAGCCAATCTAGGAGACACCACTCTCCAAGAAGTAACAAATGGTGCGTTGATGATGAACTCCTTGCTCTTGTGCTTCAAATGATAGTCTCCCAGCACTCAACTCTCTCTCATAGGATTTGGATCTGGTGGAAAGAATATTTGAGTGGAAAGCAACTTGGGGAAGGCTAGAGATCAAGATTCATATGGTAGGAATGGAATATCTTGGCCTCAACACATGAGTAGGTGGTTCTCTCTCAGAAATGGTAAGTTGGAAGTGTAGCTTAAGTCTGATGGCTCTCTTCATGAATGAAAAGGAGGTGGAGGGGTATATATAGCCTCCACACAAAATCTAACCGTTACACACAACTTGCCAAACTCGGTGGGACCGAATTGGTAAACTCGGTCGGACCGATTCAGCAAATCTAGTGACCGTTTGTCAGGACCCCGACTCAATGCCACATCGATCTAGCATGTAACACCTCATATCACTTTGCGGCCTCACGCACGGTATCCCCACGGGTGTCGCCTTAACTTTTCCCGGGACCGTTTGCGCCTTTTGGCACACGTATATGATGGTGTCGCTAGCATCCATATGACAAGGAGCCCGGGCTGACATGGCTAGTCGTAAACCCAAAGTAGCACTAACTTACAGGGACAGGCATCCATGACCCAGCATCGAACGTGTCGGTCATCAGAGAGTGAATCCAGGCTGTAGCACTGGGCTAACAGGACTCCGGTAAATTGGGCTGTTGCGGGCTAACAGGACTCCGGTGTTCATCGCGTGACATTTCCCCGAAGGGACAGACACAGGAACGAAGAAGGACACATGTCGGCCAGCCTAAGTGTTCCGGAGCAGTAGCAAGCTACCAGGGCTCGGTGGAAGCACTAGGAGACATTTCCTGGTAAGAGAGACTACTAAGGATAAACAACTAGAAAGTCAGATCCCACACATAGCAATACACATTACACGTACGCATAACATGCAAGTATGTGCTGTACAACATGGCATCACAACATAACTCAATAACTCATATAGATAAGGCTCAAAGAGCCATCATAGCATTTATTGCAAACAGGGGTCACACGACCCATCATACAGAGCATACAAGCAACAAGCGGAAGCATTACATGTCTGGGTACAGACATCTACAAATGAAAAAGGCGGAAGAGCCTGACTATCTACAACATCCGATCAAGATCATAGCTGAGGTACAAGCTACTTGTCGAAGTCCACGAGAACACTAGTAAGACCGAAGTCTCCGCTGCAAAAACATAGATAAAGCAACATGAGTACAAAGGTACTCAGCAAGACTTACATCAGATCCTATCATACATGCATTTGTATCAAGAAGGTAATGTGGGGTTTAGTTGCAGCAAGCCAGCTTTGACTCTGTGGCTATCCTGTTCTACGACTACAAGAACTTCTTGAGGTGAGACAACGTACACGAGTCCACTAATCACCACACAATACACTACTATGGATTCATCCCCGTCTCCCTACGGGAAAGCCATCCATAGCACTCACACTTGTCTTGAGCATTTTAGAGTATCCACTTCAAGTTGTCTATGTACCATGTAAGCATCCAAGAAGTCCATAACCGCGGACCCGGCTATTCGAATAGATCATGTTAACCCTGCAGGGGTGTACTTCTTCACACACGCTCTCGCCACTTACTGCCATGTACACATCATGTATCTCGGCAACCTTCACGCGGAAGCCTGGCGAGGGTGTCGGCCATGACCTGACTAACCACACAAGACTCTAGCCCAGGTTTATCGCCTATTCGGGTTCCATCCGCAAGGAGATCTGGCCGGGGTTTCGCTCACGGGCCCAAACGATGTGTGCAGGGTTCCCGAGCCCACCATCCGGGTGCCACTCGGTACACCAGGCCACGTGTGCCTAGTCTGTCCCAAGCCCACCCTGCCGGATGCCACTTGGTAGAAAAATAGCACTACCTACAAACACCAGAAACTAGTTGCGACTCCTGGACAGAGACCAAGTTGGTTAATAAGTCGAGAGAGTCAATTAAGGATCCCAATGTGTGGTAGTATCGAGTCATTGGACAATATACATAGAACTCAGTGCTTAAGGACGGTTCCAGTGAGACAACCCACCATGTACTCCTACATGGCCTCTCACCGCTACCTTTACCAAATCGTGTTCACACACTTAACTCTCAGCATCAGAACATAGCGCTGTACTCCAATTCATTCCCGATGAATCAGACCTGACACACTCTAAGCAATAGCAGGCATAGCATGGTAGGAACACAACAATGGCTTCAGTCAACTCCTACACATGATAGTGGGTTTCAACTATTTACTGTGGCAATGACAGGTCATGCAGAGGAATGGGTTCAACTACCGTAGCACAAAGTAGCAGATGAATCGTTGTTGTCCTAATGCAATAATTGAGAGCAGGAGCGAGAGAGTAGGTTTATATAGGAATGAACAAGGGGGTTTGCTTGCCTGGTAGATCAACAAGGGGGCACTGCTCCTCAAACAGGTACTCTGGAACGGTCTCCGGAGCAGGACCTATCGAGAAGGAACGGTGCCAACAATCAATACACAAGCATATGCAACAATATGATGCATGAACATGGCATGAAGATGTGACGCTATTTGAGCTAATGTAACTAGTATTCATTTGGTTTGAAGTCCATTTGAACCAAAGGTTCAAATGCATCTCCAAATAAGCTCTTTATATAAGCCATTTTAGTGTTTCACTTATACAGTAGGTATAAGTTGGTTTTTCATGCATGAAACTAGTACAGATGGAAAGATTGCATTTTTCTGATAATTTTTCATATATAAATTATTTCAATCTGAGCTACGGTTGAATTTCTATGATTTTTTGAAGTTTGAACATTCTCTGGAATTTCCTGATTTATGTTAATTCCAGAAAATGTATTACTGCGCCAGCATGATGTCAGCACGACGTCAGCAGGTCAACCGGGGCTGACCAAGGTCAAACCTGACGTGTGGGGTCCAGACGTTAGTGTCACTGTTAGTTAACATGGGGAGTTATTTGCTTAATTAAAAGGATTAGGGGGCCGGGGCCCACTGGTCAGTGTCAGTGGTGAATTAGGCGGTGATTAGCACTAAGCTAATCACCTGGCAGGTCGGGCCCACACATCAGGCCGGCGAGGTTAACACCGGCGACCTCTGGACGTGGCGGCGTCCGTGTTACAGTCCACGGGGGCGGCGACTAAGGGCACCGGGGCGTAGCCCGGGTTCTCGCGGAGCCAGCGGAGCAGGTAGGGGGAGCTGGGGTGGCCGGAGCTCGCCGGAGCGGAGCTCGGGGCGGCGGCAGGGGCACGGCTTCGGCGGCAGAGGGGCTAGAGGGCGCCGAAAGAGCAGAGGAGAGGGAGGTTCGACGGTGGGGCTCACAGTGGACTTGCAGGGCTGCTCGTTGTGGCCGGGGACGCGTTGGAGACGATGACGCGGCGATGGTGATCTGCGGCGGCCGTAGGCGAAGACGATGGCGATGGCGGCGCTCCAGGGCTTCCCGCGTCACGTGGCTGGACGGGGAGGTAGAAGACGGTGACGCGGAACTTGTAGACACAAAGAGAAAGCGAGAGGGAGGCGGTGGCTGCGGTGGTGCTTGTCGGCGGCGACGGCGTTCGGTTTTGGGAGAGAACGAGGGGGGAGGAAGAGAGAGCGAATGCGAGGGAGAGGAGAGGGAGAAGCAGGAGGTGGCCGGGCGCGTGGCCGCGGCCGGCTGTGGCGCGGGCACGCACTTGCTTGGCCGAGGGGGAGAAGACGACAGAGGAGGAGGCGGGCTGGGCCGGGCTGGCCAGCTGGGCCGGCCAGGCCGCACAGTGCTGGGCCAGCACAGGAGATAGGCGCCAGGTAAGTCTCTTCTCCCTTATATTTTGTTTTCTATTTTCTGACATTTTTTTTGATTTAATAAAAATACTAAACCATTTTATTTACTTATCCCAATTTTTATAGAAGCTAGTTATATTATTACAGAGCTCCTTAATAAATGGCATAGTTTTTGGACAATATTTTACATATATAACAATATATATCCAAAGAAATTATTACTGCATTAATTCCAAATGCCCAAAATAAATACTTATGAGCTCCTAAAAATATTGGTTTGATTTTTATCTCTGTCCAATATTTTCAGAGAGCAACATGAGCATTTTCTTGGACCTTTTTGGAGCAATTTTTATTTAGGTCATTTCCAAAAATGATCCTGAGGGTTTCACAAATCCCCATTTCAATTTAAATGGAATTTAAACATGATGCACAATTGACTAGCTAGCATTGAGCATACCAGAACTAGGGATGTGACAACTGGCCCCCACTTTAAAGAATCTCGTCCCGAGATTCAGGGGTCGACGGAAAGAAAGCAGGGTACTCCAGTCGAAGACAATCTTCTCGCTCCCTGGTAGCTTCTTTCTCGGAATGATGAGACCGCTGAACCTTGAGAAACTTGATGTTCTGACGTCGAGTGACATGCTATGCTTGATCAAGAATGCGAACCGGGTACTCTCGGTAGGTGAGGTTATCTTGGAGATCAAGCGTTTCGTGGTCCACTCCGCAGATGGGATCCGAGAAGCAACGCCTGAGTTGAGAGACGTGGAAGACATCATGAACTCGAGAAAGATGTGGGGGTAGTTCCAATTGGTAGGCAACCTCTCCTCGTTTAGCGAGAATGCGAAAAGGACCAATGTAACGAGGAGCCAACTTGCCCTTGATACTGAAACGATGGGTACCCTTCAAGGGATTAACCCGAAGATAAGCTTTGTCGCCAATTTCATAGGTCATATCCTTATGATGGCGGTCATACTGACTCTTCTGACGAGACTGGGCTGTTTTCAAATTCTCACGAATAATGCGAACTTGCTCTTCTGCCTCCTGGGTCATGTCCGGTCCAAAGAATTGTATTTCACCAGTTTCTGACCAATTCAAAGGTGTTCGACATCTTCGTCCATAGAGAACCTCAAAAGGAGCTTTCTTGAGACTGGATTGATAGCTATTGTTATAAGAAAACTCGGCAAAAGGAAGACATTTCTCCCAATCCATACCGAATGAGATAACACAAGCTCTGAGCATGTCTTCGAGAATTTGGTTGACCCTTTCCACCTGACCAATCGACTGAGGGTGGAAAGCGGTACTGAAGGAAAGATGGGTTCCCATGGCAGTCTGGAAACTCTCCCAGAAATGAGAAGTGAAAAGACTACCACGGTCTGAATTGATCTCTAGTGGAACACCATGAAGTGACACTATTCGAGAAATATATAAGTCAGCGAGCTGACTCGCAGTGATACTCTCTCGAATAGGAAGGAAGTGAGCCACTTTGGAAAGACGATCAACGACTATGAAGATAGCGTTATTCCCTTTCTTGGTCCTGGGAAAGCTGGTGATGAAGTCCATACCAACTTTATCCCATTTCCGGTCAGGAATAGCTAAAGGCTGAAGGGTGCCGGCAGGTCTTTGATGCTCTGCCTTAACACGATGACATACGTCACAATTAGCAACAAAGTCGGTGATTTCTCTCTTCATCCTAGTCCACCAGAACCTCTGGCGTATGTCCTGATACATCTTAGTACTATCGGGATGAATTGTGAGAGGGGATTCATGCGCCTCCTTAAGAATCAAGTGCTGCATCTGCTGACTTTTGGGAACCACCAAGCGGTTCCCGAAGTAAACAACACCTCGTTCGTCCATAGAGAAACAACCAGCTACTCCCTTGGAGATATTTTTCTTGATCCGGGAGATTCTCGTATCATGCTTCTGGACTTCTATGATACGATCCACAAGAGTAGGTTTCGCCACCAAGGTAGAAAGGAATCCATGAGGAGCAATGTGAAGGTTAAGCTTACAGAATTCCTCATGGAGAAGTGGTTGGCCCTGCTGCAACATGAGATTGTTGCAATAGGATTTACGACTTAGCGCATCAGCCATGACATTGGCTTTGCCCGGGGTGTAAGTAATCCCTAGATCATAATCTGTGATTAACTCCAACCAACGTCTTTGCCTAAGGTTCAAATCTGGTTGTGTGAAGATATACTTGAGACTCTGGTGATCGGTGTAGATCTCGCAATGTTTACCAAGGAGGTAATGTCGCCAGGTCTTGAGTGCATAGACTACGGCTGCAAGCTCTAGATCATGTGTAGGATAATTCTCCTCATGTGGATGCAACTGTCGAGATGCATAGGCAATCACATGACGATCCTGCATAAGAATGCAACCTAGTCCCTGTCGTGAGGCGTCACAATAGATAACAAAGTCCTTTGTGAAATCCGGTGGCACAAGTACGGGAGCAGAAGTCAGGCGTCTTTTCAGTTCCTGAAAACTGTACTCACACTGTGGGGACCACTCAAACTTTTTATCTTTCTTAAGAAGTTCCGTGAGAGGTTTGGCTACTTTGAAGAAGTTTTCAACAAAGCGGCGGCAATAGCTGGCTAGACCAAGGAAACTCCTAACTTGTTTAACGGTTTCAGGTGGAGTCCAATCAAGAACGGCCTTAACTCTCTCGGGATTGACAACAATGCCCTTACCAGAGATTACGTGGCCTAGGTAGGTCACTTCTGGCAGCCAAAATTCACACTTGGAGAACTTGGCATAAAGGCGGTGCTCTCTGAGTTTTTCTAGCACAAGTCTAAGATGTTCGGCATGCTCTTCCTCGTTCTTCGAGTAAATAAGAATATCATCGAGGTAAACCACGACGAACTTATCTAAGTACTCCATGAAGATCGAGTTCATCAAGCGGGATAAAGTGGATGGGGAGTTGGTTAGACCGAAGGACATGACGGTGTACTCGTACTGGCCATAACGAGTGACAAAAGCCGTCTTAGGAATATCCCCATTTCTGATCTTGATTTGGTGGTAGCCTAACCTTAAATCCATCTTGGAAAAGACTGAGGATCCAGCGAGCTGATCATACAGGTTGTTGATCCTGGGGAGCGGATATTTGTTCTTTATCGTGACCAAATTAACGGGACGATAATCTACAACCATCCGATCCGTACCATCCTTCTTCTTGACGAAGAGGACGGGGCAAGCCCAAGGAGAAGAACTAGGACGGATGAAACCCTTTTGCAAGGATTCATCAAGTTGCTTCTTAAGCTCGGCTAGTTCTAAAGGTGCCATCTTGTAGGGTCTCCTAGAGATTGGAGCAGTTCCTGGATAAGATCTATGATGAACTCTACATCTCTGTCAGGTGGAACACCTGGCAGTTCCTCTAGAAAGACATCCGGAAAGTCACGGACTATCGGAATATCTTCAAGGTCTGGAAGAGGGCTGGCATTGAGAGAATAGAGCTGACGCTTTGCAACTCTAGTGGAGGCAGTGACTATCTTGCCAGATGGGTGTGTAAGCTGAATAGACCTGGTGTAACAATCAATCTTGGCATGATGAGCTGTCATCCAGTCCATACCCAAGATGATGTTAATATCTGTAGACTTGAGAGCTATAAGTAATGCAAGGAATACAAGTCTGTCAACAAGGATCTCGTTACCATGGCTTACACTAGAGGTTTGCCATTTGGATCCAGGAGTTTGAATGACTAGCGGAGAGGGCATATCACAAAATGACATGTTGTGCAAGTTAGCATAGCTTTCAGAAATGAAGGAGTGAGATGCTCCAGTATCGAACAAAACCGATGCTGGATGACAGTTGACAAGGAGTGTACCAAGAACGACATCCGGATCATCATGAGCGTCTTTAGCTGAGACTGATGCACACGTCCACGCTCAGTGGGGGCTGACTTGACACTGATCATCTTGCGTGATGGCTTACCATGGCCAACAGACTTCTCGGGCTGGGGTGGAGCATAACTAGTCTGAGAGCAGTCACGTGCATAGTGTCCTGGCTTCCCGCATGTGAAGCAAGTCCCTAAAGTTGGACGTGGACCCGCACTGACAAGCGGTCTACCAGTAGGACTGGGTGAAACATATGATTGAGCTGGGGAAGGCACTACATAAGATGGTCTTGGTGAATATCCCGAAGGAAGAGCGGAGTTTGGGACCCATATCCGGCGCTTCTGAGAACTAGAACCGGAGGAAGATCCCAAATCACGGGTGTGCTTACGAGACTCCTCGTAAGTGAGCTGAGCTGTCTCTGCATTAATTGCTTTGTTCACAAGAGCTTGGAACGTATCACAATGGTGTAGGTGGAGATCACGATGCAACTTGGGGTTGAGACCCTTCCGGAATGTAGCTTGCTTCTTGGCGTCCGTGGACACTTCTTCTGTGGCATAGCGGGCGAGATTCTCAAACTCTCTACTGTAAGCATCAACAGCCATCTTACCCTGGGTGAAACTACATAACTCTTCTCTCTTGCGATCGATGAGGGCTTCAGGAATGTGATGTTCGCGAAAAGCCTCAGTGAAATCTCTCCAGGTAGGAATCTAGCCAGCTGGAACCATAGCCTCATAGTTTTGCCACCAAAGACTAGCAGGACCTTCCAGATGGTATGTGGCATAGGTGACCTTGTCATCTTCAGCTACGTTTGCGGAACGCAGCTTATGAGTGATGCTACGAAGCCAGTCATCTGCATCGAGTGGCTCGATGGAATGATGAAAGGTAGGTGGGTGCAAGCGAATGAAGTCATGAATGGTCGCAGACTTATTGGACTGATGTGCGGTGTTCTCCTCGATACGTGCCAACAAGCGGTTAGACTCACGCTTGTTCCTCTCCATCTCTAGCATGAACTCTGTCAACGAAGGTTGATCGGGAGGATCCTCATCCCTACCATCTCCGTGGTTCTGGCTACGAGCAACAGATCTTCACTTAGCTGATGACATCCTGAGAAACGAAACCAAGGACGGAATCAGCATCATCTATAGTCTATAGAATGTAGGACAAGGAAATTAGTAACTCTCGAACTCCTAGGGCAATTCTGACAGCATAACGGTAGTAAAATGCTCAGAATGAGACATCCTGCTAAAAATGGGGTAGTACAACAACTCAACAACACCACTCAAGGTTCTGAGACCATACTAAATAGGCTACATCGGAAGTACTCGAAACTGGGGTAAGACTCTGATCAACCAATCCTATGGGACTACGGAGTAGTAACACGTGATCCTGATAGACGGAAAAGAAAGCCTAGTTCCTTAACCCCGTAGGAAAGATATGATGACTCAGATCAGAAGGCCATGAGATATAAGGAGTAAAAAGAGCCTTACGTTCCTTCCCACAATCAATTGCCTTATATAACTAAAGAATTTCTAGACTCAACTTCGACCAGTTTGGCTTGGTAATCCTACAGGCAGTCAGGCTCTGATACCAAAGCTGTCAGGACCCCGACTCAATGCCACATCGATCTAGCATGTAACACCTCATATCACTTTGCGGCCTCACGCACGGTATCCCCACGGGTGTCGCCTTACCTTTGCCCAGGACCGTTTGCGCCTTTTGGCACACGTATATGATGGTGTCGCTAGCATCCATATGACAAGGAGCCCGGGCTGACATGGCTAGTCGTAAACCTAAAGTGGCACTAACTTACAGGGACAGGCATCCATGACCGAGCATCGAACGTGTCGGTCATCAGCGAGTGAATCCAGGCTGTAGCACTGGGCTAACAGGACTCCGATGAACCAGGCTGTTGCGGGCTAACATGACTCTAGTGTTCATCGCGTGACATTTCCTCGAAGGTACAGACATAGGAACGAAGAAGGACACATGCCGGCCAGCCTAAGTGTTCCAGAGCAGTAGCAAGCTACCAGGGCTCAGTGGAAGCACTAGGAGACATTTCCCGGTAAGAGAGACTACTAAGGATAAACAACTAGAAAGTTAGATCCCGCACATAGCAATACACATTACACGTACGCATAACATGCAAGTATGTGCTGTACAACATAACTCAACAACTCATATAGATAAGGCTCAAAGAGCCATCATAGCATTTATTGCAAACATGGGTCACATGACCCATCATACAGAGCATACAAGCAACAAGTGGAAGCATTACATGTCTGGGTACAGACATCTACAAATGAAAAAGGCGGAAGAGCCTGCCTTCTACAACATCCGATCAAGATCATAGCTGAGGTACAAGCTACTTGTCGAAGTCCACGAGAACACTAGTAAGACCGAAGTCTCCGCTGCAAAAACATAGATAAAGCAACATGAGTACAAAGGTACTCAGCAAGACTTACATCAGATCCTATCATACATGCATTTGTATCAAGAAGGTAATGTGGGGTTTAGTTGTAGCAAGCTAGCTTTGACTCTGTGGCTATCCTGTTCTACGACTACAAGAACTTCTTGAGGTGAGACAACGTACACGAGTCCACTAATCACCACACAATACACTACTATGTATTCATCCCCGTCTCCCTACGGGAAAGCCATCCATAGCATTCACACTTGTCTTGAGCATTTTAGAGTATCCACTTCAAGTTGTCTATGTACCATGTAAGCATCCAAGAAGTCCATAACCGCCGACCCGGCTATTCGAATAGATCATGTTAACCCTGCAGGGGTGTACTTCTTCACACACGCTCTCGCCACTTACCGCCATGTACACGTCATGTATCTCGGCAACCTTCAAGCAGAAGCCTGGCGAGGGTGTCGGCCACGACCTGACTAACCACACAAGACTCTAGCCCAGGTTTATCGCCTATTTGGGTTCCATCCGCAAGGAGATCCGGCCGGGGTTTCGCTCACGGCCCCAAACAATGTGTGCAGGGTTCCCGAGCCCACCATCCGGGTGCCACTCGGTACACCAGGCCACGTGTGCCTAGTCTGTCCCAAGCCCACCCTGTCGGGTGCCACTTGGTAGAAAAATAGCACTACCTACAAACACCAGAAACTAGTTGCAACTCCTGGAGAGAGACCAAGTTGGTTAATAAGTCGAGAGAGTCAATTAAGGATCCCAATGTGTGGTAGTATCGAGTCATTGGACAATATACATAGAACTCAGTGCTTAAGGACGGTTCCAGTGAGACAACCCACCATGTACTCCTACATGGCCTCTCACCGCTACCTTTACCAAATCGTGTTCACACACTTAACTCTCAGCATCAGAACATAGCGCTGTACTCCAATTCATTCCCGATGAATCAGACCTGACACACTCTAAGCAATAGCAGGCATAGCATGGTAGGAACACAACAATGGCTTCAGTCAACTCCTACACATGCTAGTGGGTTTCAACTATTTACTGTGGCAATGACAGGTCATGCAGAGGAATGGGTTCAACTACCGCAGCACAAAGTAGCAGATGAATCGTTGTTGTCCTAATGCAATAACTGAGAGCAGGAGCGAGAGAGTAGGTTTATATAGGAATGAACAAGGGGGTTTGCTTGCCTGGTAGATCAACAAGGGGGCACTGCTCCTCAGACAGGTACTCTGGAACGGTCTCCGGAGCAGGACCTATCGAGAAGGAACGGTGCCAACAATCAATACACAAGCATATGCAACAATATGATGCATGAACATGGCATGAAGATGTGACGCTATTTGAGCTAATGCAACTAGTATTCATTTGGTTTGAAGTCCATTTGAACCAAAGGTTCAAATGCATCTCCAAATAAGCTCTTTATATAAGCCATTTTAGTGTTTCACTTATACAGTAGGTATAAGTTGGTTTGTCATGCATGAAACTAGTACAGATGGAAAGATTGCATTTTTCTGATAATTTTTCATATATAAATTATTTCAATCTGAGCTACGGTTGAATTTCTATGATTTTTTGAAGTTTGAACATTTTCTGGAATTTCCTGATTTATGTTAATTCCAGAAAATGTATTACTGCGCTAGCATGACGTCAGCACGACGTCAGTAGGTCATCCGGGGCTGACTAGGGTCAAACCTGACGTGTGGGGTCCACACGTCGGTGTCACAGTTAGTTAACATGGGGAGTTATTTGCTTAATTAAAAGGATTAGGGGGGCGGGGGCCACTAGTCAGTGTCAGTGGTTAATTAGGCGGTGATTAGCACTAAGCTAATCACCTGGCAGGTCGGGCCCACACGTCAGGCCGGCGAGGTTAATGTCGGCGACCTCTGGACGCGGCGGCGTCCGTGTTACAGTCCACGGGGGCGGCGACTAAGGGCACCGAGGCGTAGCCCGGGCTCTCGCGCAGCCAGCGGAGTAGGTAGGAAGAGCTGGGGTGGCCGGAGCTCGCTGGAGCGGACCTCGGGGCGGCGGCCGGGGCACGGCTTCGGCGGCAGAGGCGCTAGAGGGCGCCGGAAGAGCAGGGGAGAGGGGGGTTCGACGGCGGGGCTCACAGCGGACTTGCAGGGCTGCTCGTTGTGGCCGGGGACGCGTTGGAGATGGCGACGCGGCGATGGCGATCTGCGGCGGCCGGAGGCGAAGACGATGGCGATGGCGGCGCTCCAGGGCTTCCCGCGTCACGTGGCTCGACGGGGAGGTAGCAGACGGCGGCGCGGAACTTGCAGACACAGAGAGAGAGCGAGGGGGAGGCGGTGGCCGCGGTGGTGCTTGTCGGCGGCGACGGTGTTCGGTTTCGGGAGAGAACGAGGGGGGGAGGAAGAGAGAGCGAATGCGAGGGAGAGGAGAGGAGAGGTGCGGGACGTGCGTGGCGTCGTTCCAGGGCGTCCAGGGCGACGAGAGGGAGAAGCACGAGGTGGCCGGGCGCGTGGCCGCGGCCGGCTGTGGTACGGGCACGCACCTGCTTGGGCGAGGGGGAGAAGACGACAGAGGAGGAGGCGGGCTGGGCCGGGCTGGCCAGCTGGGCTGGCCAGGCCGCACAGTGCTGGGCCAGCACAGAAGATAGGCACCAGGTAAGTCTCTTCTCCCTTATATTTTCTTTTCTATTTTTTGACATTTGTTTTGATTTAATGAAAATACTAAACCATTTTATTTACTTATGCCAATTTTTATAGAAGCTAGTTACATTATTACAGAGCTCCTTAATAAATGGCATAGTTTTTGGACAATATTTTATATATATAACAATATATATCCAAAGCAAATAACTACTGCATTAATTCCAAATGCCCAAAATATATACTTATGAGCTCCTAAAAATATTGGTTTGATTTTTATCTCTGTCCAATATTTTCAGAGAGCAACATGAGCATTTTCTTGGACCTTTTTGGAGCAATTTTTATTTAGGTCATTTCCAAAAATGATCCTGAGGGTTTCACAAATCCCCATTTCAATTTAAATGGAATTTAAACATGATGCACAATTGACTAGCTAGCCTTGAGCATACCAGAACTAGGGATGTGACAACTTTAGTAATTTCGGTGGGACTGATATGCAACTCGGTAGGACCGATTCGGTTAGGGTTAGGGCATAATATAATCTCGGTAAGACCGATTACACAAACTTGGTGAGACCGATTTTGGTAATAACCTTTCCAGAGAGTTGGTCAGGGAAACTCGGTTGGACCGATTACGCAAACTCGGTAGGACCGATTTTGGTAATGAGTCAACCAGGAAGTTTGCATTGTAATCTCGGTAGTACCGATTCCTCAAACTCAGTGAGACCGACTTTGGTAATGGACATACACAGAGAGATTACAATCCCATCTCGGTGAGACCGATTTGCCTAGGGTTTGTGGTAGTGGCTATGACATTCAAACTCGGTGGCGGCGGATAGAAAGAATCGGTGTGACCGATTTTGGATTTGGGTGTAGGTCATTTGTGGATGTGGGAAAGTAGTTGAGGGTTTTGGAGCATATCACAAAGCACATGAAGCAAGAGGCTCATTAAGCAACACCTCATCCCTCCTTGATAGTATTGGCTTTTCCTATAGACTCAATGTGATCTTGGAGCACTAAAATATAAAATGAAGAGTCTTGAGCTTGAAGCTTGAGCCAATCCTTTGTTCTTAGCATCTTGAAGGGGTTCCCACATACTTTAGTCCATGCCACTCCATTGTTGAACTTATCTGAAACATACTGGATAAAAGTGTTAGTCCAACAAGAGATATGTTGACATTAATTACCAAAACCACCTAGGGAGCACTTGTGCTTTCAGGGAGTCACACACGCATCTGTAGCTACGAATTGTAGTGTTCTCAACCATCCGATTGGCTCTATCATGGATGTACCTATATACTAAAACATGTCTAGATACATCTATATTTTGACAAATGGAAGGCATGTATTGTGGAACAGAGGCAGTGCTTGTCATCAAAATGGATAAAAAGGGACGTATCTAGAACTAAAATACGTCTACATACATCTCCTTTTATCCATTTTGATGACAAGTAGTACTTCTTACCCAAAGGAACTTTATATCCAATAGACACAAAATATCCTTTCGACTGTTGGAAATTATTGATCTGATGTCAAAGTAATTGCTGCATCGCCACCAAAACCCACCATTTCTTAAGCTAAAGTAGACCGAGGTAATCCCTATATTAACATATTACTAAGATAAACAGAAGGCACTGTAGAAACATTTAGGACGTGAGCTTGTCAATCTGAATGTGGAGGGACACCAGATTAGCCCCGGGCAGCAGCTTCGGCAGAACTGTGAAGAAGGTCAGCTCCTGCACGTCAACGTCGCCGGGATCCTTGCTGCTTGTCACCTCCATTTCCACCTTGATGACATCGGTCATGCCTTTGGGCTCCCCCGGCGGGCCGTTCGCCCACAGCTTGGCCACGTAGTGCGGCAGTGGGGACGCCCCCACTCTGATGCAGACGACTGACACGGCGATAGGCGCGCTAATGTCCATCACGTCGCCGACCAAGGAAAACGCATGGCCGTCCTCCTCCGTGAACAGCAAGAGTCGTGGTTCCGACAGTGGCACTTCCAGCTGGATCACCTTGCCGTACTGGATCCTGTGCAGGGGCATGGGATGCATGGTGCTGATGTGGTGGTAGAGCGCTGGCGGCGGGCCTTCGTAGCCGCAGACGGGCAAGGAGCATTTGCAGGGCGCGAGCGGACACACGCTCTGGTGATTGGTGAGCTTGTGGTGAGTGACGTAGAGCCCACAACCTTCATGCGGGCACTCCACCCTCACCGACGAAAGGACGGAGTCCACCATCATGTTCCGCATGTCGAAGCCACCGCCGCGCTCGCACTTCTGGCACTGCCGCTGGTTCCCGGGGCGCTCGACGCAGCAGTTCGTGCAGGCCAGGTGCCCTCCCTTGCACTACAAAAATCAGTCGAACAACACATCAATCAAGAAACCTGCACCTTTCTCAATCAGCCAAACGGACAAGGTGTATTCGAACCTCATACACTAGAGGCGTCAAGGGGCAGAGGCACAAGGGGCTGTGGAGCACGGTGAGGTCCATCAAGACCTTAGAGAGCTCCATCGTCGGGTCCTGTTCGGTCTGCATGATCTCGCCCTCCTTGTGCACAACCATCTCTCGACTTGGGCCGGGGCATTACAAAGCTTTACTGTCACATATTTTATACTACTTCAAGGTGCATTAAATCAACACATGCAAGTATCAAAAGGATAGTCACGGCATGCATGCAGGCATTGTAATTAATGCATCGGTAAATGCAAATTATTGAAATATATCAAGTGCAGTGCTTTGATGTGTCGCGTCAACTCATACATCAACAAGAAGTTTAATTATCCTCTCCCTCGCGGACTTAACTACACCTGCCTTTGACTGTATGACAGGTTGGCCACACACCTGTCGGGCCCACCTGTCATACACGCAAAGGCAGGAGCGTCCCTCCCTCGCCCATGAGCGTGGTGGCTCGCAAGACTAGGAGAAGCTTTCGCTACACGCTCTCCCTCCCGCACGCGGTGGACATACAGCAGTTCAATCGGTGTCAGATGGCCCGAAGAGTACTGTAGTACTCCTCCAGTTCAGTAGTACTCTATCATTGTTTGACTTCCCGAAGAGGCGAAGAGCCAAGCACAGCACGGACGCTTGTGTGGCAGTTTCATGTGTAGAGTACTACTAGTCTAGGATAGCATGTATCGTGCCTGTAAGCTTAAAATCGTTGGGGTCGGCTCCATGCTATGTGGCCGTCTCGAAGTTTTTTTAAAAAAAATAAAATAGTCTTTTGGCCCTACCTCTCACCCTGGTGATTGTAGTTTGCACGCTCATCTGGTCAAGACAAGAATATACATTTTAATTTGTTTTTTTCAAAAAGAGGGGACTCCCCGGCCTCTGGATCAGAACGATGCATACGGCCACATATATTTTAATTTGTGGTGGGTAAATGTTAGAGGTTGTAGCAAATATATTGTACATTGCGGGTCTTTCAGCCAAGTTTAGAGGCAAGCATGTGGGGCCAGTGCTATGATGTGTCGCGTCAACTCGTACAACGAGGAGAAGCTTGATTTTACTACTACATGCCTTCTCCCTCGCCCGTGCGCGCGGTTGCTCGCAAACGAGGACAGGCTTTTGCTTAGTAGTACTTCTACAACAAGCTATCCGCCCCGCTCGCGGTGGACAAACATGCAGCAGTGGATTCGGCACTGTAGAAGTAGTAGTAGTAACATCATTGTTCATCTTCTCGAAGAGGCGAAGAGCCAAGCGCAAACCGAACGTTGCAGTTGCGAACATTGGAGCACGCATATAGCCAGGCTCTTGCATGAGACAAAATTGCTATGTGAGCCCACTATTGTACTAGTACGTACAACTACTTGCTAGTATAGCCCTGTAAACCAGAAAGGAGTATTTGCCCTTCTAGAGATTTCCACAAGTGACTAGACTACACTGACACGGAGTACACATGGAGCAAAATGAGTGAATCTGCACCGTAAATAAATACGTATCGTTTTCCTCTCCGAGGTGCACAATATTGAGTATACTGACTAGTCTCTTTTTGACACGCATTTACGTTTTTTTGACACAGTACAGACGCAAGCACTCATATACACGCGCATACACTCACCCCTATGAATGCACACACGCACGACACTATCATCTTGAAATTTACGGAGTCACCATAGGCTCCTCGTCATCGAGGGGTCCATAGGTGCTTGAATGCCAAGGAGGGAGAGGGTAGCGGTTCCCGAGACATTGAACAGTCAGTGATGCATCCTCAATTACATGCAAAGGGAATTAATTGGAGAAGCAGAATAGAGCCAGCATGATGTGAATGCAACAGAGTTTGGAATCTCATATAATAAAGGCACCCCACCACTCCAATCCATCTACTCCCAAGTCTCTGCGCAACCACTACTCACTCCAATCCAAGACCAACTGACCAGAAGCCACAAGCACCTATGGAGGCGATGGACGCGAGCGGCAGTCGGCTGTGCCAAATCATCCAAGGCGCCGGCCTGCGGCCCCACACGGTGCAGCGTTTCCAGAAGGTGCTGGCGACCGCAGGCATCATAGCCCTCGCCGACGCCGGCTTCGCCTCTCGCATGGATGACACGATGGTCAACTCCATCCGCAAGTTCACTGTCGTCAAGAAGCGCGCGGACGACCTTGCCGTACTGCTCTAGCCCGTGCGCCCAGGCTCCTCATTGCTTGCCACCCTCATCGGCCTCCATGGTGACGAACTCTTTCAAGCCCTGGTGGCCCTGCAGGTGCCGGAGGTCGCGACGAACAATGTGCACCTCGAGGCCACGCTCGCCACACAGTGCCTCGCCATGCAAGAAACTGCTGACCTGCACATCCACGTCCACGAGGAAATCGTCTACATAGGCCACTACAAGGCAAGCGAGGACAGAAAGACATTGGCCTTCTTCCAGCGGCTGGAATCTTTGGACGCCATTGTTCAGAAGCACGTCGACCTGGTCATGAAAGCCGCTGCTACTTAGGCGCCGTCCGGTGGGCCGGCGCCCTGAGTCGAGGAGCTGGACGTCGTCGATGTATGCATCTCTTCTTCTTGCCTCCTGTAACCAGCACTGCATTGCCTCGTGGCCTTAATGTTTTATTAGTATAGTACTCCCTCCGTTCCCAAATATAAGTCTTTTTATAAAGATTCCAGCAAGTGACTACTACATACGGAGCAAAATGAGTGAATCTACACTCTAAACTATGTCTACATACATCTGTATGATGTATTCCATTTGAAATAGTATCTAAAAAGGCTTATATTTAGTAACGGAGGGAGTATATGGCCTTTTTATTCCAGTCGTAACATTTTCACTGTGAGGTGGAGCCACAGTTGAAGAAACCCACCCCGCCCACCGGAGTATGGACGAGGGAGGAGAGCTAGCTGTAGCATGGACGCTATTGTCAGATGGGACTCGTGTTTATAGAATAGGAGTACTGAGCACTCGTGCCTCTTTTTTTTTGAGGGAAAAATTAGTCATATGTCTAGTACCACTAGTTGGGTGCGTGCGACCTATAGCTGTCATCACTTTAGGTCTCCTTTTCGAACTGCAGCTATGCTTCACAGTACATATTTTTTCACGCATTTATCCTCCTATATCTACTCCTAGGCTGTTCCATGTGCTCCCATTCGCCGACATGTGGGGCATAGAGCATCTGGGTCGTAGTGCATGCACGACTCGGAGCATATGCCGGGGTACTTTACATTTCAGACCTCATGAATTACATGCAAACCCCCCGCAGAAGAATAAATAAATGAATGAATTACTACATGAAACCGGATTATTTTCGTGGCTAAAAAATGACCGATCCTAAACCCGTCTAAGGGCCTCTTTGACTTTTCCTGCAAAAAAGGGCGTCTTTGATTCACAGGATACTGAAAACACGGGAATGGGGAAAGTATGATGGCGATGAACCGAGAGGAGGAGAACTCTAACTCAGTTAGAGGTTAGAGTTAGATTCTAACCCTGAACTAACTCTAAACCAAAGAGGTGTATGGATAGCAGGGTTAGATTGACAATAAATGCTCTTTCTCAATCATTTTACTACTTTGGACCCTATTTCCTGCCGGATTTGGTGTGGCCGGCTCTTCTGTGGCCTCCTCCCACTCACAATTGACATAAACGAACCATCTATACAAATCAAGCATGCAAAACATGATAATTGTTTACTTTGTCCATACAAATGAGATATCCCACTTAAACATACAAGTCGTCAATCAAGCTTCACAAAATAAAAAAACACTTCATGAAACAAAGCATGAGCTAACTCATCATGGAAGTCAATCACGATAGGGAGGGAGCCCGGGGCCCCTCACGCACCGAGGGAGGAGCTCGCCATCGTCGCTCTGGAGGAAGGCTCTGTAGAGCCCAAGCCCCGGGAACCCCTACGACGCCGGCCCTTGCGAGTTGAGGTCGACACCAGCATGGGTAGCAGGGCTGCTTGCCGCCGACTGGGAACTTAATCTTTGGGCCTCTAGAAATAATGCAAGCTTGTAACTAAAATACCTAGAAAGGTGAACTGAATCTTTGGGCCTCTAGAAATAATGCAAGCCTGAAACTGAAATACCTAGAAAGGTGAACTGAATCTTTGGGCCTCTAGAAATAATGCAAGCCTGAAATTGAAATACCTGGAAAGGTGAACTGAATCTTTGGGCCTCTAGAAAGATGTATTACCTCCTCAAGCAACATCAAACAATTCCATGCGTGCACCACAAATCTATACCAAGTTTGATCAGGATCTACTTTTCCAAATCAGAATTAGCGCTAGAGCAAGCAAGATCAATGATATGGTCATGAGAAAGAGAAGGAACGAACAAACTCACCCCTCTCACGACCTCCCTGGTAGATGCGCTGTCGCCGTGCACGACTTAGGGAGAAAAACGACTGGTGAAGGTGGAGCGGGGCGACCTTCGAAGGCCGGAGGGAGAGGGTGGCCGGAGTAGGGCCGCCAGAGGAGAGAGAGGGCGAGCGGGGCTTGGCCGGGTAGCCCTATGGGGAACAGAGAGGAGTTGTGCGAGAGGGGGGGGCGATCTGCTGTGGGCAGGGGAGATATTTTAGTTCTCTTTTAGTGGGCCCGAGGATAACTAACCCAATTAGAACCTCTCCACTTGGCTAGTTTTTTAGCTTGGTTAGAGAAAATAGCTCAAACTAACCCCTCTTTGTTTCGATAATTTGAGGCTATTTCAACCCAAACTAGCTCTAACTCAGGGACCCAAACAAAGAGGAGTGTTACTGTACATGCTACAGTGTGGACCATAGCACATTGTTTTTTGTGGCCATATCACCTCATTGTTTTCTACTGCTGGTTCACTGGGCTACCGTTGTTCGCACTGCTGGTTCACTGGGCTGCCGTGGTTCGCACTGCTGGTTCACTGGGCTGCCGTGGTTCGCACTCCTCCGACCTGAATAGTAGTAGTACTAGTATATACCGCATCATTCTTTGCTCCTTCTTACTACTCTGACATGTGGGAGATCCAGCATCTGGGTTGACGTGTCATGCACCAGATTAGAGCGCGGAACGGAAGGGGGGCATCACCCCGGTCGGAGCACCAGTAATTGATGACTATAGTGAGTGGTCATATCACAAGTCTTTCCAGCAGTAACGCACCGTCAAATCGCACAGCCCGACCTTTCCAGCAGTATGTTTGAGAATCCGCCACTCGCTCACCCTCCTCGCCTCTCTGTCAAACCGCCTACCCGAAAACTGCCGCGCGTACTGCCCGGGAAAAGCCCCGCCCTCAACTTTTAACTATGCGAAAATAGTTCGAGCTTGTTCGTTCTATATAAATACAGTACTTACTGTATGTTTATTCACCCGTGGGGTTGTTCAATGAATGGAGGGGCAGGGGAGCACAAGTGAACAATACTGTAGTACTACTAGTAGTAAGTAGGAGTCGTACAGTAGTCACCTTAAATAGAGAGTTTCTTTTCTTTAATGCCACGTACACAAATTGAAACGCTTGTTGTGGAGAGAAAAAAGATAATCACTCCACTATATATGGACGCAGGGGCCTGAGCGCTTGCTTTACTAGGGTTGCTCTCTTCATTCTCTCATCCTCTCCAGATATAAACAAGACAGCGGTAGCGACATTTTCTCTCTGCTCACCGCTGGTCACAGATCCGGCCGGATCCCTTCGGCCGGTGTGTGTAGAGGACTAAAAGGTGCATCGTTCACGCGGTCATCGCCGCCGAGGGAGGAAACCCACAGCTGCCGGAGGGGCCCGATCCTCTGCCCGTGCCGTTCTCTCCGACACAGCGCCGGCTCGGGAGGTCCTCCGACCCTTCTTCCTCCCTGCCGTATTGTCCGCAGATCCGACCTGCCGCCGCCGACATCCCGGCGACCCTCAGGTATAAGTTCTTCGAAAGCGGCCTTGCTCTACTGCCCCAGCTCCCCACGTGTCTGCATGTGCATCTTTTTCTACTCCCATCAGCTCTTCCAAAGCCACCTAAATTTTTAGTATTATTAGAGGTAAAGCTACTTCATGCATTCGAATCTAGGGCTTTGTTCAAACAACGAAGAAAGGGGGGAAGTTGTAGCATGAATCTAGGACTTGATTCAAAGAGGAAATAATATGGTGAAAGTAGTAGAGACCGGATACCCAACCGGTCTCTTGGTTGAAAAGGGAAATAATGGGAAAACGCAGTACAAACTGGATAAGGAACAGATCTATTATTGGTTGAAAAAAGGATAGAAAGTGGCGGCTGGTGGACAAGTCAACAGAGTATGTCCAGGATTAGATTTGCTGCCATCACATAGTAAAAGGTCTCCAGGATTAGATTTGCTGCCCTCACATAGTAAAAGGTCTCAGGATTAGATTTGCTGCCCTCACATAGTAAAAGGTCTCCAGGATTAGATTTGCTGCCCTCACATAGTAAAAGGTCTCCAGGATTAGATTTGCTGCCCTCACATAGTAAAAGGTCTCCAGGATTAGATTTGCTGCCCTCACATAGTACAAGGTCTCCAGGATTAGGTTTGCTGCCCTCACATAGCATGAACAAACTCGGCATCACCACTTTATGCCTCCTTGTAGGTACATTGTGCTGATGCGTCCACTGTCGCATGTCCTTATACCAACCTTTTGCTGTTGTTAATGTAAGGGCGCATGTAAAATGAAGCGATCACACTGTTACCTTAGGGACATGTCTAACCAGTGTTATTGTTAATCTAATGCCTCCAGTGATAAGATGCAATTAAACTGTGTTACAAATGGCACTCCTGCTGTTTTCCCCAGTATGATAAGTAAGTTGCTCCTTTACGCTGCTGAGTGTCCTGGTGTCCCCACGGTCCCATGCCCTTAAACCAACTCTTTAGCTGCTGTTGATTTACTGTGTCTGGTAAACAAGCAATGCCACCATTAAAGTAATCCCATATTTGAGGAATCTCATTGTTGATCGTAATGCTTCTGGTAACATGAAGCATTGCTGACGTTTTAAAATTTCTACTGTCCTTGCGTGATTGCCATGAACATAATTAAGATGCTTCTTTTCATTTTGTATATGTTTCGTATATTCTTATTGACCAGCAACTGTTTACTTTCTATCTTTTTGTGCAGATAGGGATATCCATTTCACCTTGTTGCTATTGTGACCTTTTGGTGAACTGCACAAAACACTTTTTTTGGAATGAGTGTCTTGTGCAGTTCAACTAAAATGTCACGTGGGCAACATCTCTCAATTTTGGTGGAACTGCACAAAATGGTGATTGGAGTTTCCAAAATCTCCGTCAAGTTCTGCTGGTAATCTCGTGCAACATTTTATTAGCCTTTGCAAGATGGAGCCGTCACTGTCACCACAATGGCACTTTATTTTAGTGGAACTGCACAAAAGGATAAGAAAATTATAGTTGCACCTTACATGAGCCGGACAGCCAACCTTAATGTTCCTCAATTTTAGTGCAACTACTAAAGAAGAACCTGCCAGCTCACGAGAGCAAGTACTTCTTGCTAGCTGAATGATGCAATCTTTGCTTCATTTCAGGTGAACTGCAGAAAAAGGCGCATGAATTGAATCATGGAACTCCAGGCAGACCTCATCCTAGTGGAGCTGCAGGTTGAGTTCAAGGAGGCCACTATTAAAGCGAAATCATGCTCTCTCCTTGTTTGTGCTGTGCAAACAGGAATACTCAACTACAGATGTTGTGACGGTCAAGAGCATTCGCCAAGTTCTTCGATTGTATGACATGGCTAGCCAAGATGGATTTAATCCCGATATTCACTTTATCAAAAGGCTCTAATGGGTTGGTTCTGAATCTTGCAAGCTGGGAATCAATGAGATGTGTAGGCATCTTTGTTGTACTTATTATTTGAATCTTATTTGTTGGTTCTGAATCTTGCAAGCTGGGAATCAATGAGATGTGTAGGCATCTTTGTTGTACTTACTATTTGGATCTTATTTGTTGGTTCTGAATCTTGCAAGCTGGGAATCAATGAGATGTGTAGGCATCTTTGTTGCACTTATTATTTGGATCTTATTTGTTGATTCTGAATCTTGCAAGCTGGGAAACACGGCATGATGATGCAGAGGACAACAACCATAACAAACAGTTCAAACTTGGTAGTATTATCTTTGTGAAAGTGCAAAAAATGTGTTGATCGTGTGCGTCCTGAGAATAATAATTCTAATTGTTATGCATGTTGATCCTATGGCACTGATAGAACGAGCCAATGCATTGCTTGATTTAAGTATAAATTTCTATTAGAGCTAATTAAATTTAAGTAAAGTGACCACTAACTCCTATTATTACAGTACCAATAGAGACCCGCTCGTGAACCTACGTGTAGCCGGAGTAGGTTTCTTAATGGAGGCGTTTGAATGCGCCGAGGGTGCATCTTCTTCCGGGCGTGCAGCAGACGAGGGAGGGGTAGTAACTGTTGTCGCCTGTACACACTCAGCTTACTGTTGAATCCAGTTCCCCAAGAGCTGAAAAACGAACTGCTGCAGCCGCCTACACACTCATTCACTCGAAGAGACTCCAATGGTGATCCGAGGGGTGATCCTGCTGGATATGGACTTCAGCAAGGAGTTCCCCTTTGAGTTCGCCGTTTTGTCCTATGGCTGCACCAAGTTGAATGTGATGTACACAAATGATACAAACTCCGTGAAGCTCTGCCTCGCCTCAGTCCTATGGCTACACAAGGTCCTGGTGCATTCGCCCGTTTCATCGGCAGCGCCGACTACACCTTCGCTATGGTGGAGAGAAGGAAGAATGCGATGATTCGACCATCTGGTGCAACAAGCTTGTCGACATCCAGAAGCAATACAAGACCATCAGCAACGGGTAGGAGAAGGACTCCGTGGTTGACCTCGCTGAGACCATCATCGACCCCTGATACGCCAACATGAAAGAAGACGACCTGAACACGTGCGAGGTACCTCTGAATCTATCCTACATAACCTACGCGGCCAAGGACGCATACGCTGCTACGACATGTACAGGCAGATCTTGGACATGAGGGTGTGTCTGCTTCCCGTAACCGACGAGTACACGGACAGCCGCAGCATCATGATCAAGCATGCCAAGAAGGTCTAGATGTTATACTTTATCTGTTTATAAGCACCTTTATCATCTTTGTGTTTCATGAATTAGCCTATGTGTCGTAATTATCTGTTTTGTCCAAAATATTTCTTTTAAGAACCCATTAACCTGATTGCGTTTTTAGCGGCTATTTGCTTATGTATGTAACTACTTCACTTGTCCGTTAAAAAAACTAGTTCACTCAGCTGTCGTGCTTTGAATCTCCTTCCTCCCAACATATTCCCCTCCTCAGGTGGACCCAGCAGGTCTCTGAATTTTCTCCCACTTTCTTTTTCGATGTAAACTGAGTTTTCTCCCAGTACTTTTCCCTAGAACCAACTCAACTGTCCCACGTCTAGCCTAAAAATAATAATACCCCACGTACTATTAACTCATCAAATTTAAATGATATTTTATTTCGTAAGTTGAAAGTTCTTACAAAATAATAATAATAATTGTTTATATATAACTTGGCAAGTTAACTCCTAGTGATTGCGTACATAAGCTTGCAAAGATTTTACTGACCAATGCAGTAATAGACGTGCAATCATGTGTTTATGTTTTTATAACATTTCTCCGTCTAGCCCAACATGATATTTTCACCCAGCCCAGCAAGTCCGCGGATTTCGAGAAAAATGCAAATGGGATTTAAACGGGCTGCATAGATGCTACATCATTGTTTCACCCAGCCCACCAAATGGACTAAAAAACAAATGGACTGGCTGACATGTGGGCCAGTAGGTCGAAGCCTAAGAAGGCGTTGGATTTACATCCAACGGCCGGCATTCTTCTTCAATCTCTCGTCTTCTTCCCCCAGCGCTGCCGGAACCGCCTGCTCCAGCCTTCGGCGTCCAGCGGCGTTGTTTTGCGCTCCTCAGCGAAACGCTACCCCGCCGACGGCCAGGCCATCCCTCCACTCCGCACCTCCTGTTATTCTCTGCCGAGTGTAGGCCCACCCCGCACCCGAACCAGTCAAGTTTCCCACTCCTCTCCATCTGTGACTCCACTGATGCGTCTTCCCCATCTCCGGGTCATTCCAGTCTGGGGCCTCGCCGTCGTCCATCGCCTCGGTGTGCTTGGCGCGGCGTGGTCAACATACGAGAGTCATGGAAGAGGACTGTACGTGGAGAGCCTGACGGCTGGGACCCACGATGTCCATGGTCACACGCAAGGAAAGTTGCTCCTTATTACGCACTGTACGTGGACTCTACGTGGGAAGGGCTTCTGTATTTCGCGGAAAAATGTTCTCCCCACTGACAGGTCGGACCCACCAGCTATATCTTCGCACGCAAGGAAGTGCCTCCTTATTACGCACAAAAAAATGAATACCCCCTGCTAGCTGGGACCCACCATAGTGGGTGGCTGACTTGTGGGCCTACTAAGTTGACGAGGAGGGAGGGCTTTGTCAACTTAGTCAATATGAACGATTCTAGCTCCAGTGATTGTACGATGTCCATCCAACGACCATAGTGCTTCTTCAACCTCTGGTCTTCTTGCTCCAGCCGCCCAAAGCAGTGCCGGTCGGGCTGTGTGCTCCTGCCTCTCGTGGCCGGCTGTGATGCCACGGAGGCCTCACCGCCCCCTACTACTCCCACCGCTGGCTCAGGGAATCCTTCTACTCACCCACACCCCCTGTTATTCTGCGGCGACGGCAGCCTCACGCCGCAGCCGAACCAGTGAACCCTCGTACTCCTCTCCGCTTGGGCATCCACTGCCGCGTCTTCCCCGTCTCCGTGTCGTCCCCTTCCTAGGCCTCGCCGTCGTCCACCACCGTGGTGCTCTTCGCGCGGCGTGGTCAATGTGGTCAAGGAACGACTTCCATCGGAAGAGTCCTGTACGTGGAGAGGCTAACAGCTGGGTCCACGGCCACATCACAGTTTTTTTGCGATTTGCCAAGTAAGTTGCTTTGTCAGGCCTGTTGGGCTGCAAATCTTTCAAGACGAGGAGAGCTTCATTCGGCTGGCCGAGAAAATGGACTATCAGTAATGAGAAATGGGATGTACATTTTTAAAACACATCAAACCGGCAATTAGTTTCAAATATCTTTTATCCATTTCGAGATTTTAAATTGCATTTATTTTTATGCATGGACAATTTGTTGGATTTTATATTGATATACATTTATTTTTAAAATCATTTTGAATGTGACTCGAAATTTCAGGATTAAAAACAGTTCGGACCGCACCGAAATATGCAAAATTTCGTATAATTTTTTAACCGTGGCCACAATATGGGCTGTAATGCCAACAATAAGAATATGAGCTCCAAAAAAACCTTAAGAATTAGCAAATGGGCTGTAAATTATTAGAAATAATGGCAGATGGGTTGTATGTTGTTTTCCACATATTTGAGGATTTCCTAAAAAAAGGTTGACGCACAAGCAGTGACTGTCGGATTTCCATCCAACGACCGTCGTGCTTCTTCAATCTCTGATCTTCCTGCTCCAGCCGCTCAAACAAGCGCCGGAGGGACTGCCTGCTCCCTCCTCCCCGCGGTTGGTTGTGCTGCCGCGCAGGCCTCACCGCCCCACCATACTCCCATCGCTGGCCTAGCCATCCCTCTACTCACCCACACCTGCTGTTATTCTCCAGTGATGGCAGACGAACCAGTAAACCTCGTACAGTCGTACTCCCCTCCGCGTGGGACACAACTGCCGAGTCTTCCCTGCCTCCATGTCGTTCCCTTCCTAGGCCTCACTGTCGTCCACCGCCCTGGTGCTCTCAGCGCGGCCTGGTCAACATGGTCAACGACCGACATGCATCAGAAGTGGACTGTACGTGGAGAGGCTGACTGCTGGATCCAGGACCGCACGCAAGGAAATGCCTCCTTATTACGTGCAAAATAATGATTCTTCCACTTGACATCTGGGACCCACCGAAAGGGCCTCTATATTTTGCGCAAAAAACGTTACCTCCGCTGACAGCTTGGACCCACCAGCTATATCTTCGCACGCAAGGAAGTGCCTCCTTATTACGCAAAAAAATGAATACTCCCCCTGCTAGCTGGGACCCAGTATAGTGGCAGGCTGACTTGTGGGCCTACTAAGTTGAAGGGGACGGAGGACTTCGTCAACTTAGTCAATACTCCAGTGACCGTACGATGTCCATCCAACGGCCGTAGTGCTTCTTCAACCTCTGGTCTTGGTTCTCCAGCCGCCCAAAGCAGCGCGGTCGTGACGCATGCTCCTGCCTCCCGTGGCCGGCTGTGATACCGCGGAGGCCTCGCCGCCTCCTACTACTCCCACCGCTAGCCAGGCCATCCCTCTACTCACCCACACCACCTGTTATTCTGCGGCGACGGCAGCCTCACACCGCAGCCGAACCAGTGAACCCTCATACTCCTCTTCGCATGGGCATCCACTGCTGCGTCTTCCCCAGCTCCGTGTCATCCCCTTCCTAGGCCTCGCCATCGTCCACCGCCGTGGTGCTCTCGGCACGGCGTGGTCAATGTGGTCAACGATCGACTTCCATCAGAAGAGTACTGTGCGTGGAGAGGCTGACAGCTGGGTCCACGGCGGCCGCAAGGAAGTGCCTCCTTATTACGTGCAAAATTATTATTCCTCCACCTGACAGCGGGGACCCACAGGACGGGCCACCATATTTTGCGAAAAAACGTTTCCCCCTGACTACTGGGACCCACAAACTACACCTTCGCACGCAAGGAAGTGCGTCCGGGCAAAAAAAAACGATTCGCCCCCCTGACTGCTGGGACCCACCAACTACATCTTCGCATGCAAGGAAGTGCCTGACAGTCGAGACCCACCTGGTCGAAGCGTACGTAGCATTGTCATTCTGGTCGCGAACGTGTAGGTACATATATACTGGTCGATGTAGAGGCGCGCACATGTCATAGGAGAGGCGCGTACGTGTCGTAGTAGAGGCTTGCACGTAGCATGTACACGTACGTACATCGGCCAGGGTGCAAGAAAGAAAATACGGCCACGTATGTGTATATATGGGCAGGGTCTCGAACGCCTACTCGCGCCTACATACAGCCAGGGCTCGTGTACATGGCTGGGTCGGAACGGAGAAACAACGTCGTTGTCGTGTTCATGGGGAGGCAACGGAATGCGTCGTGTTCATGGGAAAGCAACGGAATGCGTTGTGTTCATCGGGAGGCAACGGAACGCGTGGGAGCCAACCGGCTGGGTCGGAACGGAATGCGTCGTCATGTTCATCGGGAGGGCTTGGACAGAACAGGCGATGGAAACGAGGCCTGGCATACCGCAGAACGGAGGAAATGGCCTTGTATTCGACCGACCACATTCGAAATGGGATCATGTTCATTCGGAGGGGTCTGCCGTACCGCAAAACAGAGGAAACGAACCTCCTACAGTCGAAACGGGGGTCCTGTTGTTCGGGAGGGGTGTGGCGTACCGCAAAACGGACAAAACGGACTTGTGTTGGAGCTCTATGGTCAAAACGGGGGTCCTGTTCATCGGGAGGGGTGTGGCGTACCGCAAAACGGGACTCCACGGGATACTGTTCATCTCCACCGTCGACCTCCTCCAGCCTCCACGGGCTACCGTCGACCTCCTCTAGCCTCCATGGCCTCTTGTTCATCCAGCCTCCATCGTGCGCTACTCCACCGGCTATTGTTCAACCACCCCTCCATGGGCACCCCTCCACCGTCTACTGTTCATCCAGCCCTTGACGGGGTCGTCCTGTTCATCCAGCCCTCCACACCACGGGGTCCTGTTCATCCAGAGGAAACGCCACCGCTCACTATTGATCAAATGCCCCCCCCCCCGCAATGCTCACTGTTCATCCAGAGAGGCAGCATCGATCGGCTTCAGTTAGCAGCAGTAGCGAAGGAATCGCTCGATCCGATTCAGTTAACAGTCATCGATCGATCGCTCGGGTTCAGTAACGCGTAGCCTGCAGTGCAATCGCTCGGGTTCAGTTAGAGCCCAACGCCCTCGCTCGGGTTCAGTTAGAGCCAACGCCTCCCACACACGCGCGTACATGTACGAGAGAAACGCGCATCACTCGGCCCCCGACCACCCACCATAACCGGGAACTCCCCGAAATTTTCCTCGCCCTCGCTTCTACCATGGTTTTTTTCGTCATGGACGGCCCAAAGAATGTCATGCAGCTGCTTCTCCGGCCCGGCCAGAATGAAAAGCCCATTTTCTGTCATGATTTTTTGTCATAGAAGTAGGAGCCCACCACATCTATGATGATACCGGGTATTATCACAATTATCATCATAGAAGTGTCATATGTATGATAGAAAAAAAAACCGTTCGGCCCAAAATGTCACGGATGTGTCTTTTTTTTGTACTGTCCACTGGCATCACATTCAAGCTCCAAAGTCTTCTTAAAATCAGGAAATTGGAGTAAAGGAGCATGTGTCAACTTATCTTTCAATACCATGAAGGCTTCTTCCTGTTCGGTACCCCAAACAAAAGGCACATCCTTCTTTGTAAGCTCATTGAGAGGTGAGGTAATGGTGCTGAAATGTTTCACAAAACGCCTATAGAATCCAGTGTTGCCAAGAAAACTCCTCACTTGTGTGACTGTTTTGGGCTGCGGCCAACTCTTAATCGCTTCAATCTTGGCTTTATCAACTTCAATACCCTGTGGAGTAACAATATAGCCAAGAAAAGATACTCGGTCGGTGCAAAAGGTGCACTTCCCAAGGTTACCAAACAAACGTGCATCACGTAAGGCAATAAAAACAACATGTAAATGTTCCTCCAAAGATCTGCTATAAATCAGTATATCATTAAAATAGACTACCACAAATTGTCCAATGAAAGCACGTAAAAGTTCATTCATTAATCTCAGGAAAGTACTAGGTGCATTAGTTAATCCAAAAGGCATGACTAACCACTCATATAATCCGAACTTAGTTTTAAATGATGTTTCCCATTCGTCTCCCAATTTCATATGAAATTGATGGTATCCACTATGCAAATCAACTTTGGAGAATATTGTAGAGCCACTAAATTCAGCAAGCATATCATCTAGCCTTGGAACATGATGACGATAACGAATAGTAATATTATTAATGCCTCTACAATCAACACACATACGTGATGTACCATCCTTTTTTGGCACTAGTATGATAGGAACAACACAAGGACTAAGAGATTCACGTATATAACCTTTGTCGAGCAGCTCCTGTACATGACGCATAATCTCCTTCGTCTCCTCTAGATTGGTACGGTATGGCGCACGGTTTGACAGCGAAGCACCGGGAATTAAGTCAATCTGATGCTCAATCCCTCGAATGGGTGGTAATCCGAGTGGCACGTCTTGTGGAAAGACATCAGTGAACTCCTGCAAAATGTTAGAGACAGTAGGAGGCAAAGAGGAAAGTACATCCTCAAAAGAAAATAATGCCTCTTTGCACACAAAAGCATAGCAAACAAATTTGCTGGAATCTAGATCATCAATATCAGATTTGGTGGCAAGTAAACATGCACTTTTCAATTTAATTTCAGAAGCAACACTAGATGATTTATTATTAGGCTTCATTTGTTGCAAAAATTCTTTTGCCATAATCTAATTTTCACTCTTAATTTTCTCCTATTTTGCTTTATTAGCTCTATTAATATCATCATTCAAAATAGACTCAGGAGTCATAGGAAGCAAAGTAATATTTTTATCCTTATGAACAAGAGTATACAGATTTTTTCTACCATGGTGTACAGAATTTTTATCAAATTTCCATGGTCTACCGAGTACTAAGGAACATGCTTGCATAGGTACCACATCACAATCAACATAATCAGCATATGTAGAGATACTAAAATGCATTCGAACAATACGTGTTACCTTAACCTTGCCGCTGTTGTTGTACCATTGGATGTAGTAAGGATGTGGATGTGGACTTGTGGTGAGAGATAGCTTCTCCACCATCTCTATGCTAGCCAAGTTGTTGCAGCCCCCTCTATCTATGATGACGTGCACAGAACGTTCCTTCACAACTCCCTTTGTATGGAACAAATTATGCCTCTAATTGCTCAGCTTGTGTGACCTGCACACTCAAAACACGTTGAGAAACTAAACATTCATACCTGTCAGCGTCTTCAGGAGCCATGTATTGCATCTCATGATTAGAACCATCTCCATCGTGTTCTTCACTTGTAATAAGAGACAAAGTCTCCTCATCATAGTTACTAGCGGACTCATACCCACCATCCTCAGTAGCAATCATCACATGCTTAGATGGGCATTCTCTCGCATAATGACCTCCACCCTTGCAACGATGACAAATAATATCATGTGTTTGCCCTTATGATGCCATGGATGAAGAAGAGATCTATACGGGACCAGAAGATGTACTCCTTGCAGATGGTAGTGGTGGTGCCTGTTTTCTTGTATCTCAGTTGGAATTGGCGGCTAAAGTCAGTGGTGCTGTAGTAGGACGTGTGGGAGTAGAGGATTCATGCAGTGTCCATGATGAAGGTCGACCTGCAGAAAAGTTAGTTCGCGCCAATGCCTATCGATCCTGCACTTCACGTTCAGCTTTACAAGCAAGATGGAGTAAACGAGTGATATTATGATACTCCTTATACTCTAGAATGGTCTGAATCTCTTTAACGTGCAAGCATAACTTCATTCTCCTCAACAATACCACATCTAATCATGCCAGTTTATAATTCCTGATAATATTCTTCTTTAGAATTTTTTCCTTGTCTTAAACGTTGCAATTTTTGAAGCAATTCACGTTGATAATATGGTGGAACCCAACGAGTACGCATTGCAGTTTTCAAAGCAGCCCAAGTAGTTGGAATAGGATACAATCTACAATGTTCAGACCACCAAACAGAAGCAAAACTAGTGAATTCACAAACAGCAGTAGCAACACGTCTCTCCTCGGGATATTGTAAGCATGTGAAACATTGTTTAGTTTCTAACTCCCAAGTAAGATATACATTAGGAATATGGTCATAATCTCGTACCTGAGGTGGTAGTGCAGGCCTACCATTGCGATTATATGCCTGTGGACGACCTGGTGCTGGTGGTTGCACGTAGTTCTAATTTTGATCAACCTCATCCTCGTAATCGCCTGCATAATTGTCATCCTCCTCGGCACCAGCAGCAGCAGTAGTAGGAGCCAAAGAAGCATCAGCAGTAGGTACAACAGCACCAGAAGTTTGGCCATCCTCAAGAGGAACATGCTTCGCTCGTCCAAACTGATTCAAAAGGGGGTGTTGTTGTTATCGTTACAGAGGTGCAATAGGTGCAGCCGGTGGTGGTTGGGGAAGACGCTTGAGAAATTCATTAAACTTGTTATCCAGCTTTGTCTTGAATGACTTCTCCATGGCATCTATCTTCTCAATAGCCGCTTCAAATCTGTTTAGCACATCTCCCACCTGTCCGCTCATCATTTGCTGTAATTTATCATGCAACTCCTTGTTCGTCATGTTCTCCCAGTCAATCTCGTCAGCTTGTGGTCCTGCCATGGTTAGCATCAATAGAAACACACAAGAATATGATCCTACAGACTACTAGAAAGGGGCGGGTGTCACAAATCCGTCAAGCAAATCTCAGATCTTACTAGTTCTTACCAAGCAGCAGGTGGTGATCAGCAACCGTTGTAGTCAAAACTCCCAAAGCTTGGATAGAGCGATTACCAAGGAGCACACACGACGTAGATGTATGTGGAGCTGGGAAGGCTTATAATATGGTATCAAAAAGGGTCAGCAATAATCAATTCAGATATGCAAAGTTGAAGAAACGCCCAACGACGGTACTGTTCTGGTCCTAGGCTAGACCGTGCTAGAGACACGAGCCTAGAACACTAGCAAAATCACGGCGCGACACGTAATCAAGGGAGAAGCAAACTCTGAAATTTTTTCCTTTTTTTTGCTCCGCAACAATTTTTTTCGAAAAAGACTACAAATGGTCTAAAAACTGCCTAGCCAGAATTTTCCAGACTTCATTTTTTTAAAACCAGAACTATTTTTTTACTACTGATGGCACGGAAGTTGGGGAGTCCGACTTGGTCATGACTCGGAGTATGCCGCGATATGGAAATCGAAAACAAAGGAACAAATACTGGACTCGGACTAGGACTGGTGGCGGAGATGAATCTGGTGGAAACTCGGACTGGTGACGGATATATGTAGGGCGGTGGAACACGAACTGGTGGCGAATCTGTGATGGAGGTGGATTCAGTTTATCATGATGGTGGTGAATATGTGGTATATGGCAGCGGTGATGATGATGGTGGTATGTGGCAGTGGTGATGACGATGGTGGTATATGGCAGTAGTGATGATGATGGTGCTATATGACAACGGTGATGATGATGGTGGTATATGGCAGCGGTGATGTTGATGGTGCGGCGGCGGCGGCGTGACAGCTTGTGAACAGAACCCGAAACTCTAAAGGACTAGACACTAAGACCAGCAACTCGACACGATGATGCAACCGCAAATTCAGCAAAGCAAAAACTCTAAAAAGATTGTGCAAAGGCTCAGATTGGTTCGGATAGGATGAACTAACCCTATTTTTTTGGCTTTTTCGTGGACTATAGGTATAAAGAATAGACTCGATCTAAACTACAAAAACTGTAAAATCTGACCGAGCAACCTGGAAATCTGATACCACTTCATAGAGGCTAAGGTGTCCCATCATTCGATGAGATGGTGGCTATTGTTTTCTATGGGAATCGACCTTGACGATCCGACTACGAACGTGCGAGACGTCGCGCCTTAGCAATCGCTAAACCAACTCCGAGGGGTTATTGACCACGCCGGAGCACGATCAACCTGACCACGAGGGTCTGTTTTCCTGCGAGTAAACGAAGAACAAGCAAGAAACTGAGATTGCAATCTGGATATTGCAAATATAAGAGGAAAGCTTTATTAATGAAGGTGGGGTTCTAAGACGCCTTTGTCTGGTCGCTGAACACAAACAAAGTACGCGAAGTTGCTGCTATGGTGAACTTTTAATCTAAACAAAACCCAAAGTCTAAACGACACCCTAAGGGTCATATATATGGAGGAAGATGGGGGGATTTCGTGGCCCTTGAGGGAGGGGTCCTAAACCAACCCTAACTCTTGCTTCCCCACACATACGGACTCTAAAAACAGCCTATAATCAAGTATTTCAAAATTACATGGGCCTGGCCCAATAATATGGTGACGCAGCACCTAGAATAGCTTGTGGACGAAAATTATGAAGTAGAATCTTGTATATTTCGTCCAAGGTTTCATGCACTCATTATGGTGGCTTCAACGTCCTGAAATCATCACTTGTAACTCCGTTCTTGTTCCCCTTGCGCATGTAATCGTCTCCATGCTTGTTCTTGCTCCAATGTTCATCCTTCTCCAAGCTAGGCCTTCATTTTTAAGCAAAACAAATGTATCCAATTTAGACAGCATCATATTCTCATGTACATTAGAATCATTACCAAGAAATGGAAGTACCTGGTAATTTAATTGGCGTGCGTCAGCTCTTGTAACTGGTCCAGTATGTATAGCAGCAGGGGCTGTGGGTGTAACAATGGTATTGATGTCCTCATCACATCAATAACATATCTACCCTGAGAAGGTGGAATATTCCATTTTAGTTTAGGAATATGGTCATAATCTCGTACCTGAGGTGGTGCTGCAGCCTTACCATTTTGATTATATGCCTGAGCTCGACCTGCTGGTGGTGGTGTTGTTGGTTGCACGTAGTTCAAATTTTGATCAACCTAATCCTCGTGAGTGTCCTCCACCTCTGCAGTAGCAGAAGGAGCTACAGAAGCATCAACAACAGTAGCAGCGGTACCGGAGTGTCAGAACCCCGACTCGATGTCACATCGATCTAGCCGGTAACACCTCATATCACTTTGCAGCCTCACGCACGGTATCCCCACGGGTGTCGCCTTACCTTTGCCCGGGACCGTTTGCGCCTTTTGGCTCACGTATATGATAGTGTCGCTAGCATCCATATGATAAGGAGCCCGGGCTGACATGACTAGTCGTAAACCCAAAGTGGCACAGACTTACAGGGACAGGCATCCATGACCCAGCTTCGAACGTGTCGGTCATCAGCAAGTGGGTCCGGGTTGTAGCACTGGGCTAGCAGGACTCCGGTAAACCGGGCTGTAGCGGGCTAACAGGACTCCGGTACTCAAAGCGTGACATTTCCCCGAAGGGACAGACACAGGAACGAAGAAGGACACATGCCGGCCAGCCTAAGTGTTCCAGAGCAGTAGCAAGCTACCATGGCTCAGCGGTAACACTAGGAGACATTTCCCGGTAAGAGAGGCTACTAAAGATAAACAACTAGATAGTCAGATCCCACACATACCAAGCATTTCAATCATACACACAATATGCTCGATATGTGCAAATACAACGAAGCATCACAACATGACTCTATGACACAAGTACTTTATTTAAGGCTCAGGGAGCCATACATAACATACACAAAGGTACGGGTCTCACGACCCAGCATTCAAGTCATACAATCATACAAACCAGCAGCGGAAGTAACTTGTCTGAGTACAGACAACTAGTAAAATAAAAGAGGCTTGGAAAGCCTAACTATACTACGTGGTCCTTCACAAGCTCAGGGTCACCACCTGGGCCTTTAGCCTACTCGTTGATGTCAATGTGTACATAGAACCCATCAGAAGGGGTTGCAGCGTCTTATGTAAAAATGTAAATTATAGCAACATGAGTACAAAGGTACTCAGCAAGACTTACATCAGATCCTACATACATGCATATTCTCAAGAAGGGTTGGTGGAGTTATTGCAGCAAGCCAGCTTTGACTCTTGGCTAGACTATCCTACGATACTCCAACTTGAAATGGTTTTGCGCACACGAGTCCACTACTCACCACTTCAATACACTACCGAGGATCCGCCTCCGTCTTCCTACGGAAGAGCCATCCTCGGCACTCACACCTATCTTGAGGCTTTTAGTAGTTTCCATTTACTTGTCTATGAACTGTATAGGCAACCAAGTAGTCCTTTACCGCGGACGCGGCTATTCGAATAGATCATGTTAACCCTGCAGGGGTGTACTTCTTCATACATGTTTCCACCACTTAGCGTCTGCACACGACATGTGCTCGGCAGACTTCAAGCGAAAGCCGACGTGGGTGTAGACCACGACCTACCTAAACACTTAAGCCTCTAGTCCATTTGGATTAATCCGATAATTATTAGCTTTGGATATATATTGTTATATATATATAATATGGTCCAAAAATTATGCCATTTATAAAGGAGCTCTGGATTAATATAACTAGCTTCCATAAAAATTGGCATAAGTAAATAAATTGATTTAGTATTAACAAATGTCAGAAAAATTAGAAAAGAAAACAAAAAGGGGAAAACCCTACTTGGACTACTTGGAGCCTAACTCCTGTGCAGCCCAGCGGCCTAGCAGGCCGGCCCAGCCAGCAAGCGGCCCAGCCCGCCTCCTCCTCTGTTGTCTTCTCCCCCTCGCCAAGCAGCTGCGTGCCGCGCGCACCGCCGCGCCGCGCCACCTCCTTCCTCCCTGCCTGCCTGTCCCCCCCCTCGTCGCTCTGGACGATCCCGCGCGACGCCACGCACGCCCCGCACCTCTTCTCTCCTCCCACTCGCATTCGCTCTCTCTTCCTCCCCCCTCGTTCTCTCCCGAAACCGAACGTCGTCGCCGCCGACAAGCACCACCGCGGCCACTGCCTCCCCCTCGTTCCTCCGTCGTGTCCACGCGCTCCGCCGTTGTGGGCTACGCCTCCTCGACGAGACGCACGGCGCCGGACGCCCTGGAACGCCGCCATCGCCATCGTCTTCGTCACCGGCTGCCTGAGATCGCCGACAATGCTCCGGCCGCACCAGTGCTTCCCCGGGCCCACTGGCCTGCTCGGTAACTCCGCCGTGAGCCCCTCTCCGTTTCCCCCTGTTTCCCCCTCCTCCCCGTGCTCGTTTGCCTCGTCTAGCTAGCTCAACCACCGGCCATGGCGCCGCCGGTGGTATGAGCCCAAGCCAGCCACTCCCGCGCGCGTCACCATGTCCCTGGTGACGCCAGGAGGCCGTAGGAGCCCTCCGCTTCCACTGCCGTGCACCACAACGCTGATGCCGCAAGCCGCCGAGCTCCGGCCGCCGCCGCGAGCTTTGCTCCGGCGAGCTCCGGCCTCCCCAGCTCCTCCCACCTGCCCCTCCAGGTGCGCGAGAGCCCGGGCTACGCCCCGGTGCTCTCCGACGCCGTCCCCGTGGCCGGTATCGCGGACGCCGCCTCATCCAGAGGTCACCGCCGATGACCTCGCCGGCCTGACGGGTGGGCCCCGTCGGCCAGGTGATTAGCTTAGTGCTAATCACCGTTATCTAACCCCCCCCCCCTGACACTGACAGTGGGCCCCAGTGCCACTAGCCTTTTTAATTAGGATTAAACTAACCCTGTTTAACCCCCTGACACTGACGTGTGGACCCCACACGTCAGGTTTGACCCAGTGAGCCGCAGTTGACTTGCTGACGTCATGCTTACTCAATGCTGACGCAATATATATTTGCTGGAATTATAATAAATCAGGAAATTCCAGAAATTGATTTAAACTTCAAAAATTCATATCAATTCAACCGTAGCTCAGATTAAAATAATTTATATATGAAAAATTATCAGAAAAATGTAATGCGTGAGGCCGCAAAGTGATATGAGGTGTTACATGCTAGATCGATGTGGCATTGAGTCGGGGTCCTGACAGCGTTGGTATCAGAGCCTGACTGCCTGTAGGATTACCAAGCCAAACTGGTCGAAGTTGAGTCTAGAAATTCTTTAGTTATATAAGGGAATTGATTGTGGGAAGGAACGTAAGGCTCTTTTTACTCCTTATACCTCATGGCCTTCTGATCTGAGTCATCCTATCTTTCCTACGGGGTTAAGGAACTAGGCTTTCTCTTCCGTCTATCAGGATCACGTGTTACTGCTCTGTAGTCCCATAGGATTGGTTGATCAGAGTCATACCCCAGTTTTGAGTATTTCTGGTGTAGTCTGTTTAGTATGATCTCAGAACCTTGAGTAATGCTGATGAGTATGTTACCACACCATTTTTAGTAGGATGTCTCATTTTGAGCATTTTACTGCCGTTATGTTGCTGGAATTTCCCTAGGAGTTCGAGAGATACTAATTCCTTGTCCTACATTCTACAGTCCATAGTTGATGCTAACTCCGTCCCTGGTTTCGTTTCTCAGGATGTCATCAAGTTCTATTATTCGTAGCCAGAACCATGGAGATGGTAGGAATGAGGATCCTCCCGACCCGCCTTCATTGACAGAGTTCATGCTAGAAATGGAGAGGAACAAGCGTGAGTCTAACCGTTTGTTGGCACGTATCGAGGAGAACACTGCACATCAGTCCAATAAGTCTACGACCATTCATGACTTCATTCGCTTGCACCCACCTACCTTTCATCATTCCATCGAGCCACTCGATGCAGATGACTGGCTCCGTAGCATCACTCATAAGCTGCGTTCCGCGAGCGTAGATGAAGATGACAAGGTCACTTATGCCACATACCACCTGGAAGGTCCTGCTAGTCTTTGGTGGCAGAACTATGAGGCTATGCTTCCAGCTGTCCAGATTCCTACCTAGAAGGATTTCATTGAGGCTTTTCGCGAGCATCACCTTCCTGAGGCCCTCATCGATCGCAAGAGAGAAGAGTTCTGTAGTTTCACCCAGAGTAAGATGGTTGTTGATGCTTATAGTAGAGATTTTGAGAACCTCGCTCGCTATGCCACAGAAGAAGTGTCCACGGACGCCAAGAAGCAAGCTAGGTTCCGGAAGGGTCTCAACCCCAAGTTGCGTCGTGATCTCCACCTGCATCATTGTGATACATTCTAAGCTCTTGTGAACAAGGCCATTAATGCAGAGACAGCTCAGCTCACTTACGAGGAGTCTCGTAAGCACACCCGTGAGTTGGGATCTTCTTCCGGTTCAGGCTCGCAGAAGCGCCGGATTTGGGTTCCAAACTCCGCTCTTCCTTCCGGTTATCCACCGAGGTCATCTTATGTGGTGCCTCATCCAGCTCAGTCGTATGTTTCACCCAGGCCTACTGGTAGACCGCTTGTCAGTGCGGGTCCATGTCCAACCTCAGGGACTTGCTTCACATGCGGGAAGCCAGGACACTATGCACATGACTGTTCTCAAACTAGTTATGCTCCACCCCAGCCCGAGAAGACTGTTGGCTGTGTTAAGCCATCACGCAAGATGATCAGTGTCAAGTCAGCCCCCACTGAACGTGGACGTGTGCATCACGTCTCAGCTAAAGACGCTCATGATGATCCGGATGTCGTTCTTGGTACACTCCTTGTCAATTGTCACCCAACATCAGTTCTATTCGATACTGGAGCATCTCACTCCTTCATTTCTGAAGGCTATGCTCGTTTGCACGACATTTCATTTTGTGATATGCCAACTCCACTTGAAATCCAAACCCCGGGGTCTAGATGGCAGACCACCAGAATTAGCCATGGTAATGAAATCCTTGTTGACGGACTTGTATTCCTTGCATCACTTGTAGCCCTCAAGTCCTCAGATATTAATATCATCTTGGGTATGGACTGGATGACAGCTCATCATGCCAAGATTGATTATTACACAAGATCTGTTCAGCTTACATACCCATCTGGCAAGATAGTCACTGTCTCCACTAGAGTTGCAAAGCGTCAGCTCTATTCTCTTAATGCCAGCCCTCTTCCAGACCTTGAAGATATCCCGGTAGTCTGTGACTTTCCGGATGTCTTTCCAGAGGAACTGCCAGGTGTTCCACCTGACAGAGATGTAGAGTTCGTCATAGATCTTATTCCAGGAACTGCTCCAATCTCCAGAAGACCTTACAAGATGGCACCCTTAGAACTAGCCGAGCTTAAGAAACAACTTGATGAGTCCTTGCAAAAGGGTTTCATCCGTCCTAGTTCTTCTCCTTGGGCTTGCCCCGTCCTCTTCGTCAAGAAGAAGGATGGTACGGACCGGATGGTTGTAGATTATCGTCTCGTTAATTTGGTCACGATAAAGAGCAAATATCCGCTCCCCAGGATCAATGATCTGTATGATCAGCTCGCTGGATCCTCAGTCTTCTCCAAGATGGATTTAAGGTTAGGCTACCACCAAATCAAGATCAGAAACGGGGACATTTCCAAGACAGCCTTTGTCACTCGTTATGGCCAGTACGAGTACACCGTCATGTCCTTTGGCCTAACCAATGCTCCAGCTACTTTCTCCCGCTTGATGAACTCGATCTTCATGGAGTACTTAGATAAGTTCGTCGTGGTTTACCTCGATGATATTCTTATTTACTCGAAGAACGAGGAAGAGCATGCCGAACATCTTAGACTTGTTTTAGAAAAACTCAGAGAGCACCGCCTTTATGCCAAGTTCTCCAAGTGTGAATTTTGGTTGCCAGAAGTGACCTACCTAGGCCACGTAATCTCTGGTAAGGGCATTGCTGTCAATCCCGAGAGAGTTCAGGCTGTTCTCGATTGGACTCCACCTGAGACCGTTAAACAAGTTAGGAGTTTCCTTGGTCTAGCCAGCTATTGTCGCCACTTTGTTGAAAATTTCTCCAAAGTAGCCAAACCCCTCACGGAACTTCTCAAGAAGGATAAAAAGTTCGAGTGGTCCCCACAGTGTGAGTACAGTTTTCAGGAACTGAAAAGACGCCTGACTTTTGCTCCGATACTTGTGCCACCAGATTTCACTAAAGTCTTTATTATCTACTGCGACGCCTCACGACAGGGACTAGGTTGCATTCTTATGCAGGATCGTCATGTGATTGCCTATGCATCTCGACAGTTGCATCCACATGAGGAGAATTATCCTACACATGATCTAGAGCTTGCAGCCGTAGTCTATGCACTCAAGACCTGGCGACATTACCTCCTTGGTAAACGTTGCGAGATCTACACCGATCACCAGAGTCTCAAGTATATCTTCACCCAACCGGATCTGAACCTTAGGCAAAGACGTTGGTTGGAGTTGATCACAGATTATGATGTAGGGATTACCTACACCCCAGGCAAAGCCAATGTCATGGCTGATGCTCTAAGCCGTAAATCCTATTGCAACAATCTCATGTTGCAGCAAGGCCAACCACTTCTCCATGAGGAATTTTGTAAGCTTAATCTTCACATTGCTCCTCAAGGATTCCTTTCTACCTTGGTGGCGAAACCTACTCTTGTGGATCTTATCATAGAAGCCCAGAAGCATGATATGGGGATTTCTCGGATCAAGAGAAACATTAAGAAGGGAGTTGGTGGATGTTTCTCTATGGATGATCATGGTGTTGTTTTCTTTGAGAATCGCTTGGTGGTTCCCAAGAATCAACATCTGCGACAATTGATTCTTAAGGAGGCGCATGAATCTCCTCTCACGATTCATCCCGGTAGTACTAAGATGTATCAGGACCTACGCCAGAGGATCTGGTGGACTAGGATGAAGAGAGAAATCGCTGAGTTCATTGCTAAATGTGACGTTTGTCGTCGTGTTAAGGCAGAGCATCAAAGACCTGCTGGCACCCTTTAGCCTTTAGCTATTCCTGAATGGAAATGGGATAAAGTTGGTATGGACTTCATCACCGGCTTTCCAAGGACCAAGAGAGGGAATAACGCTATCTTCGTAGTCGTTGATCGTCTTTCCAAAGTGGCTCACTTCCTACCTGTTCGAGAGAGTATCACTGCTAGTCAGCTCGCTGACTTATATATTTCTCGAATAGTATCACTTCATGGTGTTCCACTAGAGATCAATTCAGACCGTGGCAGTCTTTTCACTTCTCATTTCTGGGAGAGTTTCCAAACTGCCATGGGAACCCATCTTTCCTTCAGTACCGCTTTCCACCCTCAGTCGAGTGGTCAGGTGGAACGGGTCAATCAAATTCTCGAAGACATGCTTAGAGCTTGCGTTATCTCATTCGGTATGGATTGGGAGAAATGTCTTCCTTTTGCCGAGTTTGCTTATAACAATAGCTATCAATCCAGCCTCAAGAAAGCTCCTTTTGAGGTTCTCTATGGACGAAGATGTCGAACACCTTTGAACTGGTCAGAAACTGGTGAAAGACAATTCTTTGGACCGGACATGATCCAGGAGGCAGAAGAGCAAGTTCGCATCATTCGTGAGAATTTGAAAACAACCCAATCTCGTCAAAAGAGCCAGTATGACCATCGTCATAAGGAAGTGGCTTATGAAATTGGCGACAAGGCTTACCTTCGGGTTACTCCTTTGAAGGGTACCCATCGTTTCGGTATCAAGGGCAACTTGGCTCCTCGTTACATTGGTCCCTTTCGCATTCTCGCTAAACGAGGAGAGGTTGCCTACCAGTTGGAACTACCCCCACATCTTTCTCGAGTTCATGATGTCTTCCATGTCTCTCAACTCAGGCGTTGCTTCCCGGATCCCATCCGCGGAGTGGACCACGAAACGCTTGATCTCCAAGATAACCTGACATACCGAGAGTACCCGGTTCGCATTCTTGATCAAGCAGAGCGTGTCACTCGACGTCAGAACCTCAAGTTTCTCAAGGTTCAGTGGTCTCATCATTCCGAGAGAAAAGCTACTTGGGAGCGAGAAGATCGTCTTCGACTGGAGTACCCCGCTTTCTTTCCGTCGACCCCTGAATCTCGGGACGAGATTCTTCCAAGTGGGGGCGAGTTGTCACATCCCTAGTCTGGTATGACCTAGACTAGCTAGTCATTTGTGCATCATGTTTAAATTCCATTTAATTTGAAATGGGGATTTGTGAAACCCTCAGAATCATTTTTGGAAATGACCCAAATAAAAATTGCTCCAAAAAGGTCCAAGAAAATGTTCATGTTGCTCTCTGAAAATATTGGTCAGAGGTAAAAATCAAACAAATATTTTAGGAGCTCATGGATATTTAATTTTGGCCATTTGGATTAATCCGATAATTATTTGCTTTGGATATATATTGTTATATATATAAAATATGGTCCAAAAATTATGCCATTTATAAAGGAGCTCTGGATTAATATAACTAGCTTCCATAAAAATTGGCATAAGTAAATAAATTGATTTAGTATTATCAAAAGTCAGAAAAATTAGAAAAGAAAACAAAAAGGGGAAAACCCTACTTGGACTACCTGGCGCCTAACTCATGTGCAGCCCAGCGGCCTAGCAGGCCGGCCCAGCCAGCAGGCGGCCCAGCCCGCCTCCTCCTCTGTCGTCTTCTCCCCCTCGCCAAGCAGTTGCATGTCGCGCGCACCGCCGCGCCGCGCCACCTCCTCCCTCCCTGCCTGCCTGTCCCCCCCCCCTCGTCGCTCTGGACGATCCCGCGCGACGCCACGCACGCGCCGCACCTCTTCTCTCCTCTCCCTCGCATTAGCTCTCTCTTCCTCCCCCCTCGTTCTCTCCTGAAACCGAACGCCGTCGCCGCCGACAAGCACCACCGCGGCCACTGCCTCCCCCTCGTTCCTCCGTCGTGTCCACGCGCTCCGCCGCTGTGGGCTACGCCTCCTCGACGAGACGCACGGCGCCGGATGCCCTGGAACGCCGCCATCGCCATCGTCTTCGTCACCGGCTGCCCGAGATCGCCGACAACGCTCTGGCGACACTAGTGCTTCCCCGAGCCCACTGGCCTGCTCGGCAACTCCGCCGTGAGCCCCTCTCTGTTTCCCCCTGTTTCCCCCTCCTCCCCATGCTCGTTTGCCCCGTCTAGCTAGCTCAACCACCGCGCCCGCAAGTTCCTCGCCGCCGGCCATGGCGCCACGGTGGCATGAGCCCAAGCCAGCCACTCCCGCGCGCGTCACCGTGTCCCTGGTGACGCCAGGAGGCCGTTGGAGCCCTCCGCTTCCACTACCGTGCACCACAACGCCGCGGCCGCAAGCCGCCGAGCTCCGGCCGCCGCCGCGAGCTTTGCTCCGGCGAGCTCCGGCCTCCCCAGCTCCTCCCACCTGCCCCTCCAGGTGCGCGAGAGCCCGGGCTACGCCCCGATGCTCTCCGACGCCGTCCCCGTGGCCGGTATCGCGGACACCGCCGCGTCCAGAGGTCGCCGCCGATGACCTCGCCGGCCTGACGGGTGGGCCCCGTCGGCCAGGTGATTAGCTTAGTGCTAATCACCGTTATCTAGCCCCCCTGACACTGACAGTGGGCCCCAGCGCCACTAACCTTTTTAATTAGGATTAAACTAACCCTGTTTAACCCCCTGACACTGACGTGTGGACCCCACACGTCAGGTTTGACCCAGTCAGCCGCAGTTGACTTGCTGACGTCATGCTTACTCAATGCTGATGCAATATATATTTTCTGGAATTATAATAAATCAGGAAATTCCAGAAATTGATTTAAACTTCAAAAATTCATATCAATTCAACCGTAGCTCAGATTAAAATAATTTATATATGAAAAATTATCAGAAAAATGTAATCTATCCATCTGTACTAGTTTCATGCATGACAAACCAACTTATACATGCTGAATATGAGAAAACACATTATGGCATATATAAGAGCCTACTTTGGAAGTGCATTTGAGCTTTTGGGTTCAAATGGATTTCAAACCAAATGATTACTAGTTGCATTAGCTTAAACAAAATCACATCTTCATGCCATGTTCATGCATCATATTGTTGCATATGCTTGTGTATTGATTGCCGACACTGTTCCTTCTCGATAGGTCCTGCTCCGGAGTCTGTTCCAGAGTACCTGTCTATGAAGCAGTGCCTCCCTTGTTGATTTACCAGGCAAGCAAACCCCCTTGTTCATTCCGATATAATCCTACTCTCTCGCTCCTGCTCTTCGTTATTGCATTAGGACAACAACGATTCATCTGCTACTTTGTGCTGCGGTAGTTGAACCCATTCCTCTGCATGACCTGTCATTGCCACAGTAAATAGTTGAAACCCACTAGCATGTGTAGGAGTTGATTGAAGCCACTGATGTGTTCCTACCATGCTATGCCTGCTATTGCTTAGAGTTGTGTCAGGTCTGATTCATTGGGAATGAATTTGAGTGTTACGATATGTTCTGATGCTGAGAGTGAAGTGTGTGAACACGATTTGGTAAAGGGAGCGGTGAGAGGCCATGTAGGAGTACATGGTGGGTTGTCTCACTGGAACCGTCCTTAAGCACTGAGTTCTATGTATGTTGTCCAATGACTCGATACTACCACACATTGGGTTCCGGTAACTCGACCTCTCTCGACTTATTAACCAACTTGATCTCTGTCCAGGAGTTGCAACTAGTTTCTGGTGTTTGTAGGTAGTGCTATTTTTCTACCAAGTGGCACCCGGCAGGGTGGGCTTGGGACAGACTAGGCACACGTGGCCTGGTGTACCGAGTGGCACCCGGATGGTGGGCTCGGGAACCCTGCTCACATCCTTTGGGGCCGTGAGCGACACCCCGGTCGGATCTCCTTGCGGATGGAACCCGAATAGGCGATAAACCTGGATTAGAGTCTGGTGTGGTTAGTCAGGTCGTGGCCGACACCCTCGCCAGGCTTCCGCTTGAAGGTTGCCGAGATACATGACGTGTACATGGCGGTAAGTGGCAAGAGCATGTGTGAAGAAGTACACCCCTGCAGGGTTAACATGATCTATTCGAATAGCCGGGTCCGCGGTTATGGACTTCTTGGATGCTTACATGGTACATAGACAACTTGAAGTGGATACTCTAAAATGCTCAAGACAAGTGTGAGTGCTATGGATGGCCTTCTCGTAGGGAGACGGGGATGAATCCATAGTAGTGTATTGTGTGGTGATTAGTGGACTCGTGTGCGCCATATCACCTCAAAGAAGTTCTGGTAGTCGTAGAACAGGATAGCCACAGAGTCAAAGCTGGCTTGCTGCAACTAAACCCCACATTACCCTCTGGATACAAATGCATGTATGATAGGATCTGATGTAAGTCTTGCTGAGTACCTTTGTACTCATGTTGCTTTATTTATGTTTTGCAGCGGAGACTTCGGTCTTACTAGTGTTCTCATGGACTTCGACAAGTAGCTTGTACCTCAGCTACGATCTTGATCGGACGTTGTAGATAGTCAGGCTTTCAGCCTTTTTCATTTTTAGATGTCTGTACTCAGACATGTAATGCTTCCGTTTGTTGCTTGATTGCTCTGAATGTTGGGTCATGTGACCCCTGTTTGTAATAAATGCTATGATGGCTCTTTGAGCCTTATCTATATGAGTTGTTGAGTTATGCTGTGATGCCATGTTGTACAGCACATACTTGCATGTTATGCGTACGTGTAATGTGTATTGCTATGTGTGGGATCTGACTATCTAGTTGTTTATCCTTAGTAGTCTCTCTTACCGGGAAATGTCTCCTAGTGCTTCCACTGAGCCCTAGTAGCTTGCTACTGCTCCGGAACACTTAGGCTGGCTGGCATGTGTCCTTCTTCGATCCTGTGTCTGTCCCTTCGGGGAAATGTCACGCGATGAATACCGGAGTCCTGTTAGCCCGCTACAGCCCGGTTCACCGGAGTCCTGTTAGCCCAGTGCTACAGCCTGGATTCACTCGCTGATGACCGACACGTTCGATGCTGGGTCATGGATGCCTGTCCCTGTAAGTTAGTGCCACTTTGGGTTTACGACTAGCCATGTCAGCCCAGGCTCCTTATCATATGGATGCTAGCGACACTGTCATATACGTGTGCCAAAAGGCGCAAACGGTCCCGGGCAAAGGTAAGGCGACACCCGTGGGGATACCGTGCGTGAGGCCGCAAAGTGATATGAGGTGTTACATGCTAGATCGATGTGGCATTGAGTCGGGCTCCTGACAATAGACACAAAATTTTTGCGACCAATTTTTTTTCGACTGCACAGACCAAAATCTGGAAACGGCTCAAAAAAACTTTCTGTAATGGCACCTGTCTCAAAACGCTCGGAAACGCCTAAAAATATGATAGCCATTTATTTTTGACAAGTGCGTTTTCAGATTTTATTTTTTTTGGAAACCAACCTCTTCTATGGACGGCAAAAGATTGATGGAATCCTAAACCTACTCAGAACAAGAAAACACGAATCTGGAAACAGATTGATTGCAAAAGCAAACCTAATATGAGATGGACTCGGAATGATGGTGGTATATGGATACGGATTAGTGATGATATATGGACTCGGAGCGGTGGTGGGATATGGACTCTGAGTGGTGGTAATATATGGACTCAGAGCGGTGGTGGTATATGGACTTAGATCGTTGGTGGTATATGGCAGGGGCAATGATGATGGTGCGGCGGCGGCGTGACTACTATGACCAGAACTCGAAATTCTAAAAGACTAGGCAACTGACATGATGATGCAACCGCAAATTCAACAAAGCAAAAAACTTAAAAGACTATGCAATGGCTCGGACTAGTTCGGATATGATGAACTAACCCTAATTTTTCTTTGTGGCTTTTTCGTGGACTGTACGTATGATAACAAACTCGATCTAAACTATGAAAAGCTGTAAAATCTCACCGAGCAACCTGGAAATCTGATACCACTTGGTAGAGGCAATGCCTCATAGTGGAGGTAGACCCGGAGGTAGCTCGTTGGGGAAAACATCTTGGAATTCCTGCAAAAGAGAAAACAACACTAAAGGTAGATCTTCAGATGTGTTAGTTTTTGGTGCCTCATCCTTGCACACAAGGACATAGTGCATAACACTTGATGAGTTCTCACACACTTCTCTCATCTCACTTTTGGTGGCAAATAGGACTAAGTTTTTCTTGTCACTCATCGTGGAGGCACTTGATTTCAGCTTGTGGCGCTCACTCTCTTTTGGGTGGGTCACTCTCTCGCTCTTTTCTCCACGATGGGTGGCTTGCTTGTCGGCGATCACTTGACTTGGAGACATAGGTCGTAGCACGTACTCCTTTCCTTTCATCTTGAAGCTATAGTGATTGGTACGCCCGTTGTGGATGACACCGCGGTCAAATTGCCATGATCGACCGAGAAGGAGGTGGCAAATGGACATTGGGACGACATCACACTCCAAAGTGTCTTCATATGCTCCAATTTTGAAGGAAACTTTGACCGTATGCTCAACTTGTAGTGCCGAAATCGCTTAGTGATGCGGAGCATCCCATGATCATCCCCATGGATGTACCTACATCTCCCATGACACCACTTGGACATATGACAAGAGCTCGAGTGATGAGGACATGGATACCATAGTTACACCCACAATCCATGCTACTATACCTATCAGACCAATTACTAGAACCCATGCATGCTAGTTAAATTATCAGGTACTTTCGTTTCTTAGTAATCTTTCTAACGTTCATGAGAATGGGATGCTGCCTAACTTGGATACATTTGTGTTGCTTACAATTGAAGGGCATAGCACAGACAAGAAGAATGAACAATGGAGCATGATCAAGCACGAAGATGAAGGCGTGTGCGAAGAGAACAAGAACGGAGGTTCCAATGGAGATTTTCGAACTTTGAAGCCACCATGATGACATACAAGATGGACGAAATATACAAGATGGCATGTCATAAATTTCGTCCATAGCTTATTATTGGTGTTGCACTACCTTATTTTTGGACCAGGCCCATGTAATCTATTTTTAGATTCCGTATTTTAGGGGAAACGACTTAGGAGGTATTTAGTCCCACCTTGCCAAAGGTGGACGAAATCCCCTCTCTTTTCCCTACAAATACAGCCCTTAAGGCACCGTTTAGACTTGGGTTTTGTTTAGTTAAAAGTTAGCCATCGCCGCAACTTCATGTAATTCGTTTGTGTCCAACGACCAGACCAAGACCGCTTATGAAACCCCACTTTTATCAATACTTTATCCATATTCGTAATATTCAGATTGCTTAATCATATTCTTGCTTGTTCTTCGGTTGCTCGCAAGAATAGACCTTCGTGGTCAGGTTGATCGTGCTCCGGCGTGGTCAATAACCTCTCGGAGTTGGTTTAGCGATTGCCAAGGCACAACATCGGTGAACGCTTGTAGTTGGATCATCCAAGTCGTCTCCACCAAATCGATAGTTATCATCTCATCGAAAGATCGGGCCCGTTGCCTCTATTAAGTGGTATCAGTTTTCAGGATGCTCGGTGAGATTTCCCAATTTTTTGTAGTCTAGATTGCATCTGTTATTCATACCTAGAGTCCAAGAAAAAGCCACAAAAAAACTGTAGATTAGTTCATCTGTGTCTAAGACAGTCTGAGCCTTTTCACCATTATCACTTAGTTTTTGCTTTGTTGAATTTTCGGTTGCATCGTGTGTAGAGTTGTTGGGTCTAGTGTCTAGTCTTTTAGAGTTTTGAGTTCTAGTCACGGTTTATTCACGCCGCATCCACATACACCATCATCCACATCATTGTAATATTCCACCGCCACAATTTCCATCACCATCATCACTGCCATCATAAACCACTTCGTGTATGTCAAAACAGCAAAAAAAAATATTACAGATTGGTTTGTCTTTGAGACTTGTTCCATCATGAGTTAGACAAAAATATCTACTAATTAATTTGGTTGGGAAGATTTTGCTTTGCGAGTTAGAGATTGGAGAAGAATAGAAGGAGATCACGTGAGGATATCGGAAGGAAATTATATAAACTAGTAAATATGCACGTGCAACGCACGTCTCAAATGTAAAACAGGTGAATTCAAATAATATAAAAAAATAAACGTTTTTAAAAATATAAATCAAATGGATACACAATGTTTGATGTCGCTCAAATTGTATTTTCAAAAACGAGACAAAATAGTGGTTATGTTGCTGCATAGAGTAATAGCAGGAAAATATTCTCATTTAAATAAAATCAGCAATTATTTATTAATGCAATAATATAGGCATGTAGTATAGTCTTCTCTTCGAGTGTAGCCAGGAAAAAAAGTATAAACTGCCTTACGGTGCAATTATATTGTTCAAGATGCTTAATTCTCGAATCTTATTTTATTCTACTACTCTGCATAGCAAAATATATATTTGTACTAATTTGGATCAAATTATATATATTTTTTGGTTGTGTGAACTGCCAAAATTATATAGCTACCTACTATGGATAATAGGAAATAGAAGATGATATGTGACTACAACGACTTCTATATGAAATAAAGATGATTTACAAGAACTAATTGAAATGTAAAAGGGCTAAAAGAAATCCAATAATTATCATCATAGAAAATATTTATCCGGTTTTGTATGTGTTTATGCGTTGGCAACCATACTAACTTACAATGATGTAAGACGCTTTATACATATAGAAACTGAAATGAGTTATGAAGAAAAATAAAGATGGAAGGAAAAGTATTCTAGAGTATTTGTCAAGCTTAACCTTATCAAGCTTTTAGGTCAGCTTCTAAATTACAAAAAATGATGAATCCTCAAATAAGAAAGAGCCAACAATTTGGAACATGCTACAAAACTGGTGAAGATAGAAAACACTCATCCTCTTTTTCCTTGTCGTAAGGAGTAGCTTCAACATACATTTGTAACAATGTAATACCTGATCCAGAAAAAGTTGTTCATTATTATTATTGGAGGAAAGAGGCGCACAGACAAAGAAAGAGAGGCGGTGCAAATAAGGTCTTAAACAACATGTCTTCAAGTTTGATAACTGCAGATATATTGGATCATTCGAAACTGCACAAGTATATAAGAATAAATATATGTGCCAAAATAGCGAAAGGTATTTGGTTTCTCTGTCATGAAACAAAATAAATCCGACTGAGTACAGTTTATATGATTTCTCCGTACCAATATACGACAGTTGTATTAGGACAGATCCTTTGAAGGATCTATTTATTGGAACTCAGCCGAATTAGTTTCTTCATTGGATCCTTCTGTATGGTAAAATTCTCTTTATTGGAACGCGGTAGAGATTGCATACCTTTACAGAACAGCGAGAGATATTCTCTAACAACAGTTACGGAGTCATGTGAACCGTTTTAGTTGTATAGAATCATGTAACTGAAATAGTAGTACATCTTCAATAACTTGCCTCCTACTGAATCTTACATAATTTACTGGATTGCTATGCAATTATGTTAAAGTGACGTGTGTAAAGTTTTATCTAAGAATGAATCATATATCCTGATTTCCAACCTATCCCTGGAGATAGTGTCTAGGCAGGTGCAACCCACCTTAATTCCAGGTAAAGCAACATCATACGTAAAACACACACTGATCAAATAGCACAAATAAGGCAATTCTAATCAAGGGGATGGTGTTACCTCTTGATACGGTCTAGTTTAATGCATATGGTGGTACGAAGTAAAGCCCAAGGAAGCCGACATGAACATGAGAAGTAATCATGGGAAATAGACTCTGCATCTTGACTTTTTCAGTATCACTCTTGATCCTACTTTGTAAGACAAGATTGTTGCATTCTTATGTACGTGCCATATATAGTTACACATTTTCAGTACAGCAATCAGCAACCTAAGATAATCTCAAATCTATAATTCTAGATTGCTTGAAGCCCCACGATTCTTATTTAATATGTAATGCATGTGCACCCGCTGAATAGACACTTTGTCGGCGTGAGTGCTGCGAACGGAGCTGAAGTCAACACGGATGCCGATGGTTGCTGGAGAGCATGCCCTGGACGTGGATGGAGTCGTCGCAGTAGCGGCAGAAGAGCGCCTGTCCTCCAGGCAAAAGACGATGGCGGCGATAGCACGTGTGTTCCCGGAGGAAGACGAAACTCCTCGCGCTTCCCCCATCGTGGTTAGTGTGCATGAAGGTGGCAGGCGGCTCACGATTAGCTTCCTAGTAGGATGGATTTGTCTGAGATTAGTTTCCTAATAGGATGGATGCACTCTGATTTAGTTTCCTAGAATAGAATGCACCCGTGATTATTAGTTTCCTAATTGCTCAGGCGTGGAGTTTCATATTTTCCTCCACGGTGGAGTACGGTCAGTCAATGTAAATTGCTAAGTGTACACAGAAAATGATTTAGGTTAAGGCTAACCGTTAGATTGATTTTAGTGGGCCTAATCGTGCGGTGGTATTGAATCTGTGTACGCTTTGTGGGGTGTGCTTAAAGAAGTTCTTGTTTGATTGTTTAATAGTAGTATAGAGGTAGAGATTGCATACCTTTACAGAACAGCGAGAGATATTCTCTAACAACAGTTACGGAGTCATGTGAACCGTTTTAGTTGTATAGAATCATGTAACTGAAATAGTAGTACATCTTCAATATCTTGCCTCCTACTGAATCTTACATAATTTACTGGATTGCTATGCAATTATGTTAAAGTGACGCGTGTAAAGTTTTATCTAAGAATGAATCATATATCCTGATTTCCAACCTATCCCTGGAGATAGTGTCTAGGCAGGTGCAACCCACCTTAATTCCAGGTAAAGCAACGTCATACGTAAAACACACACTGATCAAATAGCACAAATAAGGCAATTCTAATCAAGGGGATGGTGTTACCTCTTGATACGGTCTAGTTTAATGCATATGGTGGTACGAAGTAAAGCCCAAGGAAGCCGACATGAACATGAGAAGTAATCATGGGAAATAGACTCTGCATCTTGACTTTTTCAGTATCACTCTTGATCCTACTTTGTAAGACAAGATTGTTGCATTCTTATGTACGTGCCATATATAGTTACACATTTTCAGTACAGCAATCAGCAACCTAAGATAATCTCAAATCTATAATTCTAGATTGCTTGAAGCCCCACGATTCTTATTTAATATGTAATGCATGTGCACCCGCTGAATAGACACTTTGTCGGCGTGAGTGCTGCAAACGGAGCTGAAGTCAACACGGATGCCGATGGTTGCCGGAGAGCATGCCCTGGACGTGGATGGAGTCGTCGCAGTAGCGGCAGAAGAGCGCCTGTCCTCCAGGCAGAAGACGATGGCGGCGATAGCACGTGTGTTCCCGGAGGAAGACGAAACTCCTCGCGCTTCCCCCATCGTGGCTAGCGTGCATGAAGGTGGCAGGCGGCTCACGATTAGCTTCCTAATAGGATGGATGCATCCGAGATAAGTTTTTTAATAGGATGGATTTGTCTGAGATTAGTTTCCTAATAGGATGGATGCACTCTGATTTAGTTTCCTAGAATAGAATGCACCCGTGATTATTAGTTTCCTAATTGCTCAGGCGTGGAGTTTCATATTTTCCTCCACGGTGGAGTACGGTCAGTCAATGTAAATTGCTAAGTGTACATAGAAAATGATTTAGGTTAATGCTAACCGTTAGATTGATTTTAGTGGGCCTAATCGTGCGGTGGTATTGAATCTGTGTACGCTTTGTGGGGTGTGCTTAAAGAAGTTCTTGTTTGATTGTTTAATAGTAGTATAGAGGTAGAGATTGCATACCTTTACAGAACAGCGAGAGATATTCTCTAACAACAGTTACGGAGTCATGTGAACCGTTTTAGTTGTATAGAATCATGTAACTGAAATAGTAGTACATCTTCAATATCTTGCCTCCTACTGAATCTTACATAATTTACTGGATTGCTATGCAATTATGTTAAAGTGACGCGTGTAAAGTTTTATCTAAGAATGAATCATATATCCTGATTTCCAACCTATCCCTGGAGATAGTGTCTAGGAAGGTGCAACCCACCTTAATTCCAGGTAAAGCAACGTCATACGTAAAACACACACTGATCAATAGCACAAATAAGGCAATTCTAATCAAGGGGATGGTGTTACCTCTTGATACGGTCTAGTTTAATGCATATGGTGGTACGAAGTAAAGCCCAAGGAAGCCGACATGAACATGAGAAGTAATCATGGGAAATAGACTCTGCATCTTGACTTTTTCAGTATCACTCTTGATCCTACTTTGTAAGACAAGATTGTTGCATTCTTATGTACGTGCCATATATAATTACACATTTTCAGTACAACAATCAGCAACCTAAGATAATCTCAAATCTATAATTCTAGATTGCTTGAAGCCCCACGATTCTTATTTAATATGTAATGCATGTGCACCCGCTGAATAGACACTTTGTCGGCGTGAGTGCTGCGAACGGAGCTGAAGTCAACACGGATGCCGATGGTTGCCGGAGAGCATGCCCTGGACGTGGATGGAGTCGTCGCAGTAGCGGCAGAAGAGCGCCTATCCTCCAGGCAGAAGACGATGGCGGCGATAGCACGTGTGTTCCCGGAGGAAGACGAAACTCCTCGCGCTTCCCCCATCATGGCTAGCGTGCATGAAGGTGGCAGGCGGCTCACGATTAGCTTCCTAATAGGATGGATGCATCCGAGATAAGTTTTTTAATAGGATGGATTTGTCTGAGATTAGTTTCCTAATAGGATGGATGCACTCTGATTTAGTTTCCTAGAATAGAATGCACCCGTGATTATTAGTTTCCTAATTGCTAAGGCGTGGAGTTTCATATTTTCCTCCACGGTGGAGTACGGTCAGTCAATGTAAATTGCTAAGTGTACACAAAAAATGATTTAGGTTAAGGCTAACCGTTAGATTGATTTTAGTGGGCCTAATCGTGCGGTGGTATTGAATCTGTGTACGCTTTGTGGGGTGTGCTTAAAGAAGTTCTTGTTTGATTGTTTAATAGTAGTATAGATGAAGAGTTACGCACAAGGTGGGATTCGGTAGTGCTCTAGTACTTGGAAAGTAAGGAGATGGAAAAAAAGGATCAGGCCAAATCCTCCTGGTTTGGTAACTACGAATCAGCAAAAAGAAAAAGGAAATAGCAGAAGAATAGGGCAGGTTTGGTGCGGCCAAAGGAGAAGAGAGAGAGAGATTTAAAAGGAAAGAAGGAAATCAGATATTTCCTTGCTCATTTGGAAGGAAAAAAGGAAGAGATTTGTTGTTTATTTGGAACAAAGTAAAAAAAATAGGAGGCAAGTGAGACCAGATCGGTTGCGATTTGGGAAGTGATCCCCTCCCACGTGGGTTGTGTTACTTTGGAAGGAAATTACAGCGCGTAAAAAAAGGAAAGTCCGATCCGCAAAAAAAGGGATCGGTTGTGGCTTTTTCTTAAGAGAGGAAGTCCAGATTCGTTTGATCCACAAGAGAAAAAAAGATTGGGTTGAAGGTTTCCATGTTCTAGCCAGGTCATTGGAGAAAATAAAGGAAAGAGTTTTTCGGTCAACTAGCAATTTAATAGGGGGATATTGCTGCACGGTTTTGATTCCAAAAAAAACAAAGTACTAGCAGCCAACTCACGTTTTTTGGAGATTCGAAAGTTTCCTAGTCAGCCACTTGGAGTTTGCAAAGGAAATATATTGGATCCACCAGGGAAAAAGAAAAAAATGTGGAACAAGAAAAAAGGGGAGAAAAGAGAACATGCACTTCCTTCAAAAGGAGAGAGACAAGAGAACATGAACACTGATTGCTTTGCTGATTGGAAGGTGTTGCAGCGAAATAAAAGTGCTACAGATTTACGTTGGAACTTGGATCCATGCTTAGGCCTAATTAGAGGAAGGAAATATTGTTTATTTGAAGGAGACTCCCATCACGTTGGACTTGGGAACGTGCAAATCATTTGTACCCTAGTGTATAGTTTGGTCGGCTGCAATTTTGGATCATAAAAAAAGCAGGAGAGAGAAGTTACTTGGAGAATATTTTGAGGCATCGTTGGTTTAGTTGAAAAGGTTTTAAAACATGAGGAGAATACACATCAGCTAGTATTCTTTTATCAGTGTTGCTTCAGTTTCGACTAGCCAGTGCGGTCATTATTCAGTTTAGTGCGTGCATTCATTTGTGTATTAGGCTCGCGTCTCTAGTATGATCTAGCCTAGGATCAACACTTGACCACTTTGAATGAATTTTTAGCTTGCATTAATTAACGTGGTTGTAGCATTTTTCCCACATATATAAAGCCAACCCAACTCCACATATTTCTACATCGTGCATACATACGTTCACCTGGCAATCGCTTTACCCAACTCTTGTAGTTATTTGACACCGCTGGTTGCCGGTCACCACCTGCTGGATGGTAAGAACTTGTAAGACGTTGATATTTGCTATACTGTGAGTGTTTTACCACCACATCCCAGTAGTTCATAGGAACATTATTCTTGGAATTTGTTTCTTGTTTCTACTAATTATGGCAGGTTCCAGAGTCAGTTGGGCTTCATCGATCATGGGAGACGTGCCATCACCTCAAAAAATACAACCACCATCACAAGAGGTACAAAGACATCAGAATGCACACAATCAGGTTCTTGTTTCCATGCCACCTTGTCATGGTCATTTTAAGCCTGATTTATATATTGAACGGGAGTTCGAAATAAATGCTATATTTGCTTCCCATAATTTTTTTGTGCATGAAAAAGTTAAGGTCATGGTTGGTACATTCACTGGTTTTGCTACTATTTGGTAGAGTGAACATTGTCGGTTATACCCTGATTATGTACCTACTACATGGGATGATTTAAAAGTTGCCATGAGAGATAGATTTGTCGATGTTTATTATACTCGTGGCATGATTAAAAAACTACAACATTTAAAACAAGGTAGTGACACTGTAACAAAATATTATGATGATTTACGAACTACCTTGTTGCACTCCTTGTTAGAGGAAAGTGAAGATGATTTGATGGACAGATTTTGGGGAGGTTTAAACCATGATATTCAGGAGATACTAATTCATGAAGAGTGTTATCCTATGGACCATTTGTTTCGTCTTGCTTGCAAAGCTGAACAGGAAATACAACGGCGTGGTTTCCACAAGGATAATAAGCGCAAGGTGCACATTCCAAGAGATGATACAGTTGTTCCTTCAACTACTAGGCGTACTATGACAAGACATCCGTGGTTGTGAGGATTACATCACCTCCACCATGTGACACATCACCTCCAAGAGTGCCCACATCATCTGAGTTGATCATAAGTGGTAATGACAAAGGTATCGATCTTCCACCTCCACATGAGTATGATGAATGCCTTGTCAATTTAAATGAACCATGCGATGAGCTACACACTACTTTGATCACAGCAGCTATTTTAGAGGACTATGTTCATGATTTGACTTTGCCATGTGATCAAACACTTTTGAGTGAACCCATTGAATTAACTATTGATGCGAAAGAACCATCTGAATCAGGGAATAAATCAGATTTGGATCAAATACATTTGAAAATAGTTGTGCCAATGTTTAATCATTTTGATAGACCTCTAAACTTGGTGATGGTTCATCAAGGTTGGGATGGTTTAATGATGAGCATTGCCAATCTTTTGTTATGAATAAGAGCTTCACATATATGTGCAAACTGAGTTGCAATATTTCCATGCCTTTGACTTCTTGTGATAATATATTGTCTTTATTTTTCACGACTTTTGAACTGTGCTCTTGTACAACTGAGATCAGTCAAAATGGATGACATATACATATACAATGTGTACACCTTGTCTCTTTTGTTAGCCACATTTCAGATTAAGCAACGCCGAGGACGGCTTTCTTTTCAAGAAGGGGAGGATGATGAGGACATGGATACCACAGTTACACCCACAATTCATGCTTCTATACCTATCAGACCAATTACTAGAGCCCACGCACGCGAGTTAAATTATCAGGTATTTTCATTTCTTAGTAATCTTTCTAATGTTCATGAGAATGTGTTGCTGCCTAACTTGGATACATTTGTGTTGCATACAATTGAAGGGCTTAGCATGGACAATGGAGCATGATCAAGCACGGAGATGAAGGCATGTGCAAAGAGAACAAGAACAGAGGTTCCAGTGGAGATTTCCGAACTTTGAAGCCACCAAGATGACTGTCGGTGTCAAAACCGGCGGATCTCAGGTAGGGGGTCCCGATCTATGCGTCAAGGCTGATGGTAACAGGAAGCAAGGGACACAGATGTTTATCCAGTTTCGGGCCCTCTCGATGGAGGTAAAACCCTACTTCCTGCTTGATTAATATTGATGATATGGGTAGTACAAGAGTAGATCTACCACGAGATCGTAGAGGCTAAACCCTAAGAGCTAGCCTATGATGGTATGAATGTAATTGTGATCGGCCTTCTAAGGACCAACCTCTCCGGTTTATATAGACACCAAAGAGGGCTAGGATTTACATGGAGTCGGTTACAAGGAAGGATATATAATATCCGGATCGCCAAGCTTGCCTCCCACGCAAAGGAGAGTCCCATCCGGACACGGGCCGAAGTCTTAAGTCTTGTACCTTCACGCTTCAATAGTCCGGACGTTGTACACAGTCCGGATGTCCGGATACCCCCTAATCTAGGAATCCCTCAGTAGCCCCTGAACCAGGCTTCAATGACGATGAGTCCGGTGCACAGTATTGTCTTTGGCATTGCAAGGCGGGTTCCTTCTCCGAATACTCCAAAGTACCTGTTACGAGAATTATGTCTGGCCTCCAATCAATGTTGTGCTCCTCGGCTTTAGCGCCTCAGTAATGACCATCTCCACGTGTCGAGAGAATGCGAGGAGTCGAGGCATTTTTGCATTTGCCACCCTCGATCCTCCGGGCCAACCGCCTATTTGAAGGGACAGGGATTCTCAGATCCAAGCCTCAATCTTCTCCCTTGAGCTAGCATCCTAGAGCACTCCACGAAAACAATCCCAGCATGGCCGGCCGCCGCAGCCTTCTGCTTGCCCCCCTGGCTCTAAGTCGGGGGATTGGGGAGAGTGCTCAGTTCCTCACAGCCGTTTGGTAAAGCTACAAACCCAAGGGTTTCTCCAATCGGCGTTCATGGTCTTCGTCCGAGCTGGAATAGCCACTTATGACGGAGGGGAACTGGCTGAGGGATCTCCTGACCCATCTCCGGACGAGCGGATATGCCTCATCTTGCATCTGCTAAGGGGCGTCGGGTTTCCTATCCACCCGTTTCTTCATGGGCTCCTGGAGTTTTACGGCCTCCAGTTACACAATCTTACCCCAGCCTCTATTCTGCACATAGCGGGGTATGTCGCCCTTTGCGAGCTGTTTTTATGCTGCGAACCAAACTTCAGATTATGGAGGAAGCTGTTCTGCCTTGTCCCCCGCACCCAGGGAGAGTTCCTATGTTAGGTGGGCAGGGCTGAAGTATGGCGCATTGCCGAGACCGGATACCTGTCCGGCACTCCTGAGAAGGCACCAGAAAACTGGCCTTCAGAGTGGTTCTATATAAATGATGTTCCCCTTCCGGATCTAGTCCGGATAGGTCTCCCCAAGTTCAGCAACGCCCCGCTGAGGGCACGCTTAAGCTGGCGCCCCCGAGGCCCTGATGAACAGGATAAAGTCGCCGGCCAAATCCGGACTGATGATAATCGAGGTCATGGCGATATGCATAAGGCGAGGAGTGCAGCCGCTCCAATATCGGGGGAAGCCCATGTGGCATTTCAACGAGGAAGACAAGGCCACCCGCTGTGGCCGTAAGGGTCTGGACTCCGTTGCTGCTTTGGCAAGGATATTGTTCGATTTGTACAAAGGGGAAGAGGAGGAATTCCTCCGCATAAAAACGCGGGACGGATTCTCCATGTACAACCCCCAGAGTGGGTCAGTTGCCATTCTTTTCCCAGCTTTACTTACTCTAGCGTCCTTCCGCTGAGATTACTTACATCAATGCTTCTGAGCAAGAACTGAGGAGGGCCGTAAAGGTAATCTTCAGCCCCTCCCCGCAAGAAGAGGACCCTGGAAGGGCCCTAGATCCGGGACTCAAGGTAGATCCGGATATTAGAGTGGAGCTTGTCAACGGGGTATTTTATCAGGCAAGCTGGGATGGCGCCCTAGTGACCATTACGGCCGACTAACCCGGACTGCTCCCCGCATCGCGTGTAAGCTAGGCTAAAAAACCCTATCCTCCGAAGAGGACTCCCCCCAGGTATTATAATTTACCCTTGAGGCGTCGTTCTATTTGCAGAAGAAACGGCTGGAGCAAAGGGCCGAGCCCCTAGGGACTCATCAACCACGGGCGTCCGGATCGGGCAGGCTCAAGATGAAGGCGGTGAGGGTTGACACACCACTGGAGAGGTAACATAATGACCTATCCTGCAATTTATAGAATTTGAAATATGACAGCACCCTTTGTGTCTGGCAGGAAGAGGAATAACCGGACTATATCCGGGGACCCCACCAATCACGCCTCCACCAGTCGGGTTCCAAAACCGGCTTCGGGGGCGGAGGCGGACACGGGGCCAACACCACATAGCCCCCTGACGGAGGATGCGGATATGTGTTCGGCCACGAACTCCGAAGTGGAGAGCGCCATGAATCACCGGCGCCGGAGGGCCGTGCTCTGGAACAATATCTTTTCCGAAGAGGCTTTTAATGCCTTCAATTCAGCGGACGCATATGTCCGAGCTGCTCGAGGCGGGCTTGCCCAAGCGACAAACCAGTATACCAAAGACATACGGGTAAGAAATTTTGATAAGTATGTATAGTAGTAGCCCCTGAGACGTGGAATAGTTGGGACAACTGTTTGAAGGATCAATATATGCACAGGTCCTTGTGGACAAGAACGAACAACTGGCGCGGGAGCTGGAGGCATGCAAGGCCCAGTTGACTGATGCGGTGGCCAAGTTAGAGGGATCCCGAAAGGCCACCTCTGGTAATATTTGTCTCCATTATAGGCAGATGTATTAGTTAGTAAATGGCTGGTGCGGTTGGTCTAACAGAAGATTCTGAAGACAATCCCGGGGTGAATCCGGAGGGCGTAATGGGTGACGATTCGCATCTCCAACGACAGCTAAAGGTTGGCGTGCGCGATCTTACGCAGGTGACCCAAGAGAAGCACAGGCTACAATATGCCAATATTCGTCTGGACGTCCGTGCTCAACTGGCGGACTCCGTGAAGGACAACAAAAAGCTTCGACACGACATTTATGGTAAGAGCTCAAGCAAACTGTGTGAAGTTTTTTGAGAAATTTTTTGCCTGCAGGAATGTTAACGGGTCGCCCTGAAGAGGAGATGCCCTCATCTGCAAGTGATTTGCTGCAAGAACTTTCACAGTTGCACGAGCGTGCTCGGCAGGTGAAGCACGGCGTTGCTCAGGCCTTGTGGCCATCAAGCCTCCTGTCGAATGGCATGGGGGAGCTTGCGACCTGCTTCAAGGAGCCCAGCGGCGCTTCCGTCTGTGGAAGGTAACAACATGCCGGCAAGGAGCGAGAGAGGCCTGGGCAATGGTGAAGACGCGCTACACCAAGCTGTACCCGAACCACATGGCCGAAGTAGGACCGGCAGGGCTGGATGGGCAAGAAATTCCCGTGAGTCTGGTATATGACCAGGTAGCGTTAGCCGCTAAGTATTCTCAACAAGATTGTAGGCTAGATAGCCTGTTAGATGGTATAGAGGAGGAGTATAGTTAGTCTCAGTGACTTTGTAATTTAATTGGCATAAATAGCCCCTAGCCAGATTGAAATCAATTGTCATGGCGGACCTTTTCGCTTCAGCCCCCGGACCCTATAGTCCGGGGTGTGTCCGAATACCCGCTCGATTATACAAGAACCGGGGTATGCGTGGATACCAGGCGTAGGGGTCATACGTGCTTGAACAGACAAGTACCCAACTAGTTATGTTATATTGCATGGATAGCAAGAAACATCTTCCAGGGAGAATAGTTCCATTAGGGGTTCCTTTCCCTGGGAATGCATGTGTCGATGCACATGTCCGGACTGCGAACGATGGCGCGGGATAAAAAGCTTCTGGGTTTTTTTTGTGTAACCAAAAAATACATCCTTTGTTCACCAATAGAATATTCTCTTAAGGAAACTAGCTTTCGGCTTCACCCAGTCCGAGGTACACATCTGGCTTAACCGGCAGTAACAATCATAGAGGTGCTCCCCTTATGCCCTAGCCGAATTAACGGGAATGTAGGGCATAAACACAAGAGCCAGGCAACCCAGCTTGGCCACATCTTAAGTCATATCGATACATAAAATGGTGAAGAAAGGCACGTATGGAAAAGGAACTCATATGTGATGGGCAAAAAGACATTTAAAGTAATTATGTCTAGCTTCCGAATAGGAAGCCCCCAGGTACAGCTTACACACATAGTACGGCCGGAAAGATCCGGTAGTCCGTACAGTATTAAATACTTTGTGTGAAGAGAGAAGAAAAAAAGGAGTCGAGAAAGGAGAGAAAAAGAGGTGGAGCATAAATAAAAAGGAGGGGTGAGGAGACGAACACTGAGTTCGGCGTTAGGCATAGAATCTCTGGAGTCTGGCCGCGTTCCATGGGTTCGGCTCGAGTCTGTTATCGGATGCATTACGTAGACGGTACGCTCCTCCGGTGAGAACTTTGTCAATGACGAAGGGACCTTCCCACTTGGGTTTGAGTTTGTCCTTCTTCTTCTCCGGTAGGCGTAGAACCATCTCGCCAATATTGTAAGTTTTGGCCCGCACTTCTCTGCTTTGATATCGTCGAGCCTGCTGCTGATAAAATGCGGAACAGGCTTTTGCGACATCGCGCTCCTCCTCCACAGCATCCAAGTTATCCTGCCGATCTAACTCGGCTTCCTTCTCTTCGTACATGCGTACGCGTGGCGAATCATGTATTATGTCGCAGGGTAGTACTGCTTCTGCACCGTACACCATAAAAAATGGTGTATATCCGGTGGTTCGATTCGGTGTGGTCCGCAGCCCCTAGAGTATGGAGTCGAGCTCTTCTACCCAGTGTGTATCCGATTCTATTAAAGATCGCAATAGTTTGGGTTTTATGCCGCTCATGATGAGACCATTTGCCCGTTCGACCTAGCCGTTTGTTTGGCGGTGGTAGATGGAAGCGTAGTCGAGCTTAATGCCCATTTTGCCGCACCAAGTTTTCACTTCATTGGCTGTGAAATTTGAGCCATTATCAGTGATGATGGTATGGGGGATACCGTACCGGTGTACGACCCCGGATATGAAGTCTATTACTGGTCCATATTTGGCCGTTTTAACTGGTTTGGCTTTGATCCATCTGGTGAATTTGTCCACCATGACCAGTAAGTATTTTATCTTATGGCTTCCCCCTTTAAGAGGTCCGACCATATCCAGCCCCCAGACCGTGAAGGGCCAGGTTATGGGGATTTTTTGGAGAGCGGTAGGGGGCATATGACTCTGATTGGCGAAGAGCTGGCAGCCGACGCAATGTTGGACAACGTCCTGTACGTCTGCTCGGACCGTCGGCCAATAGAAGCCTGTACGGAAGGCTTTGCTTACTAGCGCTCGAGCTGCGGCATGGTGTCCGCCCAGCCCGGCATGGATTTCAGCCAGGAGTTGCCGCCCTTCCTCTTCAGAGATGCACCTTGGGAGCACTCCGGTCGCGCTTTTCTTGTAGAGTTCCCCTTCGTGGACTTTGTAAGCTTTAGAACACCGGACTATGCAGCGTGCTTCATTTTGGTCTTCGGGGAGCTCGTGACTTTTCAGGTAGGCCAAGAAAGGCTCAGTCCACGGGGTGATTACGACCATGATTTCGTGGGCCGAAGATGTTATTTCGGTGGTAGAGCCTCCGATTGTGTCTGACGGTTCGGAGTCTGGGGGTGTATTCGGATCCGTGCTGATATTGCCGGACTCCCCTTCCCATACTACGGATGGCTTGAACAGCCTTTCCAGGAATATATTAGGTGGGACAGGGTCGCGTTTAGCGCCGATGCAGGCGAGGACGTCCGCGGCTTGATTGTTTTCTCGAGCCACATGGTGGAATTCGAGCCCCTCGAACCGAGCTGACATTTTGAGGATGGAATTATGATAGGCCGCCATTTTCAGATCCTTGGCATCAAAGTCTCCATTTATTTGTGATATTGCGATGTTCAAATCCCCGTGCACTTCCAGGCGTTGGATGCCCATGGAGACTGCCATCCGAAGACCATGCAACAGAGCCTCGTATTCGACTGCATTGTTGGAGTCTGTGTATAATATTTGTGGGACGTAATGGACCGTGTCCCCGGTGGGAGATGTCAGGACTACCCCTGCTCCCAGTCCGGCCAGCATTTTGGAGCCGTCAAAGTGCATGATCCAGTTAGAGTACGCGCCGTACTCTTTAGGGAGTTCGGCTTCTGTCCATTCGGCGACAAAGTCAGCCTGTAGTTGCGACTTAATGGCTCGCCGTGGTTTGTATATTATGTCGAACGGGAGGAGCTCGATAGCCCATTTAGCAATACGGCCCGTAGCGTCGCAGTTGTTAATTATGTCATTGAGTGGTACTTCGGAGGCGACGGTAATCGAACACTCTTGAAAGTAGTGCCTTAGCTTCCGAGATGCGAAGACCGCGTATGCTATTTTTTGATAGTGTGAGTATCGGGATTTGCATGGGATGAGGACCGTGGATACGTAATAAACCGGATTTTGTAGCGGCAATTTGTATCCGTTCACCTCTCGTTCGACGATGAGCACTGCGCTTACCACTTGATGTGTTGCAGCTATGTATAGTAGCATAGTTTGGTGTCACATCCCTAGTTCTGGTCTGACCTAGGCTAGCTTCATGTGTGTATCATGTTTAAATTCAAATGAAACTTGAATTGAGGAATTTTCAAAATCCTCAGAAAACCTCAAAAATAACCAACATTTAAATCTTCTCAAATGAGTCCAAGAAAATGTTCCTGTTATTCTTTAGAAATATTGGTAAGAGTTAAAATTCAAACCAATATTTTTGGAGTCACAGAAATATTTATTTTGGCCATTTGAATTAATCCAATAACTATTTGATTTGGATTTATATTTAATATATATTAACTATGACTCCAATAATTCTGGAAGTTTGTGAGTGGCTTTGTATATATTTTAGCAAGCCATATAATAACCTACAGAATTTATTAAAATGATTTAGTTGCTAAACTAAATCAAAACAGAGGAAGAAAAATAGAAAACAGAAATATTAGAGATAACAGAGAGGAAAGAACTCACCTGGACTTACCTGGCGCCCACCAACCGACCCAGCTCCTGTACGGCCCAGCCCACCACCGCCTGGCTCCCTGTCGGCTTCCTCCTCGCGCCAGTAGGCAGGGGCGCGTACCCGGCGCGCGTGGCCACACGCCGGCCACCTCATCCATGCCTGGCTGCCTCCTCCTCTCCCTGGACGTCTCCCGCAGCTCCACGCCACCCCCTGGACCCCCCTCTCACTCTCCCTCGTCCTCATCTCCTCCTTTGTCTCTCTCTCCCGCGATCGCCGTGACCGCCCGAGAACGCCGACGAGCACCCCCGTGACCACCGGCCACCCCTCGCCCTGCCATTGAGCCCAGAGGCTCAGCCACAACCTCTTCTCCCTCCTCGCAGAGCTACATGAGCCAGGACGGCCCCAAGACGACGCCTGTGGCCTTCTTCCCCGACCACGGCCGCCGGATGCTGCCGTCCGATTCGCCGTCTTCGCCGCCTCCCCGAGTCTGCTGAGCTCCGCTTCGACCTCGCCGTGAGCTCCTCTACCGAACCCCTCTCTCCCCGCCGTAGATCCCCTTCTCTAGCTCCGCTGACCACCACGGCCGAAGCTTGCCGCCACCGTGCCTCGTCGCCAGCGTGGCTAGGGCCTCAATAGCTCGAAGCCAAGCACACCGCTGTGTTCAACGCGGCTACAGGAGCCCGTAGCGCCCACTAGCTCCCCTTGCCTTGCACCGTAGCGCCGAACCCGTCGTTGCCCGAGCTCCGGCCACCGCCACGAGCTCGACTCCGGCGAGCTCACTTCACTGCAGCCTCTCTCGCTTGCTCCAATGGATGCGCGAGAGTGCCAGCTCTCTGTAGGTGGTCACGGGCGCTAATTTGGTCGCCGGAGAAGGAAACCCGCACCCCTCCGCCGTCCCTGGCCTTGCCGGCGATGAGCCATTGACCGGGTCCGGCGGGTTTGACCGTTGACGTTTACTGGGTCGGCCCAAGATGACTCCCCTGAGTCAATGACAAGTGGGACCCCCCCTGCTAACTAACCAGATTAGTTTAACTAAAATTAGTTAGTCTAATTAACTGCTGACACGCGGGACCCACTGGTCAGTTTGACCTGGACGTCCCCATTGACCTCTGACGTCACCCTGACGCAGTGCTGACGCAATAAACCCTTTTCTGGATTTAAATAAATCTAAACGATTTATTTATTTTAGAAAATAGCTAAAACTTCTAAAAATCATAGTAATTCAACCGTGACTCCAAATCAAACAAATTATATATGAAAAATTATCAGAAAAATTCAAGGAATCCATCTGTACCATTTTCATGCATGCTTGAACAATGTTTGTCCTCTGTTTTGGACAAATCAATTAAAGGGCATTTAAATAATCACATATGGAGTTGGAATTTGAATCATGTATTCAAACCAACTTCATTTTAATCATAGCTAGGTGCATTAGCCCAAAACACATTCATATTGCCATGTCATAGCATGCATCATATTGTGCATTGCATTGATCGTGTTTCTTCTGTGATCATTGACACTGATGAAGACTCAATATTATCTTCAGAAGTGCCAGGCAAGAAAAAACCCCTTGTTCATTCCGATACAATCCCACTCTCTCGCTCCTGCTCTTTTTACTGCATTAGGACAACAACGATTCATTTGTTACTTGCTGCGGTAGTTGAACCCCTTTATCCTCTGCATGACCTGTCATTGCCACAGTAAATAGATGAAACCCACTAGCATGAGTAGGAGTTGTTTGAGCCCTGTTGTGCCTACTCATTCATGTTTGTTTGTCATGCCTGCTACTGCTTAGAGTTGAGTTAGGTCTGATTCATCGGGAATGAATCATAGGTGTGTGAACATGTCCTACTATGTGTGAGCTAAGTGTGTGAACACGATTTGGTAAAGGTAGCGGTGAGAGGCCATGTAGGAGTACATGGTGGGTTGTCTCATTGAAGCCGTCCTTAGGAACTGAGTTCTGTGTTTGTAATCCATGATTCAGCTACTACCATGCATTGGGCCCTGAAATATGACCCCGCTCGACTTCTTATTCACCCTTGTCCTCTGTCTAGGAGTTGCAAGTAGTTTCTGGTGTTTGTAGTATGCTGGAGGCCGTGCGCAGCACTGACCGAAGGGGTGGGCTGTGATGCGGTAGGCACGTGGTCGGGTATACCGGGCGCCCGTTTGCTGTCATAGAACCCTGTTCACATCGTTTGGGGCTGTGAGCGAAACCCCGACCGGATCTCCTCATGGATGGAACCCGAATAGGCGATAAACCTGGACTAGAGACCTAGGTGTTTAAGTAGGTCGTGGTCTACACCCACGTCGGCTTTCGCTTGAAGTCTGCCGAGCACATGTCGTGTGCAGACGCTAAGTGGTGGAAACATGTATGAAGAAGTACACCCCTGCAGGGTTAACATCATCTATTTGAATAGCCGTGTCCGCGGTAAAGGACTTCTGGGTTGCTTATATCAGTTCATAGACAAGTGAAAGTGGATACCCTAAAATACGCAAGATAAGCGTGAGTGCTATGGATGGCGTTCTCATAGGGAGACGGGAGCGGATCCATAGTGGTGTATTGATATGGTGAATATGTGGACTCGTGTGCGCCACCTCAAAAGAGTTACTTGCAGTCGTAGTTCAGGATAGCCACCGAGTCAAAGCTGGCTTGCTGCAGTTAAACCCCACGATCCCCTTTGTTGATAATGATGCATATGTAGTTAGTTCTGATGTAAGTCTTGCTGGGTACATTTGTACATTTGTACTCATGTTAGTTTATGTTTTGCAGAGAGACTTCAGTCTCACTAGTAGTTTCGCGTGGACTTCGACGTTTAGCTTGTTACCTTAGCTACGATCTTGTGCCCTCGGCAGGATCTGGTAGATTGTCAGGCTTCTTAGCCTTTTTCATTTGTAGATGTCTGTACTCAGACATGTTAAGCTTCCGCTTGTGCTTTGATTTGTATGCTCTGAATGTTCGGTCATGAGACCCCTGTTTGTAATATCTCGCTCCTCGGAGCCTAATGAGTACATACTTGGGTCATAGAGTCATGTTGTGATGCCATGTTGTATTTGCACATATCGACCATATTGTGTGTATGTTATTGAAATGCTTGGTATGTGTGGGATCTGACTATCTAGTTGTTTATCCTTAGTAGCCTCTCTTACCGGGAAATGTCTCCTAGTGTTTCCATGGTAGCTTGCTACTGCTCCGGAACACTTAGGCTGGCCGGCATGTGTCCTGCTTCGTTCCTGTGTCTGTCCCCTCGGGGAAATGTCACGCGATGAATACCGGAGTCCTGTTAGCCCGCTACAGCCTGGTTCACCGGAGTCCTGCTAGCCCAGTGCTACAGCCTGGATTCACTCGCTGATGACCGACACGTTCGATGCTGGGTCATGGATGCATGTCCCTGTAAGTTTGTGCCACTTTGGGTTTACGACTAGCCATGTCAGCCCGGGCTCCTTATCATATGGATGCTAGTGACACTATCATATACGTGTGCCAAAAGGCGCAAACGGTCCCAGGCAAAGGTAAGGCGACACCCGTGGGAATACCGTGCGTGAGGCTGCAAAGTGATGTGAGGTGTTATATGCTAGATCGATGTGGCATTGAGTCGGGGTCCTGACATTTGGCCGATGTTTGGCGCTATTAGGACTGGATTACTGGCCAATAAGGTCTTTATCTCCTCGAGTCCGGCCGCGGCTGCATCCGTCCATACAAAGTGTTCGGTGCGCCGAAGGAGGCGGTAAAGAGGCAATGCCTTTTCTTCTAGCCTGGCTACAAAGCGGCTCAAAGCGGCCACACATCTAGCTAGCTTCTGGATGTGCTTGAGGTCTGTTGGTATATCCAACTGTGACAGAGCTCGGATTTTTGCTGGATTCGCTTCGATTCCTCTATTGGAAACAATGAAGCCCAGCAGCTTCCCCGAGGGGACACCGAAAATGCATTTTTCCGGATTTAACTTGATGTCGTATGTCTGGTGGTTATCGAATGTAAGCCTCAAGTCATCTATTAGGGTTTCGACGTGTCTAGTTTTTATGACTACGTCGTTCACATATGCTTCCACTGTTTTGCCAATTTGTTTTTCCAGGCATGTTTGAATCATGCGTTGATAGGTTGCGCCGGCATTCTTGAGCCCGAAAGGCATAGTGTTGAAGCAAAAAGGGCCATATGGCGTTATAAAAGTTGTTCCAGCTTGGTCAGACTCTGTCATCTTTATTTGATGGTATCCGGAGTATGCGTCGAGAAAACACAGCGAGTCGTGTCCAGTTGTGGCGTCGATGATTTGATCGATGCAAGGGAGTGGAAAGTGATCCTTGGGGCAGGCCTTGTTGAGGTCTTTGAAGTCGACGCATAAGCGCCAAGATTTGTCCTTTTTTGGTACCATTACCAAATTTGCCAGCCAATCCGGATGTTTAATATCTCTGATGAATCCGGCCTCAAGCAACTTGGCTAGCTCTTCCCCCATGGCTTGCCGTTTGGGCTATGAAAACCGCCTTAGGGTTTGTTTGACCAGTTTGTATCCCTTTAGAATATTGAGGCTGTGTTCGGCCAGCCGACGTGGGATGCCTGGCATGTCCGAAGGGTGCCAGGCGAAAATGTCCCAATTCTCGCGTAAGAAATCTCGTAGTGCGGCGTCCATCATGGGGCTCAACTATGTCCTGATGGATGCTGTTTTGGCAGGGTCCGTTGGGTGGACTTGGAATTTGACTATCTCATCTGCAGGTTTAAATGAGGTGGACTTGGGTCGTTTGTCGAGTATCACGTCATCCCTGTCTACGGTGGCCCGCAGTGTTGTTAACTCTTCGGCCGCTAGGGCTTCAGATAATGCCTCCAGGGCTAGTGCTGCGGTTTTGTTTTCGGCGCGAAGTGTGACGTCCGGATCACTAGCTAGAGTGATGATTCCATTGGGTCCGGGCATTTTAAGCTTCATGTACCCGTAATGGGGTACAGTTTGAAAGCTTGTAAACACATCTCGCCCAAGAAGGGCGTGGTATCCGCTGCTAAAGGGAGCCACTTGGAATGTGATTTCTTCAGACCTGTATTTCTCCGGGGTGCGGAGTACCACATCGAGTGTGATTTTTCCTACGCACCGCGCTTCCCGAGTAGGGATGATTCCCCTGAAGGTGGTACCACTTTGCTCAATGCGGCCCTTATCAATTTCCATTTTGTTGAGCGTTTCTTCATAGATCAAGTTTAACCCGCTTCCGCCGTCCATGAGCACTTTGGTGAGCCGAAAATCGTCCATGATTGGGCTGAGGACCAGAGCGGCCGGTGCTCGGACAGTCTGGAATCGAGGTTCATCACTGGCATTGAAAGTTATTGAAGTGTCGTTCCAGGGGTTTATCTTTGCCACCTGGCAAATTTCTGCAGAGCTTCGATGAGCCCGCTTGCGCCTGTTGTTCGAGGCAAAAGTCTCAAAGACTGTTAGTACCGTATTATGTCCGCTGGCAGGATGTTATTCCGCTTTATGGCTTACAAGAAGATTCTCACCACTTTTTGCCACCTGCCGGAGTATCCAACATGCCCTAAGGCTATGAGTTGGCATTGTATCCGGAGTACTATGGAGCTTACATGGCCCGTCGAGCCATTCCTCCAATACGGATCCCCACCCTGGGGCGGGCTTTCTTTTCTTAGGGATTGGATCAGACAACTTACGAGAGTTCATCCGTTTAGTTCGGACAAAGGTCTTGGTGAGAGCAGTACTATCCCAAAATTCTGTTCGGGTCTTCCAAGCACTCTCCATCGCACAGTACTTCCGTACTATGTTTGTCAAGTACGTGAAGCATACTATGTCGCGGCGGCTTATAGCATTGAGGAGCCCTTCGTACGTGCAGTTTTTGCAGAAGAGTGATACCATGTTCTCCTCGTGGCAGTCCTTGACCTTGTTAAGCACAAGGAGGAATCTGGCCCAGTAATGGTGTACCGTCTCCTAGGGCTCTTGCCTGAAGCGGGAGAGATAGTTTAAGTCCAGATAGGTGTTGCTAATGGAATCTGGATTTTGATCCGATCTAACGCCCAAGGGCGCGGGCGGTTGCGCGCTTAACAGCTCAGAATCCGGGATATCGCCCAATTCCTTTGGCCCGGTGCCCGATTCTAAGTCCGGGGCCTGGGGCGTGCTTCCCTTTGAGCAGGTTTTCGGCTCAAGGAGTTCGGCAATCCGAACATATTTCGTCCTCAAAATTGAGGGACAATCCGCGTGTGGTTCCTCCACTATCGCTACCTCATGGGTGGCTGGCGGGGACCTGATGTCCCTTCGGTCGGGTTTAAGCCCGATCCGGTCATAGTTTGTAGCGACTCCCAGAGCGGCGATGCGATCCAAGAGTTCATTAAGGGAGGAGAGCTCCATTGGGTCCATCTGTTCGGCAAGTTCCGAACTGACGCAAAGGTTATGATTGATGACCCGAGAGGCCATCATCAGCGCTACCGCCGATGGGGTGGCCATGATAAAGCCGCCGAGTCGGAGCGTCTGGCCTATAGCCAGAGCTCCTTCCGAAGTAATGTCGTCCTTGACGATGAGACGAGCCATCGAGCCTGACAACGACGACACAGAGCAACTCTCAATGAAAGCACCAATGTCGGTGTCAAAACCGGCGAATCCTGGGTAGGGGGTCCCGATCTGTGCGTGAAGGCTGATGGTAACACGAAGCAAGGGACACAGATGTTTACCCAGGGTCGGGCCCTCTTGATGGAGGTAAAACCCTACTTCCTGCTTGATTAATATTGATGATATGGGTAGTACAAGAGTACATCTAGCACGAGATCGTAGAGGCTAAACCCTAAGAGCTAGCCTTTGATGGTATGAATGTAATTGTGATCGGCTTTCTAAGGACCAACCTCTCCGGTTTATATGGACATCGGAGAGGGCTAGGGTTTACATGGAGTCGGTTAAAAGGAAGGAAATATAATATCCGGATCGCCAAGCTTGCCTCCCACGCAAAGGAGAGTCCCATCCGGACACGGGCCGAAGTCTTGAGTCTTGAACCTTCACGCTTCAATAGTCCGGACGTTGTACATAGTCCGGCTGTACGGATACCCCCTAATCCAGGACTCCCTCAATGACATACAAGAAGATGGACGAAATATACAAGATGGCCTGTCATAAATTTCGTCCATAGCTTATTATTGGTGTTGCGCTACCTTATTTTTGGACCAGGCCCATGTAATTTATTTTTAAGAGTCCGTATTGTAGGGGAAACGACTTAGGAGGTGTTTTAGTCCCACCTTGCCAAGGGTGGACGAAATCCCCTCTCTTTTCCCTATAAATACAGCCCTTAAGGCACCGTTTAGACTTGGGTTTTGTTTAGTTAAAAGTTAGCCATCACTGCAACTTCATGTACTTCATTTGTGTCCAACGACCAGACCAAGACCGCTTATGAAACCCCACTTTTATCAATACTTCATCCATATTCGCAATATTCAGATTGCTTAATCATATTCTTGCTTGTTCTTTGATTGCTTGTAGGAATAGACCTTCGTGGTCAAGTTGATCGTGCTCCGGCGTGGTCAATAACCTCTCAGAGTTGGTTTAGCGATTGCTAAGGCGCAACACCGTTGCACGTTTGTAGTCGGATCGTCAAAGTCGTCTCCAACACAAGCAATGAGCAACCGCATCGACAATATCGCCACCGACTTGCGACTCTCCGAGCAACGAATAGGAGACTACAACGACAACAAGCTCGACGCTCACAAACAAGAGAACGATGCAAGAATGGACGAGATTCGTACCTTGTTGGTGAACCGCCATTCTTCCACTTCTTTATCCTCTAGACGGAGCCGCTCGAGTCAACATACCGATGACACCTTCTCCGGATCAAGTACACTGACATGGAACACTCTATGTCGAGCCGTGCGTCAAGACCGTCAAGCACCTCGCAATCCTCTACATGGCAATCATCCACAAGAGAAATTCAACGAGCAAGGACATCGCCATCGACAAAACCAAGTCCCTCTCACACAAGAACAAGAAAGGCAACGTCAACGTCTCCAAGAGGAAGAGCAAGCACGACAACATCAAGACGAACAAGACATCGAGGCCGAACGTCAAGAACACCGAATACGTGAAGCACAAGCTCTTGAGGCGCAACGTGCGCTTCAAGAATCAAGTCGAGCCATTACCAACCGCAACCGGGATAGGTGCAATCACGAGGAAGCACTTCGAGAAGAAATTCAAGAGCGACGCTACCAAGGAAGAGTGCATCGACAAGTTCCTGAAGCTCCTCCACAAGATCAACAAGCTCCTCCATAATGTCAAGTTCATCATGAGTAAGACGAAAATGGACATCCTACACGCCAAGAGCAACATGAGGTTGATAATCCTCCTCGTCAAGGGCGTCATCATCACCCTCGACCCCAACACAATGAATAGCAACGATACAGCAAGCTAAAGTTCACCATGCCCAAGTTCAATGGAAGCAATGATCCCGAAGAGTACCTATCATGGGCATTGAGGGTCCACAAAATCTTTCATTTGCACAACTATGAGGAAGAGAAGAAGATCGCTATGGCATCACTTGAGTTCCAAGACTATGCGCTCATATGGTGGGAATAAGTCCTTGAGCGCCGAGAAGCAAGAGGTGAACCAACAATCACCACTTGGGCTCAAATGAAAGATGTCATGCGAGCATTTTTTGTGCCAACCTACTACAACCGCGACCTCTTCAAGAAGCTCCAACTACTCAAGTAAGGAACAAAGAGTGTTGAAGAATACTACAAGGAAATGGAGATAGACATGATAAGAGCCAATGTCACGGAAGATGATGAGGAAACTATGGCTTGTTTCTTGAATGGCCTCAATCATCCCATCAGGAAGATTGCCGACTTCCAATCCTACTCCAACCACATTGAGCTCGTGCATCAAGCTACCAAAGCAGAACGTCTAGTGCAAGATGACTTCAAGTACGCCAAGTACTCATCCAAGACCTACCGCTTCTCCAACACCCAAGCTTCAATGACTCCAACAAATTCTACCTCAACCAAGCCATCTACAAGCAACGGCGACAAGTCGAGTTACAAGAAAACTTCAACAACCTCAAGTCGTCCTCCTTCTACTACAAGCAACTTCAAGCTGCGCGCTTCATCATCTATTCCAACCGATGAGACCGTCAAGACAAGCTCCATCAAGTGTTTCACTTGCAGCGGCCGACGCCACAAGTCCTTTGAGTGTACCAACAAGCGCACCATGATCCTCAACAACGACGGAACCTATGACTCCATGAGTGAAGAGGAGATGGAAGCCCCGCTCTTGTTGTCTCCAAAGTCCTAACTCTTCAACATCAACAAGACGAAGACCAAAGATGCCACATCTCCCACATAAAGGCCAGCATCAATGGAAGGTCCATCATGGTCATCATCGATGGAGGTAGTTGTCACAACTTGGCAAGTGAAGAACTATGCTCCAAGCTCCAATTGGTTAAGATGAAGCACCCGCACCCATACAAGGTTCAATGGCTAAGTGATTCCGGCACTATACAAGTTGAGAATACGGTCAAAGTTTCCTTCAAAATTGGAGCATATGAAGACACTTTGGAGTGTGGTGTCGTTCCGATGTCCGTTTTCCACCTCCTTCTTGGTCGACCATGGCAATTTGACCGCGACGTCATCCACAACGGGTGTACCAATCACTATAGCTTCAAGATGAAAGGCAAGGAATATGTGCTACGGCCTATGTCTCCTAGTCAAGTGATCGCTGACAAGCAAGCCACCCATCATGGAGAAAAGAGTGAGAGAGTGATCCATCCAAAAGAGAGTGAGCTCCACAAGCCAAAATCGAGTGCCTCCATGATGAGTGACAAGAAAAACTTAGTCCTATTTTCCACCAAAAGTGAGATGAGAGAAGTGTGTGAGAACCCATCAAGTGTTATGCACTTTGTCCTTGTGTGCAAAGAGGAGGCACCAAAAACTAACACCTCTCACGATCTACATTTAGTATTGTCTTCTCTTTTGCAGGAATTCCAGGATGTTTTCCCCGATGAGCTACCTCCGGGTCTACCTCCACTACGAGGCATTGAGCACCAAATTGACCTCATCCCAGAGCACCTCTACCTAACAAGGCTCCCTACCACATCAACCCTTAGGAAACTAAGGAGATCCAATGGCAAGTACAACAACTCATCGACAACGGTCAAGTACGTGAAAGTTTGAGCCCTTGTGCCGTTTCTGTCATACTTGTTCCAAAGAAAGATGGTACTTATCACATGGTTTCCAATTGCCATCCCATCAATGCTATCACCGTTAGATACCATTATCCTATTCCATGCTTAGATGATATGCTTGATGAACTTAGCAGAGCCGCCATTTTCTCTAAGATTGATCTTAAGAGTGGATACTATCAAATACGCATCCAAGAAGTTGATGAATGGAAAACCGCATTTAAGACCAAATTTGGCTTATATGAATGGCTAGTTATGCCAATGGGTTTATCCGAAGCACCCAATACTTTTATGCGAGTCATGCACTTTGTTCTTCGTCCCTATATTGGTGTAATTGTTGTGGTCTATTTTGATGATATTCTTGTCTTTAGCAAATCCCTCAAAGAGCATGTCACCCATCTTAGAACCGTGTTGCAAACCCTTAGGAAAGAGTGCCTTTATGCTAATGTGGACAAAGACCTTTCTGGTGTTGATAAGCTTGTTTTAAGTGACCGGACGTCGGACAGCACCATCACAGAACATAAATAGCGGAAGTCGGACGACTACCCGACGTCCGAACGCCCATGACCCACCGGGCGACTGGTGCCCAGCGAACGTCCGTTGCCTGTATGCACGCAGTTTCGGGCTAAAGCCCATGTACCCCTTCACTTCGGCCCCCATTTGTACTAAGACTATAAATAGACCTTCCCCTCCTCCTAGCTAGGGTTAGCGTTGTGATAGCTCATTTGTGAGATAGAGCCTCGCTCATCCATCCGGATCTGCTCCACCGGGAGAGACTGTGCCTCTATGGAGAAGAGCCATTTGCATTCAAGGCCCCTTACGGGAGGAACTGAAGACCTCCTCTCAGAGAAGAACCGGTTACCCTATATATCATACTTTGTTGGATTCGGATCTAGTATCACTTTGTGTCTCGAGGATCTAGCATATGTGTGACCTTATTCTCGTTGGTCGAGTGTTCTCTCATGTGTTTCCCTCGTTTCCCCTCTCTTGTTCTTCATGTTCTTGGTAGGATTCCGTCCAAACGTGAAAGATCGGGCGTCTAGGGTTCTATCCTACATCACTTAGCCATTGACCATTGTAGGGGTGCGGGTGCTTCATCTTTACCAATTGGAGCTTGGAGCATAGTTGTCCACTTGACAAGTTGTGATAACTCCCTCCATCGGTGATGACCCTGACGGACCTTCTATTGATGCTGGCCTTGGTGGGGAAGATGTGGCGTCTTTGGTCTTTGTCTTGTTGGTGTTGAAGATTCAAGACTTTGGACACAATGAGAGCGGAGCTCGAATCCTCATCACAAAATACTTGATCATCTTCATCCTCATTCACATGCCATTGCATGGCCACTTGCTCAAGGGCTTCCATTTCCTCTTCACTCATGGAGTCATAGGTTCCGTCGTCGTTGAGGATCATGGTGCGCTTGTTGGTACACTCAAAGGACTTGTGGCCTCGGCCGCCACATGTGAAACAATTGATGGAACTTGTCTTGACGATCTCATCGGTTGGAGTAGATGATGAAGCATGCGTCTTGAAGTTGCTTGTAGTAGGAGGACGACTTGAGGTTGTCGAAGTTTTCTTGCAACTCGACTTGTCGCTGGTGCTTGTAGATGGCTTGGTTGAGGTAGAAGGTGTTGGAGTCGTTGAAGCTTGGTTGTTGGAGAAGCTGTAGCTGTTCGAAGAGTACTTGGCGTACTTGAAGTCATCTTGCACTTGGCGTTCCGCTTTGGTAGCTTGATGCATGAGATCAATGAGGTTTGAGTATGGTTGGAAGTCGGCAATCTTGTTGATGGGATGATTGAGGCCATTCAAGAAACGGGCCATAGTTTGCTCATCATCTGACGTGACATTGGCTCTTATCATGGCAATCTCCATTTCCTTGTAGTATTCTTCAACGCTCTTTGTTCCTTGCTTGAGGAGTTGGAGTTTCTAGAAGAGGTCGAGGTTGTAGTAGGTTGGCACAAAGCGTGCGCGCATGACATCTCTCATTATCCTCCCATGTGGTGATTGGTGGTTCACCTCTTGCTTCTCGGCGCTCAAGGACTTGTTCCCACCATATGAGCACATAGTCTTGGAACTCAAGGGATGCCATAGCGATCTTCTTCTCTTCCTCATAGTTGTGCAAACGAAAGATCTTGTAGACCTTCAATTCCCATGAAAGGTACTCTTCGGGATCGTTACTTCCATGGAACTTGGGATGGTGAACTTGAGCTTGCCATAGTGTTGCTCTTCATTGTGTTGGGAGCGAGGGTGATGATAACGCCGTTGACATGGAGGATTGTCAACCTCATATTGCTCTTGGCATGGAGGATTTCCATAGTCATCTTGCTCTTGATGAACTTGAGCTTGTGGAGGAGCTTGTTGAGCCTGTGGAGGAGCTTGAGGAACTTGACGATGCACTCTAGCTTGATAGTTTCGCTCTTGAATTTCTTCGCGAAGTGATTCCTCTTGATTGCGTCTATCTCGGTTGCGGTTGGCAATGGCTCGACTTGATTCTTGAAGGGCACGTTGCGCCTCAAGAGCTTGTGCTTCACGTTGTTGTTCTTGAAGATGTTGAGCTTCGGCATCTTGTTCGTCTTGATGTTGTTGCACTCGCTCTTCCTCTTGGAGGCGTTGACATTGCCTTTCTTGTTCTTGTGTAAGAGGGACTTGGTTTTGTCAATGATGATGTGCTTGCTCGTCAACTTGCTCTTGTGGATGATTGTCGTGTAGAGGATTGTGAGATGCTTGACGGTCTTGACGCACGGCTCCACGTAGAGTGTTCGATGTCGGTGTACTTGAGCCGGAGAAGGTGTCGTCGGAGTGTCAACTCGAGCGGCTCCGTCTTGAGTAGGACGAAGTGGAAGAATGGTAGTTCACCAACAAGGCACGAATCTCGTCCATTCTTGCATCGTTCTCTTGTTTGTGAGTGTTGAGCTTGTTGTCGAAGTAGTCTCTTGTTTGTTGATCGGACAGTTGCAAGTCAGTGTGATATTGTCGATGCGGTCGCTCATTGCTTGTTGTTCTTGGTGCAAAGCTCTTTGTGCACCAAAGAGGTGGCTCTTGGTGACATAGGATGTCAAATCATCGTCTTGCTCGATGAAGAGTGGGTTGGTAGAAGAACTTGGCCTATCCATCATTTCAAGCAAATATGTGAGTGGGAGAAAGAGAAGAACTTATACCAAATGTACCTTGACCGATGATGAAGATGGATCAATGGTCACTCAATTATGGAACAAGGAAATAGCACAATTGGTACCAATTCTTGTCGGTACACCTACACAAGTAAAAGCTTATGGTGGAGCTCGGTTAGGATGGTGGCACAAAATTTGATGCAATTGTTTGTGAGCCTCAATAATGTTGGAAGAGATTCACCAATTTGCAAATGCAACAAGTAGACCAATAGCAAGATATGGTACACGGAAACACACACGCAAATAGATAAGTGGGGTCGTGCAACCAAGGAATGAGCCAAGATGAATGTGGAAACCATGAAAATGCTCTTGTTGCACAACACTAGAGAGACGCTAGCACAATTGCACAATAGGCGGATACGAAACTTGTGCACAACCTACTAAGCAAAAATGCAATGAATTCTATCCCAAGTATGCTATATGTACGGTATTCCAATGGTATGATCCAAGATGATCGAATATGACAATCTTAATGTAGTATGATGCTATAGTTCTTGCTTATAAGCTCTTTGCTTATCTCTCCCTTTTGCTTAAAAGCTTGTTTGGCTGTTTCACTTTTGAGCCCTTTTCTCATGCAAACTTCACGAACCAAGATAGCAATTCTGTATGCGATGACAACTTTGTGACACAAAAGATGATACCAAGATATGCACCACTATGATATGGTATGTATGCTATGGGAAGTATGATCAGTAATGTGCACAAGTCATGTTGCCAGCAATACTCAAAGGCTAGTCTCGATGGGTAAGCACACAAAAGTAAGGCTATGGTGGTTATCAAAGCAATGGCAAGGAATGTATCATGAATGGATACCACGATACCAAGATGACAAAGGGTTACCGTCGATGTAGTCGTTTGTAAGGAAGGACGGTTGTTGTCTATGACGAGTCCTTGACGAAGAAGAGCGGTGGCACTGTTGATGTCGCACCGTACCTATATAGCCGAAACACGATAGGACACGGGAACTACAACTCAAATTCTCAAAACCAAAGACAAATGATGGTAGCGGAATGCGGTGGTGGTGTAGCGGATGATGTGGTGAAAGCACTAGGCAAAGATGCCAATGTTTGGAATTTTTATGGTGTCAAGTGATGTTGGAACCTATCAAGGTGGATGGGGCAAGTCAATAGCTTCTCAACGATCTAAAGAACATGAAAATCGGACTCCGGATGTGGATGTTATGGGGAAAACTGTCAATCAGCCGAAACGGAACCTGGGAGGGACGGTTGTACCGCTTGGGTGGGCGATTGTACCGCTCCTGATGCTCAGAGATAGTACAGCTTGCATGGGCGGTACTACCGCTGGGGTCGGGAAAATTCACAGATCTGGATCGGGGTGATTTTGGGGCGGAAATGGATGATTTCGGGGGCAAAATTAGATGGATTTTGAGGATGGAAGGTGGGGAAACTTGTGGGGAAGCTAGATCTACCTTCTACACACGAAATCCATGGATCAAATCCAACAAAACTTCATCACCCCAACAAATCACAAAAAAATTGGGGCTATTTTTGGTGGGGATTTTGGAAATTGGGGAAGAACACAACAAAATCAAGCTAGAAAAAGAGGGGTAGGGGCTCCAAATACGTGATCATCGTGGCTCATGATACCAAGATGATGTAGGGTAGAACCCTAGATGCCCGATCTTTCACGTTTGGAGGAAATCCTACCAAGAACACGAGGAACGCGAGGGGAAAAGGAGGGTAAACACAAGAGAAATCACTCAACCAATAAGATACGGTCGCACATATGCTAGATCCTAGAAACACAAAGAGTGATACACGATTCAAAGTCAACAAAGGATGATACAAAGGGTCTTCTCCGAGAGCAGGTGTTGAAGGTCTTCCCGTGATGGGGTCTTCAATCCGCTTGGGGGATCTTCTCCAAAGAGGTCGTCAGCTCCAAAGAGAAGTAACCAAGTGGATGAGCAAAGCTCTATCTCAAATATGAGATATCACAATGCTGACCCTAACTAGGAGGAGGAGGGGGTCTATATATAGTGCTAAGCCACGAAGGGGTAAGTGGGAGAGGATACATGGGCCGGAGGCCCGATACACTGTGCGTAGACAGGCCGGTAGTACCGGTCATGGGGGCGGTTGTACCGTTGGGAGCTCAGGCAGGGAGGTAGTATCGTTGGGAGCTCAGGTGCTGGTTCCCGGAGGTGTACACCGAAGGGGATAGCGGTTGTACCAGTGTTTGGAGCGGTAGTACCGGTCTTCTGGCAGTTACCGGTACAACCAGTGCAGTACCTACCTTGCACCGCTCGATCACATAAGCTGGACCGGTTGTTGGGCGGTAGTCGAGCGTTGTTCCGCCCAGCCGGTAGTTGGGCGGTTCTTGGCCGGTTTTATCGGTCCTTCTGGGCTGGGCAGATTGTCTTCATGCTCTTGATGTTCATCTTGCACCATAACTTCTCCTTGGTTGCTTCCTTGGTACCTAAGCACACAAAGCATCACCGTTTGAGGTAGTAGCCATGTCTCAAGTGGGTCAAAGGGGAGTTCAACAAGGAGAGAGTTAACATCGTATTCGATAGCTCTCGCATGGGCTCTTGTCATTGGTCCAAGTGGTGTAGTGGGAGACAAAGGTAGGTCCATGGGGATGACCGTAGGATGCTCCGCATCAACCCCCCTGAGGCCGCTACCGCGTTGTACATCTACAGGACATGACAGAGCTGGTCGTGAAGATGCCCACCTTCGACAAATGGAGGCTCGCGCTGAGGGATCACGGTGGCCCGCACAGGGCCCCCTCCAAGGTGGTGCTGTCCTCCAGCGAGGGCAACAGTGATGAGGACTCGGAGGTGACGGAGGAAGAGGACGTTGGCCAGGCGTCGCCGCTCCCTCACCGCTGGTCCCTGGGTGGCTTCGGGGACAATGACGCAGACTTGCAGCCTCAGGCATCATCTCCTCAGCCCGCCGACACGATGGAGGAGAAGGAGACCAGCCAGTAGGCCGCCCAGCCACCAGCGGCTGGGGCTCAAGAAGTCGAGGCAATGTTCGCATCCCTAGCGGTGGAATCCCCTCCGGGGGTTCCCTTGGCCCTCAGGGTGGGGGCAGGCCCGGTCGGACTCGCTGAGGAAAGCACCTAGCGCCCCGCAAGCAGCACCGGGGCGGCTCATGAGGGCGTTGGTGGCACATTGTCGGTCGCCCAGAGGAAGAGGAAGTGGGGCGCCTAGGACGACTAAGCACCCTGGTCCATTCTTATCCAACGCACCTGCGATCTATGTGTCCATGCTAACCCCTCCCACATGCAGGAGCCAGGGCGGCGGCAAGGAGAAAAAGAAGAATGTAACTGCCGAGGCGAAGGTGACCTCCGTCCTGAGGGCGGCGACAGTACTCGGCCATAGCTTTGGCGGCTGCGGGGGTGCTTCGCACCGGTCTGGTGTCACGCTCGGGCGCGTTGGCGCCACAGCGGCGCCCAACGCCTCTCCAACACCACGAAAAGGCCCAATCGCCAAAGGCGCAGCGGCTCATCCCCTGATGCCACCGGCACCAACCACCAAAGCCGCGGCGGGCCAACTCCCGACACCGCTAGCGCCAACGACCAAGGCCGCTAAGTTTCGATGTACGGAGAAGGAGGGGGCATCTCAGCCTCTGTCGGCTATCCTTACCCCAGCCACCGAGCGCTGCACGGGGCGCCTCATGGCGCAACCTAAAGTTGTGTCCGCTTCCGAGAGCTAGCTGGTCGCCGTGTCAGTTCTCCCAGGCGCCCCGTGGGAGCCGAGCGCGGGTAAGGATTTGGAGCCCCCCGTGTCCTAGGCGGTGGACGTCGGGGCCTCCTCGGTAATGATAACAACAAGCGCAGAGGCGCTGCCCCCCTCCCTGCCCCCCCCCCCTCCCGCGAGGCTCTCACACTCATGAACTGTGCCACCTTGATCAGGCGCGGGTGAGGGAGTCCTGGATTAGGGGGTCCTCGGACAGCCGGACTATATACTTTGGCCGGACTGTTGGACTATGAAGATACAAGATTGAAGACTTCGTCCCGTGTCCGGGTGGGACTCTCCTTTGCGTGGAAGGCAAGCTTGGCAATTCGGATATATAGATCTCCTTATCTGTAACTGACTCTGTGTAACCCTAGCCCCCTCGGGCATCTATATAAACCGGAGGGCTTAGTCCATAGGATAAGAACAATCCTAATCATAAGCTAGCCTCTAGGGTTTAGTCTCAACGATCTCATGGTAGATCAACCCTTGTAATAATCATATCATCAAGATCAATCAAGCAGGAAGTAGGGTATTACCTCCATCGAGAGGGCCCGAACTTGGGTAAACATTGTGTCCCCCGCCTCCTGTTACCATTAGCCTTAGACACACAGTTCGGGACCCCCTACTCGAGATCCGCCGGTTTTGACACCGACATTGGTGCTTTCATTGAGAGTTCCACTGTGTTGTCACGATAAGGCTTGATGGCTCCTTCAATCATCTGCAACAATGCGATCCAGGGTGAGGTTTTCCTCCCCGGACAGATCTTTGTATTTGGTGGCTTCGCAGTGCGGGCCAACTCGCTTGGCCATCTGGAGCAGATCGACAGCTACGCCCGTGGCCATCAGGTCAGGTTTGGAAGCCTAAACTACATCGCCGACATCCGCGGAGACTTGATCTTCGACGGATTCGAGCCCATGACATGTGTACCAAACAATCACGAGGAGCAACCTAGATCTGCCATCGGATGGTGTTCGGAAGATCATACCTGCGGCTGCTCTGGCTCTTCATCCGGAGCAGATCGTGCCATCCGAGGACGGGTGGATGGACCCCGCCACGGAGTCCGCACACTCAGCGGCGTTAGAGCCGAACACAAACTTCACCTCCAATGAGATCTGTGTCATCGGACCCTCGGACTCATCTCTGGCCATAGGCTCCGAACTGCGTGCATCCGTGCCTATCGAATCTGATTGGGCACTGATCATGGAGTTTACCTCCGTGGATATCTTTAAGCACTCGCCCTTGGGCGACGTGCTAAATTCATTAAAGTCTCTCTCCCTGTCAGGAGGCTCTTGGCCGAACTACGTCTGACTTGTGTGGGAAGCGGATGGCGAAGAAATTCGTTCCCCACCCACCATCCACTTAATAGCCACTGTCGACGACTTAACCGACATGCTTGATTTCGACTCTGAAGACATCGACGGTATGGACGATGATGCAGGAGAAGAACAGGAACCACCGCCCACAGGGCGCTGGACAGCCACCTCATCATATGATATATATATGGTGGACACACCCCAAGAAAACAATAGCGAGGAACGGAAGGATGCAATTGACGATAATCCTCTTGAGAAGCAACCAAAACGACAACGTCGGCGCCGCTCTAAATCCCGCCACAGTAAAAACAGCGATAACAGCGAAAGAAAAAATAACACCCTTGTTGACTCTAAAGGCAACAACGATCCCATGGACCCAACAATGGAGCAGGATGAGCCAGGGGACGGCGAACATAGTCCGAAGCCGCTGTCAGATCATAGTGATGGCGGAGATAAAACTCATAAACCTGTCTCCAGAGAGGAGAATAGTCCAGACGACGATGCACTCATCATCCTTGAAAGGCAATTGGAACAAGAGAACCTCCAAAGAAGGCTTATCACCACCGCGAGAAGCTTGAAGAAGCAGAAGCAAAGGCTTAAGACCGCGTAGGATACGCTCAACCACAGATGGAACAAAGTGCTCGACACTGAAGAAAAATACGGTGGCGATCGCCACACAAAGAGCTACCCAAAGCACAAGCTGCTGCCCGAATTCGACGACGAGGCTATAGAGCCCATTTCGCCAAAAAATAATACGGCCGATTCGCCGGACCGACCACCACGTGGCCGCGACAGGGCGGCTAATGACGCTGCACACAAGTCAGCACATGATTTACGTGAGCACCTGGACAAAAAAGCCGGTATGGCCAGGTCCATCTATGGATCTAGGAAGCGTGCTCCGGCACAGGATCACAGCCACCAAAAAGACTATACTAATCGAAATCAGCTCGGAATCAACACTGAAGACTACAACCGTCAGAACCATGCCATGACATATCCAAATACAGGGGTGCCGCACACCCCCTGTGCTTCACCGATGAGGTGCTGGATCATGAATTTCCAGAGGGATTTAAACTCGTAAACATAGAGGCATACGACGGAACGATAGACCCTGTGGTCTGGATTGAGGACTTTATTCTTCACATCCACATGGCTCGCGGGGATGATCTCCACGCCATCAAATACCTGCCCCTCAAGTTGAAAGGACCAGCTCGGCACTGGTTGAAAAGCCTCCCGAAAACTCAATTGGAAGTTGGGAGGAACTTGAGGACACTTTCAGGGCTAATTTTCAAGGGACCTATGTCCGACCTCCGGATGCAGACGATTTAATTCACATAATCCAACAACCCGAAGAGTCAACCCGTAAGCTTTGGAACAAATTTCTCACCAAGAAGAATCAAATCGTCGACTGCCCGGATGCCGAAGCCTTAGCGGCTTTCCAGCACAGTATCCGAGATGAATGGCTCGCCAGACACCTCGGCTAGGAAAAGCCGAGGACAATGGCAGCCCTAACAAGCCTTATGACCCGCTTCTGCGCGGGCGGGGACGGCTGGTTGGCCCATAGCGGCACCAGCGACCCAGGCACATCCGAAGTCCGCGATGGCAATGGGAAGCCGCGACGCAATAAAAACAAGCGTCGAAATAATGAAGACAACCCAGACAACACAGCGGTAAACGCCGGATTCAGAGGCTCTCGACCCGGTCAACAGAAAAAGACATTCAAAGGCAGCAGAGATGGAACGTCTAGCCTAAACAAAAATCTAGACAGATTATGTCACATTCATGGCACCCCCGAGAAACCTGCAAATCACACCAACAGAGAATGTTGGGTCTTCAAGCAGGCCAGCAAGCTAAATGCCGAACACAAAGGGAGGGAGACACCAAGTGAAGACGAGAACAAACCGTGCCAGCCAAACACTAGAGGACAGAAAAAATTTCAACCAGAGGTCAAAACAGTGAACATGATTTACGCAACTCACATACCAAAGAGGAGGCGCAAACGCGCATTCCAAGACGTATACGCTGTAGAGCCCGTCGCCCCCAAATTCAACCCATGGCCGGCTTGCCTGATCACCTTCGATTGCAGGGATCATCCGACTAGTATCTGGCATGGAGGTTCGGCCGCTTTGTTGCTCGACCCAATAAATGACCGATACCATCTCACTTGAGTCCTCATGGACGGTGGCAGTAGTATGAATCTGATATATCAGGACACTGTCCGCAAAATGGGGATAGACCCGTCAAGAATCAGCCAAAGCGGTACTACCTTTAAAGGAGTAATACCAGGCATAGAGGCCCGCTGCACGGGCTCTCTAACATTAGAGGTTGTATTCGGCTCGACCGACAACTTCCGAAGCGAAGAACTAATCTTCGACATCGCTCCATTCCGAAGTGGCTACCATGCACTACTCGGAAGAACGGCCTTCGCTCGTTTCAATGTAGTTCTGCATTACGCTTATCTTAAACTTAAGATGCCCGGTCCACTTGGCGTCATCACAATCAGCGGAAATACAGAGCGTTCCCTACATGCGGAAGAAAATGTGGCGGCTCTAGCAGCCAAACCACTGAACGACCTCCCCTATCTGAAAAAATGATCGATCGTAAAGACCACGGACACGGCTAGACGTGTCCGGCGCACCACTAGTTGTAGCAGCCCAGATAAACCTAAGCTTGGGTCGAGGGATGTACCCCCATATGTGGTCCTAGGGGCTGCCTGCATGTAAAAGGTCCCATAATTCGGCTAGACCCTATTAGTACAATAGTAGATGGCATTTTTATGGTTCATTAAGAATAACCAAGCTTTCGCACGATCACACCAGATTCTTTCACCTGGGTTTTTTCCTTTTTGTAGATGATCATCGTGCCACACCCTTCCAAGATACGGCACAATGGAGACAAAGGCGCAGATGTGCAGCAGGGACCCGTTCAAAGGTTTCTTTTGTGATTAAGACCCTGTGTAAACCTTTTTTATTGTCTCTTGTTGTTTCACACCCTCTGGATACTCAAATCAACCGAGAGGGATACTGGTGTTATTGGGAAAGCTTTTTCCACCACGCCAGATTAATGCATGTACCTGGAAATTCAGGGTTAATTATTGAGAGCGATACTTAGCCAAGTATATGTTATAAAGTCCGAATACCTTAGGGAGTGTTCGGTGTTGCAAGTTTGGCCTTATATGCATCAGCTCCGAATCATGTCTTGGGTCAATAGTTGGCTTTGCCCGGCTCCCGTGTTTTGCTACCTTACGTTCCGCTCTATCGGCTAAGGTGGCACCGGGAGAACTACTGCGAGTGTGCCTTGGTTCACCTGGATGAGCACCTCAGTAGAGAAAGCCGAAAACAGACTGTCATGATAAAGCGAGAGACTGGTCAACCACTCGATGACACAGTGGAATCTTCGCGATTCCTCCGCATTAACGAAGGACTGGTTTCCCGACCAAGTATGTACACGCACCTTATTCGGATGACCGCGGAAGTACCAGGGGCTATATAGTAGCCCCATTGTCAAACTCCTATGGCTAAGTGAAAGTGTTAAAGCTATATAGTACGATTGCCTTGTTCGCCGCACTATCACCTCCTCAAACGGACCAAGACGTTGGATCAAGTGTGACTACGCCCTTTACCGAACACCCCCACATTACGTGTGTGGGGGCTGAAGCTGACGACTGCAAACTTTCAAGTTATATACATACATACATAAACGGCCGCACAGGAGGCACTGTAATACTTTATGGGCAAAAGTATAAATACAACCTTTATAATCAAAATAGCATTGTTTTTACAATCAAGACACATATCACTGGAACATGGTACTCCTTGAGCACTGAGCCTCTATTAAACTGGCACCTTCCAGGACTTCTTCAAAATAGTGCTCGGGCGAGTTCTGACCCCCGGGCGGACCCCTTGTTGCAACAGCGGTGGCCTCCATCTCCGCCCAGTATGTCTTAACATGGGCAAGAGCCATCCGCGCACCCTCTATGCACGCCGACCTCTTGACAGCGTCGATATGCGGCACAACACGAAGAAATCATTGTACTAAACCAAAATAACTATCCGGACTCGGTTCTTTCGGCCAAAGATGATCCACGACAGACTTCATGGCAAGCTCGGACAACCTATGGAGCTCGGCCCACTCGGCCATTTGCTCATTCAACAGCAACGGACGCCTTGGATTACTGAACTGCGACCAGAACAATCTTTCCACCTGAGGATCTTTCTGATCTTTGAAATACTTAGTTGTGTCAGTAGCACTTTTTGCTAAATCCAGGTATGCGTCTACCGAAGTCCACAATTGGTCAAGAGGGGCATACTTCGGATCGCTGAACTTTGTCCGCAATAAGAAGGGCTTCCCAGCTGCGATATCTCCAGCTTGACGAAGCTCCTCCCGCGCCGCTCTGATTTCAGAGCGCGTTTCCTTGGTTGCTTCCAAGGCCTTCTTCAGGTCAGCCGTCTTTGCTTGGCTTTCCCTTTCAAGGAGCTCATACCGACTAGTGGCATTTTGCAGCTCAAGAGCCATGTTGGCCTTTTTCTCTTCACTCTGGCAATGAGAAGCCTGTTCGGCTTTTAACTCTTTGGCCGCCTTCAGGGTGGCCGCATCACTTCTCCTGGCTTTTTCCTTGGCTCGGGCAAGTTCTACCCGAAGGGTCTCCACGGCAGCAGCTCCATCTGCAGTCAAAGCATATTATAGATACTACCATTATGCTCCTCTTAATATTTGCTGACCACCCGAATATACATACCCTGTGCCTCATCAAGCCGCTTGTTCACAAGCATGATGTCCGCAACCGCCACATCAAGCTGCGCCTCAATTCAGCAAAATTAGCAGTCCGGTCAGCCGTCGGACCCTCAGCCGCCTGCGCATGAAAGCAGCGCTATCATTACCTGAGACTATGATCCTCTATTTGTTGCCTCTGGACGGCAACTAGAGTCTCAGGGGCTACTACCTATACAGAGCACACCTAGCGTGTGCGTACAATCAAAAATATATATATTACTTAGCGTACCTCAAAGCCTCTTAGCAGGCTCGCAAAAGCTTCATTCAACCCACTTTTGGCGGATGAGATCCTCTCAACCACCGTACCCATTAAGGTATGATGTGCCTCTAAGATAGCCACTTGCTCCAAAAGATCCATCAACGTGTCCGGTTGTACACCGAATAGTCCTGGGCTCTTTTTGTTGTTCTCCTTAGGAGCCGAATACTCCGGACTTCGGGCGGCCAAAGAGTTACCTTCTGGCCTTTGTGGATCAGGAGAAATCCTCTGCGACAACACCACGGGGTCGTCCGCCCTATGAGGTGAGGAGGTAGGAGGAGGCGTTTCGCTCTCCATCATCTCCGGAAGAAGATCCCCCGAAGATGAGCTTTGTTGAGGAGGGCTATGAGCCGGACTGCAAAATATATGTCTCGGTTATTATTCTCAGAGATAAAGCAGGACATATTTACCATAGTGCATTTGTTCACTTACAGCTCGGTTGATGGCATCCTGGTTAGTACATGATCTGGTGAGCCTTCTGGAAGAGCGGTCGAACACCTGATCCTCTCCGCCTTCCTTATCCATTCCTGGCAAAGGAAAATTTTTCAGAATGATGTTGTAACAAATATAATAACGGCAGGTTCGGTCGCGGAGTTACTTACTTGGGTATCTGGATGGTTCCAGTTCAGACCCGCATCCTAGGTGGTGTCCGGACACTTTATTCGTGATCCGAAGTACAATCGATACATCCCTTCGAGTGTCACACCGAAGAAGTGCTGAATAGTTCGCGGTCCTTTCGGGTTGAACTCCCACATACAGAGAGATCGACGTTGGCATGGCAGGACCCGATGAACTAGCATTACCTGAATTAATTTGATGAGACTGACATCCCTCTTGAGGAGATCTCGGATGCGGCTTTGCAATGTCAGCACGTCATTAACTGGCTCCCAGTCCAGCCCTTTGTTAACCCATGACGCTAGTTGGGGCGGAGGGCCCGAGCAGAAGGTTGGGGCGGCCGCCCGCTTTGTACCTCGGGGTGCTGTGATGTAGAACCACTCCCGTTGCCATAAGTTGGACACCCCCGTGAAGGAGCCCTTTGGCTAGAGGGCATCGGCACCTTTGCTTATTATAGCACCTCCGCACTCCGTGTGTCGCCTGTCGATCATCTTCGGCTTCACATTGAAGGTCCTGAGCCATAAGCAAAAGTGTGGGGTAATGCGGAGGAAGGCTTCACACACGACGATAAACGACGAGATGTGAAGGATGGAATCTCGAGCTAGATCATGGAAATCTTGCCCGTAATAGAACATGAGCCCTCTTACGAAGGGATCAAGACTAAAGACAAGCCCTTGAAGGAAGTGGGAAACAAATATGACACTCTCGTTGGGTTCGGGAGTGGGGAACACCTGCCCTTGAATAGGTAGCCTGTTGGGGATTTCGGCGGTCAGATACCTAGCGTCCCTAAGCTTCTTGATGTCCCCCTCTGTGACAGAAGAGGCCATCCACTGGCCTTGAAGGTTGGATACGGACATGATTGAAGGTCCGAAGCGCTTAGCCTCAACCTTGGGTGTTGGAACTCGAGGTAGAGGAAGGGAAGGATTGGGCATGGAAAGAAAAGGACGGGTCTGGACATCTTTATAAAGAGGGTGAATATCAAGCGTCCTCCGCGTGGTCATTTGGAACTTGCCTAAAACCGAGGAGTCATACTAACAGCATGATTGGGTTACCCACAGCCGTATTGATGAGAATCCCATGATAAGGGGGACACGATCTATGCTTCGATAAGACGTGCCAATAAAACCGCCTCGCAATATGTGCAGTAGCAGGCTGGGAAAAACAGTACGTATAAAGACCGGGCCGCGGCGTGATGTCACGCTATGAAAAGTTGTCAACAGATTAGATTTGTGGAATATTATGCTCTCTAAGGTGGTGTGTGAAATTTGTTTTGAAAGCCGGACACGATCCTTGTGTTCAAAATCTTCTATGAAGTATTCGGAGAAGGAACCTGCCTTGCAATGCCGAAGACAATCTGCGCGTCGAACTCATTGTCATTGAAGCCTGGTTCAGGGGCTACTGAGGGAGTCCTGGATTAGGGGGTCCTCGGACAGCCGGGCTATATACTTTGGCCGGACTGTTGGACTATGAAGATACAAGATTGAAGACTTCGTCCCGTGTCCGGGTGGGACTCTCCTTTGTGTCGAAGGGAAGCTTGGCAATTCGGATATATAGATCTCCTTCTCTGTAACCGACTCCGTGTAACCCTAGCTCCCTCCATTGTCTATATAAACAGGAGGTTTTAGTCTGTAGGACAAGAACAATCATAATCATAGGCTAGTCTCTAGGGTTTAGTCTCTACGATCTCGTGGTAGATCAACTCTTGTAATACTCATATCATGAAGATTACTCAAGGGGGAAGTAGGGTATTACCTCCATCGAGATGGCCCGAACCTGGGTAAACATTGTGTCCCCCGCCTACTGCTACCATTAGCCTTAGACGCACAGTTCGGGACCCCCTACCCGAGATCCGTCGGTTTTGACACCAACAGTGGGGCCTTGGCTAACTCTCAGGTCGCACTCGATCGGCTTAGAGCAGACCTCCAGGATGCCAAACGGCACCTTGCTACGTCTTGAGCTTGCGTTGGTTTTCCTAGAAGAGGAAAGGGTGATGCAGCAATAGTAGCTTAAGTATTTCGCTCAGTTTTTGAGAACCAAGGTGTCAATCCAGTAGGAGGCTCCTCAAAAGTCCCACACACCTACACAAACAAACAAAGAACTCGCAACCAACACAATAAAGGGGTTGTCAATCCCTTCACGGCCACTTGCCAAAATGAGATCTAATAGAGATAGTATGATAAGATAAATATATTTTTGGTTTTTATAATATAGAATGAAAAAGTAAAGATGCAAATAGAAGTAGATTGGAAACTTATATGATAAAATATAGACCCGGGGCCATAGGTTTCACTAGTGGCTTCTCTCAAGATAGCATAAGTATTACGGTGGGTGAACACATTACTGTTGAGCAATTGATAGAAAAGTGAATAATTATGAGATTATCTAGGCATGATCATGTATATTGGCATCACGTCTGCAACAAGTAGACCGACTCCTGCCTACATCTACTACTATTACTCCACACATCGACCGACTCCTGCCTACATCTAGAGTATTAAGTTCATAAAGAACAGAGTAACGCATTAAGCAAGATGACATGATGTAGAGGGATAAACTCATGCAATATGGTATAAACCCCATCTTTTTATCCTCGATGGCAACAATACAATACGTGCCTTGCAACCCTTTCTGTCACTGGGTAAGGACACCGCAAGATTGAACCCAAAGCTAGGCCAAACCAAACTGATAATTTGAAGAGACTTGCAAAGATAACTCAATCATACATAAAAGAATTTAGAGCAGATTAAAATATTTCTCATAGATAAACTTGATCAGAAACCCACAATTCATCGGATCTCGACAAACACACCGCAAAAAGAGATTACATCAAATAGATCTCCACAAGAGAGGGGTAGAACATTGTATTGAGATCAAAAAAGAGAGAAGAAGCCATCCAGCTAATAACTATGGACCCGAAGGTCTATGGTAAACTACTCACAACTCATCGGAGGGGCTATGGTGTTGATGTAGAAGCCCTCCATGGTCGATTCCCCCTCCGGCGGAGCGCCGGTGAAGGCTCCAAGATGGGATCTCGTGGATACAGAAGGTTACGGCGATGGAAATTGTGTTTCGTTGGCTCCCTGGATGTTTTTGGGGTACGTAGGCTTATATAGGAGGAAGAAGTACGTCAATGGCTGCCCTAGGGGCCCATGAGAGAGGGGGTGCGCCCTACCCTCTCGTGGCCACCTCGGCTGCTTCTTGACTTGCACTCCAAGTCCTGTGGATCAGATTCGTTCCAAAAATCATGCTCCCGAAGGTTTCATTCCGTTTGGACTCCGTTTGATATTCCTTTTCTTCGAAATACTGAAATAGGCAAAAAACAGCAATACGGGTTGGGCCTCCGGTTAGTAGGTTAGTCCCAAAAATGATATAAATGTGTAAAATAAAGCCCATAAACATCCAAAAGTGGTAATATAATAGCATGGAACAATCAAAATTATAGATATGTGGAGACATATCAAGCATCCCCAAGCTTAATTCCTGCTCGTCCTCGAGTAGGTAAATGATAAAAACAGAATTTTTGATGTGGAATGCTACCTAGCATAATTCTCAATGTAATTTTCTTTATTGTGGCATGAATGTTCAGATCCAAATGATTCAAAATAAAAGTTCATATTGACATAAGAAATAGTGATACTTCAAGCATACTAATCAAAGTAATCATGTCTTCTCAAAATAACATGGCCAAAGAAAGTTATCCCTAAAAATCATATAGTCTGGCTGTTGCTCTATCTTCATCACATAAAGTATTTAATCATACACGACCCCAATGACAAGCCAAGCAATTGTTTCATACTTTAATAATCTCAAACTTTTTCAACTTTCACGCAATACATGAGCGTCAGCCATGGACATAGCACTATATGTGGAATAGAATGGTGGTTGTGGAGAAGACAAAAGGGAGAAGATAATCTCACATCAACTAGGCGTATCAACGGGCTATGGAGATGCCCATTAATAGATATCAATGTGAGTGAGTAGGGATTGCCATGCAACGGATGCACTAGAGCTATAAATATATGAAAGCTCAACAAAAGAAACTAAGTGGGTGTGCATCCAACTTGCTCGCTCACGAAGACCTAGGGCATTTTGAGGAAGCCCATAATTGGAATATACAAGCCAAGTTATATAATTAAAAATTCCTACTAGTATATGAAAGTGACAACATAGGAGACTCTCTATCATGAAGATCATGGTGCTACTTTGAAGCACAAGTGTGGAAAAAGAGATAGTAGCATTGTCCCTTCTCTCTTTTTCTCTCATTTTATTTTATTTTTTTATTTTTTTATTTTTTTTCTTTGGCCCTTTCCCCCCTTTTTTTCTTCTTGGCCTTTCTTCTTTTTTTTTCATTTTTGTAAAGTCCGAAGTCTCATCCCGACTTGTGGGGGAATCATAGTCTCCATCATCCTTTCCTCACTGGGACAATGCTCTAATAATGAAGATCATCACACTTTTATGGATTTACAACTCAAAGCTAGAACAAGATATGACTCTATATGAATGCCTCCGACGGTGTACTGGGATATGCAATGAATCAAGAGCGACATGTATGAAAATTATGAAGGCCACAAATACGATTTCAACTACATGATCATGCAAAGAGCAATATGACAAAAGTAATGCGTGTAATATGAATGGAATGGTGGAAAGTTGCATGGCAATATATCTCAGAATGGCTATGGAAATGCCATAATAGGTAGGTATGGTGGCTGTTTTGAGGAAGGTATATGGTGGGTGTATGGTATCGGCGAAAGATGCACGGCACAAGAGAGGCTAGCAATGGTGGAAAGGTGAGGGTGCGTATAATTCCTGGACTCAACATTAGTCAAAAGAACTCATGTACTTATTGCAAAAATCTACAAGTCATCAAAAACAATGTATTACGCGCATGCTCCTAGGGGGATCGATTGGTAGGAAAAGACCATCGCTCGTCCCCGACCGCCACTCAAAAGGAAGACAATCAATAAAGAAAATTGTGCTCCAACTTCATCACGAAGCGGTTCACCATACGTGCATGCTACGGGAATCACAAACCTCCACACAAGCGTTTTTTATAATAACCCCAACTAGCATGACTTTAATATCACTACCTCCATATCTCAAAACAACTATCAAGCATCAAATTGATCATAGCATCCAATTCACTTTCTATGATAGTTTTCATTATACCCTACTTGGATGCTCATCATTCTAGGACCAAATTTGTAACCATAGAAAATACCATGCTGTTCTAAAAGACTCTCAAAATAATATAAGTGAAGCATGAGAGACTAGCAATTTCTTCAAAATTAAGCCACCGCCGTGCTCTAAAAAATATAAGCGAAGCACTAGAGCAAAAACTACAAAGCTCAAAAGATATAAGTGAAGCACATACAGTATTCTAGCAAATTCTAATCAAGTGGGCTTCTCCCAAAAGGTGTGTAAAGCAAGGATGATTTTGGTGAACTAAAAAGCAAAGACTAATATAATACACGATGCTCCAAGCAAAACACATATCATGTGGCGAATAAAAATATAACTCCAAGTAAAGTTACCAATGAATGAAGGCGAAAGAGGGGATGCCTTCCAGGGGCATCCCCAAGCATAGGCTTTTGGCTATCCTTGAATATCTTGGGGTGCCATGGGCATCCCCAAGCTTAGGCTCTTGCCACTCCTTATTCCATAGTCCATAAAAGCTCTACCCAAAACTTGAAAACTTCACAACAAAAAACTCAATAGGAAATCTTATAAGCTCCGTTAGTGAAAGAAAACAAAACCACCACATAAGGTACTGTAATGAACTCATTATTTATTTATTTTGGTGTTAAACCTACTGTATTCCAACTTCTCTATGGTTTATAAACTATTTTACTGGCCATAGATGCATCAAAATAAGCAAACAACACACGAAAAACAGAATCTGTCAAAAACAGAACAGTCTGTAGCAATATGTAACTAACGAAAACTTCTGGAACTCTAAAACTCCTACCAAAATAGGAATTCCTGGAAACTTTGTCTATTGATCAGCAGAAAAAAGAATCAACGCAAAATCACGTTTCTGTGATTTAACAAAACTAAATTCGTGCACGCAAACTTTCTGTTTTTCAGCAGAATCAAATTAACTATCATCATAGGTTATCCTATAGGTTCTACTTGGCACAAACACTAATTAAAGGATAAAAACACATCAAAACAGAAGGTAGATGCAACATTTATTACTAAACAGGAACAAAAACAAAAAAACACAAAGAAAATTGGGTTGCCTCCCACCTAGCGCTATCATTTAACGCCCCTAGCTAGGCATAAAAGCGAAGATAGATCTAAGTAGTACCATCTTTGGCACTAAATTCATAAGTAGCTCGCATGATAGATTCATAAGGTAATTTGACTTTCTTTCTTGGAAAGTTCTCCATGCCTTTCTTTAATGGAAATTGGAATCTAATATTCCCTTCCTTCATATCAATAATCGCGCCAATCATTCTAAGGAAAGGTCTACCAAGAATAATAGGGCAAGAAAGATTGCAATCTATATCAAGAACGATAAAATCTACGGGCACCAAATTTCTATTTGCAACAATTAGAACATCATTGATCCTTCCCGTTGGCTTTTTAATGGTGGAATCCACAAGGTGCGATTCTAAAGAGCAATCATCAAGATCATGGAAACCTAGAATATCACATAAAGTTTTCGGAATCGTGGAAACACTAGCACCCAAATCATAAAAAGAAAAACACTCAAGATCTTTAATTCTAATCTTTATAGTAGGTTCCCACTCATCATTAAGTTTTCTAGGTATAGAAACTTCCTAATTAAGTTTTTCATCATAAGATTGCATCAAGGCATCAATGATATGTTTGCTAAAGCTTTATTTTGACTATAAGCATGAGAAGAATTAACAACGGATTGCAACAAGGAAATACAACATTCTAAAGAACAATTATCATAATCAAATTCCTTGAAATCCAAGATAGTGGGTTCAATACTATTTAAAGTCATGACCTCTCCAATCCCAGTTTTACCAAATTTAGCATCAACACCTAAAAACTCCGAATTCTTGGGATGCCTTCTAGGTAAAGTTGACTCATCTTCAGTCCCATAATTATCAAGATTCATATCACAAAATAAAGATCTAATAGTAGACGCATCAATAACTTTAAGATCTTCATCATTATTTTCATCTAACTTTTCTGGTTTGGCGGCCATCTTATTGACTAATGTGGCTTGCTTATAAGAAATTTTGGCTATAGCATTTTCAAGCCGGGCAATTTGAGAGTTCACACCATAAAATTCTTTATTCATATGATCAAGCTCTTTGTTCATAAACCCCAAAAAACCTTTTTGTTCCTTAAGCTCTTTTTTGAAGAAATTATTATGCCCAAATTGCAAACTCATAAAGCTTCTAATATTTGATTCAATCTCTTCCAACCTTCTAAGAAGGTGGTCGGTACCCTTAGGCAAAGCCATAAGGACAAACAGGCACACAAGCAAACAGAAAAAGGCAAGCGAAAGAGAGGAGGAGATAGGGAAAGAGAGGGCGAATAAAACGACAAGGGTGAAGTGGGGGAGAGGAAAACGAGAGGCAAATGGCAAATAATGTAAATGCGAGGGAGATGAGTTTGTGATGGGTACTTGGTATGTCTTGACTTGAGCGAAGACCTCCCCGGAAACGGCGCCAGAAATCCTTCTTGCTACGTCTTGAGCTTGCGTTGGTTTTCCTTGAAGAGGAAAGGGTGATGCAGCAATAGTAGGTAAGTATTTCCCTCAGTTTTTGAGAACCAAGGTATCAATCCAGTAGGAGGCTCCTCAAAAGTCCCACGCACCTACACAAACAAACAAAGAACTCGCAACCAACGCAATAAAGGGGTTGTCAATCCCTTCACGGCCACTTGCGAAAGTGAGATCTAATAGAGATAGTATGATAAGATAAATATATTTTTGGTATTTTAAAATATAAATGCAAAAAGTAAAGATGCAAATAAAAGTAGATTGGGAGCTTATACGATAAAATATAGACCTGGGGGCCATAGGTTTCACTAGTGGCTTCTCTCAAGATAGCATAAGTATTACGGTGGGTGAACAAATTACTGTCGAGCAATTGATAGAAAAGCGAATAATTATGAGATTATCTAGGCATGATCATGTATATAGGCATCACGTCCGCAACAAGGAGACCGACACCTCCCTGCATCTACTACTATTACTCCACACATCGACCGACTCCTGCCTGCATCTAGAGTATTAAGTTCATAAAGAACAGAGTAATGCATTAAGCAACATGACATGATGTAGAGGGATAAACTCATGCAATATGATATAAACCCCATCTATTTATCCTCGATGTCAACAATACAATACGTGCCTTGCAACCCTTTCTGTCACTGGGTAAGGACACCGCAAGATTGAACCCAAAGCTAAGCACTTCTCCCATTGCAAGAAAGATCAATCTAGTAGGCCAAACCAAACTGATAATTCGAAGAGACTTGCAAAGATAACTCAATCATACATAAAAGAATTCAGAGGAGATTCAAATATTTCTCATAGATAAACTTGATCATAAACCCACAATTCATCGGATCTCGACAAACACACCGCAAAAAGAGATTACATCGAATAGATCTCCACAAGAGAGGGGTAGAACATTGTATTGAGATCCAAAAAGAGAGAAGAAGTCATCTAGCTAATAACTATGGACCTGAAGGTCTGTGGTAAACTACTCACAACTCATCGGAGGGGCTATGGTGTTGATGTAGACGCCCTCCATGGTCGATTCCCCCTCCAGCGGAGCACCAACGAAGGCTCCAAGATGCGACCTCGCGGATACAGAAGGTTATGGTGGTGGAAATTGTGTTTCGTTGGCTCCCTGGATGTTTTCGGGGTACGTAGGCTTATATAGGAGGAAGAAGTATGTCGCTGGCCGCCCGAGGGGCCCACGAGACAGGGGCGCGCCCTATAGGGTTGGGCGCGCTGTACCCTCTCGTGGCTGCCTCGGCTGCTTCTTGACTTGCACTGCAAGTCCTCTGGATCACGGTCGTTCCAAAAATCATGCTCCCGAAGATTTCATTCCGTTTGGACTCCGTTCGATATTCCTTTTCTTTGAAATACTGAAATAGGCAAAAAACAGCAATATGGGCTGGGCCTCCGGTTAGTAGGTTATTCTCAAAAATGATATAAATGTGTAAAATAAAGCCCATAAACATCCAAAAGGGGTAATATAATAGCATGGAACAATAAAAAATTATAGATACGTTGGAGACATATCACGCCTCACCAAGGAGCGCCTGAAGCTCTCCTCAGGGTGGCGCCAGCTTTACACCGCCACCAAGGAGGCCCAGGGCCGGGCCGATGCCACCGTGGCGGAGAGCAGGAAGGAAGCTGTCGAGGAAAAGGCAGCTCCTGACAGCATGCTCGCTGAAGCAGGAGTGGCCACCAAGCGCTGCAGCGAGGCGGAAGCCAGCCTGAAGGCATTCCAGGAGGAATAGGCCACGCAAGCACGGCAACTCCTACTGCGGGACAAAGACATTAATGCCCGTGAGGTGAACCTCGCGGATCGCGACTCTGAATTGGCAAAGGTGGTGACCGAACAGGTCGCGGAGCGCAAGTGCTTGGAGGCATTACAATGCCAGGTGACCGACGCCCAAGAGGCACACGCCAAGCACGTCTCCAAGACCAATGCCAAGCTTGACGCCAGGGAGAAGAGGATCGACGCTGACGCCAACGCAAAGGCGGTGGCGGACCACACCACCTTCTCTTCTCTTGAGCTCAAGGCCCGCCGGGCCCTGAGTGCCATATGCAGGGAGAAGTTCGAGGTTCCCCTAGCCACCCACGGCACCGGCTACATTGAGCTTTCCTCCAAGCGTGTCGAGGAGCTCGAGCATGCGGCCTAGAAGGTGTATGATATTCTGGAAAGAGGAGTGTCACAACCTTTTCTCCGTGGCGGCGACCCGTGTCTTCAGCCACCTCCTCCTCCGCCATCTGGATTCAACTTCGGCGAGGTTATAGGCCCTGTCCCAAAAGCTGTGGAAGGCCATGTGAGCATGCTGCTTGAGATTCTCCTGCAACGGCGACGGGGAACCCGTCGAGACCGTGGCTGGGTGACGGTGATGGCGACGACAACCCTTCTTCTTGAAACTTCCTTTATCATCCTACAACAGACTGATTCTGCCTCGTAGAGGCGTCAGACGATGGTTTAACTTGTGAAACGCTCAAAGTTTATAATAAGTATCCGTGATCTGCGGGTTCCCTTTTCGTGCTCGGTTTATCTCTTGCTTGTCTTTGTGCGCTACATAAGTAGGGCTCAGCCCTGTGTGTGCCTCAGCCATCGCTGGGATATCAGGTCGCAGTGCCTTGACAAAGCCAGGAGGTGAGGGGCCTCGGTAGCTAGTGAAGATTCCTGAGACGCGATGCTCAGGAGCCCCCCTCCCCCCCCTTGACGCGCAAGAAGGCCACGTGAGGCAAACGTTGGCGCTGGTGAGGATGAACCCAAGGTGCCCAAACTTAGCTCTCTGTGGTGCCGGTGGTCCATTGCTCTCAGGGAATACCTCGCAAGACCTCCCGGCGATCCATTCCTAATGAGGAACCTGTGCACAAGAGTTTCATTGAACAACACACACTCGCGAGCTTGCCCATGGGCGTTACACGAGGAGACTAGACACCAATGACCTTGCGGGGTGACGTGCACGGGAGCAAAACTGTGAGCCAGAGCCCGGGGCCCTGGGTTTCCCCGTGCCGCTGGGACTGACCCGAGCGTGGGCACCGTGTCCATCCGCCTCTTGCATGAGGCACATGAGAGAGCTGCGAGCGCAAGCTGCAGGAGAAGGTACTCGACTGTTGTGTTGGCACGGGTCGTCCCTGGATTGGCATGACCCGAAGATCACCATTAGTTGACCATCCACCAGCATGGAGCATGGGGCTTCCACTTGGGCATGGGTACACTGGTACCATAAGGTGCTATACAAATGGTTTTTAACTTCTTTCCGCGACGGCATTCTGAACCGTCGCCAAGTGAGTGACTATGATAGGAGGGTCCTTCCCACACAACCCAGAGACCATCGGGGATAGGCGAGTGGCTACTGACGATTGCCATAGAATAAACATATGAGAAGTCGCCCCACTCCCACACATTATGTCTCGACATTATGTTTTTGATGCGGGAGACAGTCCAAATGATTACGCCGCTATAGTCGTGTAGAAAAGGTGGACATCAACATTTAATCTACCTATATATTTGCGATAGGTATGTTATCGCACACAGTTCAAGAATGTAAAATGTGTGTGGTGCCTCTACTAACGCCAACGTATCCATTTTCATAACTTTGTGCGATAGGTATTCATATCACACACGCACACAGGTTTGAAACATTTGTCATATTACCATGAATCGCACATGCATATCAGACAAAACCGTGTGTGCATCTATCAGGCATCGCAAATGTTTCACGTTAAAGAACCGTCTATTCTCTATTTTTCATCGCACACGTTGTTTTCTTTCTAACCTTGTGCACATTATTTTATTCGCTCATGTATAATCTTAGTTTTCCCTGTTATTTATTATTCGAATTGGAAATTTTTAAATATGAAATGTGGAATTCAAATTCTCAGCACAATGGTTCAATAACGAATCCATAAGTAAAATTGTCAGTACAATATGTTCAGTAATTACAGATTAGACAACAATTAACTATGATGAACCACAATATTTAGAGGCGGTAAAGGTGAAGAGACAAGTGTAAATCATTTTGGCTCCCGATGGTGTTGAAGAAGCGGAATGCCCATAATGTGCCCTCCTGCATGCCATAGGAATGAACAACTTTGTCCAACCCCTTGTAACGATCGCCCGCCCATCCTTCACCGCCTTCAGGAAGACTTCTAGAGCATTATCATGGTAGCATGAATTATATACTTTAACCTTATTTTCCTCCACTCTGGTCAAGTAATTTGCAAGGTAGTCATCAGTAAGTAGCTTCGGAAACCACTGAAAAGAGAAAAAAAATTAGATATCGAGGTCTAATAGAGTAACTTGTTGTGGGCAAGGGCAAAAGGCAACACATTACTTACCATCCTAAAGTTCAATGTTGTCTTGGACAAAGTGTAAATAAAGAGCTTAATTCCCATCACCCGTTTCTTTCGCCTAACGATCTTTCTTGGTTTCTTCACTTGACGCTTGTTCATGAATATCCCATTGCCCCATACACAAAAGGGATCAAAGTGTGGATCAGTACTGCTCATATATGTACCTACAATCAACCAGTAAACGTTAGACGCTAAACTGAATTGCACAAATGCTCGAAACTGCAACTACCTACGTTCCTAAGTACAAGTACTTTTAGAGATTTCAATATGAACTACATACGGATGTATATAGAATTATAGATATAGTTTAGATTAGAATCTAGATTCACTCATTTTGCTTTTTATGTAGTCCATATTGGAATCTCTTAAAATACTTATATTTCAAAGACATGGGATGCAGCTAACCTCGATGGCAAACAACATCATCGCCCATTGCAGCCCTGTGTAAGTACATGGAAAGCCAATGTTAACTACAACAGGGTTAACATCCACCAAAAATAGCAAATGGTAATAAAACGGTAGCACATGTAGTGATATCTTGATTGCGAAAGAGTTGTTTACTGCAACACACAACCTAGTATAGCCATTGAAACCGGTACTGATAGAAATGAAATCATTAGAGTTAAACATCACAAAGCAGGTGCTACTAGAGCAGAGAATGGCCCTGTTGTCTATTAAAAGGTAGGGAAAATAGATAAGACAAGCTAGGCCTGTTTACTACAACATGCTTAATACATGAACCCTACAAAACATGGCCATTGCAACTGGTATTGGTAAGATTCAATTGGTGAGTTCGTACTTGGTAAATCCCAAGGAGTAGTGGCTGGGGCACTTCATATGGACAAGAGCCCACCCCAAGTTGGCCGCAGCGGAGGCGAGGTGTTCCTCCGGGTCGAAGAGTTGATCAGTATCGCCGACATGTGTACCTACAAGAAGAAAGTAAATGTAAGAAGCCAAACTGCAATTGCACAAATGATATAAAATACTGTAAGACATGGGATGCAGCTAACCTCGACGGCAAACAACATCATCGCCTATTATGGCCCTGCATAAGTACATGGAAAGGCATGTTAAGTACAACAGGGTTAGCATCCACTAAAAATAGCAAATGGGCAGCATCTCTAGTATATCATCATTGCAGAGAGTAGCACGGTAGCAAAGGGATAGATTAAAAAATGGATACAACTGTTAATTGCAACAGGCTTAATAGCATCCTAAGTCATGTTTTATAAGTTTGTAGCCATTGAAATACAACTGTATAAAAATGGTTACAATTGTTAATTGCAACATGCTTAATAGCCATTGAAACTGGTGCTAATAAAAATGCAATTGGCAGAGTTAAACATCACAAGGCAGGTGGTGCCAAAGCAGAGTGTCAGTGAGAAACGACACCTATGGGATCACAAGAATCCCTACTACGGTTGCGGGGCGCGGGGTTGTGAGAAGAGAAGGATTAGTAATTGACACGAGGATCGTTTACCCAGGTTCGGGCCGCGAGGATGCGTAGAACCCTAGTCTTGCTTGGTGGATGTATTGAGTGTTCTTGAGCTCTCGAACTAGCTACGGATCCTGCGTGGTTCAAAAGAGTCGAATCCTTTTCCTGTATGCCTTGGGCCTCCTTTTATAGACGAAAGGGGCTGCCAAAGTGGCACACAGGAGGTGGAAAGAGCCTACAGTATTGCGAGCTTATTGCTCGTATTACAGGACAAGATGCATTTAATGCATGGCTTAGGTGTCCCTTCACTTTATCGGGGACGGGAGCGAGGCCCGTCCTGTCCGTCGCTGCTCCTCCTCGCTTCAACCCGCGCGCTGGCCAGTGATGCATGCGGTGTCATGTAGGCAGGCAAGCAGCTGAGGTGGCGCGGTGGTGGAGCCTCCATGAAGATCTGCATGCCGCCACGTAGGTGTGTGGTGAGTTGGCCTGGAGGCTGCATGTTGCCATGCAGGTGCCTGCCCAGCAGGTGAATAGCGGCGGGGACATGGTTGGTGCGGGCCTGGCAGTGGCCCTAATGTCGCCTCTGGCAACAGCCTCGTCGGGTGGACCGGCAAGGGTCTTGCCGTGGCGCGCTGGCGTCCCCGGCAAGGATCGTGCCGGGGTCTTGTGGGTTTCTTCGGTAAGGATCTTGGCAAGGATTGTTGCCTCTCAACCCCCATCTGATCTTGAGCATTATATGTCTTTACAAGGATTTCATACCACCATGGAGGTGCCTCCCGAGCCCTTGTCCAATGTGGTTGTTGACATTGCAGGCCATGGGCTCAAGGGTGGCCCGCTCTGCTAGTGTGGGCGAGTTGCCCCGGCAAGGGGCTTGCCGGGGAAACCTGCTTCGCCCGTCTGCACTTTGTGGCCTTGGTCCTTGATGTTGCCTTGTTTGTCTCGAGCCTTCGGCTTCCTTCCAGCTTCCCTCCTCAGCCCTGCCATGTGTGATTCGACTGCCCGTGCACAAGTAAAGGGGTCAAAAGGAGAGCCCCTACTTTTGTACACTGACAGGAGCCCCCGGCCTGGGCCATACATAAGCGCGACACGTTGTTGGGCCAGGCCCAAAACGGTGCGCGGGCAGGCGGGGCGGATTTTACCGTGGTAACTGTTCTGTCTGTTGCGCTTCCCCACGACCCGCGTTGAACGCGCGTCGTGGTGGAGCGTGCACATGCGTGACGGAAGCATGCTGGCGTCATCTTGTGGTGGACAGTAAAGAGGTGGCTTGCGTGTCCCTTCGAGACCGCAGGGCCGCTGCTCATTTACTGCCCTCACTTGGGAACCGTCGCTCCACGCGTCCCACTGCGCCCATCCCTCGCGCCTCGTTCGCTGCATGCATGATGCAGAGCGAATGACAGGCGCGCGGCATGCAGGAAGTCACGTGCGCATGGGAATCAAACCGTCGCTCCACGCGTCCCACTGCTCACATCCCTTGCGCCTCATTCGCTGCATGCATGATGCAGAGCGAATGACAGGCGCGTGGGATGCGGGAAGTCGCGCGCGCGTGGGCCGATTCCCACGCGCCATCAATGGAGCGCGGAGGGCGGTCGACGGCCCCGCTTGTTGTCACTTCAACGGGCCGGATTGGCCGAGAGGGGGCGGCGGAGCCTCGCCCCCGCCCCCTATAAAGAGGGGAGCAGGAGGGATGGCGCCTCTCAATCCTTCGTCATCTGCCTCTCCCCATTCCTGCTTCCTCCTTTCTTCTGCCATGGCGAGGAGGCGTGGCGACGCTTCATCGGTGGTGGCGAGGGTCTCGGCTAGACAATGCATCTCTCCTCCCCAGGATCTCGTAGCGGCAGAGCCGGCCACTAGAGGGAAGGGGAGGGGGCGAACTCGAGGCCGTCGTGGCGCTCGAGGAAGAGGAGGACGGGGCGGCAGATCGGCCTCGCCTCCGCCAGTGGCCCCTCCTCCGGTGGAGTGCCACGTCGGGGACAACCCTTGCGAATTCTTCATCAGGCTGCGCTAGCCGCCGCGCCGTAGTCTTCGCCTCCCGACTCCATTTGCGCGGGAGATGGAGCTGGATCTGCCGCAGGTGTTGCCGCTGCATATGAGGGGTTGTGGGAACAGCGGCACATGGGCCGACATCGAGTTCCCCGCCCCTCACGTCATGTATCTCCGCCGAGGGTGGAAAACTTTCGCTCGCATCCACAACTTGACGGAGGGGCTCACTCTCCATTTCAAACTAATGGAGAGTGGCCTCCTCTCTGTCAAGATCTTCGGGCACTTCAGGACTCGCGTAAGGTGCTGCGTGGAGAGCTCTTCTGACGATGAAGATTCCTCCTCGAGCGAGAGTGGCGAGGAAGACAACGGCAACGATGACGAGGGTAGCGGGCAGCAGGATGATGGGTTCGACTAGGCGTCGGGCGCCGCTCTGCACGGCACCGGCGAGCACATCATCCGTATCGCCGGCTCCTTGAACTTCTCGGGGTCGTCTCCTCGGGTGGCTGGTGTTGGGAGGCTGCGGAAGAGGAAGAGGGCGGGCAGCAAGGCCGTTAAGTCGGAGTACGCGGGCACCGACGCCTTCATCGCATATTGACGTCTTGTCACCTCGTCTTCGAGCTCCTCCTCTGGTGCCGCTATCACCATCCAGCCTTTGGACAGCCACCGAGATGTTCTCTTGGTGCTTTCTGCCACTCGTAGCTCGCCTAGGCGCCCCTTTTACCCTTTTGCTTTCTTGACCTGCCTCCTGAGGAGAGGGACAAGAAAGGGGTTACTGGCATCTTATCTCTTTTTAGTCTTGTAAGCCTTCGGGCCTTCGTTAACTTTAGAACTTGTAATCCCCTTGCTCGTGTTTTTCATTTCGTATGAACTGTACATGTACGGGATGTTTTTTAATGAAAAAGGGATGTTTGCCGGGTTTTTCGTTCGCGGGTGGAACCCACGACAACGAGCGATTCCTTGTTATTTTTTAAGATAAACGCTTTTCGCCCGGCAATAGGCCTTGCTGTCCCCCCACCTCGCTCGACCTTTCTCACACCCTTCGCGGAGGCAGGGATGAGGTGGGCTTAGGCTTCTCATTTCATTTCTTTGCTGCTGCGACTACGACCAGATCCGAACCTAGGAGATAATCCTTGGGTTCGGAGAACAGGGAGCACGGTAGCCTGGAAATAAAACAAGGTTTCACATATCCTAGTCCATAACGAAATGCATGAAAGAGTATAGAGAACTTATATAGATTTGCAGCCCTTGGCAACCTTGGCTTGCCGCGGATGGATCCTTGTTCTTGCAGCCGCCGGCAACTTTGGCTTGCCGGGGGCCGGACGCCGGTCCGTCTCCTTTCTTCCAAAATAGCTCGGCAAGAATACTTATGTGTCGTGTGAACCAAAGAAGACAGAGAAGAACAAAGATACGCGCACTCGACCTCTAAGCAAGGGGTTAGCCTCCGCCAAGCACTATCAACCCTAACCGAGGAAGAGACTCGACCTAGCATGCGTGCTACGACTTAGGACGCCAGCGCTTCGTTTATTTATGCTCAGGGTCTGCGCCTAGTTTCGTACAAAGGGTTACATGCCTTGCCGGCAAGGCTTGTACAAAAGGGTGCCTTGCCGAGAGGCCCAGCAGCCGCGCCTTATGGGTAAAACTTGCGGAGATGCTCGATGTTCCAGGAGTTGCTCACTGGAATGGCATCTTCGGTCTCCAACCGGACTGCGCCGGGCCTGGTGACTCGTGTTACCCGATAAGGGCCTTCCCACTTTGGCATCAACTTGTTGGAATTCTTGGCCGAGTGAACGTGCCGAAGAACAAGGTCGCCTTCCTCAAAGCTCCGGGCATGAACCTTGCGGCTATGATAGCGGCGCAAGGCTTGCTGCTAGCATGCTACTCTCACAGCCGCCCGGAGACGATCTTCCTCAAGGAGCATTGCGTCATCTTGCCGCAATCGCTCTTGCTCAAGCTCATCATAAGCGAGCACTCGAGGTGACCCGTATATGAGTTCCTGGGGAGAACTGCTTCTGCCCCGTAGACCAGGGCAAAGGGTGTCTGGCCTATGGCTCAATTTGGCGTCATTCTGATCGACCAAAGAACCACCGGCAACTCATCAATCCAGCGTATTCCACTCTTGCGCAGCCTGTCAAAAGTCTTCGTTCTTAAGCCTTGCGGGACTTCAGCATTTGCTCTCTCCGCTTGGCTGTTGCTCTGTGGATGTTCCACAGAAGCGAAACAGACCCTGCTGCCGAGATCCTGAATGTATTACATGAAGGCATGGCTTGTGAATTGTGTGCCGTTGTCGGTGATGATCCTGTTGGGTACCCCAAAACGGCACACTAGTCCCTTGAAGAAATTGATGGCTGACTGCGCCGTCACCTTCCTCACTGCTTCCACCTCTGGCCACTTTGTGAACTTGTCGATTGCAACGTACAAGTACTCAAAGCCCCCAACAGCACGGGGGAAGGGGCCCAATATGTTGAGCCCCAAACCGAGAAGGGCCAGGAGAGAGGGATAGTTTGAAGGGCTTGAGCTGGTTCATGAAGCTTCTTCGAATGGAACTGGCACTCTTCACACTTGGTTACTAGTGCCGTCGCATCCTGGAGGGCGGTGGGCCAGAAGAAAGCCTTGCCGGCAAGGGCCCTCGACCCTATGTGGGAGCCACATATGCCTCCATGTATCTCTGCCAATAGCTTTAGTCCTTCCTCCCGGGAGGTGCACTTTAATTTCACCCCATTCGGTCTTTTTCTTTACAATACGTATCAATGAATTGGTACAGAGCGGACCGGCGGGCTACTCTTTCTGCCTCTTCCTGCTCCTTAGGAAGCTGTCCTCTTTGGAGGAATTGGACGGTGTGTTGCGCCCATGCCGGAGCCTGTGGCTCGATGACAAGGACCAAAGGCATCTCTTCTTCCATGGGAGCGGCCGTCTCTACGGCCATGACCTGAGGTCCTGCCAGAGTCGGTTGCCCCGCGGCAGGATCGTCATCCACGGCAACATCTTCGCCGGCAGCTCCGGGGAGCTCGGTGGGGAAGTACTTGCCGGAGCCTAGCTTCCTCCGCTTGTTCTGTCCGGTTGATGTCTCCATGGATAGTTGAGTTAACTGAAGCATAAAAGTACCTGGTTCCACAGGTAGCTTGAGGGCAGCGCATTTTGATAGGTAGTCGGCGATGTCGTTCTCCGTCTGAGGGACATGCTCCGCTTGTATACCGTCAAAGCGCTCCTCCAGTTTCCTCACCTCATCTACATAAGCTTCCTTCAACGGGCTTTGATAATCTTTGTTGATCTGCCTCACGACGAGTTGTGAGCCGCCCCTGACAATGAGCTTTTTGACTCCAAGGTCCGCCGCGATCCTGAGACCGGCAAGCAAACCCTCATACTCGGCGGTGTTGTTAGTTGACATCTCCCAGGGGAAGTGCATCTGGACGACATACTTGAGGTGCTCTCCGGTGGGTGCGACAAGCAGCACACCAGCACCGGCGCCTTGCAGCGAAAAGTCCCCATCAAAGTACATGATCCAGTTGCGGCTCGTTTCCTTGCCGGGGAGAGTGGTCTCTTGCACCTCTTCGTTGGGCATCGAGGTCCATTATGCAACAAACTCTGCCAAGACTCTGCTCTGAATCGTAGAGGTACTTTCGAACTTTAAACCGAAACTTGAGAACTCCAGGGCCCATTCCACGATCCTCCCCGTTGCATCTGGGTTATGCAGTATCCGCTGCAATGGAAGGCGGGTGACCACTGTGTTCTCGTTCGCTTGGAAGTAATGGCGCAGCTTCCTCGAGGCCATAAGGAGGCCGAAGAGCAGCTTTTGCACACCTGAGTACCTTTACCTAGCCCCTTGCAAGAGGGAGCTGACGAAGTAAACAGGGTGCTGCATCATTTTCTTCTTTTGCGCCACTTCACCCGGTCGCGTGGGTCCTGTGGCACTGGCGTCAGCCTCTGCCAGGGACTCAGTCTTGCCGGGACCGAGCCCTGCCGGAGAGGGTTCCGGCTTGCCATCTATTGACTCTGCCACTGCTGCTGCCTCCTCGTCGACCTCTCTCTGCGCCATTAGTGCGGCGCTAACCACCTGATTTGTTGCCACTAGATACAGCAGCAAGGGTTCTTGTGGTTTGGGCGCAACCAACACGGGGGTAGAGGAGAGGTATTTCTTCAAATCCTGCAGCACTGCCTCGGCCTCCGGGGTCCACTCCACTGGCCTCATTTTCTTCAAGATCTTCAAAAAGGGAAGGGCACGCTCCGTTGACTTGGAGATGAATCTGCTCATGGCGGCGATGTAGCCAGTGAGCCGACACATGTCCTTGATCTACTTGGGTGCCTCAATCTGCTTGATGGCCTTGATCTTGTCTAGGTTTGCCTCAATCCCGCGCTAGGATGCAAAGAATCCGAGAAGCTTGCCAGACGGGACACCGAAGACACACTTCTCAGGGTTCAGTTTGAGGTTGATCTTGCGCAAGTTTGCAAATGTTTCCTCCAGATCTTGCACAAGTGTTGCTTTGTCCTTGGTTTTGACCACTATGTCATCCATATAAGCTTCCATATTTCTATGTAGCTGGGGCTCAAAACCAATTTGGACCGCTCTTGCAAAGATTGAGCTAGCACTCTTCAACCCGAAAGACATCCGTAAAAAGCAATACATACCACATGGGGTGATGAATGTTGTCTTCTCCTCGTCCTCTTTCGTCATGGAGATATGATGGTATCCCAAGTAGGTGTTGAGGAATGATAATAGGTCACACCCAGCCGTGGAGTCAACAATCTGGTCAATGCGCGGTAACGGGAAGGGATCCTTTGGACAAGCCTTATTGATTTCTGTGTAATCAATACACAGTCTCCACTTCACGTTTGCCTTGCGCACTACTACCGGATTGGCCAACCACGTCGGATGGAGTACTCCTCTTACCAAGCCTGCCGCCTCTAGTTTTCTGATCTCCTCCGTGATGAACTCTTGCCTTTCCAGAGCTTGCTTCCTGACCATCTTCTTGATGGGCCGCGCATGAGGACAGACAGCAAGATGGTGCTCAATCACTTCCCTAGGAATGCCGGGGATGTCGGAGGCTTGCCATGCAAACACATCGATATTTGCCCACAGGAAAGTGGCGAGCTCGCTTTCCTATTTTTTATCGAGGGTGGAGCTTATGGTAAAAGCTCCCCCCGTGCCGTCCTCCTTGACGGGCACCTTCTTGGTCTCTGATGGTGCAGCTCTGGACTTCTTGCTCTTGCCGGCGGAGCTCTCTGGCACGTTGATGTCTACTACACAACCTTCTACTTGCTGTCACACCCTAGCTAGTCATGCATCAGAGTGTGTGCATCATGTTTAAAATTCCATTTAATTTGAAATGGGGATTTGTGAAACCCTCAGAATCATTTTGAAAATGACCCAAATAAAAATTTCTCCAAAAGGGTCCAAGAAAATGCTCATGTTGCTTTCTGAAAATATTGGACAGAGATAATAATCAAACCAATATTTTTAAGAGCTCATAGGTATTTATTTTGGGCATTTGGAATTAATGCATAAATATTTGCTTTGGAAATATATTAATTATATATATTAATATATGTCCAAATATTATGCCATTTATAAAGGAGCTCTGAAATAATATATCTAGCCCCTGCAAAAATTGGCATAAGTTAAATAAATGATTTAATATATTATTTAAATCAAAACAAATGTCAGAAATTAGAAAACAAAAAAAATAAAAGGGAGAAGCTTACCTGGGCTCCTCCCTGTGCAGCCCAGCCAGCTGGCCGGCCCAGCCAGCAGCCGGCCCAGCCCACCTCCCTCCTCTGTCGTCTTCGTCCTCGACAGAGGGAGGGGAGTGTGGCCGGCGCGCGTGCGCGCCACCGCGCCACGCCACCTCTCTCCCTGCTTGCCTGCCCTCCCCTCCTCGCTCGATGCCCCGGACGACGCCACGCCTCCCCCCTGCTCTCTCTCACTCGCCCTCGGCTCTTCCCTCCTCTCCCTCGCTCTCTCTCTCACACGGCCGAACACCACCGTCGCCGCCGTTCGCCATAGCAGCCGTCTCCGGCCACCCCTCGCTCCCCCGACTAGCTCAGAAGCTCCGCCACAACCCCCTCTTCCTCCCCACCGCTCCACGGGCCTCCGGAAGCCCTGCATCGCCGCCACGTCGCCGTTCCCCTCTTCGGGCTCCGACCATCATCGCCGTCGAATTCGCCGTCTCCAGCGCGTCTCCGAGCCCGCTTCGACGCCCACTGCAACCGCGGTGAGCCCCCGAGTCGTTTCCCCCTTCTCCCCTGGTCTCTTTAGACCTCTAGGCCTTAGCCCCACCTTGGCCGAGAGCTCCACGCCGCCGGCGATGTCGCCGTCGTGGCCACGGTCACCGTAGCGCCCAACCGAGCACACTATCGTGCTCCACGCCTCACTAGGAGCACGCAGCACGCACCAACGCCTCCCCAAACACCCTGCAACGCCGACTCCGACCGCACCCGAACTCCGGCCGCCGCTCACGAGCTCGCCGTCGACGGTACCGGCCACCCCAGGCTCGGCCACCACCACCTTTCGACGCGCGGGAGCAAGAGCTCTCCAACGAGCCCAAGAACGGCCTCGCCCGTGCCCTGTAGCGCGATCCCGCATCGCGCCGCCGTCTCGGGCCTCGCCGGCGTCACGTCGCCGGTGGGTTTGACCCACTTTGACCACGGCAGGACCCCCCTGAGTCCCTGACTGGTGGGCCCAGCCCTGTAACTAATTAGGATTAGCGCTAACCACTGTTAGTTAACCCCCTAACACTGACCAGTGGGCCCCAGCGCCACTAATCCCTAATTAGGATTAATTTAACCCTGTGAAACCCCCCCTGTCACTGACGTGTGGCCCCCACACGTCAGGTTTGACCCCAGCCAGCCGCAGTTGACTACTGACGTCATGCTGACATCATGCTGGCGCAATAATTATAATTTCCGGATTTAATTTAAATCAGGAAATTCCAGAATATTATTTAAACTTCAAAATTTCATAACTTTTATTCTGTAACTCCAAATTGGACAAATTATATATGAAAAATGATCAGAAAAATCCAATCTATCCATCTGTACTATTTTCATGCATGATCAAACAAGTTAAATTGATGTTTCAAGCAGAACAAGGAAAAGCACTTTAAGAGGCCATGTTTGAGTTTGAAATTTGAATCTATGATTCAAATTTGGTCAAACCCTTCTGGTTTTAGTTGCATTAGCCCAACACACTCATATTGCTATGTTTCATGCATGCATCATATTGTTGCACATTGTTTGGTGATGGTTGTGTATCGGTGTCCTTTGCGACAGGTTCTGCCTCCGAGGAGTACCGTGATTACCCTAACGAAGAACCGTATCAGTGCATCGAACCATCAGGCAAGCAACCAACCATTTGATCATATCGATACAATCCCATGTTCTCGCTCCTGCTCTCTTTTACTGCATTAAGACAACGCGATTCAAACTGCTGTGTGCTACGGTAGTTGAACCCATTTCCTCTGCATGACCTGTCATTGCCATAGTAACTAGATGAAACCCACTAGCATGTGTAGGAGTTGATTGAGCCCTATGTATGTGTTGTTCCTACCTTGCTATGCCTGCTATGCTTAGAGTCATGTCAGGTCTGGTTCATTTGGGTGATGGGCTAGAGTGAAATGATTATGTCGGTAATGAGAGTGGTGTGGTGAACACGATTTGGTAAAGGTATCGATGAGAGGCCATGTAGGAGTACATGGTGGGTTGTTTCATTGAAGCCGACCTTAAGCACTGAGATCTGTATGTGTGATTTAAGAATCAGCTACTACCATGCATTGGGCCCGAAACCAATGGACCCTCTCGGCTTATTATTCACCCTAGTTCTCCGTCCAGGAGTTGCAAGTAGTTTTTGGTGTTTGTAGCCTACTGGAGGCCGTGGACAGCGCTGACCATAGGGGTGGGCTGTGATGCGGTAGGTACGTGGCACGGTGTACCGAATACCCGTTAGGTATCTCGGGAACCCTGTTCACATCGTTCGGGGCCGTATGGGAAACCTCGGCCGGACTCCCTGCGGATGGAACCTGGATAGGCGATAAACCTGGACTGGAGGCTTAGGTGATTAGGTAGGTCGTGGCCGACACCCACGTTGGGCTTCCGCTTGAAGGTTGCCGAGTACATGTCGTGTAAACGACGGTAAGTGGTGAGAGCGTGTATGAAGGAGTACACCCCTGCAGGGTTAACATGATCTATTCGAATAGCCGCGTCCGCGGTAAAGGACTACTTGGTTGCCTATACAGTTCATAGACAAGTAAATGGAAACTACTAAAAGCCTCAAGATAAGTGTGAGTGCCGAGGATGGCTCTTCTGTAGGAAGACGGAGGTGGATCCTCGGTAGTGTATTGAAGTGGTGAGTAGTGGACTCGTGTGCGCAAAACCATTTCAAGTTGAAGTATCGTAGGATAGCCTAGCCAAGAGTCAAAGCTGGCTTGCTGCAATAACTCCACCAACCCTTCTTGATACTATGCATGTATGTAGGATCTGATGTAAGTCTTGCTGAGTACCTTTGTACTCATGTTGCTATAATCTACATTTTTACAGAAGACGCTGCAACCCCTTCTGATGGGTTCTATGTAGACGTTGACATCAACGAGTAGGCTAAAGACCCAGGTGGTGACCCTGAGCTTGTGAAGGACCACATAGTATAGTCAGGCTTTCCAAGCCTCTTTTATTTTACTAGTTGTCTGTACTCAGACAAGTTACTTCCGCTGTTGGCTTGTATGATTGTATGACTTGTATGTTGGGTCGTGAGACCCGTACCTTTGTGTGTATGTTATGTATGGCTCTCTGAGCCTTAAATAAAGTACTTGTGTCGTAGAGTCATGTTGTGATGCTTCGTTGTATTTGCACATATCGAGCATATTGTGTGTATGATTGAAATGCTTGGTATGTGTGGGATCTGACTATCTAGTTGTTTATCTTTAGTAGCCTCTCTTACCGGGAAATGTCTCCTAGTGTTACCGCTGAGCCCTGCTCTGGAACACTTAGGCTGGCCGGCATGTGTCCTTCTTCGTTCCTGTGTCTGTCCCTTCGGGGAAATGTCACGCTTTGAGTACCGGAGTCCTGTTAGCCCGCTACAGCCCGGTTTACCGGAGTCCTGCTAGCCCAGTGCTACAGCCCGGACCCACTTGCTGATGACCGACACGTTCGAAGCTGGGTCATGGATGCCTGTCCCTGTAAGTCTGTGCCACTTTGGGTTTACGACTAGTCATGTCAGCCCGGGCTCTTTATCATATGGATGCTAGCGACACTATCATATACGTGAGCCAAAAGGCGCAAACGGTCCCGGGCAAAGGTAAGGCGACACCCGTGGGAACACCGTGCGTGAGGCCGCAAAGTGATATGAAGTGTTACCGGCTAGATCGATGTGACATCGAGTCGGGGTCCTGACAGCGTTGGTATCAGAGCCGGACTGCCTGTAGGTTCTTCAAGCCAAACTGGTCGATGTTGAGTCTAGAAATTCTTTAGTTATATGTAGGGGAATTGTTTGTGGGTTGGAACGTAAGGCTCTTTTTACTTCTCTATCTTATGACATTCTGATCTGAGTCAGTCCATTCTTCTATCGGGGGTTAAGGAATTAGGATCTGTTCTCTCTATCAGGATCACGTGTTACTAATCAGTAGTACCTTATAAGTTTGATGGATACAAGCCTAGTTCAGTTCTACTACCACATTATGTTGTTAGAATGGTTTCAGAACTTTGATATGATGATGTTGAGTGTGTACGAAATCCTTTGTCAAATGTCTCAAAATCCTTTTTGAGCATTTACAGCTGTTATGCTGCCGAAATTTTGCTAGAAATTCTAATGCCTTTGCATTATGATTGTGCTTTCAGATGGCCACTCGCGACCTCAATCAAGTGGTTCGCCTGACTCGATGCCTAGATGTACCCGGCCATACTGCCAAGTTGGTCAGGGTAATGACTGAGGCTGGATACCGCTGGTATCCTGAGTACATGGTCGAAGAGCAATTCCGAGACTTTAATCAAAGCCAGTATCTCTGCACTGTCAGGATATTTCCATCTTATCCTGGATCCACTGAGCCTCTTCACTGCTCCTATGGACTCGGGGTTACTATTGAGATGGCTGTGCAGGACGCCGCCTACTCTATGATGACCATTATGCGAGTCAGATCTGGTTTATTTCGGGACTCTGATTTCCGGTATATGCCAGGATCACTTCCAGGAGCACAAGGGTATCTCCAGGCTATCTATGCTGACCCCACTCAGGAGGATTCACGGACTCGCACCACTGCTGAGATGCTCGAGGATAAGGACCGTGAAAATCGGGCCTTAAGGTTAGAGCTCTTCAATACCCGTGCTGACCACTGGGCCACTTTGACTCGGTTCGCACCGGCGGTGCAAGCTGGATATTCGGATATGCGCGATCTCTATCCTGTGAGATCTGCTCTGCCGGACGTGATGGTTTGGCGTGATGTAGGAGGCATCACCCCACCTCGCGGTCCCCGCAGGCCACCGTCTGTTGGTCCAAGACCTCATCCTAGCCCCTATGGTCCACAAGCTCCGCGAGATCGTCTGTTTCCGGATGATCATGTTGAGCTTCCAGGCTATGGAGGCGACTTCTACTAGGAGTACTACGGATCGGTCTGAGTTAGCAATAGTATCACTAGTTCGCACTAGCTGTGTCGTCTATCGTCCCGCGTGACTCGTGGGATATGACCTAGTTTGTACTCTTTCCGGAGGTGTAGAAAAATAATGTATAGGAGCTTGGAATGCCTCCAATGAGATGTAATCCTCTTTCACCGTAATAGTACTTTGTTTGGTCTTGTACTAAACCCTGTATGGTGTGTATGACGATGGAATAAAGAAGCAGTTTCTGTATTTACCATGTCATACGGATGATCATCTTGCATTCCGAATTATTCCTTACATTTTATGTCCTATGTCGGAATTTTATCATCCTGACTAGATCATTGTCTTGTTTACCTAGGATGGTCAACACGCGCACTAACCCTGCTCCTCAAGAGCAGGCCGAAGGCAGTGAAGGCAGGAATGAAAATCTGCCTCATCCTCCTTCACTAGCCGAGGTTATGATGGAAGCTGAGAGAAACAAGCGGGAGACCAACCGTTTGTTGGAGCGTATTGAACAGAATACAGCACACCATCAGTGGGCTAACGTGGTGTCACTCAGTGATTTTATCAAATTGCATCCACCCACGTTCCACCACTCCGTCGAGCCTCTCGACGCTGATGACTGGCTTCGCAGTATCGCTCACAAACTGCGTTCCGCACTGGTAGCGGAGGCTGACAAGGTCACCTTTGCTGCATATCATCTTGAAGGCCCCGCCAGTCTATGGTGGGAGAATTATGGAGCTATGCGCCCAGCGGGCCATGTCACTACCTGGGCTGAATTCAGCGAGGCTTTCCGTGAACATCACATTCCGGAGGGTCTCATGGACCGTAAACGTGAAGAATTTTGCAGTTTCACCCAAGGCCGACTTTCTGTGGATGCCTATAGCAGGGAGTTTGGTAATCTCGCCCGATATGCAACTGAGGAAGTGTCTACTGACGCCAAGAAGCAAGCAAGGTTCCGTAAGGGCCTTAGTCCTGAGCTTCGCCGCGACCTCCGTCTGCATGAGTGCACATCTTTTCAGAAACTTGTCAACAAAGCCATCAGTGCTGAAACTGGTCAGACTGACTATGACGCAACACGCAAGCATGGCCGTGATATGGGTTCCTCATCCGGTGCTGGTCCTCAGAAGCACCGCGTGTGGGTGCCCAACACCGCCCTGCCACCCAGGTTCACACCGAGGCCATCTTTCCAGGCGCCTCGCCCTGTTCAACAGTCTGCACCGACCAAGCCCTATGGGGGTCCAACCAACAATGCTCCTCCACGTACCAGTTCCGTGACTTGTTTCAAGTGTGGGGAATCTGGTCACTATATGCGTGAGTCTCCCCAGACCAACCCCAACCAGTCTGCTAAAGCTGTTGGCCGTGGCAAGCCGACAGGGAAAATATTCCACGCCAAACCTGTCACCGCTTCACGTGGCCATGTTAACTGTATCTCTGCCGAAGAAGCTCAAGAGGATCCCAACGTCGTTCTCGGTACGCTTCTTGTTAATTGCCACCCGGCATCTGTTCTTTTCGATACAGGAGCCTCTCATTCTTTTATATCTAAAAACTATGCTCGCTTGCATAACGTCGCATTCGGTGATATGCCAACCTCTATGGTAATTCAAACTCCGGGATCCAAATGGCAAACTTCTAGAGTAAGCCATGGAAATGAAATCCAAGTCGACAGACTTGTTTTTCTCGCATCTTTGATAGCCCTTAAATCTTCAGATATTAATATCATTTTGGGTATGGACTGGATGTCAGCTCATCAAGCCAAAATTGATTGCTTCTCTAGGACTATTCAACTCACCCATCCTTCGGGGAAGATAGTCAATGTCTTGACCCGAATAGCCAAGCGACAATTATATTCTCTTAACGCCAGCCCTTTGCCAGACCTTGAGGACGTGCCAGTAGTCTGTGACTTCCCGGATGTCTTCCCAGAGGAATTGCCAGGTGTTCCACCTGACAGGGATGTTGAGTTCGTAATAGATCTCATTCCAGGAACCGTTCCGATTGCTAGAAGACCCTATAAGATGGCACCCCTAGAACTAGCCGAGCTTAAGAAACAACTCGATGAGTCCTTGAAAAAGGGTTTCATCCGGCCTAGCTCATCTCCGTGGGCTTGCCCCGTCCTCTTCGTCAAGAAGAAGGATGGTACGGACCGGATGGTTGTAGATTACCGACCTGTCAATTTGGTCACAATCAAGAACAAATATCCACTTCCCAGGATCAACGACCTGTACGATCAGCTCGCTGGATCCTCAGTCTTCTCCAAGATGGATTTGAGGTTGGGCTACCATCAAATAAAAATCAGAAGCGGGGACATCCCTAAAACGGCCTTTGTTACTCGTTATGGCCAATACGAGTACACCGTCATGTCCTTCGGTTTAACCAACGCTCCAGCCACCTTTTCTCGGTTAATGAACTCAATCTTCATGGAGTATTTGGATAAATTCGTTGTAGTTTATCTCGATGATATACTCATCTACTCCAAGCACGAGGAAGAACATGCCAAACATTTAAGGCTAGTGTTGAAGAAACTTCGAGAGCATCGCCTTTATGCCAAATTTTCGAAATGTGAATTCTGGTTGTCAGAAGTGACCTATCTGGGTCATGTAATATCTGGTAAAGGTATTGCTGTTAACCCCGAGCGAGTTCAAGCCGTCCTTAATTGGACTCCACCTGAATCGGTCAAGCAAGTTCGGAGTTTTCTAGGCTTAGCGAGCTATTGTCGTCGCTTTGTCGAGAACTTCTCCAAGGTTGCCAAACCTCTAACCGAACTCCTCAAGAAAGATAAGAAGTTCGAATGGACTCCACAATGTGAGCACAGCTTTCAGGAACTGAAAAGACGCCTGACCGCTGCTCCCGTACTGGTACTGCCAAACTTCTCCAAGGACTTTGTTATCTACTACGACGCCTCGCGACAAGGACTAGGTTGCATTCTCATGCAAGATCGACACGTAATTGCTTACGCTTCACGGCAATTGCACCCACATGAGGAGAATTATCCTACTCATGATCTAGAGCTTGCAGCCGTAGTCTATGCACTTAAGACTTGGCGACATTACCTCCTCGGTAATCGTTGCGAAATATTCACTGATCACCAAAGTCTGAAGTACATTTTCACCCAACCGGATCTGAACCTCAGGCAAAGACGTTGGGTTGAGTTGATCACAGACTTCGATTTAGGGATAACCTACACCCCAGGGAAAGCCAACATCATGGCTGATGCGCTAAGTCGTAAATCTTATTGTAACAACCTGATGTTACAACAAAGTCAACCGCTTCTCCATGAGGAATTTCGGAAGCTTAACCTTCACATTGTTCCTCAAGGTTTTCTTTCCACCTTGGTGGCAAAACCTACCCTTACGGATCAGATTATCAAAGCACAGAAGGTAGATCTGGGAATCTCCCGCATCAAGAGAAACATTCAGAAAGGAATTGCGAATTGCTTCTCCATTAATGATCAAGGGGTCGTATACTTCGGGAATCGACTAGTGGTTCCCAAAGTGCGGAAACTGAGGCGTTTGATCCTTAAGGAAGCTCATGAATCCCCTCTCGCCATTCATCCCGGTAGTACTAAGATGTATCAGGATCTACGCCAGAGGTTCTGGTGGACTAGGATGAAGAGAGAAATTGCTTAGTATATTGCTAATTGCGACGTTTGTCGTCGTGTAAAAGCAGAGCATCAACGGCCTGCTGGCACCCTTCAACCCTTAGCTATTCCTGAATGGAAATGGGATAAAATTGGTATGGATTTCATTACCGGTTTTCCCAGGACCAAGAGAGGGAATAATGCTATTTTCGTCGTGGTCGATCGTCTTTCCAAAGTAGCCCATTTCTTACCTGTTCGTGAGAGTATAACTGCTAGTCAGCTGGCAGACTTATACATCTCCCGAATAGTGTCCCTCCATGGTGTTCCTTTGGAAATTAACTCGGATCGAGGAAGTCTTTTCACCTCTCGATTTTGGGAAAGTTTCCAAAATGCTATGGGAACTCGTCTCTCCTTTAGCACCGCTTTCCACCCTCAGTCGAGTGGTCAAGTGGAACGCGTCAACCAGATTCTAGAAGACATGCTTCGAGCCTCTGTTATCTCATTCGGAATGGACTGGGAGAAGTGCCTTCCATTTGCCGAATTCGCTTACAACAACAGCTATCAATCTAGCTTGGGTAAAGCCCCTTTTGAAGTTCTCTATGGACGACGGTGTCGAACACCCCTTAACTGGTCAGAGACCGGGGAAAGACAATTCTTTGGCCCGGATATGATTCAGGAAGCAGAAGAACAAGTTCGTATCGTTCGTGAAAAGTTGAAAACAGCCCAATCCCGTCAAAAGAGTCAATATGACCGAAAGCATAAGGCTATGACTTTCGAGGTTGACGAGAAGGCTTATCTTCGGGTCACCCCTCTGAAGGGAACCCATCGTTTCGGTATCAACGGCAAATTGGCTCCTCGTTACATTGGACCTTTTCGCATTCTCGCCAAACGAGGAGAAGTTGCCTACCAGCTGGAACTACCTCCGCATCTCTCCAGAGTCCACGATGTCTTCCACGTTTCGCAACTCAGGCGTTGCTTCTCGGATCCTATCCGTGAAGTGGACCACGAAACGCTTGATCTCCAAGATAATCTTACATATCGGGAGTACCCCGTTCGTATCCTCGATCAGGCCGAACGTATCACCCGACGTCAGAACATCAAGTTCCTCAAAGTACAATGGTCGCACCATTCTGAGGATGAAGCAACTTGGGAAAGGGAGGATCATCTTCGACTCGAGTACCCCGCCTTCTTCCCGGAGGAACCCAAATCTCGGGACGAGATTCTTTTGAGTGGGGGTGAGTTGTCACACCCTAGCTAGTCATGCATCAGAGTGTGTGCATCATGTTTAAAATTCCATTTAATTTGAAATGGGGATTTGTGAAACCCTCAGAATCATTTTGAAAATGACCCAAATAAAAATTTCTCCAAAAGGGTCCAAGAAAATGCTCATGTTGCTCTCTGAAAATATTGGACAGAGATAATAATCAAACCAATATTTTTAAGAGCTCATAGGTATTTATTTTGGGCATTTGGAATTAATGCATAAATATTTGCTTTGGAAATATATTAATTATATATATTAATATATGTCCAAATATTATGCCATTTATAAAGGAGCTCTGAAATAATATATCTAGCCCCTGCAAAAATTGGCATAAGTTAAATAAATGATTTAATATATTATTTAAATCAAAACAAATGTCAGAAATTAGAAAACAGAAAAAAATAAAAGGGAGAAGCTTACCTGGGCTCCTCCCTGTGCAGCCCAGCCAGCTGGCCGGCCCAGCCAGCAGCCGGCCCAGCCCACCTCCCTCCTCTGTCGTCTTCGTCCTCGACAGAGGGAGGGGAGTGTGGCCGGCGCGCGCGCGCGCCATCGCCCCATGCCACCTCTCTCCCTGCTTGCCTGCCCTCCCCTCCTCGCTCGATGCCCCGGACGACGCCACGCCTCCCCCCTGCTCTCTCTCACTCGCCCTCGGCTCTTCCCTCCTCTCCCTCGCTCTCTCTCTCACACGGCCGAACACCACCGTCGCCGCCGTTCGCCATAGCAGCCGTCTCCGGCCACCCCTCGCTCCCCCGACTAGCTCAGAAGCTCCGCCACAACCCCCTCTTCCTCCCCACCGCTCCACGGGCCTCCGGAAGCCCTGCATCGCCGCCACGTCGCCGTTCCCCTCTTCGGGCTCCGACCATCATCGCCGTCGAATTCGCCGTCTCCAGCGCGTCTCCGAGCCCGCTTCGACGCCCACTGCAACCGCGGTGAGCCCCCGAGTCGTTTCCCCCTTCTCCCCTGGTCTCTTTCGACCTCTAGGCCTTAGCCCCACCTTGGCCGAGAGCTCCACGCCGCCGGCGATGTCGCCGTCGTGGCCACGGTCACCGTAGCGCCCAACCGAACACACTATCGTGCTCCACGCCTCACTAGGAGCACGCAGCACGCACCAACGCCTCCCCAAACACCCTGCAACGCCGACTCCGACCGCACCCGAACTCCGGCCGCCGCTCACGAGCTCGCCGTCGACGGTACCGGCCACCCCAGGCTCGGCCACCACCACCGTTCGACGCGCGGGAGCAAGAGCTCTCCAACGAGCCCAAGAACGGCCTCGCCCGTGCCCTATAGCGCGATCCCGCATCGCGCCGCCGTCTCGGGCCTCGCCGGCGTCACGTCGCCGGTGGGTTTGACCCACTTTGACCACGGTAGGACCCCCCTGAGTCCCTGACAGGTGGGCCCAGCCCTGTAACTAATTAGGATTAGCGCTAACCACTGTTAGTTAACCCCCTAACACTGACCAGTGGGCCCCAGCGCCACTAATCCCTAATTAGGATTAATTTAACCCTGTTAAACCCCCCCTGTCACTGACGTGTGGCCCCCACACGTCAGGTTTGACCCCAGCCAGCCGCAGTTGACTAGTGACGTCATGCTGACGTCATGCTGGCGCAATAATTATAATTTCTGGATTTAATTTAAATCAGGAAATTCCAGAATATTATTTAAACTTCAAAATTTCATAACTTTTATTCTGTAACTCCAGATTGGACAAATTATATATGAAAAATGATCAGAAAAATCCAATCTATCCATCTGTACTATTTTCATGCATGATTAAACAAGTTAAATTGATGTTTCAAGCAGAACAAGGAAAAGCACTTTAAGAGGCCATGTTTGAGTTTGAAATTTGAATCTATGATTCAAATTTGTTCAAACCCTTCTGGTTTTAGTTGCATTAGCCCAACACACTCATATTGCTATGTTTCATGCATGCATCATATTGTTGCACATTGTTTGGTGATGGTTGTGTATCGGTGTCCTTTGCGACAGGTTCTGCCTCCGAGGAGTACCGTGATTACCCTAGCGAAGAACCGTATCAGTGCATCGAACCATCAGGCAAGCAACCAACCATTTGATCATATCAATACAATCCCATGTTCTCGCTCCTGCTCTCTTTTACTGCATTAAGACAACGCGATTCAAACTGCTGTGTGCTACGGTAGTTGAACCCATTTCCTCTGCATGACCTGTCATTGCCACAGTAACTAGATGAAACCCACTAGCATGTGTAGGAGTTGATTGAGCCCTATGTATGTGTTGTTCCTACCTTGCTATGCCTGCTATGCTTAGAGTCGTGTCAGGTCTGGTTCATCTGGGTGATGGGCTAGAGTGAAATGATTATGTCGGTAATGAGAGTGGTGTGGTGAACACGATTTGGTAAAGGTATCGATGAGAGGCCATGTAGGAGTACATGGTGGGTTGTTTCATTGAAGCCGGCCTTAAGCACTGAGATCTGTATGTGTGATTTAAGAATCAGCTACTACCATGCATTGGGCCCGAAACCAATGGACCCTCTCGGCTTCTTATTCACCCTAGTTCTCCGTCCAGGAGTTGCAAGTAGTTTCTGGTGTTTGTAGCCTACTGGAGGCCGTGGACAGCGCTGACCATAGGGGTGGGCTGTGATGCGGTAGGTACGTGGCACGGTGTACCGAATACCCGTTAGGTATCTCGGGAACCCTGTTCACATCGTTCGGGGCCGTATGGGAAACCTCGGCCGGACTCCCTGCGGATGGAACCTGGATAGGCGATAAACCTGGACTGGAGGCTTAGGTGATTAGGTAGGTCGTGGCCGACACCCACGTTGGGCTTCCGCTTGAAGGTTGCCGAGTACATGTCGTGTAAACGACGGTAAGTGGTGAGAGCGTGTATGAAGGAGTACACCCCTACAGGGTTAACATGATCTATTCGAATAGCCGCGTCTGCGGTAAAGGACTACTTGGTTGCCTATACAGTTCATAGACAAGTAAATGGAAACTACTAAAAGCCTCAAGATAAGAGTGAGTGCCGAGGATGGCTCTTCCGTAGGAAGACGGAGGTGGATCCTCGGTAGTGTATTGAAGTGGTGAGTAGTGGACTCGTGTGCGCAAAACCATTTCAAGTTGGAGTATCGTAGGATAGCCTAGCCAAGAGTCAAAGCTGGCTTGCTGCAATAACTCCACCAACCCTTCTTGATACTATGCATGTATGTAGGATCTGATGTAAGTCTTGCTGAGTACCTTTGTACTCATGTTGCTATAATCTACATTTTTACAGAAGTCGCTGCAACCCCTTCTGATGGGTTCTATGTAGACGTTGACATCAACGAGTAGGCTAAAGACCCAGGTGGTGACCCTGAGCTTGTGAAGGACCACGTAGTATAGCTAGGCTTTCCAAGCCTCTTTTATTTTACTAGTTGTCTGTACTCAGACAAGTTACTTCCGCTGCTGGTTTGTATGACTGTATGACTTGTATGTTGGGTCGTGAGACCCGTACCTTGGTGTATGTTATGTATGGCTCCCTGAGCCTTAAATAAAGTACTTGTGTCGTAGAGTCATGTTGTGATGCTTCGTTGTATTGCACATATCGAGCATATTGTGTGTATGATTGAAATGCTTGGTATGTGTGGGATCTGACTATCTAGTTGTTTATCTTTAGTAGCCTCTCTTACCGGGAAATGTCTCCTAGTGTTACCGCTGAGCCATGGTAGCTTGCTACTGCTCTGGAACACTTAGGGTCATGGATGCCTGTCCCTGTAAGTCTGTGCCACTTTGGGTTTACGACTAGTCATGTCAGCCCGGGCTCTTTATCATATGGATGCTAGCGACACTATCATATACGTGAGCCAAAAGGCGCAAACGGTCCCGGGCAAAGGTAAGGCGACACCCGTGGGAACACCGTGCGTGAGGCCGCAAAGTGATACGAAGTGTTACCGGCTAGATCGATGTGACATCGAGTCGGGGTCCTGACACTTGCAGACATTGTTGGGCCTGCAAGTGCACAGGTTTGTAGAACAGTAGCAAATTTCCCTCAAGTGGATGACCTAAGGTTTATCAATCCGTAGGAGGCGTAGGATGAAGATGGTCTCTCTCAAACAACCCTGCAACCAAATAACAAAAAGTATCTTGTGTCCCCAACACACCTAATACAATGGCAAATTGTATAGGTGCACTAGTTCGGCGAAGAGATGGTGATACAAGTGCAAAATAGATAGTAGATATAGGTTTTTGTAATCTGAAAATATAAAAACAGCAAGGTAACTAATGATAGAAGTGAGCGTAAACGGTATTGCAATGATAGGAAACAAGGCCTAGGGTTCATACTTTCGCTAGTGCAAGTTCTCTCAACAATAATAACATAGATAGATCATATAACAAGCCCTCAACATGCAACAAAGAGTCACTCTGAAGCCACTAATAGCGGAGAACAAACATAGAGATTATGGTAGGGTACGAAACCACCTCAAAGTTATTCTTTCGGATCAATCTATAAAAGAGTTCGTACTAGAATAACACCTTAAGACACAAATCAACCAAAACCCTAATGTCACCTAGATAATCCATTGTCACCTCAAGTATCTGTGGGCATGATTATACGATATGCATCACACTATCTCAGATTCATCCAACCAACATAAAAGTACTTGAAAGAGTGCCCCAAAGCTACTACCGGAGAGTCAAGAACGTGTGCCAACCCCTGTGCATAGGTTCCCAATGTCACGAAACCCGCAAGTTGATCACCAAAACATACATCAAGTGGCACATGATATCCCATTGTCACCACAGATAATCACGGCAAGACATACATCAAGTGTTCTCATAAGGACTCAATCCGATAAGATAACTTCGAAAGGGGAAACTCAATTCATCACAAGAGAGTAGAGGGGGAGAAACATCATAAGATCCAACTACACTAGCAAAGCTTGGGATACATCAAGATCGTGCCATAGAGGGAACACGAGAGAGAACACGAGAGAGAACACGAGAGAGAGAGAGAGAGAGATCAAACACATAGCTACTGGTACATACCCTCAGCCCCGAGGGTGAACTACTCCCTCCTCGTCATGGATAGCGCCGGGATGATGAAGATGGCCACCGGTGATGGGATCCCCCTCCAGCAGGGTGCTGGAACGGGCTCCCGAGAGGTTTTTGGTGGCTACAGAGGCTTGCGGCGGCGGAACTCCCGATCTATCTTCTGTTCTGGAAGTTTTAGTGTACGTTGGTATATATGGGTGCAGGGGGTACGTCGGTGGACCTCCGGGGTGCTCACGAGGTAGGGGGGCGCCCCCCACCCTCGTGGGCAGCCCGGGACTCCCCTGATGTGCACTCCAAGCCCATCAGGTTGGTTTCCTTCCAAAATTAACTTCTCCAGTTATTTCGTTCCGTTTTGACTCCGTCTGATATTCCTTTTCCTCGAAACACTGAAATAGGCATAAAACAACAAATCTGGGTTGGGCCTCCGGTTAATAGGTTAGTCCCAAAAATAATATAAAAGTGGATAATAAAGCCCAATATTGCCCAAAACAGTAGATAAAGTAGCATGGAGCAATCAAAAATTATAGATACGTTGGAGACGTATCAAGCATCCCCAAGCTTAATTCTTGCTCGTCCTCGAGTAGGTAAATGATAAAAAAGAATTTTTGATGCGGAGTGCTACTTGGCATAATTTCAACGTAAATCTTCTTAATTCTGATATGAATATTCAGATCCGAAAGATTCAAGACAAAAGTTCATATTGACACAAAAATAATAATACTTCAAGCATACTAATCAAAGCAATCATGTCTTCTCAAAATAACATGGCAAAAGAACCTACAAAACCATATAGTTAGGCTATGCTTGATTTTCGTCACACAAAGATGTTCCCAACTTCTATAGCCCCGATGACAAGCCAAGCAATTGTTTCATACTTAAATAATCTCAAACTTTTTCAACCTTCACGCAATACATGAGCGTGAGCCATGGATATAGCACTATGGGTGGAGTAGAATATGATGATGGGGATTGTGTGGAGAAGACAAAAAAGGAGAAAGTCTCACATTAACGAGGATAATCAATGGGCTATGGAGATGCCCATCAATTGATGTCAACATGAGGAGTAGGGATTGCCATGCAATGGATGCACTAGAGCTATGAATGCTCAACAAAAGAAAACTAGTGGGTGTGCATCCAACTTGCTTGCTCATGAAGACCTAGGGCATTTGAGGAAGCCCATCGTAGGAATATACAAGCCAAGTTCTATAATGTAAAATTCCCACTAGTATGAAAAGGACAACTTTATGAGACTCGCTACATGAGGAACAAGGTGCTACTTGGAAGCCAATATATGAGGCTCACTACATGAGGAACAAGGTGCTACTTTGAAGCACAAGTGTGGAAAAAGAGATAGTAGCATTGCCCTTTTTATTTTTTTCTCTTTTTTTGGGACTTTCTTTTTTTTGGCCTTTCTCTTTTTTTGGGGCAATGCTCTAATAATGATGATCATCACACTTCTATTGATTACAACATAAGGATTACAACTCGAAACTTAGAACAAGATACGACTCTATATGAATGCCTCCGACGGTGTACCGGGATGGTGCAATGAATCAAGAGTGACATGTATGAAAAATAATGCACGGTGGCTTTGCCACAAATACGATGTCAACTACATGATCATGCAATGGCAAGATGACAAAAGTAATGTATGTCATGATGATGATGATGGAAGTTGCATGGCAATATATCTCGGAATGGCTATGGAAATGCCATGATAGGTAGGTATGGTGGCTGTTTTGAGGAAGATATAAGGAGGTTTATGTGTGATAGAGCGTATCGTATCACGGGGTTTTGATGCACCGGTGAAGTTTGCACCAACTCTCAAGGTGAGAAAGGGTAATGCATGGTACCGAAGAGGCTAGCAAAGGCGGAAAGGTGAGAGTGTGTATAATCCATGGACTCAACATTAGTCAAAAGAACTCATATACTTATTGCAAAAATTTAGAAGTCATCAAAAATTCAAGTACTACGCGCATGCTCCTAGGGGGATAGATTGGTAGGAAAAGACCATCGCTCGTCCCCGACCGCCACTAATAAGGATGCACAAGCCAGGTACACTTCATGTTTCAAATTTGTTACAGAACTTTAACCATATGTGGATGCTACGGGATATGCAAACTTCAACACAAGTATTTCTCAAATTCATAATCACCCAACTAGCACGACTTTGATATTATCACCTCCATATCTCAAAACAATTATCAAGCATCAAACTTATCTTAGTATTCAATTCACTCAAAAGAAATTTTCACATATCTTGAACACCAAGTATATTAACATTAAGCAAATTACCATGCTATTAAAGACTCTCAAAATAATCTAAGTGAAGCATGAGAGATCAAATAGTTTCTTTAAAACAAATCCACCACCGTGCTCTAAAAGATATAAGTGAAGTACTAGAGCAAATGACAAACTACTCCGAAAGATATAAGTGAAGATCAATGAGTAGTCAAATAATTATGCAACTATGCGAAGACTCCCTCTCGTTTAAGAATTTCAGATCTTGATACTTTATTCAAACATCAATCAAAGCTAAAGAAAACTACATTGCAAGGATAGCACAACTCATGTGAAGATGCAAAAACTTAGGCTCAACCGATACTAACCGATAGTTGTTGAAGAAGAAAGGTGGGATGCCTACCGAGGCATCCCCAAGGTTAGATGCTTGAGACTTCTTGAAATATTATCTTGGGGTGCCTTGGGCATCCCCAAGCTCGAACTTTTGTGTCTCCTTAATTCCTCTCATATCATGGTTTCTCTTTTTATCAAAAGCTTCATTCACAACAAACTCAACAAGAAATCGTGAGATAGGTTAGTATAAACCAATGCAAAACCTTATCATTTTCTACTGTAACAAATTACAAAAATTATTATTCAACATTGAATACTAAATGCCTCTTCATATTTAATTCTCCTATCCTCAAATAGAATCATTAAACAAGCAAACATATGCAAACAATGCAAACATAACAGCAATCTGCCAAAACAGTACAGTATGTAAAGAATGCAAGAGTATCAATACTTCCCTAACACCAAAAATTATGAACTAAAATTCCCACTGTAATAAATTTATCAGAGCTCATTATTCAAAAAGATTCAACATTATACCACTCTCTGACTTTTCTAGGGAATTTTTGCAACAGCGGTAAACTTTCTGTTTTTCAAACAGCAACATGTATACTAGCAAAATAAGCATGGCAAAGGCTATCCTTGACTTCTTTATTGAAACTAAAGATGGAAAACACTATTATAACTAACAGAAAGCAAAAACTAACAAAAGGAAATGACGTTCCAAGCAAAACACATATCATGTGGTGAATAAAAATATAGCTCCAAGTAAAGTTACCGATGAACGAAGACGAAAGAGGGGATGCCATCCGGGGCATCCCCAAGCTTAGTTGCTTGGTTGTCCTTGAATATTACCTTTGGGTGCCTTGGGCATCCTCAATCTTAGGCTCTTGCCACTCCTTATTCCATAGTCCATCGAATCTTTACCCAAAACTTGAAAACTTCAACCACACAAAACTCAACAGAAAACTCGTAAGCTCCGTTAGTATAAGAAAATAAAACAACCACTTAGGTACTGTAATTAACTCATTCTAAATTCATATTGGTGTAATATCTACTGTACTACAACTTATCTATGGTTCATACCCTCCGGTACTACTCATATATTCATCAAAATAAGCAAACAACACATAGAAAACAGAATCTGTCAAAAACAGAACAGTCTGTAGTAATTTGTATCAGATGTATACTTATGGAACTCCAAAAATCCTACCAAATTAGGAAGTCCGAAGAAATTCATGCACCAATCTAGAGCAAAAAGAATCAGATCAGAAGCATGTTTCTGTGAATTAACAAAACTAATTTACTGGGTGCAAAAGTTTCTGATTTTCAGTAGGATCAACACAACTATCACAGTAAGCCATCCTAAAGGTCTTACTTGGCACTTTATTGAAACAAGAGCTATAAAACATGATTACTACTGTAGCATAATCATGTGAACACGCAAAAACAGTAAGGATAAATATTTTGTTGTCTCCCAAGAAGCGCTTTTCTTTAATGCCTTTTAGCTAGGCATGATGATGGCAATGATGCTCACATAAAAGATAAGAATTGAAACATAACGGGAGCATCATGAAGCATATGACTACCACATTTAAGTCTAACCCACTTCTTATGCATAGGGATTTTGTGAGCAAACAACTTATGGGAACAATAATCAACTTGCATAGGAAGGTAAAACAAGCATAACTTCAAAACTTTAAGCACATAGAGAGGAAACTTGATATTATTGCAATTCCTACAAGCATATATTCCTCCCTCATAATAATTTTCAGTAGCATCATGAATAAATTCAACAATATAACCAGCACCTAAAGCATTTTTTCATGATCTACTAGCACAGAAAATTTACCACTCTTCTCATAATCAAACTTCTTCTTTATAGCATAGGTATCATCACAATAATCATCATAGATAGGAGGCATGCTTTCATCATAGTAAATTTGCTCATCAAAGCTTGGGGGACAAAAAATATCATCTTCATCAAACATAGCTTCCCCAAGCTTGTGGATTTGCATATCATTAGCATCATGGATATTCAAGGAATTCATACTAACAACATTGCAATCATGCTCATCATTCACATATTTTATGCCAAGAATTCTATGTAATTCTTCTTCTAGTACTTGAGCACAATTTTCCTTTCCATCATACTCACGAAAGATATTAAAAAGGTGAAGCGTATGAGACAAACTCAATTCCAATTTTTTTGTAATTTTCTTTTATAGACTAACTAGTGCTAAAACAAGAAACAAAAAGATTCGATTGCAAGATTTAAAGATATACCATCAAGCACTCACCTCGCCAGAAAAGAGCTTAGTGACGGAGTGTGAGTACCCTTTACCTAGCCTCCCCGGCAACGGCACCAGAAAAGACCTTGATGTATCCTACACAACCTTCTTCTTGTAGATGTTGTTGGGCCTGCAAGTGCACAGGTTTGTAGGACAGTAGCAAATTTCCCTCAAGTGGATGACCTAAGGTTTATCAATCCGTATGAGGCGTAGGATGAAGATGGTCTCTCTCAAACAACCCTGCAACCAAATAACAAAAAGTCTCTTGTGTCCCCAACACACCCAATACATTGGCAAATTGTATAGGTGCACTAGTTCGGCGAAGAGATGGTGATACAAGTGCAGCATAGATAGCAGATATAGGTTTTTGTAATCTGAAAATACAAAAACAGCAAGGTAACTAATGATAAAAGTGAGCGTAAACGGTATTGCAATGATACGAAACAAGGCCTAGGGTTCATACTTTCGCTAGTGCAAGTTCTCTCAACAATAATAACATAGATAGATCATATAACAAGCCCTCAACATGCAACAAAGAGTCACTCCGAAGCCACTAATAGCGAAGAACAAACGTAGAGATTATGGTAGGGTATGAAACCACCTCAAGGTTATTCTTTCGGATCAATCTATAAAAGAGTTCATACTAGAATAACACCTTAAGACACAAATCAACCAAAACCCTAATGTCACCTAGATACTCCATTGTCACCTCAAGTATCCGTGGGCATGATTATACGATATGCATCACACAATCTCAGATTCATCCAACCAACATAAAAGTACTTCAAAGAGTGCCCCAAAGCTACTACCGGAGAGTCAAGAACGTGTGCCAACCCCTATGCATAGGTTCCCAATGTCACGAAACCCGCAAGTTGATCACCAAAACATACATCAAGTGGCACATGATATCCCATTTTCACCACAGATAACCAAGGCAAGATATACATCAAGTGTTCTCATAAAGACTCAATCTGATAAGATAACTTCAAAAGGGGAAACACAATTCATCACAAGAGAGTAGAGGGGGAGAAATATCATAAGATCCAACTACAATAGCAAAGCTCGGGATACATCAAGATCGTTCCATAGAGGGAACACGAGAGAGAACACGAGAGAGAGAGATCAAACACATAGCTACTGGTACATACCCTCAGTCTCGAGGGTGAACTATTCCCTCCTCGTCATGGATAGCGCCGTGATGATGAAGATGGCCACCGGTGATGGGATCCCCCTCCGGCAGGGTGCCGGAACGGGCTCCTAAGAGGTTTTTGGTGGCTACAGAGGCTTGTAGCGGTGGAACTCCCAATCTATCTTTTGTTCTGGAAGTTTTAGGGTACGTAGGTATATATGGGTGTAGGGGGTACGTCGGTGGACCTCCGGGGTGCTCACGAGGTAGGGGGGCGCGCCCAGGGGGGAGCATCCCCCACCCTCGTGGGCGGCTTGGGACTCCCCTGACGTGCACTCCAAGCCCATCAGGTTTGTTTCCTTCCAAAATTAACTTCTCCAGTTGACTTCGTTCCGTTTTGACTCCGTCTGATATTCCTTTTCCTCGAAACACTGAAATAGGCATAAAACAGCAAATCTGGGTTGGGCCTCCTATTAATAGGTTAGTCCCAAAAATAATATAAATGTGGATAATAAAGCCCAATATTTGCCAAAATAGTAGATAAAGTAGCATGGAGCAATCATTATAGATACGTTGGAGACGTATCACACGTCCTCTACGGGAGCGCAACACCCCGAAGAGGTGCGCTTGCCGGAGTAGGTGCGAGGGGTCTCGTTGGTCTTCTTCCCCTTGGGGCTTCGTCGGCAGGAGCAGGTGCCTTGGCGGCAGCTGCCGCACCTGCTTCCCGGTATAATTGGTCGGCGCAAATCAAAGCATCTTTCTTGTCGGAGGGGACAGTGATGATATTCATCGGCCCGGGCATCTTCAGCGTGTTGTAGGCGTAATGTGAAGCCGCCAGGAACTTGGCTAGTGCCGGGCGACCGAGGATCCCGTTGTAGGGTAAGGGGATCTTGGCTACATCGAAGATAATCCTTTCCGTCCTGTGGTTTAGCTCGCCTCCGAACGTCACGGGCAGCGTTACCTTTCCCTTCGGCTGGCTCCTCCCTGGGTTGACCCTTTGGAACATGCCCGTCTCCTCGAGGTCTCCATCAGGGATTTGCGGCCTCTTGATCACAACAGGCGAGATCCAGTTCAGACCGGCCCCGCCTTCAACCAGCATCTTCGTCACCTTGAGGTTGCGGATTGTTGGTGAGACCAACAACGGCAAGCACCCGACCGCAGTAGTGCGGTCAGGGTGGTCCTCAATGTCGAAGATGATAGGCGTGCTGGACCACCTCAGTAGCTTCCGTGCGTTGACCGACGAGTCCACCGCTGTGATCTCACGCGCCCACTGCTTGAGCTGGCGGTGGGATGTATGCAGCAAGGCGCCACCATCGACGCACATGGCTTCTGTGGCTTTCTGAAACTCATGGTGGGCGGACTCATCGTCCTCGTCATGATCATCATCTTCCTGCTTCTTGTCGCGGCCCCGGGCGGGCCTCTCCCGCTGATTGTCCTTGCCGTGGCGGCCCCCTTGGCCGCCACGTTTCTTGCCAGATCCTTTGGCACCTTCTTGGCCTTTCTCCTTGTCCCGCCATTCGTACTCGGCCTTCTGCTTCTCGGCGAGCAGCTCTACTTGCCGACAGTTCTAGAGATTGTGGCCTTTGGTGCAGTGGATCTTGCAGTACTGCTTGTCGGAGCCCCCTGGCTTATCGGCGGCCGCCAAGGCCCAGCAAGCGGCACACCCGGCAATGTCCTTGTCGGGGTCACTTGCCTTGGGTTTCTTGGTGGTGCCGATATCGTCGGACCCCTCGATGGCAAGCACAGTCTTGCTCCTGTGCTTACTGTTACGACGCCGGCCCTTCTTCGTCAGGGTGGTGGTATCATCCGTGGAGTCGGTTTCCGCGCTGGCGTCTTTGTCGGGGTACTTCCTTCCCTCTTCAGAGCGAGCGCACCGATCGGCCAGAACATAAAGTTCGGCTACATCCCGGACCTTGTTCATTGCCAGCTCTTCACGCATCTTATGAAATTTTGATGGAATGCACTGATCAAGGCGGCAGGATGAACATCGTGGATGTTGTATTACACTCGGCTGAACCTTTGGATGTACTTGCGCAAGTTTTCTCCTTCCTTCTGGGGGATGATATGCAGATCACTCGCCTAGCCATGAGCTTGGTGGCCTCCGGTAAAGGCGCCAACAAAATCATGCCATAGGTCTGCCCGAGAAGAAATGGAGTCTATCGGCAAGTGCATCAATCATGACATAACATTGGGCTTGAGTGCCAACGGAAAGTAATTGGCAAGCACCTTGTCGTCGCGGGCCCCAGTAGCTTGCATTGCGATGGTGCAGATGCTGAGGAACTGCAACGGGTGAGTCTTGCCGTTGTACTTTTCGCCAACGTCGGGCTTGAACGTGCTATGGGAGGGCCACTGGAACTGCCGCAGCTCATAGGTGAAGGCCGGACAACCTACCTCGTAAGGTAGGCCACCGTAGCCTCCCGGTGCTGGGTGGTCCGTAGTGGGCCCTGCCCGCCTGTCCGATTGGTGGCGCGCGTCATGCCGGCGCTCGATGGTGGTTCGAGCGTCTTCATGAACTCACTCCCGAAGAACCTAGCGTTGGTCGCGGTGGGTTCGCGGGTCAGACGATGCTATGGAGATATCATCACGAGCGACGTCGCGACGGACCGACACCCGCGGGGTTCGGGATGGAGGAGGGGACTGCACCGTGGCCGCATCGCCTCCGGCCCAGCCTCCGCTGGCATGCGGTGGCCTGACGGAGCGATAGCCTACGGGTCCTGCCGGCCGCAACTCATCGTTGTTAGCGATGCCGACGAGGCCCCGGATGGTGGCCCTCCATTCGTCGAGCTTCTCCGTGGCGGGAGGAAAATCAAGGAGTAGCTGCGCGCGTGCTAGGGCTTCTGCTGGCGTGGGTGGCGGCGAAAGCTGTGTGGACCGCAATGCGCCTCGACTTCTAACCATGTTACAAGGAGCCACGTCACGGCCCCGGAGTCGTTCGCCATCTCCGTCAGCACCTCGGCGCGCATGCTGGCCCTCCTCATCATGTGAAGGGTGAGGGAGTCCTGGATTAGGGGGTATCCGGACAGCCGGACTATATACTTTGGCCGGACTGTTGGACCGTGAAGATACAAGACTCAAGACTTCGTCCCGTGTCCGGATGGACTCTCCTTTGCGTGGAAGACAAGCTTGGTGATCCGGATGTTAGATCTCCTTCTTTGTAACCGACTCTGTGTAACCCTAGCCCCCTCTGGTGTTTATATAAACCGGAGGGTTTAGTCCATAGGACAAGGACAATCATAATCATCATAGGCTAGCTCCTAGGGTTTTACCTCCATCGAGAGGTCCCAAACCTGGGTAAAACACCGTGTCCCCTGCCTCCTGTTACCATTAGCCTAGACGCACAGATCGGGACCCCCTACCCGAGATCCGCCGGTTTTGACACCGACATTGGTGCTTTCATTGAGAGTTCCTCTGTGTCATCGCTGCAACGCTTGATGGCTCCTTCAATCATCAACAACGCAGTCCAGGGTGAGACTTTTCTCCCCGGACAGATCTTTGTGTTTGGCGGCTTCGCACCGCGGGCTAATTCGCTTGGCCATCTGGAGCAGATCGATAGCTACGCCCCTGGCCATCAGGTCAGGTTCGGAAACTTGAACTACATGGCTGATATCCGCGGAGACTTGATCTTCAACGGATTTGGGCCTACGCCAGGAGCGCCGAACAGTCACGACGAGCACGGCTTAAACCTGCTGTCAGACAATACTCGGGATATCGCACCTGCAAGAGCTCCGGACCTAAATCCGGGGCAGATCGCGTCGTCCGAGGACGGGTGGATGGACCATGCCCAGAGGCCACATACTCACCGGCCGTAGAGCCGAACACGGACTCCACCCCTAAGGAAGTCTGTGTCGCTGGACCCCCGGACTTGTGTCCGGCTGTAGGTTCCAGATTGCACGCCCCTGAGCCCGCTGAATCTATTTGGGCTCCAGTAATGGAGTTCACCGCTGAGGATATCTTCCAGCACTCGCCCTTTGGCGACATGCTGAATTCATTAAGGTCTCTCTCTTTGTCAGGAGACTCTTGGCCGAACTATTTCCGGCTCGAGGGGGAAGCAGGCGATGAAGAAATTTGTTACCCACCCACCACCCACTTCATAGCCACTATCGATGACATAACAGACATGCTTGACTCCAACTCCGATGATACCGACGGTATGGACGTCGGCACGGGGGACGATTTGGAACCACCGCCCACGGGGCGCTGGAATGCCACCTCATCATATGATATATACATGGTGGACACGCCTAAGGAGGACGATGGCGACAACAAAGACACAACGGAGGATAAAACCCCTGGACAAAAGCCAAAACGACGGTGCAGGCGCCACTCTAAATCCAGCCACAGTAATAATAGCGATAACAACACTAGAAAGATCGACACCCCAGTAAACTGCACAGGCAACAATGACCATATGGACCCAGCGATGGAGCGGGATGAGACAGGTCACGCCGAACACAGCTCGGAGCAGACACCTGATCACAGCGATCCCGAGGGCCGAACTCATCAACCTGCCTCGGGAGAAGAGCACAGTCCGGACGATGATGCATTCATCATCCCGAAAAAATGTTTGGAACGAGATAACCTCCACAGAAGGCTTATGGCCACTGCGAGAAGTCTAAAAAAGCAGAAGCAAAGGCTTAAGGCCGCGCAGGAAACGCTCAACCGCAGATGGAATAATGTAATAGACACTAAAGAATAATACGGCGACGATCGCCACACAAAGAGCTACCCAAACCGTAAGCTGCTGCCAGAATTCGACGATGAGGCCATTCCGCCGAAGAACAATATGGCCAGTAGGCCAGACCAACCACTTCATGACCGCAATAGAGCAGCTACTGATGCCGCACACGATTTACATGAGCTCCTGGACAAAAAGGCCGGCGCGACCAGGTCCATCTATGGATCTAGAGGACACGCTCCGGCGCAGGATTATGGTCACCAAAACGATCAGACTAATAGAATACTAGTTCAGAATCAGCACCGGACACAACAACAGTCGACATCATGCCACAATATGTCCAGATACAGAGGGGCTGCTCACCCTCTGTGGTTCACCAAAGAGGTACTGGACCACGAATTTCCACAGGGTTTTAAACCCGTGAACATAGAGGCATATGACGGAACGACAGACCCTGGGGTCTGGATTGAGGATTTTATCCTTCATATCCACATGGCTCGTGGGGATGACCTCCACGCCATTAAATACCTTCCCCTGAAGTTGAAGGGACCAGCTCAGCACTGGTTGAAAAGCCTCCCCGAAAATTCAATCGGAAGTTGGGAGGAACTTGAGGACGCTTTCAGGGCCAATTTTCAAGGGACCTATGTCCGTCCTCCGGACGCTGACGATTTAAGTCACATAATTTAACAGTCCGGAGAGTCAGCCCGCAAGCTTTGGAATAGATTCCTCACTAAGAAGAATCAAATTGTCGACTTTCCGGATGCCGAAGCCTAGCGGCCTTCAAGCACATTATCCGGGATGAGTGGCTTGCCAGACACCTCGGCCAAGAAAAGCCGAGGACAATGGCAGCCTTAACAAGCCTTATGACCCGCTTTTGCGCGGGTGAAGACAGCTGGTTGGCCCGTAAAGGCACCAGCGACCCAGGCACATCCGAAATCAGGGATGGCAACAGGAAACCATGGTGCAATAAAAACAAGCGTCGCAACAAGGAAGAAAGTCCGGACAACACAGCGGTCAACACCGGATTCAGGGGCTCTCGACCCGGTCAACAAAAGAAGCCATTTAAAGGAAGCAAAGAGGGACTGTCCGGCCTGAACAAAGTCCTGGACAGACTGTGCCAAATTCATGGCACCCCCGAAAAACTTGTGAACCACACTCATAGAGAATGTTGGGTCTCTAAGCACGCCGGCAAGTTAAATGCCGAACACAAGGGAAGGGAAACACCAAGTGAAGACGATGATGATCCTCGCCAGCCGAACACTGGGGGACAGAAAAAATTCCCGCCAGAGGTAAATACAGTAAACATGATCTACACGACTCACATACCCAAGAGAAGTCGCAAACGCGCGCTCAGAGACACACACGCTGTAGAGCCCGTCGCCCCCAAACTCAACCCCTGGTCGGCCTACCCAATCACATTTGATCACAGGGACTACCCGACTAGTATATGGCACAGAGGATCGGCTGCCTTGGTGCTCGACCCAATAATCGACCGTACCATCTCACTCGTGTCCTTATGGACGACGGGAGTAGTCTCAATCTAATATACCAGGACACTATCCGCGGGATGGGGATAGACCCATCCAGAATCAGCCAAAGTAACAACACCTTTGAAGGGGTGATACCTAGCATTGAGGCCCGCTGTAGGGGCTCCCTTGTATTACAGGTGACATTCGGTTCCCCAAACAACTTCAGAAGCGAACAATTACTCTTCACCATCGCTCCCCTTCGAAGTGGTTATCATGCATTACTCGGAAGAACGACCTTCACTAGCTTCAACGCAGTACTGCACTACGCCTACCTTAAACTCAAGATCGGTCCATGTGGCGTCATCACCGTTAGCGGAAATATAAAGCGTTCCTTACGTGCGGAAGAGTATGTGGCGGCTCTAGCAGCCGGATACTAAGCGGCCTCTCCTATCAGAACGCATGCTCGGTCGTTAAGACCACGGACACGGTTAGACGAGCCCGGCACACCATCGGCGGTAACAGCCCAGATAAACCTAAGCTGGGTGCTATACATGTAATCCCATAGATGGGACCAAGGGCTGCAAACATGCAAATAAAGCCCACATTTTGGCTTGACCTTATTAACAGTTCAATGTCTTACACTTCTACTATCCATTGATAATAACTAACTCTTCGCACGCTTACATCATACTCTTTTACATGAGTTTTCCTTTTTACAGACACCATTCGTGCGATACCCTCCCAGGACATGGCACAACGGAGACAAAGGTGCAGACGTGCAGCAGGGCCCCGCTCAAAGGTTTCTCTTTAGATTAAGCCCCTGTGTAAACCTTCTTTATTGTCTCTTGTTGCTTGACATCCCATGGGTACCCAATACACCCACAGGGGATACTGGCGTTATTGGCATTTCGCCACGACAGACTAATGCACGTACCTGGAAATACAGGGTTCCTAATCACGGGCACTACTCAGTCCAGTATATGTTATAAAGTCCGAATACCTTCGGGAGTGTTCGGTGTCGCGAGTTAGGCCTTATATGCATCAGCTCCGAATCATGTCTTTGGTCAAATGTTGGGTTTGCCCGGCTCCTAGGTTTGCCGCCTTACGTTCCGCTTCTATCGGCCAAGGCGGCCAAAGGAGAACTACTGCGATTGTGCCCTGGTTATTCCGGATGAGCGCCTCAGTATAGAAAGCCAAAAACTGACTGTCATTATATAGCGAGAGACTGGTCAACCACTTGAGAACTCATCGGAATCGTTAGGATCCCTCCGCATTAATGAAGGACCGTTTCCCTGTCATGTACACACGTGCCCAAGTGAAAGTGTTAAAGCTATATAGTCCGGTTGCCTAGTTCGACGTGCGATCACCTCCTTTATGGACCGAGACGTTGGATCAAGTGTGTTCACGCACATTTTTGCGAACACCCCCGCATTATATGCGTGGGGGCTGAAGCCAACGACTGCTAACTTTCAGGTTATATACACATCAAACGGCCGCACAGGAGGCACAATAACACTTTCGGGCGAAAGTATAAACATAGCCTCTCTAATTAAAATACAATTGTTTTTACAAAGAAATGATTTGTCACTCAAACATGACATTCTTCGAGCATTGAGCCTCTATTAAACGAGCACCTTCTGTTACCTGCTCCAAGTAGTGCTCGGCCGGATCCTGGCTCCCCGCCGGATTCTGGGTTGCAATGATGGTGGCCTCCACATCTGCCCAATATGTTTTAACACGGGCAAGAGCCATCCACGCACCCTCTATGCACCCCGACCTCTTCATGGCATCGATTCGTGATACGGGGCCAAGGAATTGTTGCACTAAACCAAAATAGCTACCTGGCTTCGGCCCCTTAGGCCATAGATGGTCTATTACAGACCTCATTGCAAGACCGGACAACCTATGGAGCTCGGCCACAGCGGCCATCCTTTCACTCAATGGCAACGGGCGCATTGGAGCACTGAATTGCGACCAGAACAACCTTTCTACTTCACTATCTTTTTGATCCTCGAAAAACTTGGTCGCATCAGCCGTACTTTTCGCCAGATCCGCATACGTGTCTGCAGCGCTCCAGCGCCGATCCAGAGGAGCGTACTTCGGATCTAAGAACTTCATCCGCAACAAAAAGGGGTTGCCAGCCGTGATTTCTCCGGCCTGTCGAAGCTCCTCCCACGCATCCCTAATTTTGGAACGCATCTCCTTGGCTGCATTAAGGGCCTTCTTCGGGTCAGCCGACTTTGCTTGATTCTCCTTTTCAAGGAACTCATATCGGACGGCAGCGTTTTTCACCTCCACAGCCATCTCGGCAATTTTATCTTTGCTTTAACGATGAGCAGCCTGTTCGGCTCTCAAATCTTCGGCCGCCTTTAGGGCAGCCGCATTGCTAGCCCGGGCTTGTTCCTTGGCTAGAGCAAGCTCCGCCCTCAGGGCCTCCACGGCAGCAGCTCCGCCTGTAGTCGAAGCATATCACATTAACATTATGCTCCTCTCAATATTTCTTATAAAAACAAGGAAAACAGAGCACATACTCTGTGACTCATTAAGCCGCTCGTTCACAAGCGTGATGTCGGCGTCCACAACTTCAATATGCCGCCTCAGTTCGGCGACTTCAGCGGTCCGGTCGGTCGCCGGACCCTTAGCCACCTGCGCATGAATGTAGTGCGATCATTACTTAAGAATGTGATCCTCCGTTTGCCGCCTAGGGCCGGCAACCAGAGTCTCAGGGGCTACTATCTACACGGAGCAGACCTAGCGCGTGCGCCTCAACCAAAAATTACGTATTTCATTATATACCTCAAAGCCTTTGAGCGGGCTCGTAAAAGCTTCATTCAACCTGGTTATGGCGGATGAAATCTTCTCAAGCACCATGCTCATTAATGAACGGTGATCCTCCGAGACAGCAGCTTGCTCCAGAAGGCCCGTCAGCGTGTCCGGCCGGTCGCCGAACGGTGCCGGACCCTTCTTATCGCCCCCCGTGGGAGCAGAACGCTCCGGGCTCAGGGCGGCCGAAGTATTAGCTTCTGGTCTCGGCGAAACCGGACTCCTCCATGACGACACCTTGGGGTCGCTCACCCCAATGAGCCAGAGAGGTAGGTGGGGTTTCACTCTCCATCATCTCCGAAAGAAGATCCCCCGAAGATGAACTCTGTCGAGAAGAGCTGCTAGCTGGACTGCAAAGAATGGATCTCGGTTATTGTTCTCAGAGGAGGAAGCAGTAGCTTTGCATTTATGAGTAACTTATAGCTCGGCTGAGGGCTAGCCCGTTTGCGAGCATGGAACGGTGAGGATGCCCTCCGGGGCGGGGCCCCTTGGTGAAGTTTGCTTCCCTTGTCTTGGCACCTCCGTCTCCAAGTCTTCGGAGGCGGCCCTCTTCTTCCCGCGGGGGGAGGAGACCATAGATTACCCTCCCCAACTATTCTCCTCCGTGGAGATAGTAATTCCCCTGGTTTGGATGTGCAATGTGTGAAGCTCTGCTTCTTTGTTCTTCCCTTCGTCTTTCCCCGAGGGCACTTGACTTAGCACACAACTAAGCATCCTAGCTATGGCAGGATTAGGCGAGCCTTCGGGAAGCGGTGCCGGACACCTGATTCTCTCCGCCTTGCTGAGCCAATCCTAGCTGCGGATGGTTTTCAAAATAATGTTATGATAAATATAAACAAAGTGTTCGGTTTCTGGGTCACTTACTTGGGTATCTGGGCAGTTGCAGCTCGGGCCCGCATTCTCGGTGGTGTCCGGACACTTTACTTGTGGTCCAAAGAATAACTTACACATCCCTTCGAGCGTCATGCCGAAGAAGTGCTGAATAGTCTACGGACCTTCTGGGTTGAACTCCCACATCCGGAGAGGCCAACGTTTGCACGGCAAGATCCGTCGGATTAGCATTACCTGAATTACGTTGACAAGACTATTGTCCCTCTTGAGAAGCTCCCGAATGCGGCTCTGCAACGTTGGTACGTCATTAGCAGGCCCCCAATCTAGTCCCATGTTGTCCCATGATGCCAGTTGAGGTGGAGGGCCCGAGCAGAAGTCGGGGGCATCCACCCACTTTGTTCCTCTGGGAGCCGTGACGTAAAACCACCTCCGCTGCCATAGATCGGACACCTCTGGGAAGAAACCCTCTAGCCATGGGGCATCGGTGTTTCTGCTTATTATAGCGCCTCCGCACTCTGCGTGTCGCCCCTCAATCACCTTCGGCTTTACATTGAAGGTCTTGAGCCATAAGCCGAAGTGCAGAGTGATGTGGAGGAAGGCTTCGCACACGACGATGAATGACGAGATATGAAGGATGGAGTCCGGAGATAGATCATGAAAATCTAGCCCGTAATAAAACATGAGCCCTCTCACAAAGGGATCAAGGGTGAAGCCTAAGCCATGGAGGAAGTGAGAAACAAATACGACACTCTCGTTGGGCTCAGGAGTAGGGATGACCTGCCCTGGATCAGGAAGCCTGTGCTTAATGTTGGCGGTCAGATATCTGACCTCCCTAAGCTTCGCAATGTCCTCCTCCGTGACAGAGGAGGCCATCCACTGGCCTTGAAGGTTGGATCTGGACATGATTGCAGATCCGAGGTGCCTAAGCTTGGGCTTCGGGTGTTGGAACTCGAGATGCGAAGAGGCGCAAGCGTGGTAGGAAAGAGGGATAGGCCTCGGTCCCTCTATAAAGGGGGTGAATATCAAGCGTCCCCAGCATGACCGTCTGGGACTCGCCTAAAAACACAGAGTCATACCAACTGGCGTAGTGGAGTTACCCGCGCCCGTATTGATGGGAATCCTGTAATAAGGGGAACACGATCTCTGCTTCGACGAGGCGTGCCAATAGAACCGCCTTGCAATGCCTGTTGTGGCAGGCAAAGAAAAACCAGTTCGTATTAAGCCAGGTTGCGGCGTAAGGGCACACTGTGAAAAATTGTCAGCAGATTAGATTTGTAAAGTGTTACGACCTCTACAGTCGTGTGCGGAAATTATTTCACAGAGCAGGACATGGTCTTTGATCTACTTTGGAGTATTCGGAGATGGAACCGCCTTGCAATGTCGAAGACAATCTACGCGCCGGACTCATCGTCATTGAAGATTGGTTCAGGGGCTACTGAGGGAGTCCTAGATTAGGGGGTATCCGGACAGCTGGATTATATACTTTGGTCGGACTGTTGGACCATGAAGATACAAGACTCAAGACTTCGTCCCGTGTCCGGATGGACTCTCCTTTGCGTGGAAGACAAGCTTGGCGATCCGGATGTTAGATCTCCTTCTTTGTAACCGACTCTGTGTAACCCTAGCCCCCTCCGGTGTCTATATAAACCGGAGGGTTTAGTCCGTAGGACAAGTACAATCATAATCATCATAGGCTAGCTCCTAGGGTTTAGCCTCTACGATATCGTGGTAGATCAACTCTTGTAATACTCATACCATCAAGATCAATCAAGCAGGAAGTAGGGTTTTACCTCCATCGAGAGGGCCCGAACCTGGGTAAAACATCGTGTCCCCTGCCTCCTTTTACCATTAGCCTTAGACGCACAGATCGGGACCCCCTACCCGAGATCCGCCGGTTTTGACACCGAAAAAGGGTGCATGGGACTCTTCCCAGGATGGCGCCCAGGGTCACCAGCATGGCGATGCTGCTCGTCATGCGCAACTGAAAAGAGCGCACCGTGGGCGCCGGTGTTGGCATATTGGAGGCCGCCGCGCCGCCGTTTCGCGGGATGAAGGCGCCCCTGGAGGGCCCCTCGCTGCCTGCGGGGGGCCCGACTCCGTCTCTGGAGCCCGCGACTGGTGGCTCATCACCTGGCATGTGAACGATGCCACTCACCAGGCCTGGACCGCCAGGATGATGTGGATGTTCGCGGGCCACGCCGCGTGTTCTCTCTGCGACTGGCCTGCTACTGGTCCGCACCGGTACTGGCAATCCGGTCCTGGATGAACCGATCGCCGTGGTCGTCTTCTTCTTAGGAGCCATGGCGATGAAGAACAACTAGGTCAACTGCTAGACCAGATTCTCACAATTGCGCCCCCTACCTGGCGCGCCAAAGATGTAGGTGGGAAACGACACCTATGGGATCACAAGAATCCCTACTACGATTGCGGGGCGCGGGGTTGTGAGAAGAGCAGGATTAGTAATTGACACAAGGATCGTTTACCCAGGTTCGAGCCACGAGGATGCGTAAAACCCTAGTCCTGCTTGGTGGATGTATTGAGTGTTCTTGAGCTCTCGAACTAGCTACGGATGCTGCGTGGTTCGAAAGAGTCGAATCCCTTTCCAGTATGCCTTGGGCCTCCTTTTATAGGCGAAAGGGGCTGCCACAGTCGCACACAGGAGGTGGAAAGAGCCTACAGTATTGCGAGCTTATCATTGTATTACAGGACAAGATGCATTTAATGCATGGCTTAGGTGTCCCTTCACTTTATCGGGGACGGGAGCGAGGCCCGTCCCGTCCGTCGCCGCTCCTCCTCGCTTCGACACGCGCCCTGGCCAGCGATGCATGCGGTGCCATGTAGGCAGGCAAGCAGCTGAGGTGGCGCGGTGGTGGAGCCTCCACGAAGATCTGCATGCCGCCACGTAGGTGTGTGCTGAGTTGGCCTAGATGCTGCATGTTGCCACGCAGGTGCCTGCCCAGCTGGTTGGGCTGGAACCTACACACGAACGGCGGCGGGGACATTGTTGGTGCGGGCCTGGCAGTGGCCCTGCTGTCGCCTCTGGCAAGAGCCTCGTCGGGTGGCCCAGCAAGGGTCTTGCCATGGCGTGCTGGCGTCCCCGGCAAGGATCTTGCTGGGGGTCTTGTGGGTTTCTTCGGTAAGGATCTTGGCGAGGATTGTTGCCTCTCAACCCCCATCTGATCTTGAGCATTCTATGTCTTTACAAAGATCTGCATACCACCATGGAGGTGCCTCCCGAGCCCTGGTCCAACGTGGTTGTTGACATTGGAGGCCGTGGGCACAAGGGTGGCCTGCTTTGCTGGTGTGGGCGAGTTGCCTCGGCAAGGGGCTTGCCGGGGCTGCAGAGGCTGCCCGGCAAGGGCCTTGCCGGGGAAACCTGCTTCGCCCGTCTGCACTTTGTGGCCTTGGTCCTTGATGTTGCCTTGTTTGTCTCGAGCCTTCGGCTTCCCTCCTCTGCCCTGCCATGTGTGGCCATGGCGTGTGGCTTTGACTGCCCGTGCACAAGTGAAGGGGTCAAAAGGAGAGCCCCTACTTTTGTACACCGACACAGAGAATGGCCCAGTTGTCTATAAAAAGGTAAATATCTAAAACGTGTTATGCAAGTTTACTATAACATGCTTAATACATCGACCATAAAAAACATAGCCATTAATTGCAACTAGTATTGGTATATTGAACTGGTGAGTTTGTACTTGGTAAGTCCTGAGAGGCAGTTGTTGGGGCACTTCATCTTGGCCAGAGCCCGCCCAAAGTCAGTGGCGGCGGAGGCGAGCCATTCCTCCAAGTCGAAGCATGGATCAGTGTCACTAACATGTGTACCTACAGGCAAACAGTAACTGTTAGAAGTTAAAATGCAATTGCACAAATTATGTGAAATACTGTAAGACATGGGATGCAGCTAACCTCGACGGCAAACACCAGCATCGCCCATTATGACCCAGCGTAAGTACATGGATAGGCATGTTAAGTACAACAGGGTTAGCATCCACCAAAAATAGGGTTAGCACGCCAGCAAGTTAAATGCCGAACACAAGGGAAGGGAAACACCAAGTGAAGACGATGATGATCCTCGCCAGCCGAACACTGGGGGACAGAAAAAATTCCCGCCAGAGGTAAATACAGTAAACATGATCTACACGACTCACATACCCAAGAGAAGTCGCAAACGCGCGCTCAGAGACACACACGCTGTAGAGCCCGTCGCCCCCAAACTCAACCCCTGGTCGGCCTACCCGATCACATTTGATCACAGGGACTACCCGACTAGTATACGGCACAGAGGATCGGCTGCCTTGGTGCTCGACCCAATAATCGACCGTACCATCTCACTCGTGTCCTCATGGACGACGGGAGTAGTCTCAATCTAATATACCAGGACACTATCCGCGGGATGGGGATAGACCCATCTAGAATCAGCCAAAGTAACAACACCTTTGAAGGGGTGATACCTAGCATTGAGGCCCGCTGTAGGGGCTCCCTTGTATTACAGGTGACATTCGGTTCCCCAAACAACTTCAGAAGCGAACAATTACTCTTCACCATCGCTCCCCTTCGAAGTGGTTATCATGCATTACTCGGAAGAATGACCTTCACTAGCTTGGTGGATGTATTGAGTGTTCTTGAGCTCTCGAACTAGCTACGGATGCTGCGTGGTTCGAAAGAGTCGAATCCCTTTCCAGTATGCCTTGGGCCTCCTTTTATAGGCGAAAGGGGCTGCCACAGTGGCACACAGGAGGTGGAAAGAGCCTACAGTATTGCGAGCTTATCATTGTATTACAGGACAAGATGCATTTAATGCATGGCTTAGGTGTCCCTTCACTTTATCGGGGACGGGAGCGAGGCCCGTCCCGTCCGTCGCCGCTCCTCCTCGCTTCGACACGCGCCCTGGCCAGCGATGCATGCGGTGCCATGTAGGCAGGCAAGCAGCTGAGGTGGCGCGGTGGTGGAGCCTCCACGAAGATCTGCATGCCGCCACGTAGGTGTGTGCTGAGTTGGCCTAGATGCTGCATGTTGCCACGCAGGTGCCTGCCCAGCTGGTTGGGCTGGAACCTACACACGAACGGCGGCGGGGACATTGTTGGTGCGGGCCTGGCAGTGGCCCTGCTGTCGCCTCTGGCAAGAGCCTCGTCGGGTGGCCCAGCAAGGGTCTTGCCATGGCGTGCTGGCGTCCCCGGCAAGGATCTTGCTAGGGGTCTTGTGGGTTTCTTCGGTAAGGATCTTGGCGAGGATTGTTGCCTCTCAACCCCCATCTGATCTTGAGCATTCTATGTCTTTACAAAGATCTGCATACCACCATGGAGGTGCCTCCCGAGCCCTGGTCCAACGTGGTTGTTGACATTGGAGGCCGTGGGCACAAGGGTGGCCTGCTTTGCTGGTGTGGGCGAGTTGCCTCGGCAAGGGGCTTGCCGGGGCTGCAGAGGCTGCCCCGGCAAGGGCCTTGCCGGGGAAACCTGCTTCGCCCGTCTGCACTTTGTGGCCTTGGTCCTTGATGTTGCCTTGTTTGTCTCGAGCCTTCGGCTTCCCTCCTCTGCCCTGCCATGTGTGGCCATGGCGTGTGGCTTTGACTGCCCGTGCACAAGTGAAGGGGTCAAAAGGAGAGCCCCTACTTTTGTACACCGACACAGAGAATGGCCCAGTTGTCTATAAAAAGGTAAATATCTAAAACGTGTTATGCAAGTTTACTATAACATGCTTAATACATCGACCATAAAAAACATAGCCATTAATTGCAACTAGTATTGGTATATTGAACTGGTGAGTTTGTACTTGGTAAGTCCTGAGAGGCAGTTGTTGGGGCACTTCATCTTGGCCAGAGCCCGCCCAAAGTCAGTGGCGGCGGAGGCGAGCCATTCCTCCAAGTCGAAGCATGGATCAGTGTCACTAACATGTGTACCTACAGGAAAACAGTAACTGTTAGAAGTTAAAATGCAATTGCACAAATTATGTGAAATACTGTAAGACATGGGATGCAGCTAACCTCGACGGCAAACACCAGCATCGCCCATTATGACCCAGCGTAAGTACATGGATAGGCATGTTAAGTACAACAGGGTTAGCATCCACCAAAAATAGCAAATAGGCAGCATCTCTAGTGATGTCCTGAGTCATGTATTATAAATTTGTTACTCGTATTGGTGAAATTGAGCTGGACAGATAATACTTGAACATCACACAGTGTGCAGTACTGAAATAAACAAGGCATGAACATGCTTAATACATCAACCATACAAAACATAGCCATTGCAAGTGGTATTGGTAAGATTGAGCTGGTCAGATCATACCTTGTAAGTCATGAGAGGTTGTCGCTGGGGCACTTCATCTGGGCCAGAGGCTTCACCAAGTCGGCAACGGAGGTGAGAGCTTCCTCTGGGCAACACGCACAACGGCCATCGCACAATTGACCGCCATCAACTCCTCGGCCTCCACGTGATATGTGGTTGGGCTTGCACGGCGATGCTCTGGAGGTAGGGGCGATGGGGATTTAGAGACATGAGAATGTTTTGCAGGCGCCATTTAAGCAATCAGGCCGGGGCCGTGATAAAGATCGGTGGGTTGCCTGACTGGATCGCAGATGCTCAGGCAGAACGTAAATGTGCTTGAAGTTGTGGTTGCAGCGGCAGCGGTTTGAGCTGCTGGTGGGGGGGGGGAGGTGGGAGATCTGGGAAAATTTGATGGGTGGGGATGTGGTGGGAGGAATAAATTCTGAAATCGCGCGCCTAATGAAAATTTCATAGCGAAACTAGAAACTTGGGCGAGGGAAACACACAACACAAACGAAGCGCTTAAAATACTCGTGTGCGAGAAAAGAGAAAATTGGCAGATCCCATCTCCAAAAAATGTACACGTGTAGTTGATTTTTTCGGTGAATGGTACACTTGGTTTATTAGGAAAGATCGCATAGGTAACTGACTTATGGATCATTAACGCAAAAAAATGCACACGTGTATGACATAGAAACCGTGTGTTTTGTGATCTTCTAATAATTCTTATATCTATCAGCTTCTCCAACCGCACCTAGTTTCAAAAACTACTTTCATTGTATTAGGATTATTCAGTGTACATGAATGAGGCAAGGTGACATCCGATGAGAAATCATCGGTTTATGAAATGCAATCGACTGTCAACCTGCTTCGCTCGCATAGCCAGATTTGATCCTATGCGACAAGACAGAAGCTTGCTACCATCCACCAGCGCGGCAATTAAAGTCGGTGTGCGTCCAACTCGCACGGCGAGGTGGGACTAAAACCCAGCTGCGGCCAGCTCTAGTCTCCGGTGGTTGCGGGCAGGCGTTTTGGGAGTATTTAGGTCCGGGGTTCCGCTAGAAAACTTCAGTGAACACATGCTAATCAACGCTCAAAGCCCCTAAAGGATGCGCTTACCGACATTGAATGTTAATAATAGATAGTACCAACTTAAATTACTACCGGTAATTTGCTCTCAAACTAGTACGTATGTAGTACAGGTAGATGCTCGTAATTAATTATACAAACTTATGGGCGACACACGAACTAACTAGTTCCCACATGCTGCCATTAGAGCATGCTGGCCAGACATCGTCATTCTCCTTCCCGGCCATGTATGCGGCAGCCCATCATACTTTGATCTTCGTCGAGCTCTCCTCAGCATGGCGTGCAGCCTCTTCTTTCTTGCGGCGGCAGGACTCTCTTTTCTTGACTGCTTTTTGCCTTTTCCACTCCTTATATGCGGCTTTAGCCGCCTCGAGATCCATCGCTCATTCGGACATGGAAGCATCAAAGTCCTCCCACGTACTTGTGCGGCCGCTGGCGGCGATGAACTCGGCACGGCGAGATGCCATCGCTTCCTTACCAGGTATGCGGTTGCGGGCGGCAAGGAACGCGGCGTGGCGGGATGCCATCGCTTCCTTACTAGTTACTGTGCACCGCAGTGCCATGAACGATGCTTGGAGAGAGCTCCAGGATAGATTGACCGGACAGCCATACAGTGCGGTAGATTTTAAGAGCTCAACGACAAATGAGAAGGAAATTTGGCTTCCCTTACAATTTTGCTCATTCATTATCGCACACGGTTCATCAACGTCACCTCCAGAAATAGTGTGCGCTGAGACTATTGTGTGTTGCATTATGATTGGCCGAAACCCTAGCCAAGCGGATCGCGCATGTGCACCGTCAGATGCGCCACGATCGAATGGCAATCCACGTCCCTCAGATCACACGCGTGCAGCTGTAGCTAGATTGGATTTATAGGCGCTAAATGCCTAGAAAATGCACATAATCCCCTAAATATGGTAAATGAGCCCGGAAAATGCCAAATTTGAACACGGTGATTTACAAGGTGTATGTTCATCATAGGAAAAAAACTCAAGGGCAAAGAACAAAGAAAATTTGGATTCCCCTTCAATCTTGGTGATTTCCCTCTCGAAAGCATGGAATTTCCTCAGTGATGGTTCCATTTATGAAGGGCGTGCATGACGACACAAGCCAAACCTTCTCAAAATTTTACCAGGGCATGGTGAGGCCATACCATGGCACCATGCCAAGGGTCATGTTTTTCAAGCATTTATTTCATTTTTCTATAGTTGAAAACTCAATAAATAGTCGTTTGTGGTTGACTATTGCCACACACACTACTGCAGGATGCTGCTAACATGACACCGCGATCAGAGACTTTGACGAAACTGTATGTGATGCATTAATCGCAAACGATGATGTAAAATAACCATCAAAAAAGATGCAAAACATTTGCAATGAAGAATACATCAAACACAGTTCAGATTTTAGTTGCATGTGCGACGTTGGGCATACGGTTCAGTTCTATTAACTGTTTGCGATGAGGCAGAACAAAAGAAACGGGAAGCTAGATGAAGGCATGTGAGATATACGGCATACAGTTCACTCGGATAAACTGTTTGTGATGAGGCGGAATGACGGAAATGGGCAGCCAGATAAAGGTGTGTGTGATATACGGCATATAGTTCACTCGGATGAATTGTTTGCATTGAGCCAAGAGAACAGAAATGGTTCAACTTAGCAAGATGTGTGTGATACACGGCAAACAAGTCTGTAATCGGAAACGTGTGGGAAGACCGATAACAACACAGACGATTCATGTTAACAAGCCATGTGTGTTGTGAGCAACGATTGCTGGTATACAATTGTGAGTGATTGATGAAAACATCACCGACGGGTTCCGTTGTTTAGTACGTTTGCGATGTGATTTGCTCTGTCCGCACAACATCTACACTATGTCTACAGAGCATCAACATATATACTTAAAAAGACGGCATTGCATAACCAAATTAAGCATACAATTACACAAGTGACTACACACATAACATTTCCACACACCAAAGTAAGCAATTACATGCAAACTAAACTAGGAGACACGAGGATCTAATCATCTACTTATTGTTGCGATGACGCTTGCCTTTGCTTTGCTTCTGGCTGGATCCCTTGCCATTTTGTGGAAGGAGGCACTTCGTTATGTCAATGATCCGCCTGTACATGGCGTAGCTCGTGTACAACTCTTGCTCGCGTACACGACGTGAGCTATGTCGAGTTTCTCCATCCAGGCCGAGTGCCAGGCACGCTTGTCCTTGTTGCAGGAATCCTTCATGTCTCTGTAGTAGGGGTCAATGATGGCCTCGACAAGGTGAACCAATGAGTCCTTCTCAAGCTCCTTGCAACCGCATATCTTGTATTGGCCCTGGATGTCAACAAGATTCTGGCAGGCGATGCCTGAATCCTTGAGCACCTTTACATTGTTGGTGATGTCCATCGTAGCGAAAATGTAGTGTGCATTGTTGACAAACATGGCGAAATGCTCACAAGGCATTGTGGCCAGGAAGTAGTGGTAGACGAGGACGTGGTTGCGCACGCACATTTGGGTGATGGCGACCTTGGCACGAGACCCGGCATGAGCATGGGTGTACTCGAGGTCGAACCTGACCACCTTATACTTCTCCTCGGCAAGCAACAACTCCATGATGTGGATGGAGTGCTCCACCCAGATCGGGTTGTTGGTTTACACCATCGAGAGCTTCGTGAACCTTCTGTTGGTGTCCACAATGGCAAGCATGGTGAACTTCTGCTCGTCGTCGGCAGCCGCTCGGTACGCCATTGGAGCCGCACATGATACCCTCAAAGAATTTGTCATGGTGGGTGTGCTTCTTGCAATGGTGGGGCGCGATCAAAAGGTTGACGAGACACAATGGTTAAATGGCCATTGTAATAAATGGGGGCCGGTCGGCCTGTAATCGTCACGTCTTTGTCATAGTGTTCATAGCGGAGGATTCCAGTGCACACTTGACAACACTGCACCACAAGCGTATCACTTGACCACGCGTGGGCTCGAAGAGGCGCCAAATGTATCATCGGTGAGCTTATTCCCGCGCTACCGCATAGTTTACTGCACAAGCTTCCCGCCCGGCTAGTTTGGCCATGCGTCGGCTAGAAGAGGGACAAATCATGGGCGTTTATTGGCAAAAAGCTTTGTAAAAACAAAGTGTGTGGAATGACTTTGGTCATAAGTTTACCGATGGGTGATGAGGTCAAAGTTATACAGAAGGGTGTTGATGGACACTCGAGTGCGATAATTAATTTGGCGCTCTACTGGGCACACAGTTGAAGAAACCAACTGTGTGCAATAATGTCGAAGATCGCAGTCGAGTTAGCTATACAGATCGTTTGCTATGAGATCGACAAGGTAAACATAAGTGCTACCAATATACGAGTCTCATACAATGCCATTTCAATGATTGTACCACAAAAGCTCGAAATATTACAAGGTTCAAATTCTAGAGTTATATGGCTCAAATTCGAAGATTACAAGGTTCAAACTGATATTAGGAATGAAATTCTGCTCATCGGCTACAAACGCTCGCGCTGATCCGCTGAATATGGATATCAGAGAGGTTCAAGATAATATTACCACTTCTGAGTCTAGTTTTGAAACCTCACAATTTTCGCAAAGGGTTTATCCACTGAGAAGTCATGTATGGGATTGACACGATGACTTCTGATTACTCTGTCATCTGAAGTTCCAAAATGAAATTCAGCATTTTTGGAGCCTATTCCATTCTGCCGCAGCCATCGGCGTTGTTCAACAAATCATTCATTTTTGCGAAATAAATCTAGGGAAAACCTCATTACCTTCAGCACCCTTGCACGGACAACAAAGAACCTGGCGAATATAATCTCTGTTAAGGTTCCTCGGTAGGAGTTCAAAGTAATTTCTGAGAGATGTAGATCTAGACATTCGACGTGATTGTTATATTGTATCACATTATCCACCACCGGGCCTAATCTTATCTGCAAAAAAAGAAAACGTGTTAGTGCCCAGATGCAGTTTTGAACACTGCTACATACCTATTTGGTTTGCAGGATTTGTAAAATGCACTAACATGCCATCTTCGATCCGGCTGATTAACATGGGCATTTGATTGCAATCTAGGAAAATGTATCCTTCCTCACAAGAGGTTGGAGTGGATGAAAAGTTCCCTAAGAAAACTAGTACAGATGAATCCAAAGGAGAAATGCTTATGTATTGTAACCATATGGATCAAGCAACCAATATGGGGGGGGCATGTATGTACTAAAACCCTCCAAAAAATCCTTCAGAAATCGCAGTACATTGTCATTGTAAACTTGGAAAAAGGTGTCACAAATTGAAATCCCTTATGCTTAACATTTAACAGGAAAGTAACATCACCTCGATATATAGCTTCTCCAGGCAGGGAAAGCATCTCAAGAAACTCACAACTTGCTCCAGGTTGGGGCCGATAGATTCTAGTGCCAAGACCTTCACTGTGCATAGTTTCGGGGTCAAGCTTGTCAGAATCATTTTCTAGATGACAGACGAACATACATCTTCAAAATTAGAAATAATGTTAATTTCTAGAAGGAGAGGTAGAAGGCTGTTGTTGTACATGAATGGGTGTGGATCCAATAACAAGTTCAGAGTATTTGTCAAACGAGTAGCCCACCACTGTGAATTTTGGCGCAAAAATGACATTGATTCTTGTTGGACCTTCTTGATCAACTACAAGTAATCTCTCAAGTGAAGGTGTATCCTCAGTGATTATACCATGATACACATCTTGACATGTCTTCTTGCCGCACCAGCAACACACATAAATAGTCCGGAGAGTCCTGGAGGTGATGTGGAAGCTACTCAACCCATTAATCCCCTGAAGATGAAGGTACTTGAGTGCAGTACAGCCACAGAGTAGGCTCTCCATGTCACCGTTTGGGAGGCAGACGACGACGAGCTCGAGGTACTTCAGTCGTGGTAGAGTAAGAACGGGCGTGTCATTAAGGGGGATGGAAGTTCCTGAACTTGGCGACGCGCAGCGTGGGCGTGAGGCGGAGCACGGACGTTGGCAGCGAGTGCATATGCCCATCATCAAAAGTGAGCTCCTCGAGATCTAGGGCGGGAGATCAGAACCAGTCATCAAACTTGGCTCAGTCCTTGCCATTGGAACGGAACTTGCCAATTCTAAGGCCTTTGGTTGGGCCAGGGTGACTGCCGAGGATATTGGAGAATGCATCCAAACTTTTGCGATAGCCATGGTAGAGCTCGTGGGTGTCGATGAGGTCGAGAGGGGTGGAGTTCCATAGGGGGCGCCACCGCTGGGAAAGGACGGTTGTCCGCACCCCATATTTGATTGGGAGGATGGAGATGATGACTGTCAACATATCATCGGGGAGGCTGGTGATGAAGTCTAGGCATGCTAGAGTCACTTGTGGTTCTTGCTCGCTGCGCCTCCGCTTGTTGGCAGCCCCGTTCTCCACCTCCGAAGTCTCCTTGTCAGTGGCGCTTTCTAATAGAAGTGGGAGTACAGAGAATATTTAGTTAAAACAGGGCAATAGAAAAGTGTATTGGCAACTAAAATTTACTCCCTCCGTCCCATAATGTAAGACGTTTTTTGGCACTAGCATAGTGCCAAAAAACATCTTACATTATGGGACGGAGGGAGTAGTAGGTAGGAATACAGTGAGAAAATGGAATAACAATCGGTTGCTTAAATACAACACAATTCATTTGATATTGCTGGGTAAGTCAACATGCAGATACTTGAAAAGAAAACTTACTTCGAACAAAGTCTGGATGGATGATATCGTCGGGGAAGTTAGCATATATCTCATGACCAGGCACTTTTATGTGCAGTGCAATTTTAGTGCCAACTTTCAGTACATAAAACATAGAAATTTCTTTCCAAAGGCCAGTGCCAAAATAGGAGTCACCATGTTTATCAAGTCTTACAGTAGCAGCGATTGTAAATCCATGGTTTGTGTTCAGTATGACATCCCTGTAGTCTTGATTTATGTAAAGGGAAAGACTGTGCACTACAGATTATGTTGCATAGCAAGGGACACGCTGCATAAAATGGTAGGCTTGTTAAAGAAAATATGGTAACATGCAAATATGGGCCCATATTGAAAGAACTGTACAGCAGTTGAAATCGAAGGACAACAATCTATAACTAAACAGATAGGGTAAACATGATGTCATGGAAATACGGGAGTAATCGAAAGAACAATACATGATTAATTTGGCTAATATATAAAGAAGAGGAAACAATCCCCTTTGACATAATGGTGCGTGCGGCACCTTTTATCCAAATGTAGCAATATTTACTATATGTTCAGGAAAGTAGGCCATGCCAACTGATTTAGGGTGAGATTGAACATACCGCATGCATCCTCAAGTCATCTGGTACGGTGAGATGGAACTCCATGGATGTCCGGCGGATGCCGTAAAGTCCTGATGTGTCTGTGCGCTGTACACTCTATGAAAGAAAGAAAACCCTCAAATCAGCTCGAATAAAAACAAATTCATGGCGATTTCGGCCAGGTGATTAAAGGAGGCAGTTGAACTAGGATAAGAGATGAGATAATATCTCATACCTTGTTGTCCATGAGAAAAACCCTCAGTATGGCGGATTCACCATCCGGGCGAAGCTGGGTCGACCGTGAGCAGCATCGAGAATGTCGATGGCAATGGGCAAGCGGAAGTGGCGAAATGCGGTGGGGTTTGCCGGCAGCCTGGCGGCGGCGGCAGGCGTCGAGCTAAGTGGTAGCCGCCAGGGTAGGCGGTGCCATGCATAGATGTAGAGGAGCTTGTGCAAGTGTGAATGGGGACTAGAGGGGGTGGCGGGCGGGGTGAGGGTTTTTGTGATGTCGGGATGGTGAGGGTTTTCTTCTTTCTTTTTTGAATTGGATGGTGAGGGTTTTCTGTCCCACAAAGAGTTTTGGAGGCAACGGTTTGCTAGAGCCGACCGTGTGTAATTAACGTAACATGCAAAATGAAAGTCATTGCACATGGTTCCAATTTTGGGAACCATGTGTGATTGACGTACTACCGCCGTCCTGGTTTGTACAATTTTTTTGACCAAATATGTAACTAAAAAATATTTATGCATGTCACCAAAATTATATCATTGAACACTATGTTCAAATACGCATCCAACGATATAATTCTTGCTGACCTGCACTAACATTTTATCTGTTAAATCTTTGGTCAAAATTTAACACAAATTACAAAGGGACCAATAAATAAGGATGGAGGTAGATTCCATCAACCGAATTGATTACATCCATATCCCACATTTAGACATAAGTAACCATAGATTAAGCATACTCAGACATAGATCATAAGCGTACACAAGCATAGTTCAACCATAAGTACATAGTTCAACCGCCATTAAGACACTACATAGCCATACATAGTTCGATCCCACATCTCATCTCATCTGCCGGCACGATCCTGAAGCTTCTCCAGGTACTCGGCGTACGCGCCGTGCACCACCCTGTAAGAATACTTCTGCTTGAACGAGCCAAAGGTCCGTCCTCTTGCATGTGCCATAACACATTAATACGCGTTATGAAGATTGTGGTAGCAAAATGGGCATCGATATCCGCCGTCCCAGGTCCTAATACACACACCTGTTATGCATTCCCGCATAAAGCTCCCTCATGATTTGCCTCTTTGATAGAAGCAAAGGTGTCCCGATGTTTCAATGAGATAGTGGCTATCATTTTCTATGGGAGTCGACCTTGACGATCCGACTACGAACGTGCAAGACGTCGCGCCTTAGCAATCGCTAAACCAACTTCCAAGGGGTTATTGACCACGTCGGAGCACCATCAACCTGACCACGAGGGTCTGTTTCCGGCGAGCAAACGAAGAACAAGCAAGAAACTGAGATTGCAATCTGGATATTGCGAATTTAAGAGGAAATCTTTATTAATGAAGGTGGGGTTGTGTGACGTCTTGGTCTGGTCGTTGAACACAAACGAAGTACACGAAGTTGCAGCTATGACGAACTTTTAATCTAAACAAAACCCAAAGAAAAAGCTACTAGATGGATCTACTTATGTAGGAGCATGGGGTGCCGGCCGAAGAGGTGGGAGGACGTCCCAGGGCAGCCTAAAACTAACCCTAGGTCGTACAAGGCCAATGGGCCCAAGTGGAGGTGACGTAACACCTTTGGACTTGTAGTTTGACTCGGATTCTGTTGCAGCATCAGATTGTTTCGTCCATAACTCAATTCTCCGGAAGAATTTGAAGGTGAATCTAATTGGTTTGGAAAGTGCACGAAATCTATTTTCCAACAAAAAAAAGAATCACCCAATTCGGAGTCCGGATGAAAAAGTTATTAACATTTTGAGTCAGGTATGTCTGTGCAGTCCGAATCTGAGTCCAGAATGTGAGAGACTTGAAATCTATCTTCTCTTGGGCCAAAAGTGACATGAGTGAACTTTTTGAACAGCAAGTAAACATCTCTTTCTTCCTTATCTTCATATGTAGTTTGTACAAATGTCCAATACACCTGCAATTAGACATGACACAAAAGTTTGTGAAGTATTTTTTCCTGGATGACATAAATAAATTATTACATAGTTTGCATTAGAAATCACCACACAAATATACACTTATGCAATATGTTTGGTCATATACAAGGTATTCGTGTCCTCATCATACTCCCCTTCTTGAAAACAAAACCATCCTCGGCGTTGCTTAATCTGAAATGTGGCTAACAAAAGAGACAAGGTGTACATGTTGTATATGTATATGTCATCCATTTTTACTTCCCTTAATTTTTGCACATATGACACATGTATACATGTGTAACTTTCATAGTTCATAAAATGTAAAGACAAAATATTATCATAATTATTAGAAGGAATGAAAATATTGCAAATCAATTTGCACATATAAGTGAAGCTCTTATTCATATCAAAGGATTGACAATGTTCATCATGAAACCATCCCGACATTGGTGAATAAACTTTACTAGAATCAAATTTACATGCTACAACATGCTTAAATAAGCAAACATGAAATAAGTCATTTGACACAAATACCTCTTGATAGAGGCAAAGGTGTCCCGAGATGGTGGCTATCGTTTTCTGTGAGAGTCGACCTTGACGATCCGACTACGAACGTGCGAGACGTCGCGCCTTAGCAATCCCTAAACCATCTTCCGAGGGGTTATTGACCACGCTGGAGCACGATCAACCTGACCACGAGGGTCTGTTTCCTACGAGCAAATGAAGAACAAGCAAGAAACTGAGATTGCAATCTAGATATTGCGAATTTAAGAGGAAATCTTTATTAATGAAGGTGGGGTTCTGTGACGTCTTGGTCTGGTCGTTGAACACAAACGTAGTACGCGAAGTTGCAGCTATGGCAAACTTTTAATCTAAACAAAACCCAAGGAAAAAGCTACTAGATGGATCTACTTATATAGGAGCAAGGGGTGCCGGCTAAGGAGGTGGGAGGACGTCCCAAGGCAGCCTTAAACTAACCCTAGGTCGTACAAGGCCAATGGGCCCAAGTGGAGGTGACGTAACACCTTTGGACTTGTAGTTTGACTCGGATTCTGATGCAGCATCAGATTGTTTCGTCCATAACTCAACGCTCCGGACGAATTTGAAGGTGAATCCAATTGGTTTGGAAAGTGCACGAAATCTATTTTCTAACAAAAACAGAATCACCCAATTCGGAGTCCGGATGAAAAAGTTATTAATCTTTTGAGTCACGTATGTCTGTGCAGTCCGAATCTGAGTCCAGAACGTGAGACATGGACTCTATCTTCTCTTGGGCCAAAAGTGACGTGAGAGAACTTTTTGAAAAGCATGTAAACATCTGTTTCTCCCTTATCTTCATATGTTGATTGTACAAATGTCCCATACACCTGCAATTTGACATGGCACAAAAATTTGTGAATATTTTTGTCCTGGATGACATAAATAAATTATTGCATAGTTTGCATTAGAAATCACCTCACAAATATATATGTATGCAATATGTTTGGTCATATTCAAGGTAGTCATGTCCTCATCACTTTTGTACCTCCTCTGTCCATCTTCATCCTTGTTGTCCACATTGTCAGACAACACCTATACAAATAGTAAAAAAATGTGGCGTCAAACATTTGGCAGTTGCCCAAATTTGGCATCAAATCAATGTTTATATCTCGTGAAGTAGGATTAGGGATTTATGGATACTTTTTATACATATCTAAAAATTATGGTTCGATTTTTAAGCACAATCATCTATGTATAGACCAAACTTGAAGAAAATAATGGCACAAACATATATGTAGGTCATTCAAAATCAATTGTCAAGTCCTGGCTAGGAATTATTAGCATGAACACTAACCCAACTCGGATTACTAGCAGAAATCATTTGCACAAATGAAACAATTAATCACTTATCACTTTTACCATTCAAACAATCAATACACTACATGGATCTAACGAAACTTACTCGGATTTCATGGATTGGGAGAACATAACCATAGGATTTCTATTCCAAAAAGGGGGAGGCAGGAGTAACCATAGAAACCCTAGGATCTATTTGACACATAAATGGGTATGGACGACTAATCAGTTGTCCGTCGTCATCAGAGTCATTGCGGGAGTGGTCGTCGGAGTCGTCGCCGGGGTCGTCGCCTGAGTCATCACCGGAGTCGATGTGGACTTCTGCCTCCGTCTATGGAATCTCGACGCCATCGCCGATGTCAGGGTGCAGTGATACCTCGCCGGCGGTGACAGCAACCTCTGTCTCCATCTCCACGCTATGCTCCAGTGCTTCAGCAGCCCCAGCATCGCCACTCCCTCCGATGGGGCGCTTCGGCGGCATCCTCATACACTGACGACATTGAGGACTGAGAGCGGCATCGAGGATGCAAGCGGAGAGAGGATTGTGTGTGTGCGCGAGGATGGGGGGTGCGGCCACTTGGGCGCACAATTAATACAAAGTAGTGGGAGAGAGGCGGGCGGCGGTCAAACCGCTGGCTCACCTCTCGGTGAGCCTACGCACCAGACTGCTGGCGTGGCTACTGTCGTTTCACACAGCTACTCGCATGCCTCCCAATGACACTGCATAGCGAGCAAGTCTCCCGTCAACTCATACACCTGCACGCATGTCTCCCAGTCTGCCAGTGCGGTGGACTGCTCGCATGCGTCCAGTCAACTCATGCCTGCTCACACGGCACATGGGTCGCATGGTGGCACATATATTGTTTTTCTATTTGGATGATTAATGCTGCCGCTTTATTGCTTAACCAAAGCATGGCACGTATCCGTTGCTGGTCTAACGCTCACGGTTCGAATAAATACTCCGTTTGGGATATTGGTTCCCAATTATTAATAATCTCCCATTTTGTAAGAAGATAAAGATTACATCAAAAATGGTCCCAAATTTGAAAAAAAAAGTACAAAGCCACTTTGTATTGGTGTCCATATGACAACAAGATAAGTTTCATGAATTTCAAATAAGTTTTGGATGTACTACAATTTGAAAATCAAGATTCTCTGATGCGGAGCATCCTTCCATCATCCCCATGGACCCTAGACCAACACATCAAGCCCCAAGTGGACCCATGACAAGAGCTAGAGCACGTGCAATGGAAACCGAGGTGAACTCCTTCCTAGTAGACATGCATATGGATACAAGTGGAACTTGGTTGCTACCTCACCAAAATACTCTATGCATCATTAGGTACGAAGAGGAACCATTCCAAGCAGCTCAGGAACACCCCCAAGTCCAAGGAGGAGTGACTCAACCCACCAAGGATGAAGAACAAGCCGAACGGCAGCTGGACAAGAAGTCCCAGGCGACCCCGTGCGCACGGGCCCCCGAGACCCGTGCCCACGGACTACACAGGGAGCTACGGTTGTAGCACCCCGTGCGCACGGGCCCAACTTACCCCGTGCGCACGAGTGTGGCATCCCCGATTCAATCATACACTAATCATACACGCAAATGTGTATGATCAAGATCAGGGACTCACGGGAAGATATCACAACACAACTCTAGGCACAAATTAAAATAATACAAGCTTTATATTACAAGCCAGGGGCCTCGAGGGCTCGAATACATCAGCTCGGATACAAACGAGTCAGTGGAAGCAACATTAACTGAGTACAGACATGAGTTAAACAAGTTTGCCTTAAGAAGGCTAGCACTAAAACAGCATTGATCGAAAAGGCAAGGCCTCCTACCTGGGAGCCTCCTAACTACTCCTGGTCGTCGGCGTCCGTCATGTAGTAGTAGGCACCCTCAGTGTAGTAGCAGTCGTTGTCGAAGGTGGCGTCTGAATCTTGGGCTCCACCATCTGGTTACAGCATCCAAGAAGAATGGAAAGAGGTGGAAAAAGGGGGAGCAAAGTAGCCGTGAGTACTCATGCAAAGTACTCGCAAGCAAGGATCTACACTACATATCCATCGGTATCAATGAAATGGGTAGTATCTGTGTATTGAACTGCAGAATGCTAGAAAAGAAGGGGAAAGCCTAACCTATCGAAGACTAGCATCTTCAAGCAGCTCCAAGCATCTTGCAGCATTCAGAAGAGTATAGAATAGCAGTTTATATTTAGCAAACATGTTGTAACATTAGCGCCCAGAGGTCATGATGTAGGGCAAAACCATAATTGGTCGATCTTTCACGTTTGGAGGGATCCCACGGGAGAAACACGAAGAACACGCGGAAGCACAAAGGAGAAATCACGGGGAGGACGAGAGAGGATCACGAAACCGATAAAGAATAGATCACACGAGTGCTAGATCACCGAACACAAACAGATGCATATGATCCACAATCAACAAAGGTAAGGATACAAAGGACAGTCCATCTCCTAACGGAGGTCTTGCACCCACGAGGGGATCTTCCCACGATGGGGGTCTTGAATCCGCTTGGGGGATCTTCTCCAAAGAGGTCCTGAACTCCGAGGAGAAGTATCCAAGTGGATGAGCAAAGGCTCTCGCACAAATATGAGCTAATCCAGAGCTAGGAGACGAGTATATATAGTGCTAAGTCACGAAGGGGTAAGTGCATTGCGCGCAGGCAGGCCGGTAGTACCAGTCAAGGGGCCGGTAGTACCGCTGAGGGCTCCTGGGGGGCGGTAGTTCCGGTCGAGGAAGGCGGTACTACCGCTGGGGGTCAGGCGCTGGCTTCTGGAGGTGGTCGTCGAAGGAGCTAGCGGTTGTACCGGAGGTTGGGGCGGTTGTTCCGGTCTTTGGGCAGAAACCGGTAGAACCGGTGCTGTACCGGCCTTGCACCGCTTGCTCACAGAATAGCGGCCGGTTGTTGGGCGGTGGCTGGCTGGCTGTTCCGCCCAGGCGGTGGTTGGGTGGTTGTACCGGTCCTCCCAGACTGGGTGGAATGCCTCCTTGATCTGGATGTCCATCTTGCACCACTCCTTCTCCTTGGCTGCTTTCATGGTACCTGAGCACACAAAGTGTCTCCATTTGAGGTAGTAGCCATGTCTCAAATGTGTCAAAGGGGAATTCAACAAGGAGAGAGTTAACCTCGGATTGGATGGCACGTGCTCGGGCTCTTGTCATGGGTCCTCTTGGAGCAAGTGTAGTCGAAGTAGAGTCCATGGGGATGATGGAAGGATGCTCCGCATCATCTCCCCTCCCTTGGGAAAGATCCGACCTCGGATCAAAATCTGCATCACCATGGAAAGGCGCGAGGTCTTTGACGTTGAAGATGTCGCTCACGGTGTACTTGTCTCGTGGGAGTTCAATCTTGTAGGCATTGTCGTTGTAGCGTGCTAGCACCTTGAAGGGTCCGTCGGCTCGAGGGAGAAGCTTAGACTTGCGTTCGTTGGGGAAGCGGTCCTTGCGAAGGTGTAGCCACACGAGGTCTCCAATGTTGAATACCATGGGTTGATTGTTGATGTTAAGCTTGGTCGCTAGTTGTTGTACTTGGCGCTCGATGGTGTGTCTTGTATCTTCATGCATCTTCTTGATGTAGCTTGCCCGTGCACTCGCATCCATGTTGGTGCGCTCTTGTAGAGGAAGAGGTAGAATGTCCAATGGTGACAACGGGTTGAAGCCATAGACGACCTCGAAGGGAGACTTGCCGGTAGTCGAATGTCTTGCACGGTTGTAGGCGTACTCGGCGATGGGTAGACACGCCTCCCACTCCTTGATGTTCTTCTTGGTCAACACGCGAAGTATAGTGGATAGTGTCCGGTTTGTCACCTCCGTTTGGCCGTCGGTTTGAGGATGGTATGCGGATGAGAACAAGAGCTTGATTCAGAGCTTGGCGCATAGCGTCTTCCAAAAGTAACTCAAGAACTTGACGTCACGGTCGGAGACGATCGTCTTTGGCAATCCATGAAGTCGCAAAATGTCCCTACAAAAGATATTTGCAATATGTGAAGCATCGTCTATCTTGTTGCAAGGAATGAAATGTGCCATCTTAGAAAATGTGTCCACAACAACAAAGACGAAATCCTTGCCATTTTGAGTTCTAGGCAAACCAAGTATAAAATCCATGCTAATGTCTTCCCAAGGTTGGTAAGGGATGGGAAGGGGCATGTAAAGACCATGGGATTGAGCTTTTGACTTAGCTTTGCGACATGTAGAGCAACGGTTGGTGAAGTGTGAGACATCACGAAACATCTTGGGCCAAAAGTAGTTCTTGGAGAGCGTGGCGAAAGTCTTGTCGTGTCCAAAGTGTCCCATAAGTCCTCCTCCATGAGCCTCTTGAAAAAGGAGCAAACGAAGGGAAGACTCGGGAATGCAAAGTTTGTTAGCTCTCATAAGATAATCATCCTTTATGTAGTATCGTTCCAAGACGTATGTGTCAAACACTTAGCGTAAGCAGTAGCAAAAGAAGCATCATGCTCATACAAGTCTTTTATATGCTCAAAACCAATAACTTTCAACTCAAGTTGAGTGACAAGCATGCATATGCGTGAAAGTGCATCCGTAACAACATTTTCTTTACCCTTAATATACTTGATCACATAAGGAAAGGATTCAATGAATTCACTCCATTTGGCATGACGCTTGTTCAATTTAGTTTGACCTTTTAAGTACTTAAGAGTTTCATGATCGGTATGGATGACAAACTCATGAGGTCTAAGATAATGTTCCCAAACATGTAGCACATGCACTAGAGCATACATTTCTTTGTCATAGATGGGATAATTAAGTTGAGCACCGGAGAGTTTTTCACTAAAATAAGCAATGGCTCGTTTTTCTTGCATCAAAACTCCGCCAATTCCGGTACCACTTGCATCACAATGAACCTCAAATGTTTTGTCAAAATTGGGCAAAGCAAGAATCGGAGCATGAGTAAGAAAAGACTTGAGTTCATCAAAAGCGGTGGATTGCAAAGATCCCCAAACAAAAGGAGCATTCTTCTTACTCAAAGCATGTAAAGGAGCGGCAATTGTGCTAAAGTTTTTCACAAAGCGACGATAAAATCCTGCGAGACCGAGAAAACTTCTCACTTGTTGCAAATTGGTGGGTTGGGGCCAAGTTTTAATTGCTTCAATTTTTGTTTCATCAACATGGACACCCTTGGAAGAGACAAAAAAAACCCAGGAAAACCACCTTGTCAATGCCAAAAGTGCATTTTTTCAAGTTTGCATAAAGGCTTTCCTTGCGAAGAGTTTGCAACACAGATTTAACATGATTAATATGCTCTTTCATGGTTTTTCTAAACACAAGGATATCATCAAAGGAAACCACAACGAAGACTCCTATGTAAGGTCTAAGCACATGATGCATAAGACGCACGAAAGTGCCGGGAGCTTCGGAAAAACCCATAGGCATCACTAACCACTCATATAAGCCAAATTTGGTTTTGAAAGCGGTTTTCCATTCATCACCTTCTTGAATGAGAATTTGATAATAGCCACTTTTAAGATCTATTTTTGAGAAAAAGTTGGCTCCGCTAAGTTCATCAAGCATATCATCTAAGCGAGGAATGGGGTGCCTATAGTGAACGGTAATAGAAGGCTTAGGCACAAGTATAACGGGAACGGCACAAGGGCTTAAGCTTTCACGTACATGACCGTTGTCGATGAGTTGTTGTACTTGCCGTTGGATTTCCCTTGTCTCTTCGGGGTTGACACGGTATGGAGCTTTGTTTGGAAGTGGCGCTCCGGGGATGAGATCTATTCGATGCTCAATGCCTCATAAGGGAGGTAGACCCGGAGGTAGCTCATCGGGGAAAACATATTGAAATTCCTGCAAAAGAGATTGAAACACCAAAGGTAGCTCGTGAATGGTGTTAGTTTTTGGTTCTCCATCCTTGCACACAAGGACAAAGTGCATCACACTCGATGGGTTCTCACACACTTCTCTCATCTCACTTTTGGTGGCAAATAGGATGAGGTTTTTCTCTCTAGGCGAAGAGGCGCTCATATTTGGCTTGTGGCTCTCACTCACTTTTGGGTGGGTCACTTTCTCACTCTTCTCTCCATGGTGGGTGGCTTGCTTGTTGGCTATCACTTGACTAGGAGACATAGGTCATAGCACATACTCCTTCCCTTTCATCTTGAAGCTATAGTGATTGGTGCGCCCATTGTGGATGACACCACGGTCGAATTGCCATGGTCGACCAAGAAGGAGGTGGCAAACGGTCATTGGGACCACATCACATTCCAAACTGTCTTCCTAAGCACCTATTTTGAAAGAGACTTGGACCGTATGCTCGACTCGTATAGTGCCGGAGTCACTTAGCCATTGAACCTTGTAGGGGTGTGGGTGCTTCTTCTTGACCAATTGAAGTTTTGAACATAGTTCTTCACTTGCCAAGTTGTGGCAACTACCTTCATCGATGATGACCTTGACGGACATTCCATTGATGCCGGCCTTTGTGTGGAAGATGTGGCATCTTTGGTCTTCTTCTTGTTGATGTTGAAGTGTCAAGACTTTGGAGACAACGAGAGCGGGGCTCGAATCCTCATCACAAAAGACTTGATCGTCTTCATCTTTGTTCATGTGCCGGTGCATGGCCACTTGCTCAAGGGCTTCCATCTCCTCTTCACTCATTGAGTCATATGTGTCGTCGTCGTTGAGGATCATGGTGCACTTATTCGTGCACTCATAGGACTTGTGGCCTCGGCCGCCGCAAGTGAAACACTTGAAGGAGCTTGTTTTGACGGTCTCATCGATCGGAGTAGATGATGAAGCACGCGGCTTGAAGTTGCTTGTAGTAGGAGGAAGGCGACTTGAACTTGTCAAAGTTTTCTTGTAACTTGACTTGTCGTCGTTGCTTGGAGAAGGTTTGGTTGACGTAGATGTTGGAGGAGTCATTGATGCTTGGATGTTGGAGAAGCCGTAGGTCTTGGATGAGTATTTGGCGTACTTGAAGTCATCTTGCACTTGACGTTCCGCCTTGGTTGCTTGATGCACGAGCTCAATGAGGTTGGAATATGGTTGGAAGTCGGCGATCTTCTTGATGGGATGATTGAGTCCATTCAAGAAACGTGCCATTGTTTGCTCATCATCTTCCTTGACATTGGCTCGAATCATGGCAATCTCCATTTCCTTGTAGTATTCTTCAACACTCTTTGTTCCTTGCTTGAGGAGTTGTAGCTTCTTGAAGAGATCGCGGTTGTAGTAGGTTGGTACAAAGCGTGCCCGCATGACATCCTTCATTTGAGCCCAAGTGGTGATTGGAGGTTCACCTCTTGCTTCACGGTGTTCAAGGACTTGTTCCCACCATATGAGCACATAGTCTTGGAACTCAAGTGATTCCATAGGGATCTTCTTCTCTTCCTCATAGTTGTGCAAACAAAAGATTTTGTCGACCTTCAATGCCCATGAGAGGTACTCTTCCGGATCATTGCTTCCTTTGAACTTGGGCATTGTGAACTTGAGCTTGCCATAGCGTTGCTCTTCATTGTGTTGTTGGCGATGGTGATGATGACGTCCTTGCCGTGGAGGATAGTCATCCTCATGTTGCTCTTGGCGTGGAGGAAGTCCATGATCAACTTGCTCTTGTTGAACTTGAGGTTGAAGAGGAGCTTGACGAGCTTCTGGAGGGGCTTGTGGAGCTTGACGTTGCACACGCGGTAGGTAGTTCCTCTCTTGGATTTCTTCTCGAAGAGCTTCCTCTTGATTGCGCCGTTCGCGATTGCGGTTGGCGATGGCTCGACTTGCTTCTTGAAGGGCACGTTGTGCCTCAAGCACTTGCGCTTCTCGTTGTTGTTGTTGAAGACGTTGAGCCTCGGCGTCTTGTTCTTCTTGGTGTAGACGTGCTCGTTCTTCTTCTTGGCGCCGAAGTCGTTGCCGTTCTTGAGCTTGAGCAAAAGCCACTTGGTTTGATTGAGGACGAGGGACTTGCTCATCGTCTTGCTCTTGTGAATGCTTGTCATGTAGCGGGTTGCGAGGTGCATGACGGTCTTGATACGCGGCTCATCGAAGAATGGTCGAAGACGGTGTACTTGAGCCGGAGAAGGTGTCATCGGGGTGTCGACTCGAGCGGCTCCCTCCTGAGGAGGAAGAAGTGGAATGATGCCGGTTCCTCATCAAGGCGCGGATCTCGTCCATTCTTGCATCATTTTCTTGCTTGTGAGAGTCGAACTTGTCGTCGAAGTAGTCTCTTGTACGTTGCTCGGAGAGTCGCAAATCGGTGGCGAGGTTGTCGATGCGGTCGCTCATAGCTTGTTACTCTTGGTGTAATGCCCTTTGAGCACCAAAGAGGTGGCTCTTTGTGATGAATGATGACATGTCATCACCATTCTCGATAAGAGGTGGATCTGTAGAAGAACTTGGCCTATCCATCATACCAAGCAAAATGTAAGTGGTAGAAGGAAAAGAACGTGTACCAAATGTACCTTGACCGATGTTGAAGATGAATCAAGTTCACTCAAATGCGGACAATGAAATAGCACTGTTGGTACCAATTCTTGTCGGTTCTCACACCTACACAAGTAAAAGCTTATGGTGGAGCTTGGTTAGGATGGTGGCACAAAATTGATTGCAATCCTTAGTTTGACTCAAAGATGTTGACAAAGATTCGCAAATTCGCAAATGTAACAAGTAGACCAAGTAAGTAAAGGTACATGGAAACACACACGCAAATAGATAAGTGGGATTGTGCAAACCAAAAGTGAGCCAAAATGTGGAAATCACGAAATGCTCTTGTTGCACAATACTAGAGAGACGCTAGCACGATTGCACAATAGGCGGATATGCAAACTTGTGCACAACCTACTAGACAAAAATGCTACGATCTCTATCCCAAGTATGCTATATGTATGATATTTCGGTGCTATGATCCAAGATGATCGGATATGACAATCTTAATGTTGTATGATGCTATGGTTCTCGCTTATAAGCTCTTTGCTTATCACTTTTGAGCTCTTTTCTCATGCAAAACTTCACGAACCAAGATAGCAATTGCGTATGCTATGACAACTTTGTGACACACAAGTTGATCTCAAGATATGCACCACTATGATATGATATGTATGCTATGTTGTATGATCACTAATGTGCACAAGTCAAGTTGCCGGCAATACTCAAAGGCTAGTCTCGATGGGTAAGCAACGCAAAAGTAAGGCTATGTGGTTATCAATGCAATTGCAAGAGATGACAAAGATGTCATCGAGGTTACCGTCCTTGACGATGATGAGTCCTTGGCAAAGATGAGCGGTGGTGATGTTGACGTCAAACCATACCTATATAGCCGAAACACAATAGGACACGGGAGCCACAACTCAAATTCTCAAAGACCAAAACAAGAATGGTGGAAGCGAAAGGTCGAGGTGGATGGAAATGGTGAAACTCATAGTGCTGAAATTGGCCTGGGCGGTAGTACCGCTCGGATGGCCGGTTGTACCGCTTGTGGTACTCAGTGGTGGTACCACTCGGAGGGGCGGTTGTACCGCTCGTGTCGGGATTCGACACAGCACGAACTGGACGCGATTTTGTGGCGGAAATGGAAGATTTCGGGGCCAAACTTGGATGGATTTCGTGGGTGAGAAGAGGGGAAACTTGGGGGAAAGTTAGATCCACTTGAAACCAAGCAAATCCACGGATCAAAATCAACAAAACATCATCAAACCAACAAATCACAAAAAATTTGGGGCTAGTTTTGGTGGGGATTTTCGAATTTAGGACGAAAACAACAAAATCAAGCTAGAAAACATGGGGTAGGGGCTCCAAAAACGTGATCAACGTGGCTCATGATACCAAGATGATGTAGGGCAAAACCCTAGTTGGTCGATCTTTCACGTTTGGATGGATCCCACGGGAGAAACACGAAGAACACGCGAAAGCACAAAGGGGAAATCATGGGGAGGACGAGAGAGGATCACGAAACCGACAAAGAATAGATCACACGAGTGCTAGATCACCAAACACAAAGAGATGCATATGATCCACAATCAACAAAGGTAAGGATACAAAGGACAGTTCATCTCCTAACGGAGGTCTTGCACCCACGAGGGGATCTTCCCACGATGGGGGTCTTGAATCCGCTTGGCGGATCTTCTCCGAAGAGGTCCTGAACTCCGAGGAGAAGTATCCAAGTGGATGAGCAAAGGCTCTCTCACAAATATGAGCGAATCCAGTGCTAACCCTCATACGAAGCTAGGAGACGAGTATATATAGTGCTAAGTCACGAAGGGGTAAGTGCACTGCGCGCAGGCAGGCCGGTAGTACTGGTCAGGGGGCCGGTAGTACCGATGAGGGCTCCTGAGGGGCGGTAGTTCCGGTCGAGGAAGGCGGTACTACCGCTGGGGGTCGAGCGCTGGCTTCTGGAGGTGGTCGTCGAAGGAGCCAGCGGTTGTACCGGAGGTTGGGGCGGTTGTTCCGGTCTTTGGGCAGAAACCGGTAGAACCGGTGCTGTACCGGCCTTGCACCGCTTGCTCACAGAATAGCGGCCGGTTGTTGGGCGGTGGCTGGCCGGTTGTTCCGCCCGGGCGGTGGTTGGGCGGTTGTACCGGTCCTCCCAGGCTGGGTGGAATGCCTCCTTGATCTGGATGTCCATCTTGCACCACTCCCTCTCCTTGGCTGCTTTCATGGTACCTGAGCACACAAAGTGTCTCCGTTTGAGGTAGTAGCCATGTCTCAAATGGGTCAAAGGGGAATTCAACAAGGAGAGAGTTAACCTCGGATTGGATGACACGTGCTCGGGCTCTTGTCATGGGTCCTCTTGGAGCAAGTGTAGTCGAAGTAGAGTCCATGGGGATGATGGAAGGATGCTCCGCATCAGATCACTTCCTCGACTCCCTGCGAGGAAACAATCCCGGAGCCATCATTATCGTTACATGCCTTAGCATTCAGTATCCAGTTCTAGTTGTATCGATCGAGATACAACTCCGAGTGTCCGTTACCATAGGACAGGCTATCGATAGATGTTTTCTTCCCTGCAGGGGTGCACCAACTTACCCACCATGCTCGGTTAACTCCGGTCGGACACACTTTTATAGGTCATGCCCGGCCTCGGCCAAATGATACGCCGCAACCCGACCTAGGCCTAATAGAGAGGTCAACACGCCGGTCTACATCCTAAGAGCGCATGGGATCTAGAGCCCATCGCCCTTTGCACTCCTGCATGTTGCGAACGCGGCCGGTGAGCAGACCTAGCCCCCCTTATACAAGGCGAGGCGTTCCAGTCCAACCCGGCACGCGCCGCTGAGTCGCTGACATCTAATAAGCTTCGGCTGATGCATACGACACAGAACGCCCATACTATGCCCACGTGATGGTTAGTGCTATCAGGCCAGAGGCCCCTCGGATCAAATATCTAAACCGTTAGTGTGTTGGTAGTGCGGTCATGAGCAGAGACTCACGAAAGATGTGACCCCATCGCCCCGTCTCAAGGACTTGCGGCAAGGGCTAAGAATGCCCGGCCATGCAGGTCAACCCGTCTCCACATCACTCGCGGGTACCCCGCAGGGTCGACCTACCTCTCCAAGTAACAGTTGTAAAGTCCAAGTATCTGTGTGGCCAAACACCAGGGGGAAACCCCGAGGAATAACCCTCGGTAGATTCCAACCGATGTAATCATCAAGGTGAACGTAGGAGGAACCACCCTCGAGGTTCACACTTGAGGGGTTGCACGACAGTGTCGTTATCGGAAGTGGAAAAGGAGGAATCACCCTCGATGACCACGACCGGGTAACTACTCCATAGAGTTAGCATCAGAAGTGCTAATGAGGTATCACCCTTGGCACTCGATAGTAATGTTGCGGTGTCGTACAACTAAGAGGGGTGATGTGCGGTGTCGAGGCCTGGACATCGATCACGTTGATTGGGTCATCGAACATAAATCAGGGCAACTGGGACAAGGTGAGGGTCACTGATCGGTCTCTAACCAGCCTATACTAAGCAGTTTAGGATAAACATGTAGGTAACAATAGCAGGTTACAAGATCAGGCAACGCATCAGAATAGGTAAAGCAGTAGCAGCAGCAATTTCTAATGCAAGCATAAGAGAGAAGAGAATAGGCGATATCGGAAGGAACAAGGGGGGTTTGCTTGCCTGGAAGCTCGGCAGACAGATACGGATCTTCAACGGTGATGTAGTCGATCACTTGTTCAACCGCGGTCTCGGGGTCTACCAGAAAGAAGTAACGGAGGGGAAAAACAATACATAATAGAGCAATCAAAGCATCACAAAGCATAACATGGCAATACGCAGTTCTAGGGGTGAGCTAACGATGTGCTACACGTTGCAGACGGAGAGGGAAAACATCCGGAGGGGTTTTTCCGGCTTCTGACATTTCCCGGATAGACGAAAAGAGAGGGGACGGTTCCATGTTAAGCATGCTAGGGGCATGTGACAGGTATGAGGAGAGCATATTCGGATTCGTCTCGTCCTTCTGATCAACTTTCATGTAGAAAACATTTTCATCCGAGTTATAGTTTATTTTCTATGATTTTCTAAAGTTTAAAGGATTTTCTGAATTTATTTAATTTCGAAATATAAGCAGTGAATTCTTTTTTATACTCAGAATGTGACTAGGAACACTCAATGACATGTGGGGCCAGGGGGCTGGGTTGACCCAGTCAACAGTTTTACTTGTCAACCAATAAACAGTACATTGGGCCCTACTTGTCATTGACACAAACTATTAATTAGGCTTTTAAATAAAAGGGGCCACATGTAATCTGTACATAGAAACACTAATTGGGCTAGTCCCACGTGCAGTAGCACAAGCCACCACACGCATGGCCGTGCTCTCAGCACAGGCCATCGCACGGGAGCAACTGGATGCGCATGTGGGCTGGGCGACTATGGCGCATGGGCGGCAGCGGCGCGTGGCAGCGAGCACGCATCAGTAAGCGACATCATCAAGTAGAGCAGTAAGAGGAGTAAGAAGCATAGTAGTAAGCAGAAGCAGAGGAGCAACGACGCAAAACCAGCAGGGGAGCAGCAACAACGCAAAGCTGCAACAGAGCGAGTGCGGGGCACGCGGTCGCAGCAGGCGGGCGCCAGCGGGTGCGGCCAGGCGTGGGTGGCTGCAGGGGAGCGCGGGCAGCAGCGAGCACAACAGCAGCAAGCAGCAGACGCGGTGCGACGAGGAGCTGGCCAGGGCGCGCGGGGGAAGGCGGCAGGGGAGTGGCGGTGCTAGGCAGATGCAAGGCTCGTGCCTGGGCACGGCCAGGGCCCAGGGCCGCGGGCGGACGAGGCTAGGGCACAGCTAGGGGAGGTATGCACATGGGAGCACGCCTCCAGCGGGCCGGCCATGGCAGTTACAGATGGCTACGGCAAAAATTTCGAAGGGGTGAACGGCGGAACGGACGACAGAGCTCACCGTGGTTCCGGTGGCATGCTCGGGGAGGCCATGGATGCACTGGTGGTGGAGATGGACGACGACGAGTGGCTGGCACCGAGGATGAAGTCACGGTCGATCCTCTTGATACCGGGGCCTTGATCTCGAGCTTGTCGTCGTGGGTGATGTAGCTGGGCGCGACGAAGGTCCAGGACAAGGTCCTAGTCGGTGGCAAGCTTGGTGTGCATGCGGGCGTCAAGGTCCATGGTGACAGCAGCGAGGCTGAAGTCGAGATCGAGGGGAGCAGCACAAGGGGAGGAAAGTGAGGGGCTAGGGTTCGTCCGTGGGGGCTCGGGGAGATCTTATCCACGCTAGGGCGACGATAGATGGCCGACGCGTGCGGACGGCGCGGCCACGGCAGGCGTATGGCCGCCACGCCTCCCTGTCTCCTGTAGCGAGGTGGGAGGAGAGGTGGAGGTGGGCTGGGCTGGCAATTTAGGTTAATGGGCCAAAGTGCCCAGTAGATTAGGTCCTTCTCCTTATTTTTGTTTTCTTTTCTGTTTTTCTCTAATGCTTTTCTAATTTGCATTTTGTTCTAAAACCAATTTGACTTTTCTTGAATCTGAAAATTGGCACATAAATAGCATACCGCATTTTGAGCTATCAGAAACAGTTTCAATTCATCTTGACATGTTTAACAGTTTGTTTAAATCGAAAAAGCTCAATTTAACGGTGTTGGTTTTGTTTAAAAGAAGATAAGGGAATTTTAGTAATAAGAAGAATCATTGGTTTCTTCATGAAAATTAGTTAGTGAAATTTGGCAACCCAACGAAAATTTTTAATATACCTTTTTTTAGAATTACATATTTGACTTGTATTTAAATTTGAATTTGAGTTTGAATTGGAACAAAGTGATGATTAGCAAAATTTAATTATGATGACGTTGCACCATTAACACGAGTTTACTGTAGCATGACATCCGGGGTGTTACAACTGGTGCCCCAGGATGGCCGGCTGAGATCGCCCGTTCGGCCTCCACCCCATCTCTTTTGACCCCAAAGCTATATAAGTCGTACCTAGGACCATGTTTAGCGTTAGCAAACACATAGATGAGAATTTGAGAAGCTTTGCTCCTTCTACCACCTCCATTGGAGATCAGGGCCTCTTTGGAGGAGATCCACTTGTGGATATCAAGGCCTCCATCTTGGAGAAGACTACCACCATCAAGACCTCATCTCCTAGGAGTGGGAAGAACTTATCTATTGTATCTTTCCTTTGATTGTGTTTGTGAACTTGTGGATCTTGTGTTGCTATTCTAGTGGATGTGTAATTGGGCATTCTTGGAGTGATTTCCTCTTTGTGTATTTTTGGTGTTCATCCTTTTTTCCCCTCCAAGTGTGAAAAGATCCATCTTAGGGTTCTACCCTGCAACATCTTGATATCATGAGCAAGGTTGATTCACATCTTGGAGTCCCTACCTTCCACTTTCTAGCTTGATTTTGTTGTTTTTCGTCCTAATCCAAAAATCCCCACTAAAAATAGCCCCAAAATTTTTTCTTGCAATTTGTTTGATCTTGTGAGATTTGGTTGATTTGATCCATGAATTTGGTGTTTGGCAAGTAGATCTACACCCCTTCCATCTTCCCCATTCATCCATCCATCAAATTTGGTCTCAAACTTGGAAATCACCATGGATCTGGAGCTTTTCAGCCGCTCGCAGAGGACCTCGTGCATAGGGGCCATCGGGACCCGTGCACAAGGGCCTCACTTACCCTGTGCGCATGGACTATACAGGGACTTTCGGCCATTTTCTGTTTGCTTCATTTTGGTTCACCACCACCACTTGTGTTCTTCCGCACTATTCCACATGGTTGTTTGAGTTTTCGGTCGCGGTTTCTCTCATGTCCTAAGGTGTTTTGGCTACTTAGGCGCGATTCGACGTCATCATCACCGCCACTCGACCATCGACGCGGATTCCACATCGGCTTCGACCAACATCACCTTCATACAAACCGTAAGCAAGGACGGTAATCTGGACGACGCCTTTGTGCCACCCTTGGCATTACTTTGGTAGCTTCGGGCCTCTTTTGCATAGGTTGCCCATCGAGACTAGCTTGTTGAGTATTGTCGGGCCATGCCTTAGTGCACCATTAGTGTTCTTCTCTCTCGTGCAAATACGACTTATTCTCTCGCGTTGTGGCTCGCCTATCAAGCATTGTGGCATAGTAAAAAAAGAGAGAAAGAAAGCTTTTAAGCAATAGAGAAGAGAAGCAAAGAGCTTATAAGAAATAGCATCGAGCCTCATAGCATAGTTACTTCATCTTGGTCACTACATACATACGCATACTTGGGATAGTGAGACGACCCATTTCTCTATTAGGTTGGTGCACTAGCGTATCTAGCCCATTAGAGCAATCGAGCTAGCGTCTCCCTTGTATCCGTGCAACAAGATCATTGTCTGGGGTTCCACATCTTAGATCTCACCTCTTGGTTGTGCGGATCCCATCTATCTTCTGTGTGTGTGTTCCTAGTGTTATCCTTGGGTTTGAGCTATTTGCTTGATTTGCCATTTGTGAATCTTCTCAACTTTTATCAACATCTTGACTAACATTTGCTTGAATTATTTGTGCCACTTCCTTACCTGATGAGGACATCAATACCATTGTTACACCCACAAACCCTACTACTACATATACTAGACCAATTACTAGAGCTCGCGCATGCCAATTAAATTATCAGGTACTTTCATTTCTTGGTAATGATTCTAATGTTCATGAGAATGTGATGCTGCCTAAAATGGATACATTTGTTTTGCTTACAAATGAAGGGCCTGGCATGGATAAGAGGGAAGAACACTGGAGCAAAACCAAGCATGGAGATGATGGCATGCGCAAGATGAACAAGAACAGAGTTACAAGTGATGATTTTAGGATTTTGAAGCCACCATAATGAGTGCATGAAGCATTGGATGCAATATACAAGATGCCACTTCATAAATTTTGTCCAGAGGCTATTGTAGGTGTCACGTCACCTTATTATTGGGCCAAGCCCATGTAATTTCGAAATACATAAGTATAGGCTATTTTTAGAGTCCGTATGTGTGGGGAAATAGGAGATAGGGTTGGTTTCGGACCCCTTCCCCAAGGGCCACGAAATTCCCCCCTCTTCCTCCATATATATAGCCCTTAGGGCGTCGTTTAGACTCTAGTTTTGTTTAGATTAAAGTTCGACATAGTTGCAACTTCGCGTACTTCGTTTATGTTCAACAACTAGACAAAGACGTCACAGAAACCCACGTTCATCAATAAAGATTTCCTCTTATATTCGTATCCAGATTGCAATCTTAGTTTCTTACTTGTTCTTCGTTTGCTTGTAGGAAATAGACTCTCGTGGTCAGGTTGATCGTGCTCCGGCGTGGTCAATGACCTCTTGGAGTTGGTTTAGCTATTGCTAAGGCGCGACATCCTCGCACGTTCGCAGTCGGATCGACAAAGTCTACTCCACCCAAAACGATAGCCACCATCTCATCAAAAGACGGGACACCTTTGCCTCTATCAAGTGGTATCAGATTTCCAGGTTGCTCGGTGAGATTTTATACTTTTTCGTAGTTTACATCGAGTTTGTTCTTCATACCTATAGTCCACGAAAAAGCCAAAGAAAAATTTAGGGTTAGTTCATCCTATCCAAACCAATTTGAACCTTTGCATAATATTTTTAGAGTTTTTTCTTTGTTGAATTTGTGGTTGCATCGTCATGTCGAGTTGTTGGTCTTAGTGTCTAGTCCCCTAGAGTTTCGAGTTCTGTTCACAAGTTATCACGCTGCCACCGTTCCATCGTCATCACCGCTGCCATATACCACCATCTTCATCACCGATGTCATATACCACCATCGTCATCACCACTGCCATATACCACATATTCACCGCCATCATGATAATCTGAGTCCACCTCCATCACAGATTCGCCACCAGTCCGTGCTCCACCGCCCATCATATACCATCATCACTAGTCCGAGTTCCACCAGATTCATCTCCGCCACCAGTCCTAGTCCGAGTCCAGTATTTCTTCCTTTTTTCGAGTTCCAGATCACACGTTACTACGAGTCATGACCAAGTCGAACTCCCAACTTCCGTGCTACCCGCAGTTGAAAAATAGTTCTAGTTTCAAAAAAGAAATTCTAGCTAGGCAATTTTTAGACCATTTGTAGACTTCTTCAAAAAAATTGTTGCACAGCAAAAGAGTGCAAAAAAAAGTGAAAAAAAAGAAAAAAATTCAGAGTGTGCTCCTCCCTTGATTACGTGTCGTGTCGTGATTTTGTTAGTGTTATAGGCTCGCGTCTCTAGCACGGTCTAGCCTAGGACCAGCACAGTACCATTGTTGAGCGTTTATTCAACTTTGCATCCCTTAAGTGATTATTGCTGACCCTTTTTGCTACCATATCATAAGCCTTCCCAGGTCCACATACATCTACGTCATGCATTTGACTCTCCCTGTCCATCGCTCTATCCAAGCTTTGAGAGTTTTGACTAGAACGGTTGCCGATCACCACCTGCTACTAGGTAACAACTGGTAAGAATTTGAGATTCGCTTGACGGGTTTGTGAAACACCACCACCACCACCACCACTTCCTAGTAGTCTGTAGGATCATATTCTTGTGTGTTTCTATTGCTGCTAACCATGGCAGGATCACAAGCCGATGAGACTGATTGGGAGAACATGATGAACAAACAGCTACATGATAAATTTCAGCAAATGATGAGTGGATAGGTGCAAGGTGTGCTAAACAGATTTGAAGAGGCCATGGAGAAGAAAAATGGCATTGAGAAGACATTTGAAACAAAGCTCGATAACAAGTTTAATGAATTGCTCATGCGTCTTCCCCAACAACCATCGGATGCACCTATCGCACTTTTGCAACGACAACAACAATTGCCCCTTCTGAATCAGTTTGGACGAGCGAAGCGTGTTCCTCTTGAGGATGGGAAAACTTCTGGTGTTGCCGTACCTATTGTTGATCCTTCTTTTGCTCGTGCTACTGCTACTGCTGGTGCCGAGGAGGATGGCGATTATGCAGGCGATTATGAGGATGAGGTTGATCAAAATCAGAACTACGTGCAACCACCAACACCAGCACCAGGTCATCCACATGCAAAAAATCGCAATGGTAGGCCTGCACCACCACCTCAGGTAGGAGATCATGACCATATTTCTAAACTGAAATTGAATATTCCACCATTTGAGGGTAGATATGTTCCTGATATATATCTTACTTGGTAGTTAGAAATTGAACAACATTTTACATGTTTACAATATCCCAAGGAGAGACGGGTTGCTCCTGCTTTTTGTGCTTTCACTAGTTTTACATGTGTATGGTGGTCTGAACATTGTAGATTATATCCTATTCCACCTACTTGGGCTGCTTTGAAAACTGCTATGCGTACTCGTTGGGTTCCACCATATTATCAACGTGAATTGCTTCAAAAATTGCAGCGTTTAAGACAAGAAAAATATTCTGTAGAAGAAAATTATAAGGAATTACAAACTGGCATGACTAGATGTGGTATTGTTGAGGGGAATGAAGCTATGCTTGCATGTTTTATGGGTGGATTAAATAGAGAGATTCAGACCATTCTAGAGTATAAGGAGTATACTAATATCACTCGTTTATTCCATCTTGCTTGTGAAGCTAAACGTGAAGTGCAGGATCGACAGGGATTGGCATGAACTAACTTTTCTGCAGGTCGACCTTCATCATGGACACCACGAGCATCTTCTACTTCCACTATACCAGCACCTCCATTAGGTGCCACCTTCAGCCGTGATACAAGAAAGTAGGCACAACCACCACTGTCTGCTGATAGAGGCAAAGGTGTCCCGATGTTTCGATGAGATGGTGGCTATCGTTTTCTGTGGGAGTCAACCTTGACGATCCGACTACGAACGTGCAAGACATCGCGCCCTAGCAATCGCTAAACCAACTTCTGAGGGGTTATTGACCACGCCGGAGCACGATCAACCTGACCACGAGGGTCTGTTTTCCTGCGAGCAAACAAAGAACAAGCAAGAAACTGAGATTGCAATCTGGATATTGCGAATATAAGATGAAAGCTTTATTGATCAAGATGGGGTTCTGTGACGTCTTGGTCTGGTCGTTGAACACAAACGAAGTACGCGAAGTTGCAGCTATGGCGAACTTTTAATCTAAACAAAACCCAAAGTCTAAACGGTGCCCTAAGGGCTGTATATATGGAGGAAGAGGGGGGGAATTTCGTGGCCCTTAGTGGAGGGGTCCGAAACCAACCCTATCTCTTGTTTCCCCATACATACGAACTCTAAAATAGCCTATACTTATGTATTTCGAAATTACATGGGCCTGGCCCAATAAAAAGGTGACGCAACACCTAGAATAGCCTCTGGACAAAATTTATAAAGTGGCATCTTGTATATTTCGTCCAAGTCTTCATGCACTCATTATGGTGTCTTCAAAGTCCTGAAATCATCACTTGTAACTCCGTTCTTGTTCCCCTTGCGCATGCCATCATCTCCATGCTTGGTCTTGCTCCAATGTTCATCCTTCTCGAAGCTAGGCCCTTCATTTGTAAGCAAAACAAATGTATCCAATTTAGGTAGCATCGTATTCTCATGAACATTAGAATCATTTCCAAGAAACGAAAGTACCTGGTAATTTAATAGGCGTGCGCGAGCTCTAGTAATTGGTCCGGTATGTATAGCAGCAGGGGGTGTGGGTGTAACAATGGTACTGATGTCCTCATCATCTGCCAACAGCACACCTGTCGGGCCTGCACATAGCTCTTCCTCTTCCATGGCATCAACAGGGCACACAAGTGATATTATTTGTAAGGGAAGAGGTCATTATGCGAGAGAATGCAAATCTGAGCATGTGATGATTGCTACTAAGGATGGTGGGTGTCGGTGTCAAAACCGGCGGATCTCGGGTAGGGGGTCCCGAATTGTGCGTCTAGGCGGATGGTAACAGGAGACAAGGGACACGATGTTTTACCCAGGTTCGGGCCCTCTTGATGGAGGTAAAACCCTACGCCCTGCTTTATTAATATTGATGATGTGTGTTACAAGAGTGGATCTACCAGGAGATCAAGGAGGCTAAACCCTAGAAGCTAGCCTATGGTATGATTGTTGTTCGTCCGATGGACTAAAGCCATCTGGTTTATATAGACACCGGAGAGGGCTAGGGTTACATAGAGTCGGTTACAATGGTAGGAGATCTACATATCCGTATCGCCAAGCTTGCCTTCCACGCCAAGGAAAGTCCCATCCGGACACGGGATGAAGTCTTCAATCTTGTATCTTCATAGTCTTGGAGTCCGACCGATGATGATAGTTCAGCTATCCGGACACCCCCTAGTCCAGGACTCCCTCAGTGGGTATGAGTCCGCTAGTGACTATGATGATGAGACTTTCGCTCTTATTACACATGAAGAACACGATGGAGATGATACTGAACATGAGACAGACTACATCGCTCCAGAAGATGCTGTCAGGTATGAATGTTTATTTGCTCAACGTGTTTTGAGTGTGCATGTCACACAAGCTGAGCAAAATCAGAGGCATAATTTATTCCATACAAAGGGAGTTGTGAAGGAACGTTCTGTTCGCGTCATTATAGATGGAGGGAGCTACAACAACTTGGCTAGCATGGAGATGGTGGAGAAGATATCTCTCACCACCAGACCACATCCACATCCTTACTACATCCAATGGTTCAACAACAACGGCAAGGTTAAGGTAACACGTACTATTCGTGTGCATTTTAGTATCTCCACATATGCTGATTATGTTGATTGTGATGTGGTACCTATGCAAGCATGTTCCTTATTACTTGGTAGACCATGGCAATTTGATAAAAATTCTGTACACCATGGTAGAAACAATCAGTATACTCTTGTTCATAGCGATAAAAATATTACTTTGCTTCCTATGTCTCCGGATTCCATTTCGAAAGATGATATTAATAGAGCTAATAAAGCAAAACAGGAGAAAAAAAGAGTGAAAATCAGATTGTGGCAAAATAATTTGAGCAACAAATGAAGCCTAATAATAAACCATCTAGTGTTGCTTCTGAAATTAAATTGGAAAGTGCATGTTTACTTGCCACCAAATCTGATATAGATGATCTAGATTTTAATAAATCTGTTTGCTATTATTTTGTGTGCAAAGAGGCATTATTTTCTTTCAAGGATGTACCTTCCACTTTGCCTCCTACTGTCACTAACATTTTGCAGGAGTTTGCTGACGTCTTTCCACAAGACGTGCCACCAAGATTACCACCCATTCGAGGGATTGAGCATCAGATTGATTTAATTCTCGGTACTTTGCTGCCAAACCGTGCACCATACCATACCAATCTAGAGGAGATGAAGGAGATTATGCATCAAGTACAGGAGCTGCTTGACAAAGGTTATATACGTGAATCTCTTAGTCCTTGTGTTGTTCCTATTATACTAGTGCCAAAAAATGATGGTACGTCGCGTATGTGTGTTGATTGTTGTGACGCCCTCCATTCAATCGTACACTAATCATACACGCAAATGTGTACGATCAAGATCAAGGACTCACAGGAAGATATCACAACACAACTCTAGACACAAATTAAAATAATGCAAGCTTTATATTACAAGCCAGGGGCCTCGAGGGATCGAATACATAAGCTCGAATACACAAGAGTCAGCGAAAGCAACAATATCTGAGTACAAACATGAGTTAAACAAGTTTGCCTTAAGAAGGCTAGCACAAAAGCAACATTGATCGAAAAGGCAAGGCCTCCTGCGTGGGAGCCTCCTAACTACTCCTGGTCATCGCGGTCTTCATGAGGTAGTAGGCGCCCTCGTGGTAGTAGCAGTCGTCAAAGGTGGCATCTGGCTCCTGGACTCCACCATCTGGTTGCAACAACCAGGAAGAAGAAAGAAAGGGAAAAGGGGGTAGCAAAGCAACCGTGAGTACTCATCCAAAGTACTCGCAAGCAAGGATCTACACTACATATGCAACATTATCAAAGAAAGGTTGTATATGTGGACTGGGCTGCAGAAATGCCAGAATAGAGAGAAGGCCTAGTCCTGTCGAAGACTAGCATCTTCTAGAAACCACCATCTTGCAGCAAACAGGAGGGAGTAGAGTAACATAAGGTAAAGTAGTAGTAGGGTTATCAACCTCGGTCAGAGATCCTTTCTCGACTCCCTGCGAGAGAGCAATCCTAGAGCCATACTATCCAATTATCATCACAATCCAATTCTCATCACCATCCAATTCTCATCACAAGTATCCAGTTCTAGTTGTATCGATCGGGATACAACTCCAAGTGTCCGTTACCGTAGGACAGGCTATGCACAGATTAGTTCTTCCCTGCAGGGGTGCACCAACTTACCCACCACGCTTGATTAACTCCGGCCGGACACACTTTCCTGGGTCATGCCCGGCCTCGGCCAAACAATACGCCGCAACCCGACCTAGACTTAACAGAGAGGTCAGCACACCAGACTAAACCTATGCCCCCAGGGGTCATGGGCCATCTCCCCGGAAACTCCTGCACATTGTGTACGCGGCCGGTGAGCAAACCTAGCCTCCCTTATACAAGAGAAGGCGTAACCAGTCCAACCCGGCGCGTGCCGCTCAGTCCCTGACGTCTATTAAGCTTTGGCTGATGCATACAACGCAGAACGCCCATACTATGCCCGCGTGATGGTTAGTGCTATCAGGCTAGAGGCCCCTCGGATCAAATATCCAAATCGTAGTGGATTGGGAATGCGCGGTAACAAGCAGAGACTCACGAAAGATGTGACCCCGTTGCCTCGTCTCGTCTCGAGGACTTGCGGCAAGGGCTAAGAATGCCCGACCACGCCTCGTAATTATGTCACGGGCACCTTCCAGGTCAACCCGACTCCTCATCACTCGCAATTATGCTCACGCGGGCACCCCTCAGGGTCGACCCGTCTTTAGTAACATGGTTCAGTGTAAAGTCATAGTAACCATAGTAACCGTGTGTCCAAACATCAAGGGGAAAACCCGAGGAATCACCCCCGGTGAATTTCACTCGATGTAATCATCAAGGTGAACATAAGAGGAATCACCCTCGAGGTTCATACTTGAGGGGTTGCACGACAGAGTCGTATCGGAAGTGGTTAAGGTGGAATCACCCTCGATGACCATGACCGAATAGCTACACCATAGGGTTAACATCAGAAGTGTTGTAGAGGTCTCACCCTCGGCACTCGATAGTAACCCAGTAGTGTCGAGCAACTAAGGGGAAAGTGATGTGCGGTGCCGGGGCCTGGTCTTCAATCCCGTTGATCGGGTCTTCAATGATGAAGCAGGGGCAACAAGGACAAGGTGGGGGTCACTTATGGATCACTAACCAACCTATACTAAGCAGTTTAGGATAAGCAGGTAAGGTACAACAGCAGATACAAAAGCAGGCTATGCATCAGAATAGGAGCATACAATAACAGTAGCAAAATCTAATGCAAGCATGAGAGAAAGGAATGGGCGATATCGGGATGATCAAAGGGGGGGCTTGCCTGGTTACTCTGGCAAGGAGGGGTTGTCGTGGACGTAGTCGATCACAGGGGCAACATCGGTCTCGGGGTCTACCGGGGAGAAGAGGGAGAAGAAACAGTAAATATAAAGCAAACATAGCATCACAAGGCAGTACGTGGCAATATGCCATGCCGGGAGTGACCTAACGTATGGCTACATGATAAAGGTGAAGGGGGAATTCAACCGGGAATGTTTTCCCGGTTCCGGAGCTGTGTCAGACAAATGACCGGAGGGGGAATGTTCCATGTTCAGATAGTTAGAGGTATCTGACAGGTAAACGGACCGCGTATCCGGATTCGTAACGTTTTTCTAAGCAACTTTCATGTAGAAAACATTTTCATCCGAGTTACGTTTATTTTCTATGAATTTTCAAAGATTAAACCATTTTCTGGATTTATTTAAATTAACAGAAAAGATAAAATGACGTCAGTATGACGTGCTGATGACGTCAGCAGTCAACAGACTCGCTGACCAGGTCAAACTGACCAACGGGTCCCACATGTCATAGACAAAGGGCTAACAGTGGGTTATTTTAAATTAACAGGGTGTTAATTAGCAATTGGGCCCCACATGTCAGTGACTAATTAGCTAAACTAATTACTTTTAATTATAAAACCATTTTAATTAGCTTAATTATGTGGTGGGGCCTACACGTCAGTTGTACTGGGCTGCCTAGTCAGCAGTTGACTAGGTCAACCCGGTCAACTGGGGGCCATGGGGCCCGCTGGCAGCGACCCTGGGGGTGGCCCCAGGTCGGCCACATCGGCAACGCCGGAAACGGCGCCGGAGTTGTCTCCGGCGACCATATTCAACGGCGGTGCACTCGAGAACGGCCGGAAATCGGCTACAAGGGGTCGCTCGGCCCGTGCGTAGGCTCATTTGAGCGAGCGTCGAGCCGCGCATCCAACGATGCTGATGGGAGGGCTCGGGGGCGGCCGGAGCATCACCGGCGACGAGCAAGGCGGTGGTGGCGTTCGGTGGCGCAAGGAGAAGTGGGCCGTGGGGGCTCTTTCGGTGCGGAAACAGGTGCATTCGAACGCGGGCATCACACCGTGTCGAACGGCAGCATCGGTGGCCGTTGAAACGGCCCGCAGCGTCGGCTGCGAAGTCTAACATGGTGGCCGGAGCTCGAGCATGCATGGAAGCTAACTACGGTGCACGGGGAGGAGAAGGGAGAGGGGGGTTGAAGCGGCTGCTCACCGGGCCCTGCAGGTGTGCACAAGTGGGCTCGGGGAAGAACCGGTTGAGCAGATCGACGGCGTGGTCGTGCGGTGGCCGTAGATGAGGAAGATGAAGAAGGCGACGATGGTGGCGCTCCCGGTCCCGATCCAGTGTGGAGGAAGAAGAGGTGGACCACGATGGAGCTCCCGGACTTGTCGAAGCAGCGGACGGGTGACGGTGGCCGCGGGCTTCACGGTGGCGCGGCCATGGCGGAGAGGAGAAGTAGCAGCCCGTGGGGGAAGGGGATCTGAGTGGGGAGGCGGAGAAGGAGCGCAAGGGTGAGTGGGCGAGTGGCGGTAGGTGAGGGGGAGGATCCGAGGCGTCGAGGGGGCGTTCTTATCCCCACCCTCGTCGACGGCGAGGTGGTTCGGTGGCGACGCACGGGCGTGCGCCCTCGGTCGGTCGAACAGGGGGAGGGGAGAGCGATGCGGGGAGCTGGGTGGCCTGGGTCGGCCAGGTGGGCTGAGGTCCAGGGGGCACGGTGGCCAGCTGGGCCATCGGCCCAGTTGAGGGGGGGGGGCTTTTTCCCTTTTTTTGATTTCTCTTTTATGTTCAAAAATTCAGAGACATCTAGGGAATATTTTGGGCTACCAAAATACTTTGAAAAAAAATGTGGGACTGGACACTTAAATTATTTCTAGTATTTGTCACTGCCACAAAGAGTTTGGGGCCATCAGGAGTTGTCCAAGCATTTTTAGAAAATGAAAAGGACATCTTAAATACTGTTGGACTAGATAATAAATTCCCAGGGGCAATTTGGGAATTTCAAAAATGTTGGCTTCAACATGACAACTATCTAGGGATTATTTGCCATAGGATGAACATTTTCTTAGATTTAATGTCTGACAAATATGAATGTCTGACTTTAGATTGGATTTGAATTTGAAGTGTTATTTGGATCAAATGAAGATTAGTAACAGTAACATGATGACATGGCACCATTAACAGGGGATTACTATAGCATGACACTGGGGGTGTTACAAATCTCCTCCACTACAAGAAATCTCGTCCCGAGATTTAAGAGGTGGAGTAAGTGAGAAAGACTCAGGAAGGACGGAGCTCAATACAAGGTAGGTACCTGGGGGCTATCTCAGTGAACGTGGCATAGAGGCATCTCTCGAGTTGAAATCCGAGAAAGTCATCGAGAGCAAGGTAAGAAGGTGCAATAAGAAGCTTCAACTTGGTAGGCAATCATTCGTTGCCTGGAACAGAGGGTGAAAGGGGTTCAGAGCAATGGGAATAAGTATTGCGTCTGATACCAGAATAGATCGCCTCTCGGAAGGCGGCTCGGGATTTTCATAAGAAGCCAAGCGTGAGAAATAACCTTAGAAACAAGGGTTTTCAGGAGAGTCAGGTTTTGATCTAGTGGAACTGTGGGTTATGGGCCCAACATGTGGGTTAAAAGTAGGAAGGCGCTAACATCTTGAATGGTCATGATAGCAAGGCAGGTCAGAGGATAGCCTCTCAGTTGTGTTGGCAACAAAGTTTGGTACCAAGTGCGTGGGACGAAGAGAACCATTTTCCTGCTCGTAAGACGAGGCGGACCAATAGGCAAGTTCTCGTCCATCGGTGGTTACCGGAATGTCATCAACAATAGTAACAGGGTCTTACTGACAGAGTTGTACACCGAGGTGCTTACTTAAGCAGTGATTTATCTCTGGTCAGACAAGTTAGATCACAAGAAAGGTTAAACAAAACAATGGAAAGGAAAATGTGATTATCATATTAAATAGACCAATGGCAAGGAAAAATGTGTTTATATCTGAGTATCAAGAGTATATCTTTGCCAATGAAAGGCAGAGCATGATATACATGATAGAGCTCCAAATATGAAACCATGTAGACAAGGGGCAAGGAATTTATGAGGTTTACCATTACCACGGTGTTTGGATAGTTAATCAAGAAACATTTAGCATTGAGCTTCCAATGTTCTTGTGGATATTCGGAGTATTAGAGTCATGTCTCGGGATAACATTGACTAGGTCATTAGGTAAGGTCAGACTTTGGATACATAAAGGATTCATCGCAAACAACTTAATAAATAAGTCATACAATTTCAGCAAGGAAAAGATGAGGATGTTGCCGATGGGTTCCGCTGCAATCCATCGACGTGTCAAAAAGGATGTATTTCCAAAATTATATGAACACGTTTGTGTTGGGGGAGGGGAAGGCTAGAATGTTGTCGATGATAACACAAATCATCGAGGGGCAATGATGGTGTTTCTCATCATGAATTCAATTGATATCCTAGAAGAGCTCGGAATGTTGATGATGGTCACGACACATTTATCGAGAGATTTCATGAAGATGTAATCGATCGACGATGACATCAAGTCATAGGAATGATGAAGCGAAAAGTTATTGGAACCACATGTACAACACAAACTCGAAAACAAGCTTGTTGTTCAAGGCGAAAAATGATAAGGCAAGGAATATCAATGTAAGCTTAGCTCATTGTCAGAAATTGTGCTCCGGGAAGAAGGACCAGATAGCACAGGTAAAAATTTTAGTACGATAATGATATAGGCGATCAGGCTAGGACTGACTTGAAGGATTATTAAACTCGTAAGCAACAAAAATTACTTAGTGTTATTGAATCGGAGTGCGGAATCTATTCACTTATCGGTGTTCTCGGTGGACAAACAACCCAGAACCCATGAAGTGACAAGGACTGGGTAAGGTAGTGCTCCATCAAAAGTTCATAAGATGTAGTGCAATGGCATGATATCCTCGAAATACCAGGGGTAATACTTGAAGGTAGATCATAATAGAGGTTGGGCAGGCGTATTGACCTGCAGAAGACAAGTGATTTAACTTGTCCAAGAAATGGGACCAAAGAAGAACAATCATGGTCAGAACCATGGTTGCGAAGGATCAATTCACTGATACCAGATGATATTATATCAAGGAAATAATAATTATTACACAAAGCTTACATGATAAGTTCCACATCGTGTCCATGGGCATGAACACAAAGTTCAAGGTCGACTCCCACTTCTTCAATGCATAACCTTTCATTCACTCCTCGTTTTCAAAGAAATTGTAGGGCAGAAGATTTATCTGGCGAAGTACAAGAAGAGTAAGACTCGTGGGAACTCTCGGGTTCATACGAATTATGGAAGGCATAAGTGCAACCCATCAGGGCATTTTTACAAATCTATACAACCATCAACCAAGCAAGAGATACGATTTCGAAAGCAGAGTACCGAAACCAAAGCAGGTGATACAATTTACCGAAGGTATTATGTATCAGGGAAAAACTCACAAGATTTTGGATGTGAAGGACACTGTCGGATAACAACCCAACAATGGATCTGGCGATTCACGAAAGAGTTGAGGTAAGTATCGGTAATCAATCAGATGAAGAAGGGGATGCAAAGGCATCAGCTTATAGAAACTTATGAATAATTCGATGCTTGAGTACAAAGGAGTTATGGTTCCAAGATGAAGGATCAGAAGCAGAGGCTCTGATCAAAAGATGAGTAAGTTGAATAGACCTAGAGATGCACCCGATCAAATCTTGATTGGGTAAGAACCAGCTCATATTCGAAACAATGCCTGAGCCGGAAAGAAAATTTCCAAGGATTAATAGATGATCGTGTGCATTCTCACAGATGCTGAATCAACATGATCAGAATGTTAATCCCAAAGGATTTTAACGAATATCGCTAGACAAATGGAATTAACCAGAAAGCAAGTATGCAAGAATTCCAAGAGCAACAGGTTGTAGAGGATTTTCGGAAGATCAAATAGTATTTCGAAGAATTTTGTGAATCACACGAACAACTGAGGATGAACTGATCCTCGGTGAGTGCGACAAATTATTCGAAGGGGGGGTATTCATGGGGCAAAGAACTGCAAGGCAGTAAGCTCAAAGGATTCTCGAAAAATAGAGAATTTCAGGGCATCTTGTAATATCAGAAGCAACTAGGGATGAAGGTACAAGCGGCAAGGATGTTATTCAAGCGGATTATCGATGGTCAGGAACTGCAAGGCAGTTGGTACAGGGTCTCGAGAAACATCGAGGAGTATCCGCAGAATCTTCTGGCGAAGCAAGCGATCATCGATAATGTCGAGGCTCTCAGGGAGGAAGTGGGTATGAGAACCTAATGTCAGAGTTTAGTAAAATGGTTAACCCGAATAGAAGAGAGATCAGAGTCCCAGAGTATAGACGAGTAATAAAAGATCCTAATACCACCCGATAGCGACGTGGGCCCATAACCCATAGGTCCCAGGATCGAAACCTGGCTCTGATACCAACTTGTGACGCCCTCGATTCAATCGTACACTAATCATACACGCAAATGTGTACGATCAAGATCAAGGACTCACAGGAAGATATCACAACACAACTCTAGACACAAATTAAAATAATACAAGCTTTATATTACAAGCCAGGGGCCTCGAGGGCTCGAATACATAAGCTCGAATACACAAGAGTCAGCGGAAGAACAATATCTGAGTACAGACATGAGTTAAACAAGTTTGCCTTAAGAAGGCTAGCACAAAAGCAACATTGATCGAAAAGGCAAGGCCTCCTGCCTGGGAGCCTCCTAACTACTCTTGGTCATCGCGGTCTTCATGAGGTAGTAGGCGCCCTCGTGGTAGTAGCAGTCGTCAAAGGTGGCATCTGGCTCCTGGACTCCACCATCTGGTTGCAACAACCAGGAAGAAGAAAGAAAGGGAAAAGGGGGTAGCAAAGCAACCGTGAGTACTCATCCAAAGTACTCGCAAGCAAGGATCTACACTACATATGCAACATTATCAAAGAAAGGTTGTATATGTGGACTGGGCTGCAGAAATGCCAGAATAGAGATAAGGCCTAGTCCTGTCGAAGACTAGCATCTTCTGGAAACCACCATCTTGCAGCAAACAGGAGGGAGTAGAGTAACATAAGGTAAAGTAGTAGTAGGGTTATCAACCTCGGCCAGAGATCCTTTCTCAACTCCCTGCGAGAAAGCAATCCCAGAGCCATACTATCCAATTATCATCACAATCCAATTCTCATCATCATCCAATTCTCATCACAAGTATCCAGTTCTAGTTGTATCGATCGGGATACAACTCCAAGTGTCCGTTACCGTAGGACAGGCTATGCATAGATTAGTTCTTCCCTGGAGGGGTGCACCAACTTACCCACCATGCTTGATTAACTCCGGCTAGACACACTTTCCTGGGTCATGCCCGGCCTCGGCAAAACAATACGCTGCAACCCGACCTAGACTTAACAGAGAGGTCAGCACGCCGGACTAAACCTATGCCCCCAGGGGTCATGGGCCATCTCCCCGGAAACTCCTGCACGTTGCGTACGTGGCCGGTGAGCAGACCTAGCCTCTCTTATACAAGAGAAGGCGTAACCAGTCCAACCTGGCGTGCGCCGCTCAGTCGCTGACGTCTATTAAGCTTCGGCTGATGCATACGACGCAGAACGCCCATACTATGCCCACGTGATGGTTAGTGCTATCAGGCCAGAGGCCCCTCGGATCAAATATCCAAATCGTAGTGGATTGGGAACGCGCGGTAACAAGCAGAGACTCACGAAAGATGTGACCCCGTTGCCCCGTCTCGAGGACTTGCGGCAAGGGCTAAGAATGCCCGGCCACGCCTCGTAATTATCTCACGGGCACCTTCCAGGTCAACCCGACTCCTCATCACTCGCAATTATGCTCGCGCGGGCACCCCTCAGGGTCGACCCGTCTTTAGTAACATGGTTCAGTGTAAAGTCATAGTAACCATAGTAACCGTGTGTCCAAACATCAAGGGGAAAACCCGAGGAATCACCCCCGGTGAATTTCACTCGATGTAATCATCAAGGTGAAACTAAGAGGAATCACCCTCGAGGTTCACACTTGAGGGGTTGCACGACAGAGTCGTATTGGAAGTGGTTAAGGCGGAATCACCCTTGACGACCACGACCGAATAGCTACACCACAGGGTTAACATCAGAAGTGCTGTAGAGGTCTCACCCTCGGCACTCGATAGTAACCCAGCAGTGTCGAGCAACTAAGGGGAAAGTGATGTGCGGTGCCGGGGCCTGGTCTTCAATCCCGTTGATCGGGTCTTCAATGATGAAGCAGGGGCAACAAGGACAAGGTGGGGGTCACTGATGGATCACTAACCAACCTATACTAAGCAGTTTAGGATAAGCAGGTAAGGTACAACAGCAGATACAAAAGCAGGCTATGCATCAGAATAGGAGCATACAATAACAGTAGCAAAATCTAATGCAAGCATGAGAGAAAGGAATGGGCGATATCGGGATGATCAAAGGGGGGGCTTGCCTGGTTACTCTCGCAAGGAGGGGTCGTCGTGGACGTAGTCGATCACAGGGGCAGCATCGGTCTCGGGGTCTACCGGGGAGAAGAGGGAGAAGAAACAGTAAATATAAAGCAAACATAGCATCACAAGGCAGTACGTGGCAATATGCCGTGCCGGGTGTGACCTAACGTATGGCTACACGATAAAGGTGAAGGGGGAATTCAACCGGGAATATTTTCCCGATTCCGGAGCTGTGTCAGACAGATGACCGGAGGGGGAATGTTCCATGTTCAGATAGTTAGAGGTATCTGACAGGTGAACGGACCGTGTATCCGAATTCGTCACGTTTTTCTAAGCAACTTTCATGTAGAAAACATTTTCATCCGAGTTACGGTTTATTTTCTATGAATTTTCAAAGATTAAACCATTTTATGGATTTATTTAAATTAACAGAAAAGATAAAATGACGTCAGCATGGCGTGCTGATGACGTCAGTAGTCAACAGACTCGCTGACAAGGTCAAACTGACCAACGGGTCCCACATGTCATAGACAAAGGGCTAACAGTGGGTTATTTTAAATTAACAGGGTGTTAATTAGCAGTTGGGCCCCACATGTCAGTGACTAATTAGCTAAAGTAATTACTTTTAAATATAAAACCATTTTAATTATCTTAATTATGTGGTGGGGCCTACACGTCAGTGGTACTGGGCTGCCTAGTCAGCAGTTGACTGGGTCAACCCGGTCAACTAGGGGCCATGGGGCCCGCTGGCAGCGACCCTGGGGGTGGCCCTAGGTCGGCCACGTCGGCAACACCGGAAACGGCGCCGGAGTTGTCTCCGACGACCATATTCAACGGCGACGCGCTCGGGAACGGCCGAAAATCGGCTACAAGGTGTCGCTCGGCCCGTGCGTAGGCTCGTTTGAGCGAGCGTCGAGTCGCGCATCCAACAATGATAATGGGAGGGCTCGGGGGCGGCCGGAGCATCGCCGGCGACGAGCAAGGCGGCGGTGGCGTTTGGTGGCGCAAGGAGAAGTGGGCTGTGGGGGCTCTTTCGGTGCGGAAACAGGTGCATTCGAACGCGGGCATCACACCGTGTCAAACGGCGGCAACGGTGGCTATTGAAACGGCCCGCAGCATCGGCTGCGAAGTCTAACAATGGTGGCCGGAGCTCGAGCATGCGTGGAAGCTAACTACGGTGCACGGGGAGGAGAAGGGAGAGAGGGGTTGAAGCGGCTGCTCACCGGGCCCTGCATGTGTGCACCAGTTGGCTCGGGGAAGAACCGGTGGAGCAGATCGACGGCGTGGTCGTGCGGTGGCCGTAGATGAGGAAGATGAAGAAGGCGACGACGGTGGCGCTCCCGGTCCCGACCCAGTGTGGAGGAAGAAGAGGTGGACCACGATGGAGCTCCCGGACTTGTCGGAGCAGCGGACGGGCGACGGTGGCCGCGGGCTTCACAGTGGCGCGGCCATGGCGGAGAGGAGAAGCAGCAGCCCGTGGGGGAAGGGGATCTGAGTGGGAAGGCGGAGAAGGAGTGCAAGGGTGAGTGGGCGAGTGGTGGTAGGTAAGGGGGAGGATCCGAGGCGTCGAGGGGGCGTTCTTATCCCCACCCTTGTCGACGGCGAGGTGGTTCGGCGGCGACGCACGGGCGCGCGCCCTCGGTCGGTCGAACAGGTGGAGGGGAGAGCGATGCGGGGAGCTGGGTGGCCTGGGTCGGCCAGGTGGGCTGAGGTCCAGGGGGGCGCGGTGGCCAGCTGGGCCAATCGGCCCAGTTGAGGGGGAGGGGGGCTTTTTCCTTTTTTTTGATTTCTCTTTTATGTTCAAAAATTCAGAGACATCTATGGAATATTTTGGGCTACCAAAATACTTTGAAAAAAAATGTGGGACTGGACACTTAAATTCTTTCTAGTATTTGTCACTGCCACAAAGAGTATGGGGCCATCAGGAGTTGTCCAAGCATTTTTAGAAAATGAAAAGGACATCTTAAATACTGTTGGACTAGATAATAAATTCCCAGGGGCAATTTGGGAATTTCAAAAATGTTGGCTTCAACATGACAACTATCTAGGGATTATTTGCCATAGGATGAACTTTTTTTAGATTTAATGTCTGACAAATATGAATTTCTGACTTTAGATTGGATTTGAGTTTGAAGTGTTATTTGGATCAAATGAAGATTAGCAACAGTAACATGATGACGTGGCACCATTAACAGGGGATTACTGTAGCATGACACTGGGGGTGTTACAATTGTAGAGGCATTAATAATATTACTATTCGTTATCGTCATCCTATTCCTAGGCTAGATGACATGCTTGTTGAATTGAGTGGCTCTACAATATTCTCCAAAGTTGATTTGCGTAGTGGATACCATCAAATTCGTATGAAATTGGGAGATGAATGGAAAACATCATTTAAAACTAAGTTTGGATTATATGAGTGGTTAGTCATGCCTTTTTGGTTAACTAATGCACCTAGTACTTTCATGAGACTAATGAACGAAGTTTTACGTTCTTTCATTGGATGATTTGTGGTTGTCTATTTTGATGATAAACTGATGTATAGCAGATCTTTGGATGAACATTTGGAACATTTACGTGTTGTTTTTATTGCTCTACATGATGCACGTTTGTTTGGTAACCTTGGGAAGTGCACCTTTTGCACGGGCCGAGTATCTTTTCTTGGCTATGTTGTTACTCCACAGGGAATTGAAGTTTATAAAGCCAGGATTGAAGCTATTGAGAGTTGGCCACAGCCCAAAACGGTCACAGAAGTGAGGAGTTTTCTTGGACTCGCTGGTTTCTATAGGCGTTTTGTGAGAGATTTTAGTACCATTGCTGCACCTCTCAATGAGCTTACAAAGAAGGATGTTCCTTTTTTTTGGGGTACCACACAGGAAGAAGCCTTCACGTTGTTGAAAGATAAGTTGACACATGCTCCTTTACTCCAACTTTCTTATTTTAATAAGACTTTTGAGCTTGAATGTGATGCTAGTGGAATTTGATTAGGAGGTGTGTTATTACAAGATGGCAAACCTGTTGCACACTTTTCTAAAAAAATGAGTGGGCCTAGTCCGAACTATTCTACTTATGATAAAGAATTATATGCTCTTGCTCGGACTTTAGAAACATGGCAACATTATTTATGGCGTAAGGAATTTGTTATACATTCTGATCATGAATCTTTGAAACACATTAAAAGTCAAGCCAAACTGAATCATAGACATGCTAAATGGGTTGAATTCATAGACCTTTCCTTATGTCATTAAACACAAGAAGGGTAAAGAAAATGTTATTGCTGATGCATTATCTCGTCGTTATACTATGCTTTCACAACCTGACTTCAAAATATTTGGTTTGGAGACCATCAAAGTTCAATATGTGCATGATGCTGATTTTAAAGATGTAATGCAGAATTGTAGAAGGAATAATGTGGAACAAGTTTGTCATTAATGATGGATTTGTGTTCCGTGCTAACAAGCTATGCATTCCAGCTAGCTCTGTTTGTCTTTTGTTGTTGCAGGAGATGCATGGAGGAGGATTAATGGGACACTTTGGCGTGAAGAAGACAAAGGACGTACTTGCTACACATTTCTTTTGGCCAAAGATGAGACAGGATGTTGAGCGTTTTGCTGCTCGCTGCACTACATGTCAAAAAGCTAAGTTACGACTCAATCCTCATGGTTTATATATGCCTTTTCCTGTACCTAGTGTTCCTTGGGAGGATATATCTATGGACTTTGTTTTAGGTTTACCTCAAACAAAGAAGGGGAGGGATATCATATTTGTTGTCATGGATAGATTCTTTAAAATGGCACACTTTATACCATGTCATAAAAGCGATGATGCTATTAATGTTGCTGATTTGTTCTTTCATGAAATTATTCGCTTGCATGATGTGCCAAATACCCATCACCGAGTACGCCTACAATCGAGCTCATCACACTACTACCGGCAAGTCCCCCTTCGAGGTTGTCTACCGCTTCAACCCATTGTCCCCATTGGACATCCTACCTCTTCTTCTCCAAGAATGCGCAAACATGGATGCAAATGCTAGGGCAAGTTTTCTCAAGAAAATGCATGAAGATATAAGGGCCATGATAGAGCGGCAAGTACATCGCATCACCACCAAGCTCAACATCAACCAGACACCAATGGTGTTTCAACCGGGAGATCTTGTATGGCTTCACCTTCACCAGGATTGTTTCCCCACCGAGCGCAAGTCAATGCTAGTACATCGACCCGACGGACCCTTCAAGGTGCTTGCATGCTACAATGACAACGCTTACAAGGTTGACATACCACGCGACAAGTACAATGTAAATAACATCTTCAATGTCAAAGACTTGGCCAAGTACCATGGTGATGAAGATCACGATCCGTGGATGGATCTCTCCCAACGGGGGGGGAGATAATGTGGAGCATCCTTCCATCATCCCCATGGACTCTACACCAACATAGCAAGCCCCAGGCAGACCCATGACAAGAGCTAGAGCACGTGCAATGGAAACCGAGGTGAACTCCTTCCTAGTTGACATGCATATGGATACAAGTTGAACTTGGTTGCTACCTCACCAAAATACTCTATGCATCATTAGGTACGAAGAGGAACCCTTCCAAGTAGCTAAGGAACACCCCCGAGTCCAAGGAGGAGTGACCCAAGCCACCAAGGATGAAGAACAAGCCGAACAACAGCTAGACAAGAAGTCTCAGGCAACCCCGTGCGCACGGGCCCCCGAGACCCCTTGCCCACGGACTACACAGGGAGCTACGGCTGTAGCACCCCGTGCGCACGGGTGTGTACCGTGCGCACGGGACCCCCGTGTGCACGGCCTCCCAGGATGGCCGGCTGAGATCACCCCTTCGGCCTCCACTCCATCTCCTTCGACCCCAAAGCTATATAAGTAATACCTAGGACCATGTTTAGGGTTAGCAAAGACATAGATAAGAATTTGAGAGCTTTGCTCCTTCTACCACCTCCATTGGAGATCAGGGCCTCTTTGGAGGAGATCCACTTGTGGATATCAAGGCCTCCATCTTGGAGAAGACTACCACCATCAAGACCTCATCTCCTAGGAGTGGGAAGAACTTATCCATTGTATCTTTCCTTTGATTGTGTTCGTGAACTTGTGGATCTTGTGTTGCTATTCTAGTGGATGTGTAATTGGATATTGTTGGAGTGATTTCCTCTTTGTGTTTCTTGGTGTCCATCCTTTTCCCCCTCAAAGTGTGAAAAGATCCATCTTAGGGTTCTACCCTACAACATTATCAATGTTCGAAATTTCTTGCACGGGGAGTAAACATGCACCCAGTGAGACACATGTGTTTTTGCAATCCATTTAGGTGCACTGTAACATGTGCATGTAGCTCAAATTTGATTTTTGCACGTTATACCCATAGAAAATCAATCAGTGTACTAAAAGGTCTTAATGATCTCTGTTTTTTGTTTCAAAATTAAAATGTCCCTCCTTTGGTAACATATGTTCACCACGGGATAATATAACATGCATCATAGTCGAGGTGGATTCACGGTGTGTGTGTGTGTGTGTGCGCGCGCGCGTGCGCGTGCGCGCACACACACGCGTCTGGGGGGTGGCGGGTGGCTCGTAGTACACTACAAGTCGTGAGCCACCGTGTGCGTTGGCTGTTTTGTGAGGCAGGTGCCACATCAGAGTCGTGAATTCGTTATTTAAAATATTACACAACCCTTTCATACATATATACATGTTTTGGCCACATGCGGTCAATGGTTGTCCTACATGACACTCGATACTCGTGTATGACGCTTTTGTGGGCCCGCGAGGTTGTCGTCCATCACTTCGATGAACAGCCGACAGTGAGGTTAATTTGACCAGCAAGGTAGAATATTTTTTGTTTGCGTTATGGTGGGAGTATATATATAGTACGCGTCGAAGAGGTGGGAGGGGACTAGCATATATATATATATATATATATATATATATATATACTATACGTACGCGTCCGTGAACAAGTACACCTCACTCAGTGTCGTGACTTTTCAGTTTCCGAGGCACGTGCCACATCAAAGTTGTGAAATTGGCTATTCAGACATCACACAACACCTCTTTGGCCCACATGCATGCAGGCGGTGGTTATCCTAGGAAACTCACATGTGACGCTTCCATCTATGGGCCCACGATGCCATCGTCGATGCATGCATCACTTTGACCTACATCGGGAGAGGTTAATTAATTTCACCATCAAGGAGGATTCTTTTTGGGTTGTATTACGGTAGGAGCATATAGTATGCATGCGTCGAAGAGGGGGAATGGGACCATCATATGTAGTACGCTTCATGAACGTCGCTCTGTGTGGGGAGTTTACGTTTTTTGAGGCATGTGCCACATCAAAGTTGTGCATTTGGGGTATATATTCAACATATGTTTAGCCCACATGCAAAGCAATGGTGGTTGTCCACTCACACTCACTTAAGTGGTTATCAGCAATATTGATGCTTTCCATCTATGTGCCCACTTGGTCCATCACTACTTTGCCTGACAACGAGAGACGTTAATTTGACTTAGGAGGGGATTATTTTTTTGTTTGTAATACGGTATATATATAGGTCATGCTCTGGGATGACATGATACAGTTTGAGCACACACATGCATGTGTACGCATGAATCCCTCCCATTGAGTCGAAGTAGCTAGTACCACGACACATCATGAACCAATCTCGCTCTGTGTGGGGACGGTATGCTTTTCAATGCACGTGCTACATCAATGTTGTCAAAGGGTATTCAAACATGCATGTACACATCACCTCCATACATATGCATGTAGTGGTTGTCTTTGAACGGTACACTCCCTTGCGTGGTTATCGATGACAAGCCTATATATTCTAGGGCCCGCGTGGACATCCATGATCCCCTTGACCGACAACAAGATAGGTTACCATGGAGGATTCTTTCTTTGGTTCGTGTTATCATAGTATAGGTCATGGTGAGATTCAGACCTAATTAAGTGTGAGTGCATACTCTGCATGCATGCATGCATGAATCCCGTCATGGGTGTAACGCCCCGGATTCGATGCGCCAGGTGTCCGCCAGTTATTCGCCGTCGTTGCCATGTCATGTGCTTGCGTGTTGCATTTTTCCATGTCATCATCTGCATTTCATATCATGTCATCATGTGCATATCTTTTTGCATGCATGTTCGTCTCATGCATCCAAGCATTTTCCCCGTTGTCCGTTTTGCAATCCGACACTCCTATGTCCTCCGACGTTCCCCTTTTTGTCTCCTGTTGCGAGCGGGTGTTAAACATTCTCGGAATGGCCCGAGGTTTGCCAAGTAGCCTTGGTACACCACCGGTAGACCGCCTGTCAAGTTTCGTGCCATTTGGAGTCCGTTTGATACTCCAACGGTTAACCGGGTAACCGTAAAGCCCTCTTTATGTTGCAGCCCAACACCCCTCCAAAGTGGCCCAATAACCCATCCAAACCCCCTCCATGCTCTCGGTCGTTCGATCACGATCGCCTGGCTGAAAACCGCACCTCATTTGGACTCTCCTAGCCCCCTCTACCTATATAAACGCCCTCTCCCCCTCCATTTTCGGGTCCAAACCCTAGCTCCATCCTTCTCTGCGCCGCTGGACATGTCCGCCGACGGCCGGACACGTCCAGACTCCACCTCACCTTGGCCAATCCCGCGCCGACACGTCGCCCCGCTGCCCCTCTCCTCCAACCGCGCGCCGCCACCTGTCCCTCTCTCTCTCCTCCCACCGCGCCGCGGCCCGCGAAGCCCGGGCGCGGCCCGCCCGAGCCCATCCGGCCGCGCCGCCGGCTCGTGCCTGCCCTGCCGCCCGCGCCGTCCTGGACCGCCGTCGCCCGCCATTGCCGGTGCCGCCCCGGCGACCTCGGCTTCCGCGCCGCCGTCCCCGTCGCACCCCGCGGCAGCCCGCCTCCGCCGCCGCCCGGCGACCGCGCGCCGGAGTGCCGCCCCACCGCCTCCACTCCGGTCGCCGGCCACCACCGCCGCCTCGCCATCGCCTCCCGCGGGCTCCCGCGCCAAGCGCCACCGTCAGCCGCCGCCCGCGCCGCCCCGCCGCCTCGGATCCTCGCCGTCGGCCGCTTCCCTCACTGCCTCGGCGACCAACGCCTCGCCGCCCGCTCCTCCGGCGAGCCGCCGCCCCGTCTCCGGCCGCCTCGAAGTCCATGCCCACAGCCTCCAGATCCAGATCTGTTTTCGAAGGTTGACCCCGAAATTCCTCTAAGTCCCTGATATTTTGACATTTTATGCCCGTGTTCATCGCATCATAACTCTGCATCCGTGGATCCATTTTGCATGTATAATATATCATAATGTTCGTTGTGAGATGCTCTACATTTCATTCCATTGTGCCATGTTTGTTTGAGTTCATCTTGATGCCCTAATCATCGTTGCAAGAGTGCTATATGATGTTAACCTGCTGAAACTGTTATAACTTGCTGATTTGTCTTTTTCATTGCATTTTGTGTGTGCATCCTATGATCTTGATGTCTACATGAGTTTTGAGCTACATCATGCCATCTTCACAGTGGTGCCATCCGTGTATTTTTGTGAGTCTTTTACTGAGTGCATCAAGCTCGTGAAGTAGGGTACTTGCTGTTGCTGTTTTGCTAGTCTGTTTCTGTTATATTTTCTTGCCATGTAAACCTGCTGCTACAAGTCATTCTATTCATAATCTGGAGATGTTCACTAAGGATGATTTGTTATACATACCATGCTCTATCCATTCATGCCCCTGCCTGCATTTATATCCTGTTGTAACCTGTTGTAATCTTGCTCTCAACTTGCTAAATAATGTTGCTGTCAGCCTGATTAACTTTTGAGTTTAGTTTTGCCATGAGTTTTCCTAGTGATCCATGCATCCTATGAACTTGTTCTTGCCATGCTTAGCTTCATAAACATGTCTTCTTGCTGTTGGTCACCTTTCCTTGACATGTATTTCTCTGTGGTGAGTGGTACAAGCTCACCAACATGCCTACTTATTGTTGTTCCTGCCATGTATGAATCTGTCATATCACTTGCCATGTTTACGTGGGTGCCATCATATTTTCTGTGCCATTTTGGCTCATGGTCAGTAAGGGCTTTTGTTATATGAGATTAGTATATTCATGCCATGCCTTTTTTGCCATGATAAGTTCTTGTAACATGTTGTTTGATAGCTCTAAACATTCAACCTGATGTTATTTCTGCCAAGCCTGAAACTGTTATTATTTGCAATCTTGTCATGTCCTTTTGAGCATGTTCTAATGATTTCTGGAGATAGCTTAGTGTTCATGCTTTTTCATGCTATACCTGTACTCCATGCCCATGCCATTTTGTTCTTATGTTTAGGTGCTGTAGCATATTGTTTTGATGCTTGCAAGATGACCGCTACCCTGGATCTCACTACTATCATTGCTACGCTAGTTGCTTCGTTCTATCGCTATGCTGCGCTTCCTATCATTTGCTCTTCAAGCCTCCCAAATTGCCATGTCAGCCTCTAACCTTTTTCACCTTTCCTAGCAAACCGTTGTTTGGCTATGTTACCGCTTTTACTCAGCCCCTCTTATAGCGTTGTTAGTTGCAGGTGAAGTTGAAGATTGCTCCATGGTGGACAGGGTTATGTTGGGATATCACAATATCTCTTACTTAATTAATGCATCTATATACTTGGTAAAGGGTGGAAGACTCGGCCTTATGCCTGGTGTTTTGTTCCACTCTTGCCGCCCTAGTTTCCGTCATATCGGTATTATGTTCCCGGATTTTGCGTCGCTAACACGGTTGGGTGATTTATGGGACCCCCTCGATAGTTCGCTTTGAATAAAACCCCTCCAGCAAGGCCCAACCTTGGTTTTACCATTTGCCTCACCTACCCCTTTTTCCCTTGGGTTTCCGGAGCCCGAGGGTCATCTTTATTTTAGCCCCCCCCGGGCCAGTGATTCTCTAAGTGCTGGTCCGAACCGAGCAGACTGCGGGGCCCCCTCGGGGAAACTCGAGGTCTAGTTTTACTCGTAGGATGTATCATCCGGTGTTGCCCTGAGAACGAGATATGTGCAGCTCCTATCGGGATTGTCGGCGCATCGGGCGGCTTTGCTGGTCTTGTTTCACCATTGTTGAAATGTCTTGTAAACCGGGATTCCAAGACTGATCGGGTCTTCCTGGGAGAAGGTATATCCTTCGTTGATCGCGAGAGCTTATCATGGGCTAAGTTGGGACACCCCTGCAGGGTATAAACTTTTGAAAGCCGTGCCCGCGGTTATGTGGCAGATGGGAATTTGTTAATGTCCGGTTGTAGATAACTTGACACCTGATCCGAATTAAAACGCATCAACCATGTGTGTAGCCGTGATGGTCTCTTCTCGGCAGAGTCTGGGAAGTGAACACGGTTTTTGGTTATGTTTGATGTAAGTAGGAGTTCAGGATCACCTCTTGATCATTGCTAGCTTCACGACCGTTCCGTTTGCTCTCTTCTCGCTCTCTTTTGCGTATGTTAGCCACCATACATGCTTAGCCGCTGCTGCAACCTCACCACTTTACCCCTTCCTTTCCCATTAAGCTTTGCTAGTCTTGATACCCATGGTAATGGGATTGCTGAGTCCTCGTGGCTCACAGATTACTACAACAACAGTTGCAGGTACATGTTATGCGATGATCTTGATGCGAGAGCGATGCTTGCTTGTTTTGGAGTTCTTCTTCCGCTTCTTCTTTGATCAGGGGATAGGTTCCAGGTCGGCAGCCTGGGCTAGCAGGGTGGATGTCGTTCGAGTTTATGTTTGTGTTTCATCCGTAGTCGGATGTTGCTCTTATGTATTGTGAAGTTGTATTCGTGTGGCATTGTATGCCTTATGTATGTATCCCCATCTATAATGTAATGTTGATGTAATGATATCCACCTTGCAAAAGCGTATCAATATGCGGTTCTATCCTTGGTGGGACCTTCGAGTCTCTTTAGGATAGTATCGCATATTGGGAGTGACAATCGGTTTGAAGTGTGGTGTGACATACATATGCATCGTCAACTAACGGTCACTCAGTGTGGGGATTTCTGGTCGAAAGCACGGTGCCACATCAAAGTTGTTCCATTGTGTATTCAAACACACCTCTCCATACATATGTTTGGGCCACACGCAGGCAGTGGTTGTCCTCGAGGACTAGCTACTTGCATGACTATTGGCGAGCTAGCCCATCTCCAGGGTCGCATGGACGGCCATCACTTTGACAAACAACAAGAGAGAGGTTGTACGACCAAGGTGGATTATTCTTGGTCCACTTTATGATCCATCTTGGTGAGATGCCTCTCTGGCCCGCCGATTGAAAGTGGGTGTGCGTGTGGGGGGGGGGGGACTACTACTTCACACTTTGCTAGGTGAACCTCCATAGGGGGCATGCATTCATAGCTTAGGATTCCCTTCTCGCCGACATGAGGTGGGGGGCAAGCAATACCGTGCGCTTTGCGAGATAGGTGCCACATCAAATTTGCATTTGGTATTTGAACATCAAACCACCCTTTTCATACATACCACATGCAAGTGTGTTTGTGTTCTGACCCTCTCCCGCGTCATTTTTTGCCAAATTTATGAACATTAGAGACAAGTCGGATGACGCAACAGACACGGTTTCACTCACACTAACCGTGTGCCATGTCGGTGCCTCTGTCACGCACATCCGCAAAGTACATTGAGCTCCACGAGGCTTCCCCTCTCAGAAATATCTACCCGCCTGTGAAAGGATCAAGATGGACCTAGAGGGGGTGAATAGGTACAATTACAAGTTTTAATTGTTACTTAGCAATTTAGAAAATAATGCGGAATATGAAAGTGAGCCTAACAATTGCAAGTATGATGCTAAGAGCTAAGCAAGGTAAACAAGTAACACAAGTATTTGAGTAAGCAAGCACAAAATGATATGATTAAAGATTAAGAGACAAGTAACCACAAGTAGTAAGTTAGGGTTAGGGATAACCACAACTCCAAGAGATAAGGATCTATGCCGATGTTCACTTCCTTGGAGAGAAGGTACATCACCGTTAGAGAGGTGGATGTTACCATGAAGGCACACCAATGCCATGAAGGCTCACTCTATTCTCCCTTTGAGACAACACCATGATGGCATTTCTCAACCACTAGTGGTAGACCTTGAGGTGGTTTCCAAACCTTCACAGACTTTCCGGGGGAAATCACAATGGTCGATTGCTCACCGGAGCACTCCTACTGCCTAGGAGTCTCCAACCTCCAAGAGTAACAAGATACACCACAAAAACAAGGGGGAATCAACTTTCGCTTTGCTGAATGTGTAGATCGAGCACTTCTCCTTCGCTTCCCAAAAGATCAAGAGCTTTGGGTGTCTAAGGAGGGAGATCTCCAAGAAATCAAGGTCTGAAAATGGAGGTGAGAGAAATGGAGTCGTTAAGTCCTTCTTGAGGAAGAAGAAGACTATTTATAGGTGGGGATGGAATATGGCCGCTGGAGGCAAATTTCTGCGCAGCCCGGAAGCTCCGGCCACGCACGGATGTTCCGGCCAAGTTCCGGCCAGGTTCCGAGCTATACAGAGAGCTTGCATCGACTCTGTAGTACCTCGGAAGCTGTCAAAACAGGGGACGGAAGTTCCGGCCTCCCCAGAAGTTCTAGATGACGGAAGTTTCGGCCTCCCCGGAAGTTCCAGATGACGGAAGTTCCAGCAATGGTCCGGCAAGGTTTCGGGCTACACAGAGAGATTGCACAAAAAGAGCAGTTTCTCTAGGTACCCCAGAAGCTTCCCGGACCTTCTGGTTCCCGGAAGTTCTGGCCTGAACAGAAGCTTTTCTCTATGATAATTTTCAGATGAATGTGAGAAGACAAGTTGATTCCCAGATATTTTTGTGATGCACCCCCTCTTAATAGTGTGGCTGCCCTAATGACTCAAGAAACAAGAAAACACTATGGTATTCCACTTTTCTTGGGCACTCGGTCTTTCCTTTTTCCAATAAGAGAGGGAATAACCATCCATGCTCCATTTTAACTTAATTAGTGATGTTTACACTAGAGCATGTGGTTAGAGACGCAATTGAAGTTGTCATAGATGTCAAAAATAGTTTAGTGCAACAATGCACTTTCAATCTCCCCCTTTTTTACATAGATGGCAACAAAGCTTGAGAGGGTAATCACATAAAGTATATAAGATATAAAGCAGTTTTTAATGAAAGGTAGGTACTCCCCCACAACCCATGCCTTACTTTAGGATTGCAGTTGAATTAAATGACATGGTTTAGAAGAAACTCCCCCTATCACTGTGCATACCCACACAAGAATGATATATTGACATGGAACCTTTTACTAACCTTGATTTTCATAGTGACGAGAAAAATATGGATAGATGATAGACGCGAAGGTGTTCCGATGTTTCTATAATATATCTATCGTTTTCTGTGGGAGTCGACTTTGACGATCGGACTAAGAACATGCGAAGACGTCGCACCTTAGCAATCACTAAACCAACTTCCAAGGGGTTATTGACCACGCTGGTGCATGATCAACCTGACCATGAGGGTCTATTTCCTGCGAGCAAACGAAGAACAAGCAAGAAACTGAGATTGCAATCTGGATATTGTGAATATAAGATGGAAGCTTTATTGATCAAGATGGGGTTCTGTGACGTCTTGGTCTGGTCGTTGAACACAAATGAAGTACAAGAAGTTGCAGCTATGGAGAACTTTCAATGTAAACAAAACCCAGAGTCTAAATGATGCCCTAAGGGCTGTATATGTGGAGGAGTAGGGGGAATTTCGTGACCCCTTGTAGGAGGGATCCGAATCCAACCCTAACTTTGTTTCCCGTACATACAGACTCTAAAAACAACCTATACTTATGTATTTTGAAATTACATGGGTGTCGGGGATATACCCCGCGGTATGACCCGGCCGGAGATATGACCCGGCTGGGACTTGATGTTTCATTGGTGACTCGGCAGATTATAAGCCGGCGGGAACAATTAAGCATTGTAAGCCGGCAGACACAGTCATATAACCCGGCAGACACAGTCATCTAACCCGGCAGACACAGTCATGTAACCCGGCAGACACAGTCATGTAACCCGGACAGTTAAGCGGGCAGATGTTAAGCCAGATGGTAAGCCAGATGGTAAGTCAGATTGTAAGCCAGACGGTAAGCCAGATGGTAAGCCAGATGGTAAGCCAGACTGTAAGTCAGATTGTAAGCCTGATTGTAAGAAGCCCAAGACGTTAAAGAAGCTCGTGGAGAGAAGCCTGTGAAGAGAAGTCAGAATAGTTCAAGTCTTAGTCCGAGATGGACTCTACATGTAACCTGCCCCTCCAACTTATATAAGGAGGGGCAAGGCTCCCCAAAAGAGGGAGAAGCAAGAAGAAACAATCTCTAGGGCTAGACACAATAGCCGGCTTACCGGCGACTCGCTCATGATCATAATGAGACCTAGCCACAAACAACATGTAGGGTTATTACCGGATGATATTTCCCGGGGCCCGAAGCTGTCTAAATTCTTGTCTTGTGTATTGATTGTCTCACATCTCTCGATTCTGACCAACCCCTTCAAGCTACCACATAGATGCATTGGCCTCGCAACTAAGTCCTCGCACTAGGACATCTGCCGTGACAATTCCATGACAGTTGGCGCCCACCGTGGGGCTTGCGCACGGTGGTGTTGACTTCTTGGAGGGATCTTAATTAGGGTTTCGAGAAGCTCGTAAATTTCCGGGTGAAGAAAAATATGTTTGGAAGGATCTATATTAGCTTTTATCAGGATCAGAAGTTTTTTATGGTGTTGATCCGGTCGGTCAGCAAGATGGTCAGGAAAGATCCTGCCGACAGCTGCCGTGAAACACTTTTGCTATGAGCCGCTTTCAATATGAGTCACTGACAGCTGCCTCGCGGGCACGTTCCTCGTTTTTTGTCACCTCAACCACGGACTCGAGCGCCGTCTCCGTGGCTAAACTCACTTCGTCTTTGAATCTGCCTTGGTGCCATAAGTCGCCGCATCTATTCTGAGTCGCCAAAGGACTCTGTTTCTGACTTGGACTTTGAAGCCACTGTCGCCGTCACATCGTCTGCTATTTCCTCTACTACTGCTCCAAGCTGCCGAGTGGCTGCTGGGGCCCCCGAGATCAAACCAAGCCGTCAGCGACCGCTGAAGCAATTCCAAAGTGGTCTGATTGATTGCTAGATATACTACTACTACCAACCAGCAGTGCGGTTCCTACTACGTAAAGCTCAAGGCTGATTTGACAACTAGTACTGGTTCCACGTGAAAGTAGTCTGCTAGTTCAGTTTTTTGTTCTCCGTACAGTGGCTACATAAACACTAAGAATACTACTAGATCAGAGTAAGAAAAAGGAGAGGGAAGCAGCAGTCACACGCCAAAGTGATCAAGGAACCTGGCAATTCAACTTCCATCAAGCTAAATAATATTGTATCTTTGACCATAGTCAAATCAGCTAAGTCGTCGAGGAACCGGCAGCCATCAAATAGTCCACGTGGGATCCCAAGGAAAAGTATTACCCATGCTGCTTATGCAAGCTACTACATCGACACCCGTGGTCACCGGGCGCTACAAACATCAACATGCGTCTCAATCAGCATTTAAACATCAGCCAACGTCTGTCTACCCGCCGGTGCCGTCATCGTGGCCGACGCCCCTCCGCTTCTGCACGAGTCTCCACGTCGGGTCGCTCGTACCGCAAGTCGCCCGCATGTCCGCCTCTGACTCACCCCCGCACGAACCGTCGCGTCGAGGCGCCGTTACAACCGCTTCCGTGCTGACATGGCCCTGTTCCACCACTGCTTGAGAAGACTCACCAACAGCCTCATCTTCGTTGTTCCGAGCAGGTTATTTGTATTGTTCTGATTGCTTGCAAGTACGACAATGGCACTAAGTCAGATGTGGACAGCACCGCTATTTTTATGCCTCAACATGTTGTCAACTGCCACGAGCTGCCTCCGCCGGCTCTCCCAGTCAGCCGCCACCATCGGCCGCGCTCAGAGCCACCGGTATTATAAACCTGCCGCCCATTTCCATGGCCGAGCCACTGCTATTTCTGCTCCCGAGCGCCCGCGTCGTGCTGCTTCGGGTTGCCCATACTGTCGCCGGCGTTTCCGCTCCCCTGCCTCTTCACATGCACCCGAACTGAGCTGGCCCAGCTGAACGGCTCGCTTCTAGCCACTTCCGCTATTGTGGCCCGCGGATCTGTGTCAAATACGCTGACGCCGCCTGACCAAGTTTCCGGCGCCCCTCTACCTCCGCCTCTAAATACAAGAAGCCCATGACCCGGGAGTCGATTTGGGCGTCAAACTTGGTCTCCGCCTTCGAGCTGGTCTTGTTTGACTGATCTCCGTCGGGCTGACCCTGAGCCGCCTCGGCAGCAAGTCGCCATCGGCCAACCGTTTCCACCCCTAGCCCCCCAGCTCGGGCTCTGTTGGCCGCCTTGCCGGCTGCGAGCCGCCTCCGCTGACGCGTTGCCATTTCTCACGGACATGGCTCCGTCTCCGAGCCACCGCGGCCTCGAGTCGCTGCTGCCCCCACGTGAGTACCGGCGTAGCAGCTATCCGAGCCGCCGCAGCAATGCCAACCTGTCGCGTCCTCACCTCCGCTACTGCCACGAGCCGCCGCCTCCGCGGCCTTACCTCAGCTTCATTCACGACCACATCAGCCGCCTGATGCGTTCACTACTAACGTGGCCGACCGTCGACGAACGCTGACCAACTGCCGCTGTGAGCCACAAAGCACCATGTCCTAGCCCAATTGGTCCTTGCGCCTTTGTCGGGATTCAACGAGCAGCTGCCAGGGCCTCTTCACGTGCCATGTGCTTTTCAGCTCTGCCACGCCGGGTGATCTCCTCCGCTGGCCACCATCATTGCACCGGCTACTGTGCGACAAAGCCGCCGCAGTCCCCGATCCGCCTCAGTGCCCTGGGCTGCCGCGTTTCGCCAGACGCACCTCTCGGCCGGTCCTCACCACCCGCTCGCCGGCGACGCGCGACCCGCTCGTGCACATGCTCCTCCAAACAGCTCTGCTCCTCCACCCGGGCCTCTGTTGGCCGCCTCCTCAAATGGCTTTGGCCCTTCTCCTCTGTCCAGGCTGGCCTCAAGCAAGCCGCAACTATCCAAGCAGACCTGAGCTGCCACCCCCGAAGCGGCCTACATCCTCCGCGCGTAACTTACCCTGCGCCACTCCAGCCGTGGCCGTGGCCGAGCCGTAGCCAAGTTGCCTCCGACCCGTTGCGACCCACCGAAGTTGCAGCCCCGGCCTGTTTCGTCGTGATCCGCCAATGACCCCCGTGCTTCAACAACAGTTGTAGGAGAGCCGGCGCCTAATCAACCGCGTGCCGTCATTGCTCCAAGTCGCCGGTTGCCCCTTGCACAGATTCGCGCCGAGCCGCCAGTCATCATTGTCACATCTACAACCGCTATGGTCTCACTTCTAAGCTGCCAATGCGATGAACCACCACCGGCTGCCATCTGTGCAGTGACCTGGCCTCTTGAGCCGCCGTTTCTCCTCGACGGTTTCTGCCATCAAGTCCCCAATACGACGCCCCGAGTCACCTCCGCTGCTCTGAACTAGCCATGGCTCCACCCATGCCTCCGTGCGCTGACCCGCCAGAGCCATCTCCGCCTTTACTACGAGCTACCACTGCCGCTGCAGGTTGAGCCGCCGAGGTTTGCTGACCCGCCTCCGCCGTGGCTGCACCCCGAGTCACACCTCCCTATTTCCTCTGCTATGGTGAGCCGCCACCGGCCTCCGAGCCGCCATGCGACCCGGCCGGAGCAGGCCACCTCAAGCCGCCGCGACTGTGCCCATCCTGAGCCGGCCTCCACTTAGTCCACTACCGCGGTTGCCTCACACAGGCCTCGTTGACGCGCCATTACACCTGCGGCTTCACTCGCTGTCGAGCTTTACCTCAAAACAACCCGCCGGTTGCCATCTCTGCCTCTGCTTCAACCCTGCTCCGGTGGGTGCCGGGTCGCCGCTGCCACCACCACGGGCTGCCTCCGCCTCGCCTTATCGCCCCATCCCGAGCAGGCTTGCCGCGACGCTTCTCCTTGCCGAAGGTCTCTTCAACGTCAGCGACCTCGCCCCGAGCGCCTCCTGTCTTCGCGGTTGTAACCCGCCGGGCGCTGAGTCGTCACTCCCATCTTTGTGATGAGCCGCCGCGCTACTACGACTGTGAGCCGCCCTACGGCCACTGCCGCTGTGCCTTCAGCCGGTAGGAAAAACTGCCCCCATTACCTCGAAGTCGCCGGTGCGTCCCCGCCTTGGCCTCGTTCTGAGCCGCCACCACCGCGCTTTGAGTCGGTCGCTGCATCAGAAAAGTGGGAGTGGATCGTGGAAAGAAAGAAAAGTCAAAAGGCCTTAGTGCCTGACAAAAAAAAATTCAAGTTACACCAGAGGGTCACCACATCAGCAGAGCTCAACGTGCATATACTATTCAGTATTATATGGCACCATCATCTGTGTTCATCCGACAAAAACAAAATCAGGTGAAATCCATCCAATATATTTTTATATTGCATATTGCTTTCTTTAAAAGAGCAATTACTCTGGCTTGCAAGTTCTCCCATGCAGGACTCAAACCGGTCTATATCACGGTCAACTGTGGAGAATCTCAAGTCAACTCATTGAGTCGTCTTAAAGACTCGAGTCCTACATGGACATGGCTCAGTAAATGTTGCCAGCTTAAAGGCCGTCAGAAAATTTTCGGCTTAAAAAGAAGGATTCCGGTTCAAGGTAAACCTGTCTCCCATAAAGCTTTGAAGCTCTCAAATCCAGTTTAATGTCGCGGTTCAAAAATTAATCTCTAGCAAGTTCGAGTTCTCAAACAAATGAAGGGTTGCCAAAAGATAACTTGCTGCCAGGCGCCGTTCAAACATGGGTATCCTGCCTTACGGCTTATCTTATTATGGTCACTTGGGGGCTTCCTGCTGATCAAGCATAGCTGTCGATACCCTCTTGATCGGTGTAATGCCAAATTTATGGTCACTTCGGGGCTTCCTGTTCAAACATAGGTTGTATTCGAACCAAAGAGAACATAGCTGTCGGTACCCTTTTGATCGGCACACTGCCAAACTCACTAGGGGGCTCTTGATCGCATTCGAATCATAGCTCAACCCCTTTTTTGTCCGACGTGGATCGCATTCGAATCAGCATCGTTAAACAACTCTCAAGGTCATTTGGGGGCTTCCTTGTTCAAACATAGGTAGTATTCGAACCAAAGAGAACATAGCTGTCGGTACCCTCTTGATCGGCAACGCCAAAGCCACTGGGGGCTACATGATCGTATTTGAATCCTAGCATAACCTCTTTGGAACGGTTTACTGATCGTATTCGAATCATAAGCCTTGATTTTCTTTTTGTCTGGATTAAGTTTTTTGAACACAATCTTTTGGGTTTTGAGACTTTTTGCTCATATCTGAAGCATATATGTGGTTTCGATTAACCCGACTTGACTTTGGACGAGATAATCATAAACATTTGGAAGTTTAGTACGATTCAATATCACAGGAACCGGTTTTTCAAACCGGGTTATATTATTCAAATATTTAATAGCCAACATGGCTGGATTTTTATTATGGTTATCAATAACCAATATTATGATTGAGGTTTTCAAAGTCGCTTCAGCGCAATAGATATTATTTTATCAATGGATATAATTTATTCTATAATGGAAGGAATAGTCCCGAGTTGCTGCAGTCTTACGACCCGGCACTTGGGGGCTACATTATTCAAGTTGAGATTACATCAAATGTGCAAGTCTCATGTCGCTGCAAGCATACACCATGTGAAGGAAATATGCCCTATAGGCAATAATAAAGTTATTATTTATTTCCTTATATCTTGATAAATGTTTATTATTCATGCTAGAATTGTATTAACCGGAACCATAATACATGTGTGAATACATAGACAAACATAGCGTCACTAGTATGCCTCTACTTGACTAGCTTATTAATCAAAGATGGTTATGTATCCTAACCATAGAAATGTGTTGTCATTTGATTAATAGGATCACATCATTAGAAGAATGATGTGATTGACATGACCCATTCCGTTAGCCTAGCACTTGATCGTTTAGTATATTGCTATTGCTTTCTTCATGACTTATACATGTTCCTGTAACTATGAGATTATGCAACTCCCGTTTACCGGAGGAACACTTTGGGTACTACCAAATGTCACAACGTAACTGGGTGATTATAAAGGAGTACTACAGGTGTCTCCGAAGGTACATGTTGGGTTGGCGTATTTCGAGATTAGGTTTTGTCACTCCGATTGTCGGAGAGGTATCTCTGGGCCCTCTCGGTAATGCACATCACTATAAAGCCTTGCAAGCAGTGTAGCTAATGAGTTAGTTACGGAATGATGCATTACGTAACGATTAAAGAGACTTGCCGGTAACGAGATTGAACTAGGTATTGGATACCGACGATCGAATCTCGGGCAAGTAACATACCGATGACAAAGGGAACAACGTATGTTGTTATGCGGTTTGACCGATAAAGATCTTCGTAGAATATGTGGGAGCCAATATGGGCATCCAGGTCCCACTATTGGTTATTGACCCAAAACGTGTTTCGGTCATGTCTACATAGTTCTCGAACCCATAGGGTCCGCACGCTTAACGTTTCGATGACAGTTTTATTATGAGTTTATGAGTTTTGATGTACCGAAGGAGTTCGGAGGCTCAGATGAGATCGGGGACATGACGAGGAGTCTCTAAATGGTCGAGACGTAAAGATCAATATATTGGACAACTATATTCGGACATCGGAAGGGTTCCGAGTGATTCGGGTATTTTCGGGGGTACCGGGGAGTTACGGGAATACGAGGAAGAAGTAATGGGCCTCATGGGCCAAGTGGTGGAAGAGAGGAGGCAGGGCGCGCGACCCCCCTAGCCCAAACCGAATTGGACTAGGGGCTGTCCCCCCTTTCCTCTTTTTCCTCCCTCTCCTTCCTTCTCCTTCTCCTTCCCTTCCTTCCCCTCTCCTAGTTGGACTAGGAAAGGAGGGAGTCCTACTCCCTGTGGGAGTAGGACTCCTCCCTGGCGCGCCCTCCCTTGGCCGGCCGCCCCCTCCCCCTTGCTCCTTTATATACGGGGGCAAGGGGGCACCCCATGACACACAAGTTGATCTACGGATCGTTCCTTAGCCGTGTGCGGTGCCCCCTTCCACCATATTCCACCTCGGTCATATCGTCGCGGAGTTTAGGTGAAGCCCTGCGCCGATAGAACATCATCATCGTCACCACGCCGTCGTGCTGACGGAACTCATCCCCGACGCTTTGCTGGATCGGAGCCCGGGGATCGTCATCGAGCTGAACGTGTGCTGAACTTGGAGGTGTTGTACGTTCGGTACTTGGATCGGTCGGATCGTGAAGACGTACGACTACATCAACCGCGTTGTCATAATGCTTCCGCTTACGGTCTACGAGGGTACATGGACAATACTCTCCCCTCTCGTTGCTATGCCATCACCATGATCTTGCGTGTGCATAGGGAATTTTTTGAAATTACTACGTTCCCCAATAGTGGCATCCGAGCCGAGGTTTTATGCATTGATGTTATATGCACGAGTAGAACACAAGTGAGTTGTGGGCGATACAAGTCATACTGCTTACCAGCATGTCATACTTTGGTTCAGTGGTATTGTTGGATGAAGCGGCCCGGACCGACATTACGCGTACGCTTACGCGAGACTGGTTTTACCGCCGTGCTTTGCACACAGGTGACTAGCGGGTGTCTATTTCTCCAACTTTAGTTGAACCGAGTGTGGCTACGCCTGGTCCTTGTGAAGGTGAAAACAGCACTAACTTGATGAACTATCGTTGTGGTTTTGATGCGTAGGTAAGAACTGTTCTTGCTCAGCCCGTAGCAGCCACGTAAAATTTGCAACAACAAAGTAGAGGACGTCTAACTTTTTTTTGCAGGGCATGTTGTGATGTGATATGGTCAAGACGTGATGCTATATTTTATTGTATGAGATGCATGTTTTGTAACCGAAGTTATCGGCAACTGGCAGGAGCCATATGGTTGTCGCTTTATTGTATGAAATGCAAACGCCCTGTAATTGCTTTACTTTATCACTAAGCGGTAGCGATAGTCGTAGAAGCAATAGATGGCGTAACGACAATGATGCTATGATGGAGATCAAGGTGTCGCGCCGGTGATGATGGTGATCACGATGGTGCTTCGAAGATGGAGATCACAAGCACAAGATGATGATGGCCATATCATATCACTTATATTGATTGCATGTGATGTTTATCCTTTATGCATCTTATCTTGCTTTGACTGACGGTAACATTTCAAGATGATCTCTCACTAATTATCAAGAAGTGTTCTCCCTGAGTATGCACCATTGCGAAAGTTCTTCGTGCTGAGACGCCACGTGGTGATCGGGTGTGATAGGCTCTACGTTCAAATACAACGGGTGCAAAACAGTTGCACACGCGGAATACTCAGGTTAAACTTGACGAGCCTAGCATATACAGATATGGCCTCGGAACACAGAGAGCGAAAGGTCGAACGTGAATCATATAGTAGATATGATCAACATAGTGATGTTCACCATTGAAACTACTCCATCTCACGTGATGACCGGACATGGTTTAGTTGATTTGGATCACGTAATCACTTAGATGACTAGAGAGATGTCTGTCTAAGTGGGAGTTCTTAAGTAATATGATTAACTGAACTTTAATTTATCATGAACTTAGTCCTGGTAGTATTTTGCAAATTATGTTATAGATCAATAGCTCGCGTTGTTGCTTTCATATGTTTATTTTGATATGTTCCTAGAGAAAACTGTGTTGAAAGATGTTAGTAGCAATGATGCGGATTGGATCCGTGATCTGAGATTTATCCTCATTGCTGCACAAAAGAATTATGTCCTTGATGCACCGCTAGGTGACAAACCTATTGCAGGAGCAGATGCAGATGTTATGAACGTTTGGCTAGCTCAATATGATGACTACTTGATAGTTTAGTGCATCATGCTTAACGGCTTAGAATCGGGACTTCAAAGATGTTTTGAACGTCATGGACCATATGAGATGTTCCAGGAATTGAAGTTAATATTTCAAGCAAATACCCGAGTTGAGAGATATGAAGTCTGCAACAAGTTCTATATCTAAAAGATGGAGGAGAATCGTTCAACTAGTGAGCATGTGCTCAGATTGTCTGGGTACTTCAAATTGCTTGAATCAAGTGGGAGTTAATCTTCCAGATAAGATAGTGATTGACAGAATTCTCTAGTCACCATCACTAAGTTACTAGAACTTTGTGATAAACTATAGTACGCAAGGGATGACAAAAACGATTCCCTAGCTCTTCATGACGTTGAAATTGACAAAGGTAGAAATCAAGAAAGAGCTTCAAGTGTTGATGATTGACAAGACCACTAGTTTCAAGAAAAGGGCAAAGGGAAAGAAAGGGAAACTTCAAGTAGAATGGCAAACAAGTTGTCACTCCCGTGAAGAAGACCAAAGCTGGACCAAAGCCTGAAACTGAGTGCTTACACTACAAAGGAAATAGTCACTGGAAGCGGAAATGCCCTAAATATTTGGTGGATAAGAAGGATGGCAAAGTGAACAAGGGTATATTTGATATACAGGTGTTTGATGTGTGCCTTACTAGTGTTTATAGTAGCCCCTGAGTATTTAATACTTGTTCGGTTGCTAAGATTAGTAACTCAAAACAGGAGTTACAGAATAAACAGAGAGTAGTTGAAGGGGAAGTGACGATGAGTGTTGGAAGTAGTTCCAAGATTGATATGATCATCATCGCATACTCCCTATACTTTCGGGATTAGTACCTAAATAAATGTTATTTGGCATTTGCGTTGAGCATGAACATGATTTGATCGTGTTTATTGCGATACGGTTATTCATTTAAAGTTAGAGCATAATTGTTATTTTGTTTACATGAATAAGACCTTCGATGGTCATACACCCAATGAACATTGTTTCTTGGATCTCGATCGTAGTGATACACATATTCATAATATTGATGCCAAAAGATGCAAATTTAATAATGATAGTGCAACTTATTTGTGGCACTGCCATTTGGGTCATATCGGTGTAAAGCGCATGAAGAAACTCCATAAAGATGGATTTTTGGAATCACTTGGTTATGAATCATTTGATGCTTGCGAACCGTGCCTTTTGGGCAAGATGACTAAACTCCATTCTCCCGAACAATGGAACAAGCTACTGACTTATTGGAAATAATACATACTGATGTATGCGATCCAATGAGTGTTGATGCTCGTGGAAAGTATCGTTATTTTCTAACCTTCACAAGATGATTTGAGTAGATATGGGTATATCTACTTGATGAAACATAAATCTGAAATAGTTGAAAGGTTCAAAGAATTTCAGAGTAAAGTGGAAAAATCATCGTAACGAGAAAATAAAGTTTCTATGATCTGATCGCGGAGAAGAATATTTTAGTTATGAGTTTGGTCTTCAATTAAAACAATGTGGAATAGTTTCACAGCTCATGCCACCTGGAACACCACAATGTTATGGTGTGTCCGAACGTCGTAACCGCACTTTATTGATATGGTGCGATCTATGATGTCTCTTACTGATTTACCACTATTGTTTTGGGGTTATGCATTAGACACAGCTGCATTCACGTTAAAAGGGCACCATCTAAATCCATTGATACGACACCATATGAACTGTGGTTTAGCAAGAAACCCAAGTTGTCGTTTCTTAAAGTTTGGGGCTGCGATGCTTATGTGAAAAAGTTTCATCCTAATAAGCTCGAACCCAAATCGGAGAAGTGCGTCTTCATAGAATACCCAAAGGAAATTGGTGGGTACACCTTCTATCACAGATCCGAAGGAAAGATATTCGTTGCTGAAAATGGATCCTTTCTAGAGAAGGAGTTTCTCTCGAAAGAAGTGTGTGGGAGGAAAGTAGAACTTGATGAGGTAACTGTACCTTCTCCCGAATTGGAAAATAGTTCATCACTCAAATCAGTTCAAGTGATTCCTACACCAATTAGTGAGGAAGCTAATGATGATGATCATGAAACTTCAGATCAAGTTACTACAGAACCTCGTAGGTCTTCTAGAGTACGGTCTGCACCAGAGTGGTACGGTAATCCTGTTCTGAAAGTCATGTTACTAGACCATGATAAACCTACGAACTATGAGGAAGCGATGATGAGCCCAGATTCCGCAAAATGGCTGGAGGCCATGAAATCTGAGATAGGATCCATGTATGAGAACAAAGTGTGGACTTTGGTGGAGTTTCCCGATGATCGGCAAGCCATATTGTATAAATGGATCTTCAAGAGGAAGACGAACGTTGATAGTAGTGTTACTATCTACAAAGCTCGACTTGTCGCAAAAAAGTTTTTTTTGACAAGTTCAAGGTGTTGACTACAATGAGATTTTCTCAACTGTAGCGATGCTTAAGTCTGTCCGAATCATGTTAGCAATTGCCACAATTTATGAAATCTGGCAAATGGATGTCAAAACTGCATTCCTTAATGGTTTTCTTAAAGAAGAGTTGTATATGATGCAACCAGAAGGTTTTGTCAACCCTAAAGGTGCTAACAAAATATGCAAGCTCCAGCAATCCATCTATGGACTGGTGCAAGCATCTCGGAGTTGGAATATACGCTTTGATAAGTTGATCAAAGCATATAGTTTTATACAGACTTGCGGTAAAGCCTGTATTTACAAGAAAGTGAGTGGGAGCACTACAACATTTCTGATAAGTATATGTGAATGACATATTGTTGATCAGAAACAATGTAGAATTATTCTGCAAAGCATAAAGGAGTGTTTGAAAAGAGTTTTTTCAAAGAAAGACCTCAGCAAAGCTACTTACATATTGAGCATCAAGATCTATTGAGATAGATCAATACGCTTGATAAGTTTTCAATAAGTACATACCTTGTTAAGATTTTGAAATAGTTCAAAATGGAACAGTCAAAGAAAGAGTTCTTGCCTGTGTTGCAAAGGTGTGAAATTGAGTAAGACTCAAATCCCGACCACGGCAGAAAATAGAAAAGAGAATGAAAATCATTCCCTATGCCTCAGTCATAGGTTCTATAAAGTATGCCATGCTATGTACCAGACCTATTGTATACCTTACTCTGAATTTCGCAAGGGAGTACAATAGTGATCTAGGAGTAGATCACTGGACATTGGTCAAAATTATCCTTAATGGAATAAGGATATGTTTCTCAATTATGAAGGTGAAAAAAGGTTCGTCGTAAAAGGTTACGTCGATACAAGTTTTGGCACTGATCCAGATGACTCTAAGTCTTAATCTAGAGACATATTGAAAGTGGGAGCAATTAGCTAATGAGTTAGTTACGGAATGATGCATTATGTAACGAGTAAAGATACTTGCCGGTAACGAGATTGAACTAGGTATTGGATACCGACGATCGAATCTCGGGCAAGTAACATACCGATGACAAAGGGAACAACGTATGTTGTTATGCGGTTTGACCCATAAAGATCCTCGTAGAATATGTGGGAGCCAATATGGGCATCCAGGTCCCGCTATTGGTTATTGACCGGAAACGTGTTTCGGTCATGTCTACACAGTTCTCGAACCCGTAGGGTCCGCACGCTTAAGGTTTCGATGACAGTTTTATTATGAGTTTATGAGTTTTGATGTACCGAAGGAGTTCGGAGTCCCGGATGAGATCGGGGACATGACGAGGAGTCTCGAAATGGTCGAGAAGTAAAGATCGATATATTGGACGACTATATTCGGACATCGGAAGGGTTCCGAGTGATTCGGGTATTTTCGGGGGTACCGAGAGTTACGGGAATACGAGGAAGAAGTAATGGGCCTCATGGGCCAAGTGGTGGAAGAGAGGAGGTAGGGCGCGCGGCCCCCCTAGCCCAAACCGAATTGGACGAGGGGGCTGGCCCCCCTTTCCTCTTTTTCCTCCCTCTCCTTCCTTCTCCTTCTCCTCCCCTTCCTTCCCCTCTCCTAGTTGGACTAGGAAAGGAGGGAGTCCTACTCCCGGTGGGAGTAGGACTCCTCCCTGGCGCGCCCTCCCTTGGCTGGCCGCCCCCTCCCCCTTGCTCCCTTATATACGGGGGCAAGGTGGCACCCCATGACACACAAGTTGATCTACGGATCGTTCCTTAGCCGTGTGCGGTGCCCCCTTCCACCATATTCCACCTCGGTCATATCGTCACGGAGTTTAGGCGAAGCCCTGCGCTGGTAGAACATCATCATCGTCACCATGCCGTCGTGCTGACGGAACTCATCCCCGATGCTTTGCTGGATCGGAGCCCAGGGATCGTCATCGAGCTGAACGTGTGCTGAACTCGGAGGTGCCGTACGCTCGGTACTTGGATCGGTCGGATCGTGAAGACGTACGACTACGTCAACCGCATTGTCATAACGCTTCCGCTTACGATCTACGAGGGTACGTGGACAATACTCTCCCCTCTCGTTTCTATGCCATCACCATGATACTTGGGTGCTAATGCAAAGTCATTTTTACTGGCCTTATTGAGCCGGCCCTTGGGAGCTACACGTTGTTGTTCAAGTATACATGATTATATCTACAAAGTCCCTGCTCATTATTGCATAATGACCTGGCCCTTGGGGGCTACACTGGTTGAAGTTTTTATGAGCATAAAGCAATTTCAAGTCCCAAGTTACTGCAAGCATGACAACCCGGCACTTGGGGGCTACATATGTGGAATACTCATTTTGGACTAGTGATTGAGATAAACAACATGGATTTCTTCAAAGTGATAATATTTTTGTTGAAGCATGTCTTAAGTCAATACTTTGTTCTGCTCAAGACTTGGGGGATACAGGTAATATGGATATGAGGGAGAGAAATTTTCAAAATTCTCAGTTTTGACCCGGCATCGGCAACAATTATGACTTGGCATCATCTATTTATAAACCCGGCAAGTTTTTTCATCTTTAAGCCAGTTGAAGGTGACATGAGTATTTCAAGACCAATATTTTTAAGCATTTGGGAGCTGAGTCAAATGAATTATTTTTAACAGTCTTTCTCTGTGAGAAACCAACGTCAGCAAATTGATTATGAAGTTGGCTCATTGACCCAGATTTTCGAAGGAGGAAATAACAAGGAGTTAAGGATGACCAGGTGCCGACTTACAAGAATATTTAACCCGGAGCATAACCTGTTAAAATTGTTCTTGTGTTTTGTTTATAGGATTAGTTTAACATGGATGAGTCCAAATTAAACTAGGGGCTAATGTCGGGGATATACCCCGCGGTATGACCCGGCCGGAGATATGACCCGGCTGGGACTTGATGTTTCATTGGTGACACGACAATGGGCCTGGCCCAATAATAAGGTGACGCAACACCTATAATAGCCTCTGGACGAAATTTGTGAAGTTGCATCTTGTATATTTCGTCCAAGCCTTCGTGCGCTCATTACGGTGGCTTCAGAGTCCTGAAATGATCACTTGAAACTCCGTTATTGTTTCCCTTGCGCATGCCATGATCTCCATGCTTGTTCTTTCCCCAATGTTCATCCTTATTCAAGCTAGGCCCTTCATTTGTAAGCAAAATAAATGTATCCAATTTAGGCAGCATCACATTCTCATGAACATTAGAATCATTACCAAGAAACGAAAGTACCTGGTAATTTAATTGGCGTGCGTGAGCTCTAGTAATTGGTCCAGTATGTATAATAGCAGGGGCTGTGTGTGTAACAATGGTATTGATGTCCTCATCAATAGATCATAGCCTGATAGATGTCTCACACAATATGAGAGTATAGAATATGCCATGTAACCTACTTGCCACAAGATGCTGGCATAAAGATAGATAGTTAACGGACATAATGGGTTTGTAATAACAAGATAAGATCCACATAGGAGCAAATAAGAGCAAAGGTTCAACAGTTCACCAAGCAACATAAAATAAGCAAGAGATAAAAAATAAACAATAAGCCCTGATAAGCCCTATCAAGCACCACATCTCCCCCTGTTGTCACCACCATGGAAAAAAGGAAAGGTGGAGGTGGCCACAAACAGCCCCTAGGAAAGGGACGCAGAGGGGTCGTCAGACGACTCTCCAGAAGACTTTGGGCCATGAGGGCGGTGAGAAGAGGCTTCATCTCCGGCTTCAACATCAAACCGAGCAAACAGAGACTAGTATTTCTCAAAAGGAGTCACATTAGACTCTGAACCGTGAGCAATGTCCATATCAGATGCACGCATGCCATCCTTAAGAGCCTTGATGCCCTGCTTCCTAGACATGTGCTCCTCCCACTGCTTCTTGTGCATGTCTTGCTGCAAACAGAACATGTTCTTGAGAAGACGCCAAAGTTTGTTGCTCCTCCTTGACTCAGAGTAACTGGGCTCCCCACGGTGAAAAGCATGAGAGCGGGGGCGAAGCTCAAAGTTGTGTGGATCTCCAGCATGTAGCTCCTCTTCCTCATCATCATCTCCCTCATGGGCAGTCGCCTTGACCTTCTTGACCAACGAGATAACACTAGAGTGAACAGTTAGACGCTAGCCTGCAAGTGCATTAGGAGCAATCTCAACAATCAAGGCTGTAATATAGGGAGCATAGATAGGAACCTTGCGGTTCATCACCACACTATACATTTCATGCCACATAAAGTCCATCACATCAATGGGGCCCTACTCAGAGTTGTGACAAGTGTAGTGATGAAGGTTGATGAGGTGGCCACGAATCTTGTTCTTGTCAACCACTTTGACAACAAGAATTTCCCGAAAGATCCGGTGCATGATGTCATAGAAAGGCAGAAGATCACCAACAGATCAAACCTTGCCGGATGGAGGATATAAATCAGCCAAGTGAGGAGCCTGATAGACCCCTTTGTCGTGGATCTTGTAGCCGCGGTCCACAGTAGTGTCAGTCTATTCATATCCCAAGAGCCCGGCCAGCACTGAGAATGGAGCAGAACACTCCTCCTCACCACTCATCCAAGTAAGAGTGCGCTGCATATCAGTCCCAAAAAGCATAGTGGCATAGAACTGAGCCACAAGAGGCGGAAAGACATCATGTTGAAAGCACATAAGCGGAAGGAGGTTGAACACACATGCTCTGGATCCCATCAAAGTAGGCAGAATTTGTGGGAGTTTTGTCAAAGTGAGAAATGTTGATGCACTTCTGAATGACACACTTGTTGAAAAACTAAGAAAAGAACTCCTCATAGTTGTGTTGCTGGAATAGTGTACAAAACTTGGAATCAGCCACATGGTCATGGTCATGGCGATAAGGATTGACTCGGCAAAGAGCAATCCACTCAGGAGGGGGCATTGCCCTCATTGTGACTGGCTCAGGAGGAGGAGGTTGAACATTCATTCCCTTGGCCTTCTTGGAAGTAATCTTCTGCTTCTTGGAGTGAACAGGAGCAGCAGTAGGAGATGCACTGCCTTCAGCCTCAGCATCTGCCTCAGGATGGCAGTCAAACATGTTCTCATGCCCCAAAACAACGGCCTTTGTCTTCTTGACCCGTTCCTTGGATTACCGTTCATACACCTTGGATTGGCGAGCACGCGAGCCAGACCCTCCCGCTGACAGAGATGAGAAGAATAGCATGGGGATAGAATAAGTACACAAGCTTCAAAACAAAAAATCAAATAATCTCATTATACAAAAAATATGGCAGAACTCTTCTTAGGCCGGAAGGGGGGAGGCCGGAAGTTCCGGCGGCCGGAAGATCCGGGGAGCCCGGAAGCTCCGACAGACGGAAGTACCATCCCTGGCCCGGACGTGGAAATCCTAGCGAGGCCGGAAGTTCCGGCCTGCCTGGAAGTTCCGGGCATTGGCATGGTCGCAAGGTTTCTTCCGAATTTGAGGAGGGGACAGTCACATATCCTATAATGGATTATAAAGAGGGAGCACTACAGATCTAAAGTGGATGCAGGACATAGGATTTGATGCTTGTGTGTATCCTACTACCATAAGCATGATCTACAATCCCTAGGAAAATCCACAGAGATAGCAGAAGAATTCTTAGGTTACCTTCCTCCATGGAGATAGTGGAGAGCAGAGATGCCCTCCAAATACGATGAAGGGAAGAAGGGGCCGGAGGTTCCGAGGGCCTGCAGCTCACTCGAAAGTCGTTGATGGATGAGGGGCGCCGGGGGAAGGGAGCAGAGGGAGGTACTGAGGAAAGGGGAAAATACCCCTTTTCTCATCCCTTGCCCATGTTACGTGCCCCAAACCCGTGACGCCCGGAAGTTCCGGGTAAGGCCGGAAGTGTTGGCGGCCAGAAGTTCCAGGCACCACCCAGGAAGTTCCGTGATATCCAGAGAGAATACGATCTCTCTGAACTCCTGAGAATTAGAGGGAGGGAGTCCGAAAGCTCCCAAGACCACCACACACCCAATCAACATTTATGTGATTGGATTGAAGCTTGCGAACCACACAAATATCAGATGGATACAAGATGAGAGATGCTTGGGTTGAACCGGAGCAATGGGCAACACAATCGACAACACTCAAGAGTAAAAACGAGAAAACTCAATCAGAGATGAAAAATAAGTCCAACCTCTCGAGGAGAGGGCAGTGGACGAGTCCACCATGTTTCAGTATATGTGACTTGGCACTGCGAAGATTTTATCCTTGAGCCCAACATCACAACTCCATCATTTAAAGTACTAAGTCACAAAAGTGAAAACATAGTAACTTTGAGAGTGTTTGGTTTGTTTATGCATCATATAGGGTGAGATAACTGGTGACCCACAAGTATAGGGGATCTATCGTAGTCCTTTCGATAAGTAAGAGTGTCGAACCCAACGAGGAGCAGAAGGAAATGATAAGCGATTTTCAGCAAGGTATTCTCTGCAAGTACTGAAATAAGTGGTAACAGATAGTTTTGTGATAAGATAAATTGTAACGAGCAACAAGTAACAAAAGTAAATAAAGTGCAGCAAGGTGGCCCAATCCTTTTTGTAGCAAAGGACAAGCCTGGACAAACTCTTATAATAGGAAAAGCGCTCCCGAGGACACATGGGAATATCGTCAAGCTAGTTTTGATCACCCTCATATGATTTGCGTTTAGTACTTTGATAATTCGATATGTGGGTGGACCGGTGCTTGGGTGCTGTTCTTACTTGAACAAGCATCCCACTTATTATTAACCTCTATTGCAAGCATCCGCAACTACAACAAAAGTATTAAGGTAAACCTAACCATAACATGAACATATGGATCCAAATCAGGCCCTTACGAAGCAACGCATAAACTAGGGTTTAAGCTTCTGTCTCTCTAGCAACCCATCATCTACTTATTACTTCCCAATCCCTTCCTCTAGGCCCAAATAATGGTGAAGTGTTATGTAGTCGACATTCACATAACACCACTAGAGGCTAGACAACATACATCTTATCAAAATATCGAACGAATACCAAATTCACATGACTACTAATAGCAAGACTTCTCCCTTGTCCTCAGGAACAAACGTAATTACTCACAAAGCATATTCATGTTCATAATCAGAGGGATAACAATATGCATAAAGGATCTGAACATATGATCTTCCACCAAATAAACCAACTAGCATGAACCACAAGGAGTAATCAACACTACTAGCAACCTACTAGCACCAATCCCGGACTTGGAGACACGAATTGGATACAAGAGATGAACTAGGGTTTGGAGATGAGATGGTGCTGGTGAAGATGTTGATGCAGATTGCCCTCTCCTGATGAGAGGAGCGTTGGTGATGACGATGGTGATGATTTCCCCCTCTCGGAGGGAAGTGTCCCCGGCAGAACAGCTCTACCGGAGCCCTAGATTGGTTCCGCCAAGGTTCCGCCTCGTGGCGGCGAAGTCTCGTCCTGAAAGTTTGCCTTCTATTTTTTTCTCATCGAAAGACTTCATATAGGAGAAGATGGGCGTCAGAGAGCCACCAAGGGGGCCATGAGGTAGGGGGGGCGCGCCCCAGGGGGGGTGCCCCCACCCTCGTGAGCAGGGTGTGGGCCCCCTGGCCTTCATCTTTGGCGACGATTTTTATTTATTTATTTTAAGATAATCCGTGGAGTTTCAGGACTTTTGGAGTTGCGCAGAATAGGCCTCCAATATTTGCTCCTTTTCCAGCCCAGAATTCCAACTGCCGGCATTCTCCCTCTTCATGTAAACCTTGTAAAATAAGAGAGAATAGCCATAAGTATTGTGACATAACGTGAAATAACAGCCCATAATGTAATAAATATTGATATAAAAGCATGATGCAAAATGGATGTATCAACTCCCCCAAGCTTAGACCTCGATTGTCCTCAAGCAAAAAGCCAATAACAATAAATATGTCCTCATGTTTAGAGGTAGAGGCGTCGATAAAAATAAGATACGGACATGAAGGCATCATGATTATTTCCATAACAGCAACATATATAGATTTTGTCATATGATTACTTATGTTCAAGTGATGATCTTTTCACAATGCAAGAGTATGAATCAGAAAACATATTGAGCACCAACAAATTATAACCTCAGTCATTGAAGCAATTGCAATTTATCATAACATCGGAAAGAGTCTATGTCAGAGCTTAAAAGCAAGTCCACATACTCAACTATCACTTAGTCCTTCATAATTGCTAACACTCACGCAATACTTGTGGTTACGGAGTTTTAATCGGACACAAAGAAAGATAGGGGCTTATAGTTTTGCCCCACAACCTTTTACCTCAAGGGTAATGTCAACAATAATAATTCATGCTCCCCTACATCCAATTAGATATATATATATATATATATATATATATATATATATATATATATATATATATATATCATGTTCTTTCCAACATGTTGAGCTTGCCAAAGGATAAAATGAAAAAGGAAAGGCGAAGATCACCGTGACTCTTGCATAAGGTAGAGGATAATAATAAAAGATAGGCCCTTCGCAGAGGGAAGCAGAGGTTGTCATGCGCGTTTAGGGTTGATGCACAAAATCTTAATGCAAAAGAACGTCACTTTATATTGCCCCTTGTATGTGGACCTTTATTATGCAGTCCGTCGCTTTCATTCCTTCCACAACAAGTTTGTACAAAGCTTATTTTCTATGCACTAATAAGTCATGCATATTTAGAGAGCAATTTTTATTGCTTGCACCGATGACAACTTACTTGAAGGATCTTACTCAATCCGTAGGTAGATATGGTGGACTCTCATGGCAAAACTGGTTTAAGGGTATTTGGAAGCACAAGTAGTATTTCTACTTGGTGCTGAGAATTTGGCTACCATGACGGGGAAAGGCAAGCTCAACACGTTAGAGGATCCATGACAACATACTTTATCTCACATGTAAGAAAACATAATTCATTATGTTGTCTTCCTTGTCCAACCTCAACTCTTTAGCATGTCATATTTTAATGAGTGCTCCCAATCATAAAAGATGTAAATGATAATATATGTATATGTGAAACCTCTCTTTCCTTATTACTTCCTATTAATTGCAACGATGACCAAAGCTATATTTTCCAACTCCCAACAACTTTTAATCATCGTACTCTTTCTATGTGAAGTCATTACTTTCAATAAGATCAATATGAACTCTTTGATTCTTTTTGTTCTTTTTCTTCTTTCTATTTACCCAAGATCATGGCAAAATAATCAAGCCCTCGACTCAACACTAATCTTTATTATATAGCTCACGGACTCGACTACAAAGAAGGATCATAAAGCAAAACTCAAAACTAGATCATGCCATGACTTTATTCTACTAAATCAAGATACTATTAATAGGATCAAACTAAGAAAAACAGTAAATATAGGAGTTGTGATGGTGATACGATACCAGGGCACCTCCCCCAAGCTTGGTAGTTGCCAAGGGGAGTGCCCATACCCATGTGATTATGTCTACTTATTTGTTGTTGGCGGTGGAGGTGTTGTTGATGATGCAGGCTTGTCGTCCACCTTCCATGGCATAGGCTCACCATCATAGAAGGATGATCGAGTCTCCAGAATCCTCAAATCTGCAGCCAAACTCATCCTTTTGAATCTATATTCATACTCACAGTTTTGGTTTTGCAGATCATAGATTTGGGCTTGGAGGTGCTCGATCTTCTCATGTAGCTTGAAGATGGCCTCCTCGGTGTTCTTGGCATCCGGCTCGTAGTTGTTGGTGAACTCCGCGAGCATCTTGTGGCTAGCGTTGATTCCATGCTCCACCATCCCCTAGCACTTGAAAACTTGTTGCTCCATTGCTTCGAGCCTCGACTCCATGCTTTCGGTTCCCTTTGGTCCCTCAACATCGCGGATGTGCAGCAACCCATCACGCATCTCAATGGTTTGAGGGTGTCGCAACACTTCCGCGAGGTAGGGGTTGATCACTTTCTCGAAGAACTTGTCCTTGGAAGCACTTGGGGTCGTCATGATGATCAAGATCTGTCAAAAAAACAGCTTAAAACAAGAACAGAGGAGGTTTGCGTGATACGAGAGTCCAAACCCTCGGGAGAATATATAATGAATTTTTATCGACCAAAATACGTATCGTGCAAGAAAACGGAGTCCGGAGGGCACACGAGGTGCTCACAAGGTAGGGGGGCGCCCACCACCCTCGTGGGGCCCTCGTGTCCTTCCCGGACTGCCACTTATTTTTCTATTTTTCTAAATATTCCAAAATGGAGAAATATTGCCTTAAAAATTGTTTTCGAGTCGGTTTACTTACCGTACCACATACCTATTCCTTTTCGGAGTCTGGAACGGTCTGGAAGGTGTCCCTTATGTATTCCTCCGGGGTTACGGTTTCAATAATATTGGTTTCAACATTTTTAGGATTACCTAAGATATAGTGTTTGATCCTTTGGCCGTTTACCACCTTAGGATTTGTGCCCTCGAAGTTGTTGATTTTTATGGCACCGAAACGATAGACCTCCTCGATGACGTAGGGACCTTCCCATTTGGAGAGAAGTTTTCTTGCAAAAAATCTTAGACGAGAGTTGTATAGCAATACATAATCACCTACATTAAACTCACGCTTTTGTATCCTTTTGTCATGCCATCTTTTAACTTTTTCTTTAAACAACTTGGCATTTTCATAAGCTTGGGTTCTCCATTCATCAAGTGAGCTAATATCAAATAACCTCTTCTCGCCGGCAAGTTTGAAATCATAGTTGAGCTCTTTAATAGACCAATATGCCTTATGTTCTAGTTCGAGAGGTAACTGACATTCTTTTCCATAAACCATTTTATACGGAGACATGCCCATAGGATTCATATATGCAGTTCTATAGGCCCATAATGCGACATCCAGTTTCTTGGACCAATTCTTTCGAGACCTGTTGGGGATATAACTATTTGTGTAAGCCGCCTAGGAGGGGCCGGGTTACGCAAAGAGGACTCACCAGAAAGAAGCCCAAGAGCAAGCATGAAGATGGCGGTTCAATAAAGGGCTTAAAGCCCACGGGCGACTTAAGGCCCATTGTAGTAAACCGCCATAATGGCATGACTTGTATCATAAGGTAGATTTAACTAGTCACCGAGCCGGACACTGTTTATAAGCCGGCCGGGACTCTGTAGGCCACAGGGCGTCAACCCGTGTATATAAGGGGACGACCTGTTGGTGGCTTAGGGCAAGAAACAACTCATCGAGAGCCAGGCATAGCGTATCTCGCTCCGTGGTCATCGAAACATCAATACCAACCCAACTAGACGTAGGCCTTACCTTCACCGTAAGGGGCCGAACTAGTATAAACCTCTCGTATCCTTTGTCTCGATTAACCCCTTCAAGCTTCCTAGTTGCGATGGCTCCACAACTAAGTCCTTTCACGAGGACATCTGACGTGACAATTCCACGACAGTTGGCTCCCACCATGGGGTTAGCGCACAGTGGATTTGAGTTCTTGAAGGGCAACTTCGAAGGGCTCAAGGGATACGTAGTGGGCCGGATGACCAAGAGTCATCGCGGCAAGATCTACATCGACGACGAAGGCTGGGGTCCCAACGCCGGCTCAATTGAGTATGGGTACTGGGTCCCCTTCGGCGGAATCCACGTCTTCATCGGCCCGATCGGTGAGCCGGGCCCTGAGCCGGACAACTGCACCGACCTCGTCGAGACAGCTCAGCGTGCGAGGAAGACCCGAATTCAACCTGCCATGAAGCGTGCCTTCGTGGGTTGCATCCACGGAGAGGAACTCTCTGAAGGATCTGGAGATGATGGTGAGACGACCGTCTTCTCAGACGGTGATTCGTCCGCCGGCTCAACAGATTCATTGTACCAAGTGCAAGACGGCGTACTCGGGGGCTGTTCCGATGGCACTAGTATTTCGGACCCCTGTGAGCCGCCAAGATGGGCAGGAGTCTTCATGGATGGGACTCAGCCCGGCTCAAACTCTATGGCTACTACCGCAATAACATCCGGGATAGGAGCAGCCGGGGCAGGTGGCCCCGTGCGCCCGCCGACTCAGGTGTTGATAGATCTCATGGACAAGCTTACGACCCTGTTAACTGCAACGGTTATTCCCGGAATAAAGATGAGCATGATGCAGAGGTGGCACGGGTGCGTGAGGAAATAGCTCAGGCCAAGGAGGCCTTGGCAGTTGAGGACACTAGGTTAGCCACAGAGTGGGCGGCTCTAGATGCCCGGGCGCAGAGGCTACAGTCAAAAGCTTACCAGCTCACGATGAGCTTAAACGCGTCCAATGAGGTGATGAGGAGGAGACATCAGAAAACCCAGTCCCGTTTACCTCCGAATTACGACCCTCGGGTTCTTTTTACTACACCCGGAGCCGGCCCAAGTAACCCGCCAGAGACCAATCAGTTTATGACAGTCGGAATAGGAGGGCCGGTTCAGCCTCGGGAGATGGCACCTCCTCATGTGAGCATGGCACCGCCGCGTTATGTGCCGATACCACCGGGTCACTTTTCTAACCCCATGGAGAACTTAATCGCGGCTTCGGCGTGTTTGGCAGCTCTTCCCATGGACGGTGATGACCCGACAGCGGCGGAGACCCGAAGGGTTAGAGAACTTCTCCAGACGGCCTTAGCACAGCAAGAGACCTATTCTTACAGCCGGGACATGATTCATTCAACTCCTCCACCTTGGTTAGCACCGCCTCGTCAGAACCGGAGCCCGAGTTACAGCAGGCACATGGAGTCTGAAGCTTTGTCAAGCAATGCCCAACGCCGTAACCAGCCCGGTGGCTATAATCCGGTGCAAGACCGAGTACGTCAGGAAAACGAGCGGGCGGCTCAGCTAGCGGCTCAGTTAGCGGCTCAGCAGACGGCACATCAAGATTTCCCAGAGTATCCAACGACTTTCATTGAGATGGGAGTAGCCACTAGAACCGGCGGTGTTCCTTGCCTAGTGCCGGCTTTGCGTAACCTGCGCTTACCCAAGGACTTCAAGGGACCTCGAAAGGTGCCGAATTACACGGCCGACTTGCAACCCGGAGCTTGGATCGAAAGTTATGAGATGGCTATGGAGTTATTGGAAGTCAGCAACGCGGCGATGGCCAAATACTTCACCATGATGTTAGATGGAATAGCCCGATCCTGATTAAAGGGTTTGCCACCCAATTCCATTGGTTCATGGGCAGAACTAAAAGCCCGTTTTATCCAGAACTTCAAGGACACTTGCAAGTAGTCTATGTCGATTGTGGATTTGACAAATTGTAAACAGGAGGAAGGTGAATCCATGACTCATTGGGTATGCCGGGTCAAGGAGATAATACATTCATCTGACAAGATGGATGCCGGCTCTGCAGTCCTCATGTTGGAGAAGAATTGTCGTTTTGAGCCGCTAAGGCAGAAACTGGGGCGCCTTAAGCGTGATTGCAATGATATGGGTATGCTGGTGGCGGCTTTAGTCAAATCTGCCGATTCTGATAGTACCAAGGATCCCGCATCTGATGAGGGAAAGAACGGGAAGGGAAAGAAGAATGACAATGGAAAGGGTCAGCAGCATAACACGATGAATCAAGGAGGCAATAAGTGTAAGGCGGATGGTAGCCTGGAATTTGTGGCCAATGCCAATGCGCAAGGTAACAATCAGAGACGTAAGGGTAAGCCGCCTCGATCCGGCGGGCCAGGCCCATCTCTTGAGCAGCTACTCAATGAGCCTTGCCCGAGACACGACACCAGGGAGCAGCCCGCCACACACCTGTGGAAAGATTGCGCGATCATGAAAGCGTTTAAGAATTCCAACACCTTTGATGGCAATAATGGGTCTGGTGGCGGCTCAGGTTGCAGCTTTCAGGGACGTCAAGGCGGCTATAATCAATAGCAGTCTGGTCAAGGAGAGCAGCAGCAACAGCAGTCGGGTTATCAAAGCAATCCGAAGCACTTGAATGGTGGGCAGTACCATGTGTTTACCACTAGCATATGCAAACGCGACCAGAAGGTTCATAAGAGGGTCGTGAATTCTGTTGAGCCGGCAGTTCCTCGTTACTTGAGGTGGTCAGAACAGCCCATTGTATGGAGCAGAGAAGATCACCCTCCACGGGTCGATAATCCGGGTCAGTTGGCCTTGGTGGTAGCACCTCAGGTTGGTGGATATAAATTCACTAAGGTACTCATGGACGGAGGTAGTAGCATCAATATCCTCTATTATGAGACCTTTCGACGCATGGGGTTAATTGATAAGAATCTGAGGACATCCAACACTGTTTTCCATGGAGTGGTTCCTGGCAAGTCGGCTTACCCAGTTGGCAAGATTGAGCTGGAGGTGGCCTTTGGAGATGAATATGACTCCAGGGCTGAGAAATTGATGTTTGAGGTGGTCAAAATCAGGAGCCCATATCATGCTCTGTTTGGGCGGCCGGCTTATGCTAAGTTCATGGCACCGCCGTGTTATGTTTATTTGCAGCTCAAGATGCCGGGTCACAAGGGCACCATCACTGTGCATGGAAGTCGGAAGGTAGCATTGGAATGTGAAGAAGGCGACGCGGCTTATGCTGAGTCTGCCTGTGCATCGGAAGAGCTCAAATTTTATCAAGACAATGTTGACCCAGCGGATATGACCTACCTGAAGAAACCAACCACAGAGCATGACCCGGCGTTGAAGCTTAAATCAGCTGCCGAGACGAAGCTTGTTGACTTTACCCCAGGTGACTCTGCTAAGCAATTCAACATCAGCAACAGTTTGGATCCCCAATAGGAAAGCGCGCTCATCGAGTTCATCCATGAGAACCGGGACATCTTTGCATGGAAACCTTCTGACATGCCGGGTGTACAGAGGGAACTCGCTGAGCACACTCTCAATATTGATCCGAAGTATAAGCCGGCCAGGCAATTCCTTCGGTGTTTTAACGAAGAGAGAAGGAAAGCTATTGGAGAGGAAGTTGCCCGGCTCTTAGCGGCTGGGTTCATTGTTGAAGTTTTTCACCCGGAGTGGTTGGCTAACCCGGTGCTTGTGCTTAAAAAGAATGGCACTTGGTGGATGTGTGTGGATTACACGGACTTGAACAAGGCTTGTCCGGCTGATCCCTTTGCTCTTCCCCGTATTGATCAAATCATTGATGCTACGGCGGGTTGTGAACGTTTGAGCTTCTTGGATGCTTACTCTGGTTATCATCAGATCAAAATGGCAGTTAAGGACCAGGAGAAAATGGCTTTCATCACTCCGTTTGGAGCCTTCTGTTATGTATCTATGCTGTTTGGACTCAAGAGTACTCACGCGACTTATCAGCGATGTGTGCAAAACTGTTTACACGATCAAATCGGGCGTAATGTTCATGCTTATGTAGATGACATCGTGGTAAAGTCCAGAGAGAAGGAAACCTTGATATCTGACTTGAAGGAAACCTTCGATAATCTCCGGGTTTATAAGATGATGCTTAACCCGGCCAAGTGTGTATTTGGTGTACCTGCAGGCAAGCTTTTAGGTTTTTTGGTATCAAACAGAGGCGTTGAAGCTAATTCGGAGAAGATTAAGGCAATTACCTCTCTGGCTAAACCGGCGTGCATCAATGATGTTTAGCGACTGGCGGGTCGTGTTGCCGCGTTAAGCCGGTTCATAAGCCGGTTAGGTGAGAAGGCCCTACCGCTATATCAGATGATGAAGAAAACAGACACTTTTGTCTGGAGTGATGCTGCTGATGCTGCCTTTGAAGACTTGAAGAGACAGTTGTCTGAACCACTGGTTCTTGCAGCTCCCATTGATAAAGAGTCGTTGCTGTTATACGTGGCTGCCAATTCACGAGCCGTCAGTGTTGCCATCATGGTGGAGCGTAAGGAAACTGGCAAGGAGCATCTGGTTCAACGGCCGGTTTACTACATCAGTGAGGTGCTCATTGAGTCTAAGCAAAGATATCCACATTGGAAGAAACTCGTTTACGGAGTTTTGATGGCCAACCGGAAGTTGAAGAAGTACTTTCAAAGTCATCCTATAACTGTGGTAAGTTCTGCCCCTTTGGGAGACATCATCCAGAATAGGGAGGCCACAGGACGAGTCGCCAAGTGGTCTATCGAGCTTGGGCCTCATGGTTTGAAGTACATGCCATGTACTGCTATTAAGTCTCAGGACTTGGTGGACTTTATCAATGATTGGACAGAGTTGCAGGCACCTGAGGAGAAGCCAGATAACACATATTGGACTATTCATTGTGACGGGTCCAGACAGCTAGAAGGCTTGGGGGCTGGAGTTGTTTTAACTTCCCCTCGAGGTGACAAATTTTGTTATGTACTCCGGCTTATGTTTCCGTGTACTAACAATGTAGGTGAGTACGAGGCCTTACTCCATGGTCTCCGGATGGCCAAGGAGATGAACTTAAGCCAGGTAAGGTGTTTAGGCGACTCAGATCTCGTGGCTCAACAAGTGTCAGGCAAGTGGGATTCCAAGGATCCCCTTATGGCAGCTTATCATCGTGAAGTAGATGATGTGGTTGGTCACTTCAAGGGTTATCAGATGGAGCACATTGACCGAAGGAAGAATGAGGCGGCTGATGCTTTAAGCCGGTTGGGATCTCAACGTAAGCCAGTGCCGCCTAACACCTTTGTCGATATTTTACATAACCCTTATGTCAAAGTGCCTACCGAGGAAGAACTAGTAGTGCCAGACCCGGAGGCACAACTGGTCGCAGCTCTTCACATTATCCCGGATTGGACAGTGCCATATTTGGCTTATATGACCCGGGGAGAATTACCTGAGGATGAGATCTTGGCAAGACAAATCGTCAGGCGCTCCAAATCTATGACGATTGTTAACGGCGAGTTACATCACCTAAGCATCACTAGGGCGTTTCAACACTATGTGTCACCTGCAGAAGGCCAAGAAATACTCTGTGAGATCCTTGAAGGGGATTGTGGCCATCATGCCGGGTCAAAATCTCTTGTAGCCAAAGCTTTCCGTCATGGTTTCTACTGGCTGACAGAGGATCTGGTCAGTAAATGTGATGGCTGTCAAAAGTTTTCACGACGAGCTCATGTGCCGGCTCAAGAGTTGAGGATGATCCCAATCACTTGGCCGTTTGCAGTCTGGGGGCTTGAAATGGTTGGACCTTTCAAGAGGTCTAAGGATAAAAAGACACATCTCCTGGTGGAAGTGGATAAGTTTAGAAAGTGGGTGGAGGCAGAGCCAGTCACTAAGTGTGATGCAGCCACGGCGGTTCAATTCATGAAAAAGGTGATCTTTCGTTTTGGTTTCCCACACAACATTATAACTGATAATGGCACTAATCTCTCCAAGGGTGCCATGGAAGAGTTCTGTCAATGAGAGCATATCCAGCTTGATGTTTCGGCTGTTGCTCATCCTCAATCCAATGGTCAAGCAGAAAGAGCTAATCAAGAGATCCTGAAGGGTATCAAGCCCCGGCTCTTGGTCCCCTTACAGCGGACTCCGGGTTGTTGGGTGGAGGAGTTACCTTCTGTGTTATGGAGCATCAACACTACGCCTAACAGATCTACAGGCTACACGCCTTTCTTTATGGTGTATGGTGCAGAGGCGGTCCTGCCAAGTGACATCCGGCACGATTCACCCTGCGTGGCGGCTTATGTTGAGGCTGTCAACAAAAAAGCTCGTCAGGATGTGCTTGATTTGTTGGATGAGGAGCGAGACTTGGCAATAGCACGCTCAGCGATTTATCAACAAGACCTGCGCCGCTATCACAGCCGCCGGGTTAGGAGCTGAACCTTTTAGGAAGGCGATTTGGTGCTCCGGCTCATCCAAGATCAGTCGGACATGCACAAGCTATCCCTACCTTGGGAAGGACCCTTTGTGGTCAGCAAGAATTTGCACAATGAATCATACTACTTCATTGATATTCGAGAGCACAAAGACTCACGTAAGTCGGAGGAGGAGACCCGCCGGCCGTGGAATATTGCTCATCTCCGGCCTTACTATACTTAAGCCACCGGCTCTTATGATGTATATATTTTTGACAATGTATATATTATATAAAGAAATAAAGCAGGACCTCTGTCCTTTTTACACTCAAAGGTTTATGTGTCTTCTTTATCAGGTGGTGGAGACAACCAACAGGGAGCGGATCATATTTGAATCCGGCCTTCCCTTTGGTCTGGCTTATGATCATATCTGAATCTAGCCATGGTCACTTGGGGGCTTCCTGTTCAAACATAGGTCGTATTCGAATCAAAGAGAGCATAGTTGTCGATACCCACTTGATCGGCATATTGCCAAACCCACTTGGGGGCTTCTTGATCATATTTGAATCACAGCTTAACCCCTTTGGATCTGATGTCGGTCGTATTCGAATCAGCGTCATTAAACAAATCTTATGGTCACTTGGGGGCTTCCTATTCAAACATAGGTCGTATTTGAACCAAAGAGAACATAGCTGTCGATACCCACTTGATCGGCATCGCCAAAGCCACTGGGGGCTATATGATCGTATCCGAATCTTAGCTTAACCCCTTTGGAACGGTTTACTAATCGTATTCGAATCAGAAGCCTGTAAATGTTGTTTACCATCCAACAAAAGGATAAATTATTTTGACTATCTTGAGACCTACTTGAAAACATTATGAGATGTTTTTTTCTTCCGGTTTAATATTGATTACCCCAGGTTCTTGAGTGCCAGGTAAAGCATCATATGAGCAGGGAAGATTATCAAAGGGATCGCAGGATAAGGCAAAGCAAGTTAAACATCAAGGAAATAAACGGTCAACATAAGCCAGAAACATATAGTGATGGCGGCTTGCGAAAGTATTAAGCACCAGGAACATGCGCAAAGGCATGACAAACATTGAGAAATTTTTACTACCCTATTACAAGACTTCCCAAGTTTGAATAAATGAAGCATTGTTTTTTTGCAAAGTTATAAAACGCCTGGCGGTTCATTCCTTCGGCAGGCTCGAAGACTCTAGGTTATCCTTCTCCGCCTCTCCGTCGGTTGCTTTGTCCTGGAAGGTTGACGAGGCCCAGTCAATGCCACTCAAGGCTTGAAACTCAGCCTCATCATCTATTAAACCGGCTTGGTCCACTTCAGGGGCAAAAGTATGCTTACGCGTTGGAGGGATCAGGCTGACTTGGTCATATGGAATGTTTGGAATTCCCCGGTTCTCGCTATCATAGCCCGGCGAATATTTGGTAAGATCAGTATCATTCCCGATAAGGGTATCCACAGGACGTATGACTTTGACACAGGCGGTGAAATCATGATCATAAAATACAGTACCGTCCTCCTTCAGGCTCGGGTATCCAAGAGCGAGGTCAGCCGGGTCAAGCTCTGGCATCCATGCCTTTGCCCGGCTCAGTGCTGCCACAACCCCGGCTCTTGAAGATGCCCGCCTTAAATCCTGATTTCGCTGAAGTAGCACAGCGAGATGCTTCGACACGTCTTGCAGAAGGTGGGGAGTGGTATTTGATAAGGCTACAACGGCTAAGGCACGTTGTGACCTGGAGTACAGTTGTTCCACTAAAGTGTAAACTGCCTTAAGTTTGATCAGCATGCTCTGCTTGAGGTTGGTGCTCCTGGGGCCTATGTGTTCGCAAGTATAACAGTGAGCCGGAGATAACGATTACAATAGTCATTGAAAGATTACAATGTTTGAGGTTTTGTATAGTAACTTACCGAAGATGGCTGAGACCATTTGGGATATATGCCGTTTTAAGTCGGACAACTCGGTTGTTGCCTCTGCAAGAGATGCTTCTGCCGTCTCGGCCCGAGTCACTAGTGAAGTCTTCTCATCAGCCCAGGCTTTCTTCTCTGACTCAAAATTTTTCTTCAACTTCTCATTTTCAGAGACACTGAATTCAAATTTGGAGTTGGCCTTCTGAGTTTCAAGTTCTTGAGTTTTCAGCCGGCTCTTCAGGTCAGCAAGCTCCGACTCAAATTGACTTATGGTGGCCTGCATTGATATCAGATTATGGTAAGGATCACGGTAAGATAACATTCAAGTCCCAATCATTTTACAAGTAAAGATACTTGGCACTTGGGGGCTAATGTATGTTAAAGAATTCTTTAACCGACGAATCTGGGTCATGCATATTAAGTCCCAAGCATTTTACAAGTAAAGATACTCGGCACTTGGGGGCTAATGTGTATCGCAAGTTCAAAGTATCATGCTATAACCGGGTTAAATATATTCTCTTTAAACCGGACAAACCAACAATAGGTAGATTTCTAAGTCTACAACATATTCATTCATAAGCAATAGACTTGGGGGCTGGTACAGTAAGTAATATTCAGGAAAATAGCATAAGTTATACCTCAGATTTGTGCTGTATTTGTTTCACCATGTCAATTTCCAGGTCACGAATATTATGCACTTGATTCAGATAGCCCGAGACTATATCACGAATGCTTAAGTGAGTATAATCAGTAATGTCCTGCTTGGCCTTTCGGCGTTCGGGAAGTTCTTCCTTGGCAGTACATTTGGTAATGATAGTAGGCCACCCCCGTTCAACAAATTGACTTTTCAGATATTCAACTTCCGGGTCAGTCATCTTGACCGGGCTAGGAGCTTCCGGATTATCAGAGCTATTGTTAGCATCTTCGGCAGGCGGATCAGAGGTTGGCACTGGAATGTCAAAAGCCGGTTCAGGCGGCGGCTGATCGGTGGAGCTGTCAGGAGCAGACATGTCTGGCGCCGGTTCAGTAACAATCGGGTCTTGGGATGGTTTATTCTTCCTTGCCCTCTTGCTGGGCTTCACTTGCATGCTGTTAAAAAAGGTAGAAGGATGAATACTAAAGCATAAGTAAGGTAAAGCCTAAAGTAAATAAGGTTACATTACCCGGGAGCAGTTTTGAAAGCCGGCATGCTTGATTGCATAGACTCGCCAGAGGAAGGAGAGGTATCCTGATAATTAGAGTCAGATGAATTGAGAGGTTGGCGAATTAAACCCGCCAAAGGTAAAACAGAACATAAATCGGAGATAACCTCGGTCCGACGCTTCCTAGTTACATCAGGTAAGCCGGAGGAGAGTTCTGCATCCTTGTTGGTCCGGGTCTGCCTCCGGTTTTCAAGCTGTTGTTGCTTCAAAAGAAATTGAGGATCTTGATAAGCTAGAGGATGTGAAAATCTTACTTTACGGGTCACCCTTTGGATTTTTTGCTTTGGCAAAGGCTCTGAGTCGGAGGAGATTATACTTACCTCTTCGTCAACTGCTTGACTGTTCCCCGTATCCTCCTGAAAGGATAGAATGTCAGTAAAATAATGACAAAGGAGTTAAGAAAATTAAAGGATTACCTCTTCATCATCCAAAGAAGTATCATCCAATTTGAATAAGTCGGAGGCGTTGGGTTTCTTCTTCTTTGAGGTTCCCGTCTTGGCGGCTTTCCTTTCCGTTTTCTTGGCTGTCCTGGCTTGTTTGGCAGCCCCATGGTCATACTTGACCTTCCAGAAGTTGTCATCGGCCTGTGGAAAACGATAAGGAATTATGAGTACAAATAAGGTATAACATAGCAAAGAGTATTTGTTAAGATTGATAACTCACTGCAGGGGCCGGGTTCTTCTTGCAGAAGGGAAGTAAGCCGAAGGCATTACTAGTTACAGTGCCCTCCTTTAGTAGTGACTGGGTAGTAGCATCCACCACATCATCTGGTAAGTCGTCAGGACTATGACACAGTGGATCATCCTTCTCGCCTGTGTAAGTACACATTAAGCCGAAACGGCTGCTTAATGGAAGTACTCGCCAAGTGACCCAGACTCGGACATGATCGATGCCGTTCAAGCCGTTTCCCAAAAGAGCTTTGATTTTATTGATGGTGGGATTGAGAGGTAGACACTCGACAGCAGTCAGTTTATCCGCCAGCGGATGGTTGGACTCAAGGCGCAGGGCACGGAAGCCGGACAAAGGGCTCTCATCAGCCGGTGAAGTGTCCTGACAATAGAACCACGTCTGATTCCAATCTTTTGGATGACTCGGCAGTTCAGCGTAAGGAAAGAGGCAATCTCTCCGCCGCTGAATTGAGATGCCACCAAGCTCAAGGCTAGGCCCGTTGGCACGTTCATTCTGCCGGTTCAAGTAGAAAAGCTCTCTGAGCAAAAGCAGACTTGGCTCCTCTGCTAGGTACACCTCGCAGAAGACTTGGAAATTGCAAATATTTGACACGGAATTGGGTCCAATGTCTTGAGGTCTAAGATCAAAGAAATTCAAAACTTCCCTGAAGAATTTTGAGCCGGGAGGGGCAAATCCCCCGTTCATGTGATCCGTAAAAACTATCTTCACAAATTCAGATAGTTTGCTCTTTGTGACTTCACAAATTCAGACAGTTTGCTCTTTGTGACTATGGATGGGACCCAATTGCAGGTCACAGGGGCCTTGGTTGCCTTAGGTGCCATGACAACAGTTGGCCTACGACAAAATAAGAGGTTCCGGTTCAATTTTAACCCGGGAGAAAATATCTTAATTATTCAAGGTGGCAGCTTAAGAAGGGGCCTAATGATATAAGGATAACTATGAAACAGTATTTAAGCCGCCACATGTATCAAAAGCAGTTCCAATTTCTTAAGGTCATGAGAAGCAAGCCAGGCTCACAAATCAGTGTCATTTATTTAAGCCGGCTACATGGAAAGTTATGTTTAAGCGTATTCGACAGAAGTAGTTTTCCGGGTGATACAAACAGGTTTCATAATCTGCTACTATTATTTGAGATCAAAAAGTTGTTCTAGCAAGAAAAATTTCTAGACCTAAGACTGGCGTAGATGAAGCTCAATGGCTTGAATGGGGCCTCTGTGTGACAGAAAGGGATCTGTTTGCATTTCAAAATAGGTGCGAAAAATCTACTGCATCAGTTTTTATCATCTTCAAGATCAAAAAGAGCGGGGGTGATGAAATCTATGAAAGGAAACTACTGAACAGCGAAGAACGTGAAGAACTCAAAGGTCTTAATGTGGATCTAAGAAGCAGGAAAGAGGAGACTTACAGATGGAGGGTTGCAGCGGAGGGTTGTTGCGTTTTCTCTGGTCAAACCAGGTTGATGCAGCGGCCTGAGTTGGTGAAGACGAGAAGATCTATGACGGCGGCGGCGACGGAGCTTGAGCGACAGAGAAGCAGCAAGAGGAAGAAGACGACAGAAGGAGGAGAATGGGAAGACCTAGGTCGCGCCTATTTATAAGGAAAGGATAACTGAGACGGCGCGAGAAATGAGGAGATAAGAGTTATTATCCAGCGGCCTCGACGCCTCAGTTTTCGGAACAGTCAATAAAGGCAGAGATCCGTTGGAGGATATGGTGGAATAAAAAAGAATTTAAGAAAAGATGACGTCACGGCGGGTTAACACGGATCCAAAAGATGACGTCATGGCGGGTTAAAGAAAACCTTTTGCACAGTCAGAAGACTGAAGATTTATGTCTTAAGGTATTTTAAGATTGACATGAACAGGTTCAAATCAATCTGGGCCCTAATGTTGGGGATATAACTATTTGTGTAAGCCGCCCAGGAGGGGCCGGGTTACGCAAAGAGGACTCACCAGAAAGAAGCCCAAGACCAAGCATGAAGATGGCGGTTCAGTAAAGGGCTTAAATCCCACAGGCGACTTAAGGCCCGTTGTGGTAAACCGCCATAATGGCATGACTTGTATCATAAGGTAGATTTAACTAGTCACCGAGACGGACACTGTTTATAAGCCGGCCGGGACTCTGTAGGCCACAGGGCGTCAACCCGTGTATATAAGGGGACAACCTGTTGGCGGCTTAGGGCAAGAAACAACTCATCGAGAGCCGGACATAGCGTATCTCGCTCCCTGGTCATCGAAACATCAATACCAACCCAACTAGACGTAGGCCTTACCTTCACCGTAAGGGGCCGAACTAGTATAAACCTCTCGTGTCCTTTGTCTCGATTAACCCCTTCAAGCTTCCTAGCTGTGATGGCTCCACAACTAAGTCCTTTCACGAGGACATCTAACGTGACAATTCCATGACAAGACCTATTAACAGTCTTTTGCAAAATTAATTTGAGCTCTCTATTGCTCAATTCTACTTGACCACTAGACTGCGGGTGATATGGAGATGCAATTCTATGATTAACTTCATATTTAGCAAGCATTTTACAGAAAGCACCATGAATATAGTGTGAACCACCATCAGTCATTAAATATCTAGGGACTCCAAACCTCAGAAAAATAACTTCCTTAAGCATTTTAATAGAAGTGTTATGATCAGCACTACTAGTTGGAATAGCTTCTACCCACTTAGTAATGTAATCAACAGCAACTAAAATATGTGTATATCCATTAGAGGCAGGAAAAGGTCCCATAAAATAAAAGCCCCAAACATCAAATGGTTCAATAACAAGTGAATAGTTCATAGGCATTTCTTGACGTCTACTAATATTACCAATTCTTTGACATTCATCGCAAGACAAAACAAACTTACGGGCATCCTTGAAGAGAGTGGGCCAATAAAAACCGGATTGCAATACCTTATGTGCAGTTCTATCTCCAGTGTGGTGTCCTCCATAAGCTTCGGGGTGACACTTGCATAGGATCTGTTCCTGTTCATGCTCAGGTACACAACGTCTAATAACACCATCTGCTCCTTCTTTATAAAGATGTGGGTCATCCCAAAAGTAATGTCGCAAATCATAGAAAAACTTTTTCTTTTGTTGGTATGTGAAGCTAGGTGGTATAAATTTAGCAACAATATAATTAGCATAATCAGCATACCAAGGAGTGCTACGAGAAGTGCTTATGACATTTAATTGTTCATCAGGGAAGCTATCATCAATAGGTAGTGGGTCATCAAGAACATTCTCTAACCTAGATAAGTTATCTGCAACGGGGTTCTCAGCTCCTTTTCTATCAACAATATGTAAATCAAATTCTTGCAGCAAGAGAACCCATCTAATAAGTCTAGGTTTTGCATCTTTCTTTTCCATAAGATATTTAATAGCAGCATGATCAGTGTGAATAGTTACTTTAGAATCAACAATATAGGGTCTGAATTTATCATACGCAAATACAACTGCTAAAAGTTCCTTTTCGGTAGTAGCATAATTTCTTTGAGCATTGTCTAGAGTCTTACTAGCATAATGGATAACATTTAATTTCTTATCAACTCTTTTCCCTAGAACAACACCTACAGCATAATCACTAGCATCACACATAATTTCAAAGGGTAAATTCCAATCAGGTGGCTAAACAATGGGTGCAGAGACTAATGCTTTCTTAAGTATTTCAAATGCTTCTACACAATCATCACCAAAGACAAATGGTACATCTTTTTGTAGTAAATTAGTCAGAGGCCGGAATTTTTTTGAGAAGTCCTTAATGAACCTCCTATAAAATCCGGCATGACCAAGGAAACTTCTTATACCTTTGATGTCCTTGGGACATGGCATCTTTTCAATAGCATCAACCTTGGCTTTATCAACTTCAATACCTCTTTCAAAAACTTTATGCCCCAAGACAATACCTTCATTGACCATAAAGTGGCACTTTTCCCAATTCAAGACAAGATTAGTTTCTTCACATCTCCGCAAAACTCGATCAAGATTGCTCAAGCAATCATCAAAAGAGGAACCATAGACGGAAAAATCGTCCATGAAAACCTCACAAATTTTTTCACAAAAATCAGAGAATATAGCCATCATGCATCTTTGAAAGGTAGCAGGTGCATTAGATAAACCGAAAGGCATACGTCTATAAGCAAAAGTACCAAAAGGGCTTGTAAAAGTAGTCTTTGATTGATTCCTAGCCGACACAGGTATTTGAGAGAAACCAGAATAACCATCTAGAAAGCAATAATGTGTATGGTTGCATAATCTTTCTAGCATTTGATCAATAAAAGGTAAGGGGTAAGGGGTAATGATCTTTCTTAGTAGCCTTATTTAATTTGCGGAAATCAATTACCATCCTATAACCTGTGATAATTCTTTGTGGAATCAATTCATCTTTATCATTAGGGACAATAGTAATACCTCCCTTCTTAGGGACACAATGGACAGGACTTACCCACTGACTATCAGCCACGGGATAAATTAGACCTGCCTCCAGAAGCTTGAGTATTTCTTTTCTTACCACTTCTTTCATTTTAGGATTCAAACATCGTTGGGGATCACGAACTGGTTTGGCATCCGCTTCCAAATTTATTTTATGTTGACATAGAGTGGGACTGATGCCCTTAAGATCATCGAGAGTATATCCAATAGCGGCACGGTTCTTCTTTAGGGTTTTCAATAATCTTTCTTCTTCATGCTCTGAAAGGTTAGCACTAATAATGACAGGATATATTTTCTTTTCATCAAGATAAGCATATTTAAGATTATCAGGCAACGGTTTTAGCTCAAACACGGGATCACCCTTGGGTGGAGGAGGATCCCCTAGGATTTCAACAAGCAAATTGTGTTGCAAAATAGGTTCCTGTTTAAAGAATACTTCATCTATTTCCCTTCTTTCATTCATGAACATATCATTTTCATGGTCTAGCAAATAGTGTTCTAAAGGATCACTAGGAGGTATGGCAATAGAAGCAAGACCAATTATTTCATCTTTACTAGGCAATTCTTCCTCACGACGTTGTTTACTAAATTTAGAGCAATTAAACTCATGAACCATATCATCCAAGCCAATAGTAACAACATTCTTTTCGCAGTCTATCTTAGCATTAATAGTATTCAAGAAGGATCTACCAAATATAATGGGACGAAAGCTATCTTGTGGAGAACCAAGAACAAGAAAATCAGGGGGATATTTGGTTTTTCCACACAAGACTTCAACATCTCTAACAATTCCCATTGTAGATATAGTATCTCTATTGGCAAGTTTAATTGTAACATCAATATCTTCTAACTCAGCAGGTGCAATATCATGCATAATTTCTTTGTATAAGTCAATGGGTATTACACTATCACTAGAACTCATATCACATAAGCCATGATAACAATGATCTCCTATTTTAACAGAAATAACAGGCACGCCTACCACAGGTCTATGTTTATTTCTAGCACAAGGTTTAGCAATTCTAGCACCACAGAATTGAATAACATGCCCATCAATATTATCAGACAAGAGATCTTTAACAATAGAAATATTAGGTTGTACTTTGACTTGCTCATGAGGTGTATAAGTTCTAATATTTCTTTTATGAACAACAGTTGAAGCGTTAGCATGATCCTTCATTCTAACAGGGAAAGGTGGTTTCTCAATATAAGAAGTGGGAACAACAGGATCATTATAAGTGAAAGTCTTTTCTTCAACTTTAATAGGTGCAACTACTTTTACTTCTATGGGAGGATGATATTTAAACCACTTCTCCTTGGGGAGATCAACATAGGTAGCAAAAGATTCACAGAAAGAGGCTACTATCTCAAAGTCAAGTCCATATTTAGTGCTAAACTTATGGAAAATATCGGTATCCATAAAAGATTTAACACAATCATACTTAGGTGTCATACCTGACTCCTTACCTTCCTCGAGGTCCCAATCTTCAGAGTTGCATTTAACTCTATCCAATAAATTCCATTTAAATTCAATAGTCTTCATCATAAAAGAGCCATCACAAGAAGTATTGAGCATGTGCGATTGTTATCAGAAAGCCGAGCATAAAAACTTTGCATAATTACTTCTCTTGGGAGCTCATGATTGGGGCATGAATATAACATTGATTTAAGCCTCCCCCAAGCTTGAGCGATTCTTTCTCCTTCGCGAGGCCAAAAATTATATATATATATAATTGCGATCACGATGAACAAGATGCATAGGGTAATACTTTTGTTGAAATTCCAATTTCAATATTTTATAGTTCCATGATCTCATATCATCACATAGCCTATACCATGTCAATGCGTCTCCCTTCAAAGATAGAGGGAAGGCCTTCTTCTTAACAACATCACCGGGTATACCTGCAAGCTTAAATAGTCCACAAACTTCATCGACATAGAGTAGATGTTCATCAGGATGCTTTGTTCCATCTCCTTTAGAAGTGTTAGCTAGCAATTTTTCCATCATACCCGAAGGAATCTCAAAAGGAGTTTCATTTTCAATAGGTTCAGTAGGTTGAGGAGCAACTCTTTGCTCTACTGGACGGGGTGAAGATACCCCGAACAAGCTCCTCAGAGAATTAGTTTCCATAGTAACAAGTGACAGAAAATTTCAGCACACTATATAAATTTTTCCTTACCAAATTCCACCTACCAAAGGCGCTACACTCCCCGGCAACGGCGCCAAAAAAGAGTCTTGATGACCCACAAGTATAGGGGGTCTATCATAGTCCTTTCGATAAGTAAGAGTGTCGAACCCAACGAGGAGCAGAAGGAAATGATAAGCGGTTTTCAGCAAGGTATTCTCTGCAAGTACTGAAATAAGTGGTAACAGATAGTTTTGTGATAAGATAAATTGTAACGAGCAACAAGTAACAAAAGTAAATAAAGTGCAGCAAGGTGGCCCAATCCTTTTTGTAGCAAAGGACAAGCCTGGACAAACTCTTATAATAGGAAAAGCGCTCCCGAGGACACATGGGAATATTGTCAAGCTAGTTTTCATCACGCTCATATGATTCGCGTTTGGTACTTTGATAATTTGATATGTGGGTGGACCGGTGCTTGGGTGCTGTTCTTACTTGAACAAGCATCCCACTTATGATTAACCTGTATTGCAAGCATCCGCAACTACAACAAAAGTATTAAGGTAAACCTAACCATAGCATGAAACATATGGATCCAAATCAGCCCCTTACGAAGCAACGCATAAACTAGGGTTTAAGCTTCTGTCACTCTAGCAACCCATCATCTACTTATTACTTCCCAGTGCCTTCCTCTAGGCCCAAATAATGGTGAAGTGTTATGTAGTCGATGTTCACATAACACCACTAGAGCCTAGACAACATACATCTTATCAAAATATCGAACGAATACCAAATTCACATGACTACTAATAGCAAGACTTCTCCCTTGTCCTCGGGAACAAACGTAATTACTCACAAAGCATATTCATGTTCATATTCAGAGGGGTAACAATATGCATAAAGGATCTGAACATGTGATCTTCCACCAAATAAACCAACTAGCATCAACTACAAGGAGTAATCAACACTACTAGCAACCTACTAGCACCAATCCCGGACTTGGAGACAAGTACTGGATACAGGAGATGAACTAGGGTTTGGAGACGAGATGGTGCTGGTGAAGATGTTGATGGAGATTGCCCTCTCCCGATGAGAGGAGCATTGGTGATGACGATGGTGATGATTTCCCCCTCCCGGAGGGAAGTGTCCCCGGTAGAACGGCTCTGCCGGAGCCCTAGATTGGTTCCACCAAGGTTCCGCCTCGTGGCGGCGGAGTCTCGTCCCGAAAGGTTGCCTTCTATTTTTTCTCATCGAAAGACTTCATATAGGAGAAGATGGGCGTCGGAGAGCCACCAGGGGCCCACGAGGTAGGGGGCGCGCCCCGGGGGGGGGGGGGGGGGGGGCGCCCCCCACCCTCGTGAGCAGGGTGTGGGCCCTCTGCCCTTCATCTTTGGCGACGATTTTTCTTTATTTATTTTAAGATATTCCGTGGAGTTTCAGTACTTTTGGAGTTGCGCAGAATAGGCCTCCAATATTTGCTCCTTTTCCAGCCCAGCATTCCAGCTGCCTGCATTCTCCCTCTTCATGTAAACCTTGTAAAATAAGAGAGAATAGCCATAAGTATTGTGACAAAACATGAAATAACAACCCATAATGCAATAAATATTGATATAAAAGCATGATGCAAAATGGACGTATCAATAACCCATTAGTTGAATGTCTCCCCCTAAATACATGCCTACATCTACACACGACATAACGTAAATGCATGGATGGTTACTAGATTTCACATAATGTTGTCAACCTCCAAGATACCAAGTTCACGCCTAAGTTGACAAAATGTTGCTTCATCCAATGGCTTGGTGAAAATATCTGCAATTTGCATATCTGTACCAACATGATCAATATCAGTGTCACCCTTTTCCACATGATCTCTCAAGAAATGATACCTAATATCAATGTGCTTGGTGCGAGTATAATCTTTGGGATTCTCAGCGATATTGATGTGACTTTCATTATCACATAAAAGAGGCACATGTCTATAGGTGATACCGTAATCCTTCAAAGTTTGCCTCATCCGTAGTAATTGAGTTGCACAACTGGCGGTTGCAATATATTCAGCTTCGGTGGTGGAGAGGGCAACACAATTTTTCTTCTTTGAGGATGAACTTACCAAGGAGCATCCAAGAAATTGACATGCACCGGAGGTGGTCTTCCGTCCCACTTTGTCTCTGGCCCAATCCGCATCCGTGTACCCAATGATATCAAACTTAGCATCCTTGGGGTAGCATAGGCCCAACTTTGGCATGTGAACAAGGTATCTAAGAATATGCTTAACCGCCTTATGATGACTTTCCCTAGAGGAAGCTTGAATATAGCACACATGCATACACTAAACATGATGTCTGGTCTAGATGCACAAGGATAAAAGCAATGAACCAATCATAGAGTGGTAAATAGATGGGTCGAAAGGGATACCATTTGTGTCTTCAGTCCATACAATTTTTGTTGGCATGGGTGTCTTGCATGGGTTAGCATCTATCATGTCAAACTTCTATAGAATATCCTTGAGGTATTTTGTTTGAGATAGGAAAATTCCTTCTTGAAATTGTTGTATTTGAAATCTGAGAAAGAACTTCAAATCCGCATTGAGTGACATTTCAAAGTTCTTGGTCATGGAAGCTGCAAACTTCTTGCAGAAATGAATGTTAGGATAACCAAAAATGATATCATCTATAGAGATTTGGCATAAGATCAAATCACCCTTGTCCCTCTTAGTAAAAAGAGTGGGATCGATCACCCCTCTCACAAAACCATCATCGAGTAAAAACTTCTTAAGATGATCATACCTAGAACGAGGTGCTTGTTTGAGGCCATACAAAGCCTTATGAAGTTTATACACATAGTCTTTGTGACTGGATCAACGAACCTAGGTGGTTTTGTTAATATACTTCTTCTTGTAGAGGACCATTAAGGAAAGCACTCTTCACATCCATTTGATGTAATGTAAAACCATTGAAAGCAGCATAAGCAAGCAAGATGCGAATAGATTCAAGACAGGAAACAGGAGCAAAGGTCTCACCAAAGTCCAAACCTTCAACTTGTGAGTACACTTTTGCCACTAACCTTGCCTTGTTGCGGATAATACACCATTCTCATCTTGCTTGTTCTTGAAAATCCATTTTGTTCCAATGACATTGTGTTCTGTAGTTGGCCTCTTGACTAATGACCACACTTGGTTGTGTTCAAAACTGTTCAACTCTTCTTGCATAGAAATGAGCCAATCATTGTCCATCTATGCATCTTGTACCTTAAGTGTCTCAACACTAGAGACAAATGAGAAGTGAGCACAAAAGTTTGTCAAATGTTTACGAGTGACTCTACCTTCCGATATGCCTGTAAGAGTTTGATCAACATCAACACGACCGGCCACTCGGGGCATGATAGAGGTTAGGGTTTTGTGAGGTTCAACTTCATGCCCATCATCCACATCCTCAACATATGGATCATTAATGTGTGGCGGAAGACCTTCTTCTTCATATTGCATTTGTTGAGGTTCATCATCAATGATTTCACTTTCTTGTTCTTGCTCTTGGTGATGATCTTGCTCTTGAAGGTGATCATGGTTAGGGACTTGATCATCTTCTTGTACTTGAACTACGGGCATTTTGTTGAGCAACAGGAGCTTGTGGTGGTATGGGTGCTGAAGTGGTTTGATGATGTGTGAAACTTCCATCTTCTTCTTCATCATCATGAGGTTCTTGTTCCATGTGAAGAAGAACACTAGCACCCATGGTTAAAATATCTTGAGAAGAATCTTCTTCACCTACATCACATAGACCAACTTGCTCCCCATGGGAGCCATTAAATTCATCAAACACCATGTCACAAGTTTCTAGAACACATCCATTGGATTTGTTGTAGACTCCATAGGCATGAGAGTTTGATCCATAGCCAACAAATATGCCCTCAATTGTTTTTGATTGAAATTTTCCTAACCATTCTCTTTTGTTGAGGATGAAACATTTGCATCCAAATACACGAAAGTACTTGACATTTGGCTTGTTCCCGGTTAGGAGCTCATATGGAGTCTTCTCCAATATAGTGCGGAGGAAGAGACGGTTTGATGCATGACATGCGGTGTTGACAGCCTCAGCCCAAAAACTATGTGGCGACTTGTACTCATCCAACATGGACCTTGCCATTTCCACAAGTGTACGGTTCTTCCTTTCGGCTACACCATTTTGTTGAGGAGTGTATGGTGCGAAATATTGATGCGCAATCCCTTCATCACTAAGAAATTCTTCCAAGGTGTAGTTCTTGAACTCAGAGCCATTATCACTTCTTATTGCCAAGATTTCTTTGCCAAACTTTTGTTGTGCTTGCTTGGAGAAATCAATGAAGGTGGTCTTCGTCTCATCCTTGGACTTGAGGGAAAACACCCATGTATATCTTGAGTAATCATCAACAATGACAAGTCCATACTTTTTCCCACCAAGACTATCCCATGAAGGAGGCCCAAAAATATCCACATGAAGGAGCTCCAAAGGACTTGAAGTGGATACAATATTCTTGGGGTGGGTGCTTTGATGGATGTTGCTTCCCAGCTATGCATGCACTACACACATGATCTTTCTCAAATGAGACATTGGTTAGTCCAAGGATGTGATTACCCTTTAAGAGATCTTAAAGATTTCTCATGCCGACATGGGCTAGTCAGCGATTGCATAGCCACCCCTTGTTGGCCTTGGCCATTAGACAAGTTGCATGGAATGTGATCTCTTTCGAGAAATCGACCGTGTAAAGGTTGCCATCCAACTCTCCAACAAAGGACACTTCGAGAGTATCTCTCTTAAAGACTTTCACATCAGTTAGTCCAAATAGTGTATCATAGCCAACAAAAGCCAATTGACGAACAGAAATCAAATGGTATTTAAAGGATTGGACAAGCATGGCATTTGCAAGAGACATTTCATTTGTGATAGCCACCTTGCCCAACCCGAGTGCCTGTCCTTTTGATCCTCCACCAAACATAATGCTCATAAATGGTTGAATAGCTTCCATGAAGTCGTAGAGAAATTTGCTATCTCCGGTCATATGATTGGTACATCCACAATCGATCACCCATTTTTCAATGGGACCTCTCAAGTTAGTCACAAATGGTCGTAGGGACCCAAATAACATAAAAACGGAATGCATTTCGAGGGCCAACAAATTTTGCATAAACTTATCCATCCTTAGTTTTATGAAGTACATAGGATAGAGGCATGAACTATTTTGGCTTGTTGAGAGTGGGCATGCCCCTTGTGGCCTTCCCACTCACAACCTTACCTTTCTCCTTGTGCCTTTCTTGTACAAATGTTTGTTTAAGAGGGGTGGTGCACTTTTGAGAAGGCGTCTTCTTCTTGCTTGTGCTTGGGTCAAACCCGTGCCCTTCCTTGGCAAAAACCTCATTCTCTTGGCTCAATACCTCATTACACTACTAGGAAAAGGCCTACTAATGGCGCACCGGTTTTTCCTACTAGTGGCGCACTACTGGTGCGCCATTAGTATCACGCCACTAGTATTTTTTACTAATGGCGCAGCACTGGTGCACCATTAGTATCTGGTATACTAATAGCGCACCATGGAGTGCGCCATTAGTATGGAACACCATGCGCCATTAGTATGCCTCCCAGGGGGGCATACGTAACCATGTGCTTTGTCATACTAATGGCGCACTCTGTAGTGATGCGCCATTAGTATCCTTTGGCATACTAATGGCGCACCTTGAGGTGATGCGCCATTAGTATGAATATTAGTTTTTTTTACTTTTCTGATTTTTGCACAGGTTACAAAATATATTATTGGACAGAATATAGATAGCAGCACACAACAACAGTAGATTCATCGAATACAATAGAAGATTAGTCTCCGAATACAGTTCATCATATTACTCTCTGAATTCAAAAGATCGAACAAAGATAAAACATTACACGTCTCAAGACCGCGAGTATCGAGTTTGTCTTCACATTACAAGTCGATATCAATCATCTAAACTACCATCACATAGAAGAGAGCTGCGGTCATCACGATGAGCATCATCATGATCAAACTGGTCTTCATCTGGTTCCGCCAACGCTCCCTCCTCTCTCCCGCTAGATAGCGGGCGTATCTAGATTCCGCCTCCGCCCTAGTGGTGTACCCTTTGTAACTATTACCACTGAAACGGTGAACCTGTCTCCGACACTCCTCCTAGTCGTCGTAGACTCCGGGAACCTTACCCTTGTACACGACATACGACGGCATCTCTATGCACAAGCCAAACAACAGACAATACATAAGCAATATGTAAGTATGCAACAAAAGGATCAGAAGAGAAAAGGAAGACATTAATAGCACGATTCATGGTCCTACTAGTAAATAGCATCGATTAAATCTAAGTTGAACGACTGTCCAAACCAAAGAGACATACAAATTCATTAAAGTTTAATTACAACATGAGCCAATCAATGTTTCAGAACTACACATCACTACTTTCGACTCGACTCATGGGACAGGAGCGTGGATGAAGCCGCCATCTGTCATGATGGTCATGAAATCATGGTCGTTGTCAGCCTGCATTTGTAGCGTTCTGTCTATCTCACTATTGGACGATTGATATCTAAGGAAGAACTGCCCCGAGGTATGAAGGACATCTTGATGGATGATGTCCGCAAACTCCGATTGGATGTGAAAGAATTCTTGTCTGATGTCCGCGTCCTGGATTGTTGACAAGCTCGCGGCCCAATCTTTGAGATTATCTGGTAGCAGAAGGTGATGATGGTCCTTTACGATCACCTGCATGTGATGGAGTGCGTAGTAGGCATCCTTCTGACCGCCAGGCGGCTGCTTGACGCAGCAGAACTTCGTATTGTGGGAGAACATGTGCTTGCCATACTTATGAACTGCCCTGGTGAAGGTTCCTCCAGATTTGGCGTAGCCGGGGAGAACATCATCAAGAACTTTCTTGATATTTGTGTAGTCTGTCTTGGAGTCACGGTTCGGGTCAAAATACATGGCCATGGAATATTTCAGGCTTAAGAGGATGAGTGTGCAATGTGTATCACTGCACAGAACACGGAATGTTAGAAAAAAAAGAACGATCGAAATCTAAGAAATCATATGTTACGGGGCGGTTAAGGGATGACTTACTGGGCAAAGTAAGCCACAACGAAGTTATCCTTATCTTGGTTTGCCAGAATGACGCCTTCGAGGTGTGAACTCGCGACTTGGCGGTCCCCAGCGCTGCTCAAGAGCTTGGCACACATGTAGAAGGAGTCGACTATCACGATGTCCGGGGTCTTGTCTCTAATGATCCGCATCTCCATACTCAGTGAAAACAGCCAAACGAAGGTGTAGTGCAGTGGATGAAGGTTAAACATAGCAAAGATGTCATCAAACCGCAGGACGATTGTACCCTCGATGTCGCCATCCACAAAGCCCTTGCCCTCTGGCACCTTGGCCACGAAAACCGGGTATGCCACATCATTCTCTCTGAGACGCCGCTTCTCCAAAGAAAGAACACTGTCGTGCAAACTCTACATAGCACCGGTTGCAGCATTGAGCATATTTGTCGGTAGCATCGCCCTACCCGCCACATGCACCATCCTCGAGATATCCTTAGGTGAAGGTGGCCCGTCCTGAGCACGGATCGAACTCGGTGCCGGCTGGCTCGCACCGGCACCCTTGTTAGTCTTTCGTTTTCGTCCCTTCTTCTTGATCTGCTGTAATGGGACCGAGTTCTGCTCACAGACCACATTCTTGAGCGTGTTGGGGCTGATAATATTTCGCACCTCAGCTATCTGAGGCTCGGTGAAGGTGGGAGCTGGAGGCGTCTCCTGAGAATTGAATGCCAGATGATGCCTGTTGCAATTGGATTTCTCTGCCGTACCAGCTAGATCGCGGTCGTCTTGGTTCGGTTCTTGAGAAAGAGGCCCACAGAACTCATCAGCGTACCCCTATTCGGCAACGTACTTATCGACGTTGGTAAATGTACCGTCGTCGTTGTCGTCGTCATCCGGATCGTGTGCCATATGCATGTCCGGATCCTGTGCCATAGGGATGTCCGGCATAGGGATGTCCGGCAGGACCGGTAGCGTTGCGGCGTTCTTGCCATGGCTTGGCGCCGGCACGACTGGCGGTCTTGTCTGTGGGGTAGTGTCCCCCGCCCCCAAATGAATCTGGCTCTTCGGCCAAAGCAGGGGCCATCTTACGCAGGCGCTGAGGGTCATCTCATCTTCTTCGTCGGCCCCAGCGGGTCGAATCGGAGGTAACAGCTTGTCGCAGCCTGGCAGCACCCGAACCACTTCAACCCTATACACTGTGGGTGGCATCGGATTACCGTGGAACACAGGGTTGCCCGGTTGAACGATTCTGCCCTTGGCGACATCGACCAACTCGCCGCCCACGAAGTGTAGAAGAGTGCAAGGAACGTCAGCGGCGCCCTGCGAAAACATGTAGGGCGTCAGGGATGCCCAGTCAAAGGCAAGGAGATGAAGTCATCGGCCGAGAGGCTTAGTTATCATGATGCCATCGAGCTCGGCTAATGTCGAGGTACCGCCAACGGCGGGCGTGCAATTGACGGAGGGGCCGCTTGCTGGCGAGGTGCCGGCCGGCGTACACCCGGGTTCATTAAGCTCCAATGCCCGTGCCGGCGCCGGAGACACGAATACCGCCTCCGCCAGAGACACCAATGGCGCCGCCGAAGACACCAATGGCGCCGCCGGAGACACCAATTGCGCCGCCTACGCGCTGTGCGAGTTGCTGGCCGTGAAGCTGGAAACCGGGGGAGGCCCCTGTTGGCCACCCGCAATCCACGTCGTCAGCCATGAATCAACGTAGGCACCATGGCGTTGAGCTTCGTTCCTAGTTGTTGTTCCACTTGCTCTTGGAGAAGCTCCGGAATCCGCGCCACTTGTGCCTTGAGTGCTTCAACCTCGCGCGACTGGCTTTCCGAGCTGGTCTTTTTCTCTTTTCGCCCACTAGCGGTATAGTATGACGACCATTTTGTGGACAAGCCTTTGCCGGCCACACGACCAGTTGACGTCGGCTTCCTGAGCTTATCCTTGTTTTTCATTACGTTCAACGCCCTATTTAAAGGGGTGTCGAAAGGGGAGCTCTGAGACAACCCTACGCTACTGCTTTCAGTGTCCTGCGGAAGGAACGTGAACCATTTAGAAATATTGGGGATTAATTAGAATGCAACCATATGGAGCTAATTACGCGGCGGTGTATTCCTTACCAGAACAAGCTCGAGCGCCCTGATCTTCGGATCCGTGGTAAGCTCCTTTGTTACCGGGTCCTCCTTGTACCGGGCCCTAAGAAGGTTCCTGGTCCGCTTGTCACGGTATTTCTCGAAGCGGGGCGGTAGGCCTTGCTCGGCATGCTCCGCGTCCTCCTTGTCCCATATAGCTCCGCCACTCTGTAACCGCCGGGACCAAGTTGGTGGACCCCTAAGTTCAACTGCCGCGTTTCTTTCCTCCACTGACTTGATTCGGAGGTTGCGCTGCTCTCGCACTTGATCTTGAACTCCTTGTACTCATCTTCGCTCATCAAAGGATATTTCGCCTTGATCTTGTCATAACTATCACCTTTTTCAATCATTGCCTTCACCGTGCTTCTCCAAGTAGACAGGGCTGTGCTCATCCTCGTGAGGGCGGCACTGTTCACTTTATTCGCTGAGAGGCATGTGTTTGCAAACTCAGCGAGGAACTTGTATCGTTCGTGCAGCTTCGTGAAGAGGAGGCTGTGCAAATTCCCTCGGTACTTATGCCTTAGGTTCTCGGTGTTGATCGAGACGGTGCTCCGGAGAATGCACCCTAGCTGAACCGAGTACCCATTGACTACTTGTTTGGGCGCTGTCGGATTCCCGTCGGAGTCCACTTCAGTAAATTCCTCCCTGACGGTGCCGAGCACGCTCGGGCGGCGGTCCTTCCGTTGCCTCTTCGGTTGGCTGCCATCTGTGCGTGCATCGCCATCATCAGTGGTGGCATCCTCGTCGGCGCCATCAGTGGTGTCATCCCCGACGCCACTAGGTGTTGTGTAGTCAGGATCGATGTCTTCTGCAGCGTCCTCATAGTGGTGATGTTCGTTCTCCAACTCCTGGGACAACTCCCAGAATTGCTTGCCACCCGAACCGCCGGCCTCATCGTTGTGGGCCATGTTTCGCTCTAAATAGGAAAAAGGTTTGGTCAAAAAGTTGGTTATTGTCAAGGAACAAGATCATGGTCTCACCATTTAGGGTTTGTCGACACCGAGGCATCCTAAAAGCAAAGCTTTTATCATTTAGGGTTTGTCGATGCCGAGGCACCCTAAAATCCTAAGCGTACATCATTTAGGTTCTCATCGACACCGAGGCATCCGAGGCAGCCAAGTTAAGTTTTCATCATTTAGGGTTTATCGATGCCGAGGCACCCTAGGTTGGGCCTAATCACTTGGCACTAATCACTTGGCTCTATTGCCACCTACTATGTTGGGTTTTTCATCTAGGATTTATCGATGCTAAGGAGAATTCTAAGTTGGGCCTAATCACTTGGCTCTATTGCAACCTATGGTTTAATGCAGCAAGAATGGCAGGGCAGTTGATAATACTTAACTAAGTACTAAGATACACCGGCCCATGCATTAGTCGCAAGTACCCCATATGTCCTATTTTTTAGCAAAGTCATGCTAAAATTCACGGAAAATTTCAGCATGACCTTTGCTGAAAATAGGACATATGGAGTACCCGAATTTGCCAGAACGGAAGTTAATCGACATTTCGGCAAACTCAAGGGCCTCTCGGGGTACCTATAATATCATCACAACACAATGGTCGGAGACAAAACCCAGCAAACTAGCAAGATGATCATCATCTTTGCAAGTCATTACTTATCAAATACAGAAGAAGGAACAATTTATTTGTGACATAGTTGGCCCATACAGAAGAAGCAACACCCTGCACTAGCCTAAAAACAAGTGAAGTTTCACCCATATAAGAACAACTTTATAAAATCAGAGAAGTTGCTATGTTTTTTCTACTGCTAGGAAAAACATCACTCATTGGAAATGAAAAACTCAGTACCAGCATTTTGAACTTTTAAATGAAATACAATAGTAGTATTAGTAGTATATGGAGTAGTATCTTTTCTGTGTGCTATCTGAAGTAGAGCATGCAAGCAAGTTTTGCCTCAGAGACCGCAAAAGCTATGTTTTTTCTCAATTCAGATATCTAACCACAAAAACTGGATATCTTGTCAGTAAAACAAATAAACTCAAATTATGAGGTGAGATAAAGCTGGATAGGTATGAAAAGAAGTAGTCTGCACTGTCAAAATTCAGAGACTAATTACCGTTAGACACATCAGCTATTTCGGTGTCACTAGGTTCAGCAGCAATGTCATCTTTAATCACATCACTAGATTTAACAATTCTAGAAGACTTGTCTTCCTCTTGATATCTTGGAACTAGAAACTCACAAACATCTTTAAAGCATGTATTTTTTTTCTGAATGAACTATTCCGTTGTAGCCACAAGAGTGGCAGCATGTTTAAGTTTTACAACACTCATCCTACCATAATCAGTACTAACTCCCTCCCCTTGCACCGTGCAATTTACGCTAACCAAGCACCTGCATCTACAGATGCTCCATCCACTTATGCAGAATAGAATCGATCACACGAGACACAAGGTTAAGCAGAATAGAATCGATCACACACACATACATGAGAAATTTGCACTAAAAACAATGGGTGGACAAAATACATAGTGTTGGCGCGGCCCGAGCATAGTGGAGGCGCGGTCGCGGTGCGGTGAGCGCGCCTGGGCGGGGCCAGGGCGCAGCCAGGGGCCGAGGGGAGCACGGGGCGCGATGGTGCGACAGTTTACGACGATGAAATCGAAGGGGGGGGGGAAGGGGAACCGGTGCAGCTCACCGAGAGGAAGACGATTGCGAGCTCGTGCGGGGCCGGGGTGGCCGGAGGTGGAAGAAGGCACAGACGCCGTAGATGGTGGAGGCGTCGGTGTCGTAGAGGCGCCGGAGACCTTGCCCTGTGAGACAGAGATGGGGCCGTCAGCTGCACAGGCGGGGGCAAGGGGAGGAGGAGGAGGGGCAAGGGGAGGAGGAGGGGCAAGGGGAGGAGGAGGGTCGGGGGGCGTACGGTGCTGCGTCGCTGCTCGGTGCCGATGGCGAGGAGGAAGGCGGGGGTGGAGTCCGGCGGGGATCGGGGCAGCGGGGGTGGGGACGCGGGGGCTGCAGTGGTGGAGTCCGGCGAGGGTCGCGGCGGCGGCGTCGTGGGTCGGGGCAGCACACGGGTGGATCTGGCGAGGGAGAGAGGGACGAAGGGGATCTGGCGAGGGAGAGGGAGGAATTAGCTAGGGGGGAAGCTTACTAATGGCGCACCAACCGTCGGTGCGCCATTAGAAATCTTTAATAGAAATGGCGCACCCCCGTTGGTGCGCCATTAGAAATCTTTTTTTGATAGCAATGGCGCACCACCGGGCCGGTGCGCCATTAGTATGTTTTTTTATTATTTTTTAAAAAATGAATATGAATATGAAACAGTAATATTTTTTTATAAAAACAGTAATAATTGTTGTTTAACAACAATTGTAGTCTACACTTTTTTATTATTATTTTTTAGAAAATGAACATGAATATGAAACAATAATAATTTTTTATAAAAACAGTAATAATTTTTTAAAAAATATCATCAAATTTGTTACTTGAAAATATCACCGGCGGCGGCGGTGGAGCGGGGGAGGGTGCGGGGGTGCTCGTTGGCGGCGGTGGAGCGGGGGAGGGTGCGGGGGTCCGGGTGCTCGTCGGTGGTGGTGGAGCGGGGGGAGGGTGCGGTGGGTCGTCAGCGGCGGTGGAGCTAGCGGGGGAGGGTGCAGGTGGGATCGAGATGGAGATGGAGGGGGATAGCGATCGAGATGGAGGGGGATCGAGATCGAGATGGAGGGGGAATCGAGATCGAGATGGAGGGGGATAGAGAGCGAGTGTCCTCATGAATTCAAAAAGTGCCCATGAAATTTAAAAATATTCATGATATCAAAAAGTGCCCATGAAATACAATCGAGAAATGAAGACTACGATTTAAATACAATCGATCTTAGCTAGCTATCTGTTCACAATCTTCTTGCCCTTCTTTTTCGCAAATGGAGTTCTTCTGGGGAACGGACGTCCTTTCGGTAGGGTGGTCCTGCTTCTTCTTGTGGTGTGTGCTGCTACTTCATCGTCGTCGTCAGGTTCGATCTTCGAGTCACCGTACTTGTCGAAGTCTTGCTCATTGGCTACTCCATCCATTCCGACGATCTTCCTTTTGCCTCTCCTCACGACAACACGACTGGGCTTTGACGGGTCGATAATGAAGAAGCATTGGTCCACTTGGGAAGCCAGTACCCATGGCTCATTTTTCGCGGTGACGTTTGCGCCCACGGTCTTGGATTTGGCTTCGGGTATAACCATGATGGTGAAATACCGGTCTTCTTTTAGGACGCTCTTGGCCCATCTGACACGGAACATCGGGACCTTCTCTCCAGCGTAGCTCAGCTCCCAGATCACCGCGATCCTTCCGTAGTATATGTCCTTGTCGTTACCGGTGTAGGACTCCATCGTTACCCAATAGTTCTGATAACCATCGCTCTTCATGTCCTTGTCCTTGGTGTAGAATGTGTAGCCGTTGATATCATACGCCTCATAGGTCATCAGGTTGTGCTCGGCGCCCTGTGACAAGGCGAATATGAGTTGTTCTTCCACGGAAGAATCCTCATGTAAAGGGTATGACAGAAGCTTCTGCTTGATCATCATCATCCTGACTTAGAGTGAAGCACGCGGGAGGGTAGTAATTTCCGGCCTTCTTGCCCTTTTTGCCTTTGTGACGACTTTCTGTGTCCTGCTTCGCCTCATCATCATCATCATCATTAGCGAGAAGCTCCTTCCTGATGCCCATTGATTTCAAGTTTGCCCTTGCTTTCGGCCCATCTTTGGTCCTCTCTGGCATGTTGAGCAGGGTACCAAGCAGACTCTCGCACATGTTCTTCGTGATATCCATGGCATCAAGGCTGTGAGGCACACGGTGGATCTTCCAGTACGACAAGTCCCAGAAAACAGACCCCGTTTTCCATACCTTCAGCAGCGGTTCTGGCGCCTTTTGCTTCTTTCCCGGCTCTGGCGCCTTTTGCTTCTTTCCCGGCAGTGGGCAATCTTTCCAGTTTTTCAACAGCTCGTCTATTTCCTCGCCGCTCCTCGTACGCGGGCGTCTTCGGGGTTCGGTTTCACCATCAAACAGATCCTTGCGTTTCCTCCACGGGTCATAATCGCGAAGCCACCTTCGATGTCCCATGAACACGGTTTTCGAAGACCCGGGATCTCTATCTAGCTGGCGATACGTTGTGTCATCCATGCACCTTACGCATCCAGAGAATCCGTGGACTACCTGCCCCGCGAGATATCCGTAACCGAGATAGTCGTGCACCGTCGTGAGCAGTGCGGCTCTCATAGGGAAATATTCTTTCTCTGCGGCGTCCCACATATTGGCTGGCGTTTTCCACAACGTGTCTAGCTCCTCTTTCAGCAGCCCTAGATACAGATTGATGTCGTTCCCTGGTTGTTTCGGCCCTTCAATTAGCATACTCATGTGAATGTACTTCCTCTTCATGCTCAACCAGTGGGGAAGGTTGTACATCCACACAAACACAGGCCAGGTGCTATGTGTGCTTCTCTGGCTGCTATACGGATTGACTCCATCGGTGCTCGCGCCCAGCAAGATGTTCCTTGGATCCTTCCCAAATTCTTGGTCTTCGAAGTTCAACGCTTGCCACTGGCTCGCATCCTTAGGGTGACTCAGCATCTTGTCTTTTTATTTATCTCCGGATCATTTCCGTCATCTTCCCACTTCTTCTCCTCCCTATCAGCGTGCCAACGCAAGAGCTTTGCTACCTTAGGGTCCACGAAATACCGCTGCAGACGAGGAGTGATCGAAAAGTACCACACCGATTTTTGAGGAGCTTTCTTCCTCTTCTTGTATCGAGTGACGCCGCACACCGGACAGATGGTAGACTCCGCGTGCTCGTCCCGATAAATGATGCAATTGTTTATGCACACATGGTATTTCACATGCGGTAAATCCAGAGGACACACGATTTTCTTCACCTCCTCGAAACTGGTCGGGCACTTGTTCCCCTTGGGAAGACGTTCGTGCCAGAATGACATGTTCTCCTCGAAGCATGCATTGGTCATTTTGTGTTTTACCTTCATCTCCAGAGCCATGAGCGTTACTTTCAGGCGGGTATCCTCGGTCCTGCATCCTTCATACAATGGAGTAACCGCGTCTATCTCCAGTTGATCCAGCTTGGCTTTCTCTCGGGCGGCAGCTCTTGCGTTATCCGTCTGCTTGAGAAGCAGCTCTTGAATATGAGGGTCCTGCACCCAGCCTCCATCGCCGTCTGCTCCGGCATCTTCATCTTCATGATCATGCCCTTCGTCTTGATCTTCCTCATCATCATGTCCAGCATCTTCTACATGATGACTGTGTACAGCATCACCGTCATGATCATGTCCTGGAGATTCTTCGTCTTCTCGCCCGCCCTCGCCGCGGTGGTTGTCTTGTTTCCCTTCCTCATTTCTTGCCCGGCCCCAATGGACGACTTCATAGTCATTTTCATCACCTTGCCACCGATATCCATCCATGAAACCACGCAAGAGTAGGTGGTCCCGCACCTGCCCGGAATCCGGGTCCGCAATAAGGCTCTTCAGCTTGCATCTTCGACACGGACATCTTATCTTCGTCTCGTTCTTTTGAAGTATCTCGGCCTTCGTGGAGCTCAAAAACCTATTCACGATGCCTTCTGTCATCGTGCGGACCATGGTCGCCTGCGGGGTAGAGAAAAATGATATTTTAGAACCAAGAAAATTTTTGGCATAACCTTCCCTAAAAATAGGACCAAAAAGAATGCATAGTGCCAAAATTCTCGCCGAAACGGAAATGAATCAACATTCCGGCAAAATATTGGCAACTATCGCATTTCAAATACCGGTACCTGCAAACACAAACATATATGCAACACCACAAACATATGCAAGACCACAACCATACATAGATCTAGCTAGGCCACAAAAAGTGCATGTGCACGTTGTTGGAGCGAGCTAGGGAGAAAAAAAGTAGATCTACAACATGAAGATAGCTTTCCCCTTACTTACCTATCAAAAAAGGTAATTTCACCACTTAATTTTGATGAATCTATGGTGCAAATGAGGTGAGGAGGAGGAGGCAGCTGACAAGCTTGGAGAAGGAGGTGGAGGGAATAAAGTGGGGAAAGTGAGTGTGTAGGTGTGGCTGTCCAAAATATCTAGCTGGTCCCAGGTTACTAATGGCGCACCACACAGACATGCGCCATTAGTAACACAATATACTAATGGCGCACCACACATCCGTGCGCCATTAGTAGTTTTGCAAAAAAGTAATATATATATATATATATATATATACTAATGGCGCACCGTTGCATAGTGTGCCATTACTAGTTTAAACTAGTAATGGCGCACTGTGCCACGGTGCGCCATTAGTAGTTTTGCAAAAAAAGAATAAAAAAATACAGTACTGGCGCACTCTGTGGCTGGTGCGCCATTACTAGTTAGAACTAGTAATGGCGCACTTCGCCCGGATGCTCCATTAGTATGTTTGGAAAAATGGAAAAAAAATTGGTTACTAGTGGCGCACCTAGTGTCCGGTGCGCCATTAGTGTCTTCCACACTAACGGCGCATCAGCAAATGGTGCGCCATTTGTATATAGTAGTGGCGCACCACTTCTCTGGTGCGCCATTAGTGTTAATTTCATCTATAGCCCTTTTCCTAGTAGTGTTAAGATTCTTTTGTCCTTGAGCACATGTCGTGAGTCCTTTATCGAGTTGAGCCTTGAGAAAATGATTCCCCTCAAGAATAGATGCTTGGTCACCACTAGAGTTAGTAGTACAAGCATTAACATTGATAATAGGAGAAGAGTAAACCTTCACTAGAGTTTCAAGATAAGTAAGCTTAAGCGTCTCAAAACTCTTTGTAAGAAGAGTGAGCTCTTCTTTTGATGAGGACATCAATACCATTGTTACACCCACAACCCCTGCTACTATACATACTAGACCAATTACTAGAGCTCATGCACTCCAATTAAATTACCAGGTACTTTCGTTTCTTGGTAATGATTCTAATGTTCATGAGAATATGATGCTGCCTAAACTGGATACATTTGTTTGGCTTACAAATGAAGGGTGTAGCTTGGAGAAGGATGGACATTGGAGCATGAACAAGCATGGAGATGACGACATGCACAAGGGAAACAAGAACGGAGTTTCAAGTGATGATTTCAGGGCATTGAAGCCACCGTAACGAGTGCATGAAGTCTTGGACGAAATATACAAGATGCCACTTCACAAATTTCATCCAGAGGCTATTATAGGTGCTACGTCACCTTATTATTGGGCAAGGCCCATGTAATTTCGAAGTACATAAGGATAGGCTATTTTTAGAGTCTGTATGTGTGGGGAAACAAGAGATAGGGTTGGTTTCGGACCCCTCACCCAAGGGCCACGAAATTCCCCCCTTCCTCCATATATACAACCCTCAGGGCATCGTTTAGACTTTGGGTTTCGTTTAGGTTAAAATTTTGCTATAGCTGCAACTTCGCGTACTTCGTTTGTGTTCAATGACCAAACCAAGATGTCACAAAACCCCATCTTGATCAACAAAGATTTCATCTTATATTCGCAATATCCAGATTGCAATCTCAGTTTCTTGCTTGTTCTTTGTTTGCTCGCAGGAAATAGACCCTCATGGTCAGGTTGATCATGTTCCAGCATGGTCAATAACCCTCGGAAGTTGGTTTAGCGATTGCTAAGGCGCGACGTCTTGGCATGATCGTAGTCGGATCGTCCAAGTCAACCCCCACAGAAAACAATAGCTATCTCATCGAAACATTGGGACACCTTCGCCTCTATCAAGTGGTATCATATTTCCAGGTTGCTCGGTGAGATTTTACAGTTTTTCGTAGTTTAGATCGAGTCTGTTCTTCATACCTATTGTCCACAAAAAAGTCAAAAAAATTAGGGTTAGTTCATCCTATCCGAACAAATCTAAGCCTTTGCATAATCTTTTTAGAGTTTTTGCTTTGTTGAATTTGCAGTTGCATCGTCGTGTCGAGTTGCTGGTCTTAATGTCTAGTCCTTTAGAGTTTTGAGTTCTGTTCACAAGTTGGCACGCTGCCGCCTCTCCATCATCATCACCATTGCCATATACCACCATCGTCATATCCGCTGCCATATACCAACATCGTCGCCACCGCTGCCATATACCACCATTCTCATCACCGCTGCCATATACCACCATCGTCATCACCGCTGCCATATGCCACATATTCACTGCCATCACGATAATCTGAGTCCACCTCCATGACAGATTCGCCACCAGTCCCTGTTCCACCGCCCTACAAATACCCGCCACCAGTCCAAGTTTCCAACAGATTCATCTCCTGTCACCAGTCCTAGTCCGAGTCTAGTATTTGTTGCTTTGTTTTTGATTTACAGATCACGCCATACTTCGAGTCGTGCCAAGTTGGACTTCCCAACATCAGTGCCACCCGTATAAGAAAAATAGTTCCAGTTTCAAAAAAAAGTAAGTCTGGAAAATTCTGGCTAGGCAGTTTTTAGACCTTTTGTAGACTTTTTCAAAAACAATTGTTGTGGAGCAAAAAAAGAGCAAAAAAATAGTGAAAAAAAGGGGAAAAAATCAGAGTGTTCTCCTCCCTTGTTTACGTGCCGCACCGTGATTTTGTTAGTGTTCTAGGCTCACAGCTCTAGCATGGTCTAGCCTAGGACCAGCACAGTATCGTCGTTGAGCGTTTATTCAGCTTTGCATCTCTAAATTGATTATTGCTGACCCTTTTTGCTACAATATTATAAGCCTTCCCAGCTCCACATACATTTATGTTGTGCGTTTAACTCTCACTGGTAATCACTCTATCCAAGCTTTGAGAGTTTTGACTACAACGGTTGCCGTTCACCACCTGCTGCTGGGTAAGAACTGGTAAGAATTTGAGATTTTCGCTTGACGGATTTGTGACACACCACCACCAACACTTCCTAGTAGTCTATAGGATCATATTCTTCTGTGTTTCTGTTGTTTCTAACCATGGTAGGATCACAAGCCGATGAGACCGATTGGGAGAACATGATGAACAAACAGCTACATGATAAGTTTCAGCAAATGATGAGTGGGCAGGTGCAAGATGTGCTAAACAGATTCGAAGAGGCCATGGAAAAGATAGATGGAATTGAGAAGACGTTCGAAACAAAGCTCGATAACAAGTTTAATGAATTGCTCACACGTCTTCCACAACCATCGCCGGGTGCACCTGTCGCACCTCTACAACAACAACAACAACAACAACAACAACACAACAACAACAACAACAACAACAACAACAACAACAACAACAACAACAACAACAACAACAACAACAACAACAACATCGCCTTCCAAATCAAGTGGAACGAGCACAGTGCATTTCCCTTCAGCTAGGACAAAATGCTGGTGCTGCTGCTACTGCTGCTAATGCTTCTTTGCCTCCTTCTACTACTGCTAGTGCCGAGGAGGATGACGATTATGCGGGCGATTACGAGGACGAGGTTGATCAAAATCAGAACTATGTGCAACCACCAACACCAGGTCATCCACAGGCATGTAATCACAATGGTAGGGCTGCACTACTAGCTCAGCTACGAGATCATGACCATCTTCCTAAACTGAAATTGAATATTCCACCATTTGAGGGTAGATATGTTCCTGATATATATCTTACTTGGGAGTTAGAAATTGAACAACGTTTTACATGTTTACAATACCAAGAGGAGCGATGTGTTGCTGCTGCTCTTTATGCTTTCACTAGTTTTGCTTGTGTGTGGTGGTCTGAACATCGTAGACTATATCCGAACAATATTCCAACTACTTGGGCTGCTTTGAAAACTGGTATGCATACACGTTGGGTTCCACCATATTATCAACATGAATTACTTGAAAAATTGTAGCATTTAAGCCAAGGAATTTTTTTTGTAGAAGAATATTATCAGGAATTACAAACTAGAATGATTAGATGTGGTATTGTTGAGGATAATGAAGCTATGCTTGCACGTTTTATGGGTGGATTAAATAAAGAGATTCAGACCATTCTAGAGTACAAGGAGTATAATAATATAACTCGTTTATTCCATCTTGCTTGCAAAGCTGAAGGTGAAGTGCAAGATCGACAAGCATTGGCGCGAACCAACTTTTCTGCAGGCCGACCTTCATCATGGACACCATGTGCATCCTCTACTCCCACACGTCCTACTGCAGCACCACTGACTTCAGCAGCCAATTCCAACTGATATACAACAAAACAGGCACCATCACCACCATCTGCCAGGAGTACACCTTCTGGTTCCGCACAGAGCTCTTCTTCATCCATGACATCAATAGGGCCAACACATGATATTATTTGTTGCAAGGGTGGAGGTCATTATGCGACGTGTGATGATTGCTACTGAGGATGGTGGGTATGAGTCCGCTAGTGACTATGATGAGGAGACTTTGGCTCTTATTACAAGTGAAGAACACGGTGAAGATGATTCTGATCATAAGACGCAATACATGGCCCCTGAAGATGCTGCCAGGTATGAGTGTTTAGTTTCTCAACGTGTTTTGAGTGTGCAGGTCACACAAGCTAAGCAAAATCAAAGGCATAATTTGTTCCATACAAAGGGAGTTGTGAAGGAACATTCTGTTCGCGTCACCATAGATGGAGGGAGCTGCAACAACTTGGCTAGCATGGATATGGTGGAGAAGCTATCTCTCACCAGAAGACCACATCCACATCCTTACTACATCCAATGGTTCAACAACAGCGGCAAGGTTAAGGTAACACGTACTGTTCATGTGCATTTTAGTATCTCTACATATGCTGATTATGTTGATTGTGATGAGGTACCTATGCAAGCATGTTCCTTATTACTTGGTAGACCATAGCAATTTGATAAAAAAATTGTACACCATGGTAAAAACAATCAGTATACTCTTGTTCATAAGGATAAAAATATTACTTTGCTTCCTATGACTCCTGATTCCATTTTGAAAGATGATATTAATAGAGCTAATAAAGTAAAACAGGAGAAAAATAAGAGTGAAAATCAGATTGTGGCAAAAGAATTTGAGCAACAAATGAAGCCTAATAATAAACCATCTAGTGTTGCTTCTGAAATTAAATTGAAAAGTGCATGTTTACTTGCCACCAAATCTGATATAGATGATCTAGATTTCAGCAAATCTGTTTGCTATGATTTTGTGTGCAAAGAGGCATTATTTTCTTTCGAGGATGTACCTTCCTCTTTGCCTCCTGCTGTCACTAACATTTTCTAGGAGTTTGCTGACGTCTTTCCACAAGACGTGCCACCAAGATTACCACCCATTCGAGGGATTGAGCATCAGATTGACTTAATTCTCGGTACTTCGCTGCCAAATCGTGCACCATACCACACCAATCTAGAGGAGACGAAGGAGATTATGCGTCAAGTACAGGAGCTGCTTGACAAAGGTTATGAACGCGAATCTCTTAGTCCTTGTGTTGTTCCTATTATACTAGTGCCAAAAAAGGATGGTACGTCGCGTATGTGTGTTGATTGTAGAGGCATTAATAATATTACTATTCATTATCGTGATCCTATTCCTAGGCTAGATGACATGCTTGTTGAATTGAGTTGCTCTACAATATTCTCCAAAGTTGATTTGTGTAGTGGATACCATCAAATTCGTATGAAATTTGGAGATGAATGGAAAACAACATTTAAAACTAAGTTTGGATTATATGAGTGGTTAGTCATGTCATTTGGGTTAACTAATGACCTAGTACTTCCATGAGATTAATGAATGAAGTTATATGTGCTTTCATTGGACGATTTGTGGTAGTCTATTTTGATGATATACTAATTTATAGCAGATCTTTGGAGGAACATTTGGAACATTTACGTGATGTTTTTATTACTCTATGTGATGCATGTTTGTTTGGTAACCTTGGGAAGTGCACCTTTTGCACCGACCGAGTATCTTTTCTTGGCTATGTTGTTACTCCACAGGAAATTGAAGTTGATAAAGCCAAGATTGAAGCTATTGAGAGTTGGCCACAACCCAAAATGGTCACACAAGTGAGGAGTTTTCTTGGCCTCGCTGGATTCTATAGGCATTTTGTGAGAGATTTCAGCACCATTGTTGCACCTCTCAATGAGCTTACAAAGAAGGATGTGCCTTTTGTTTGGGGTAACCACATAGGAAGAAGCCTTCACGGTATTGAAAGATAAGTTGACACATGCTCCTTTACTCCAACTTCCTGATTTTAATAAGGATTTCAAGCTTGCATGTGATGCTAGTGGAATAGGATTAGGAGGTGTGTTATTACAAGATGGCAAACATGTTGCATACTTTTCTTAAAAATTGAGTGGGCTTAGTCTGATTATTCTACTTATGATAAAGAATTATATGCTCTTGTTCGGACTTTAGAAACATGGCAAGATTATTTATGGCCCAAAGAATTTGTTATACATTTTGATCATGAATCTTTGAAACATATTAAAAGTCAAGCCAAACTGAATCGTAGACATGCTAAATGGGTTGAATTCATTGAGACTTTCCCTTATGTCATTAAACACAAGAAGGGTAAATAAAATGTTATTACTGATGCATTGTCTCGTTGCTATACTATGCTTTCACAACTTGACTTCAAAATATTTGGTTTGGAGACCATCAAAGATCAGTATATGCATGATGCTGATTTTAAAGATGTAATGCAGAATTGTAAAGAAGAAAGAATGTGGAACAAGTTCGTCATTAATGATGGATTTGTGTTCCGTGCTAACAAGCTATGCATTCCAGCTAGCTCCGTTCGTCTTTTGTTGCTGAGGTGGCGCATGGTGGAGGATTAATGGGACACTTTGGCATGAATAAGATGGAGGATGTACTTGCTACACATTTCTTTTGGCCAAAGATGAGACAGGATGTTGAGCGTTTTATTGCTCGCTGCACTGCATGTCAAAAAGCTAAGTCACGACTCAATCTTCATGGTTGATATCTGCCTTTGCCTGTACCTAGTGTTCCTTGAGAGGAAATACCTATGGAATTTGTTTTAGGTTTACCTTGAACAAAGAAGGGGAGGGATAGCATATTTGTTGTCATGGATAGATTCTCGAAAATGGCACACTTTATACCAAGTCATGAAAGCGATGATGTTGTTAATGTTGCTGATTCGTTCTTTCGTGAAATTATTCGCTTGTATGGTGTGCCAAATACTACTGTTTGAGACCATGATACTATATTTCTTAGGCACTTTTGGAGATGTTTATGGGCTAAGTTGGGGACTAAACTGCTTTTTAGTACTACTTGTCTCCCCCAAACAGATGGACAAGCTGAAGTAGTCAATAGAAAATTGTCTACTATTCTTAGGGTTGTTTTGAAGAATAATAAGAAAATGTGGGAAGAATGCTTGCCTCATATTGAATTTGCTTATAATCGTTCATTGCATTCTACTACTAAGATGTGCCCTTTTGAAATTGTGTATGGTTTCCTACCTCGTCGACCTATTGATTTGTTGCCTCTTCCATCTTCAGAGAAGGTTAATTTTGATGCTAAACAATGTGTTGAATGGATTTTAAAAATGCATGAGTTAACTAAGGAAAAAATTGAGCGTATGGATGCTAAATATAAACTTGCTGGAGATAAGGGTAGAAAACATGTTGTGTTTGCACCTGGAGATCTTGTTTGGTTACATTTGCGTAAGGATAGATTTCCTGATTTGCGCAAATCAAAGCCAATGCCATGTGTTGATGGTCCTTTTAAGGTGTTAGAGAAAATAAATGATAATGCATATAAACTTGAGCTGCCTGTAGATTTTGGGGTTAGTCCCACTTTTAACATTGCAGATTTAAAGCCTTATTTGCGTGAGGAAGATGAGCTTCCGTCGTGTACGACTTCATTTCAAGAAGGGGGGGATGATGAGGACATCAATACCATTGTTACACCCACAGCCCCTGCTACTATACATACTGGACCAATTACTAGAGCTCGTGCACGCCAATTAAATTACCAGGTACTTTCGTGTCTTGGTAATGATTCTAATGTTCATGAGAATATGATGCTGCCTAAATTGGATACATTTGTTTTGCTTACAAATGAAGGGTCTAGCTTGGAGCAGGATGAACATTGGAGCAAGAACAAGCATGGAGATGACGGCATGCGCAAGGGAAACAAGAACATAGTTTCAAGTGATGATTTCAGGACTTTGAAGCCACCGTAATGAGTGCACAAAGTCTTGGACAAAATATACAAGATGCCACTTCATAAATTTTGTCTAGAGGCCGTTATAGGTGCTGCGTCACCTTATTATTGGGCCAGGCCCATGTAATTTTGAATTACATAAGTATAGGCTGTTTTTAGAGTCTGTATGTGTGGGGAAACAAGAGATAGGGTTGGTTCCATCCCCCAAGGGCCAGGAAACCCCCCCTCTTCCTCCATATATACATCCCTTAGAGCGTCGTTTAGACTTTGGGTTTTGTTTAGATTAAAAGGTCGCCATAGCTGCAACTTCGCATACTTCATTTGTGTTCAACGACCAGACCAAGACTCCACAGAACCCCATCTTGATCTATAAAGCTTTCATCTTATATTCGCAATATCCAGATTGCAATCTCAGTTTCTTACTTGTTGTTTGTTTACTCACAGGAAATAGACCCTCGTGGTTAGGTTGCTCGTGCTCCCGCGTGGTCAATAACCCTCGGAAGTTGGTTTAGCGATTGCGAAGGCGCGACGTCTTCTCATAATCATAGTCGGATCGTCCAAGTCGACCCTCATAGAAAATGATAGCTATCTCATCGAAACATCGGGACACCTTCGCCTCTATCATCTTCCTTAGTCTTGAGGGACATGGATAGAAGCTCACAATCCTTAGAGAGAGAAGCATGAGACTTCACTAGCTTACTTTTATCATTCATTAACTTCTCGCAAGAGTCCTTAGCCTTTATCAAGGAGGCACGTTCTTTAGCATGAATATCAATGTATGCACCAATTTTCAAGCATAGTTCATCATTTCGTGCCTCCTCATATTGGACTTTCCGCTCAAGGATTTCATATTTTTCCTTTTCCTCGGTGATAAGGGTTCCGAGTTCCTTTATGGTGATGGTGTTCTTACTCACCATCTGCATAAGCATACGAAACATAGTGAGCTTCTTTCCTTTGAGGGAGCACATGAACTTATTTAGTTTAGCAAGCATAGGATCATCTATATCATCATTATAACTATTCTCCGCATCAAGATACTCATCACAAGGACCAGAAGGAGTGAAAAGAGGAGGGTTCGACCGTGGGGTTACCTTGACCTTGTCACGATAGTTTTGGTCCTCTCCATCTTCTACCACGGCCTTTGCCATTAGGCATTTGTGAGTGTTGCCCTTGTATTCTTTCATATAGTTGTAGGTGACAACATCACCACTTCTATTGACTAGCCTCAAAGTGTTTTGAGAATCTTTAGCTACTTCGGCAACACCACTAACATCATGCAGATCAGATTCTTCATGAGCAAGCATTGCTTTCCCATCTCTCTTATTGAGCTTGGATTTCAAAGGATTTGGCAACTTTTTCTTGGAAAGGTCTTGGGAAACCTTGGTTTATCTTCTCTCTTCTCATAAGGGTGATCATTGGAGAAGTGGTTGGTTTCTTTACAGTTGTAGCATTTTCTCACTTTCTTCTTCTGGAATCTTCCCTTGAATTTTCCTGCGCTAAACTTCTTGACAAAAAGAGCAATGTCTTCATATGAAGGGCTCTCATCGGAGTCAATCTCATCACCATCTTCATCATAATGATCATCTCTTCTTCACATACATGCCCGACCTTCAATGCAAGATTGATCTTTGATGTTGAGGTACCATGCATGGCAAGATGTTTTGTAGCATTTGCCTTTGACTCTTCAAATAGTTGGAAGGTTGATATGATGTCATCTAGAGTCATTTCCTTGAATCCATGGTGTTATCTTATGTCCCACGCCAATTGGTGATGATATGGAGCAAGAGCATGAAGCAACTTGTCCACAAGAAATCGCTTAGTCAAGTTGAATCCATCTTGTGTCTTCTCACACTCACAAGACTCAATTTGAGCGGTGAGAGTCATCAGACGCTCATGGAGCTGCTTGGGAGATTCACCTTTCTCCATACAAAAGTTCTGCAATTGACCCATGTCAATTTCATATTGAGCAAGCCGGAGAGTGGAGGTACCGGTCTTGGTCCTCACAATGCTATCCCATAATTCCTTGGCACTTGTGATGTGTATGTATGGTAATCTTTGCTTATCAGTCATACCTCACCATTTGCACATGGTTGTTGCGCCGTTGAGATTCTTGTCGTATATCTCTCTTGGTGTAAGATTATTCGGGTACCAGCTTGGTAACCATACTCCAAGATCTCCAACATCTCATCATTCCCATATCGAAGATGATCCTGCATAGCAACTCTCCACAAGGCAAAATCGGTAGTCTCATCAAGTAAAGGAGGTTTGCCTTGAGGGTTATACTTTGCTTTCTCTATTTGAGGTCTTGCATAAAGCCAAGGAACACTGCAGTGTTCAATACTAGGAGGTTGTTGGCCAAGTGAAGGAGTAGGCACAGTTGGCCTCGAGGACGCACCACCAGAAAGTGGTGCAAGCATCATGGTCAACATGGTAGTCTCATTTGGACCAAGGCCTCAAGAGAAGCATCATGCTCCTCCTTTTGCTTAGCAAGCGCTCGTTCCAGATACTCAGAAGTAAAGGACTTGACTTCTGTGGAAGCCACGCCCTTATCCTTTGGATCTGCAACAAGGGGAGTCCCATCGGGGTTCATCTCGCTCTAAGGTGGTTAAGCCACAAGAATAGAGCACAAAGCTGTGATACCAATTGAAAGGATCGAGATGGACCTAGAGGGGGGTGAATAGGTACAATTACAAATTTAATTGTTACTTAGCAATTTAGGCAATAATGCGAAATATGAAAGTGAGACGAACAATTGCAAGTATGATGCTAAGAGCTAAGCAAGGTAAACAAGTAACGCAAGTATGTGAGTAAGCAAGCACAAAATGATATAAGTAAAGATTAAGAGACAAGTAACCACAAGTAGTATGTTAGGGTTAGGGATAACTGCAACTCTAAGAGATGAGGATGTATGCCGATGTTCACTTCCTTGGAGGGAAGCTACGTCACCATTAGAGAGGTGGATGTTACCACTAAGGCACACCAACACCACAAAGTCTCACCCTATTCTCCCTTTGAGACAACACCACGAAGGCGTTTCTCAACCACTAGCGGTACCTTGAGGTGGTATCCAAACCTTCACAAACTTTCCGGGGGAAATCACAATGGTCAATTCCTCGTCGGAGGACTCCTACCACCTAGGAGTCTCCAACCTCCAAGAGTAACAAGATGCACCACAAAAATAAGGGGGAATCAACTCTCGCTTTGGTGAATGTGTAGATCGAGCACTTCTCCTTCGCTTCCCAAAAGATCAAGAGCTTTGGGTGGCTAAGGAGGTAGATCTCCAAGAAATCGAGGTGTAAAAAGGGAGGTGAGAGAAATGGAGTCGTCAAGTCCTTCGTGAGGAAGAACAAATCTATTTATAGGTGGGGATGGAATCTGGCCGTTGGAGGCAGATTTCTGCATAGCCCGGAAGCTTCGGCCATGCATGGAAGTTCCAGACCCCGGAAGTTCCAGCCAAGTTACGGCTAGGTTCCGGCCTACACAAAGAGTTTGCACCGACTCTGTAGTACCCCGGAAGCTGTCAAAACAGGGGACATAAGATCTAGCACCCAGAAGTTCCGGCCTCCCCGGAAGTTCCAGATGATGGAAGTTCCGGCCAGGGTCCGGCATGGTTCCGGGCTACACAGAGAGATTGCACAAAAAGAGCAGTTTCTCTAGGTAACCCGGAAGCTTCTCGGACCTTCCGGTCCCCGGAAGTTCCGTCCTGAACAGAAGCTTTTCTGTGTGATAAATTTTCAGATCAATGTGAGAAGACAAGTTGTTCCCAGATATTTTTGTGATTCACCCCCTCTTAATAGTGCGGCTGCCCTAATGACTCAACAGACAAGAAAACACTATGGTACTCTACTTTTCTTGGGCACTCCATCTTTCCTTTTTCCGACAAGAGAGGGAATAACCATCCATGCTCCATTTCAACTTAATCAGTGTTGTTTACACTAGAGCATGTGGTTAGAGACACAATTGAAGTTGTCATAGATGTCAAAAATAGTTTAGTGCAACAATGCACTTTCAGCCTGCAGCTTTTTTCTGTTTGATAACTCACGGTTATTATGTTTCAACCATGTGTGATGTTTCTTGTTGTTGCTCCCGCCTGCATCCCTCGAAAATATCTGCCCGCCTCAAGGGTTTTTCTGTTTCATAACACACAGTTGTTATCTCCGGACTGTGTGAGATGCACCATCATCCAAATTTTCAATAGCCCCAGCATTTCACTCTCGCCTTTGACTCTCGTGTAGTAAAATTTTCAGTAGCCGTGTCATTTCCTCAAACACACCCCCCTCTACACACACACACACACACATCAAACACTCCTCGGGTGCGCACATGCGCACACACACACCCTCCCTCGCTCGAAACCCTAGCAAGGTTGCCACCACCGTAAGGCCTCCATGGTTAACATCTGCCAGTTTGCCCGTGTAGCTTACCCACCGATCTCCATACCCAGGCCGCCCTGAGTTTCCTAGATGATGCCTTCCAAACTCCCCCTATCCCATAGATCCCCATCCCCATCCCTAACTCTAGAGCATTGCAGCCTAAGCCGGGTTACACTTCCTGTGGAGCTCGACGAGCGACTGACCCAAAAGAGGTGTATCACGGTCTCTTCGCTCGATGTGGCCGAGGAAGCTGACGACCATTACTGGATGCGGGCACTCAATCAGCGGGCTAGAGTATGTCGGTATGTCGAGGACGCTAGCTACGACATCAAGGTCATCGACAGCGACTGCCTGAGGCGGGCTATGTCACAGATTAAGTGGCCCACCCCCAACCCCTCGGGTTCAACCACCGTCGATCTCATCCATGGCCCCGCCGCTGATCTTTTCTGGCTCGCTGTCAAGAATTTGTTGTCCTACATTGCCATAGAGCCCCTTTTATCATTTATGAAGGACACGTTCCGCGACGCTGGCTTGGGATCCACAGCTTCCAAGTCAAACCTCATCGACGGCGACCACGAGGAGGGCACCCTCTCCGGCTCTTCCAAGGGGAAAGAGCCCATCTTCTCTTCCAAGGTGGAAGAGCCCGTCTGCCACATCAGGGAGGGCACCCTACAGCCATGCTCTTCCAAGGGGAAGGACCCCATCTGCGACAACATGGAGCGCATCCACGGTTCGTTCTCTTCCCATGGGAATGAGCCCATTTGAGGAAACTCGTAATTTTTTTTGCCATGCCTCTTCACAGGGGGGACCCATAATCTGTTTTGTCGAGTCCCTTTTGTAGTGTAGTGAGAATATGTCCAGTTTTAATTGCTATATTTGATTTTTTGCAGTATGCCTTGTGATGCGGAGCATCCTACGGGAATGACCATGTCAAGAGTCCATTTTGCAAGTGACACGTGCGACTCTACTTCTCATAAATAAAGGTGAATCTTCTCCTTTACACGTGTTCACTTGACCCCTTCGAGGATGGTATACTACTTGAGACTCCACTCGTGTGCATGCATAGGTATTGCCGAAGCTTCAGGGACGATGATGAGGAGTGCGAGCGCAACAGAATAGCTACGCCATCCGCGAGGGAAGCGTGGAAGCGAAGACGGAAGAATAAGGATCTGCCAAGTCTGGAACGGGTGGTACTACCGCGCAAAGCAAGCAGTACTACAGCTCAAACCATCCAAGTCATACTACCGCCCAACATCCGCCCTATTGCCGCTCAACCCGACAAGCTCCTATGATCGAGCAGTACAAGTCCGGTACTACCGCCCCCAACAAGTGGTACTACCACTCAGCTTCATAAGCGGTACTACCGCTCGAGGGTCCGGTACTACCGCCGTGCTTGTGCACAGCCACGGGACTTTGGCCTTGTATCCCTCTCCCACTTACCCGTTCGTGGCTTAGACTATAAATAGACCACCTTCACCTCCATTCTAGGGTTAGCAAAGTGATAGATCATTTGTATGTGAGCTTTGCTCCTACCACTCCTCCTCTTGAGAGAGAGATAGATAGATAGATACATAGATAGATAGATAGATAGATAGATAGATAGAGAGAGAGAGAGAGAGAGACCACTACTCCATTGGAGGCCAAGACCTCCATCTAGGAGAAGATCCTGAGGGATATCATCAAGAACCCCTCATGGAAGGACCACCCCTATCAAGACCTCCTCTTGGAGATGAAATTTACCTTGTATCTTTCTCTTTGCTGTTCTTGTACCTTGTGGATCTTGTGTGTTTGATTGTCTAGTGGATGTGTGATTGAACTTGTTCTTGAGTGTTTCCCCATGTTATTTCTCTCCATTCTTCCCCGTGTTCTTCGTGTTTCTCGTAGGGATTTGCTCCAATCAGCCTCTAGGTATCTACCCTACATCATCTTGGATCAGAGCAAGGTTGATTACGAATTTGGAGCCCCTACCCCCTTGTTTCTAGCCTTCTTTTGCTTGATTTCATCCTCAATTCGAAAATCCCCACCAAAAATAGCCCCCAAATTTTTTTGTGATTTGTTGGTTTGATGATGTTTTGTTGATATTGATCCATGGATTTGCTTGTTTTCGAGTGGATCTAGCATCTTCCCAAGTTTCGCCACTTTCCATCCACAATCCATCCAATTTTGCCCCAAAATCATCCTTTTCCGCCCCAATTTCGCCCTGAGCAGTTCTGTGAATTTCCCGAAACCAGCGGCAATACCGCCCAATCCAAGCAGTACTACCGCTGAGCTCCAGAAGCGGTACTACCGCCCGTACAAGCGGCACTACCGCCCCACCCAGGTCAGCCGCCAGCACTTCACCATTTTCCCCATAACTTCCACATCCGGAGTCCGATTTTCGCGTTCTTTAGCTCGTTGAGAAGTTATTGACATCCCACATCCACCTAGATAGGCTCCAACATCATTTGACACCATCAAATTTTCGAACTTTGGCATCTTTGCGTAGGCCTTCCACCATATCATCCGCATAACCACCATACCCTTCCGCAACCTAACCCATTTTGATCCATATAACATTACTGGTTCTTTGAGTAGCGATTCGAGTCTCCTAAGGTGTTTCGGATACTTAGGAATGATTGCTTCTTCATCAACCACCACCACCACTTCCATGTAACCTTGCCCACCATACATTACCATCACCCCAACTTAACCCATTTTTGTTTGAGCTTGTTTGAGTTGTTGCTGGTGTCTCCTAAGGTGTTTGGACTACTTAGGGACAGTCATTTCCACTTTGACTCGCATAACCCACCATTTCACTTCCGCATTGCTGTGTGCAAGACCACCACCGCATTTCACTACGACCATTTGACATTTGCCTTTGAAGATTTTGAGTTTACGGTTTTTCCGTTTCCTAAGGTCTTTCGGCTAATTAGGAACGGGTCGACTTCGACAACACCGCCTCTCATCATCGCCATAGATGGTAACCACGACGACATCATTTGTATATTCCCCTTGCCATTGCATTGATAACCCCTAGCCCATTCTGCGTCACTTGCCTATCGAGACTAGCCATTGACTATTCCTGGCAAACTTATTTGTGCACATTAGTGATCATTGATCTACACCTTCCATCACATACATACCATATCATATTGGTATCATCTTGTTCTCATATCATCCATTGTGCCACAAGTTTGTTCCCGCATATATACAATTGCTAAGTTGGTTTGTGCATTTCGCAAAGTGGCCAACGAAAATAATAATAATAAACTTTTAAACAAAGAAAAAGAGAGCAAAAAAAACTTGTAAGAAAGTGCCATGGCATCATACCACATTGCACATAAGATTGTCATATCTGATCATCTTGGATCATCTTGAGAGAAACACTGGGAACCATACATACATAGCATACTTGGGATAGAAAGTTTATCCATTTTGCATCTTATAGGTTGTGCACAAGTGTCGTATCCGCCTATTAAGAAATCATGCTAACGTCTTTCTTGAGTTGTTCAACACGAGTGTTTTTCGTGGATTCCACATTTCGTGTTCATTCCTTGGTTGCACGACCCCATTTATCTATCTGTGTGTGTGTTTCTGTGTGCCATTCATTGCTATTGGTCTACTTGTTTCACTTGCTAATTTGTGAATCTCTTTCAACATTATTGACTCTTGCTAACATTTTGCATCAATTATTTGTGCCACTATCCTCACCAAGCTCCACCATAAGCTTTACTTGATAGCTGTGAGTGAACAAGTCCGGTACCAATTCCACTATTCTTTCATTTCACATTGAGTGAAACGGGATACATCCTCAATCTTGGGAAAAGGTAACTTGGTATTGTTTATCTCATTTCCTACTCTTCTTTGCTCGAGTCTTGTGTGGATAGGCAAAGCACACCTCCTTCGGTCTACAACGACGAGTTCGATGCCACAAACAACTTCAAAGCCAAGATGCAAGCTCAAACGGAGGAGATCAAAGCCCTCATCAAGTCCTACAAGCGATCTTCCTCATCTTCGCGACGACGCTCAAGAGCACATGCTTCCGAGCTACCATCTCTAGCAAGATCACATCGGCATCGACACCATCACTAACAAGAACGTGAAGGTCAAGAGCTCAACACCAACAACTGATCAACCACTTCACCATCTCCCTTGGCATCTTCGCCTACGGACATACGACATCTTCGCCAACAAGCACCCCAAGACTACGCTCAAGAGAAGCTCCCCAAGGTCAAGTCCGCGACTTCCACAAGCTACTACGACCTCGACACCAACCACAAGATTCCTTTCTATGGGACTCATGAACCCGAGGAGTATCTCGAGTGGGAGCACTTGATGGACGACTACCTCAAGCTACATGAAGTCCCTTCCAAAGATCAAGTGAAGTATGCCACAAGAAACTTCCACAACTACGTGTCCACATGGAGGCTTCACACACCTTCGGAGAGCAACGACATGAGTTGTCCCAAGACGAAGAGAGCTATGCAGCGAGAGTTCATGCCTCCAGCCTACACGGAACAACTTCTACGCCAATTGGCGAACACCATCCAAGGATCCAAGTCCATCGACGCGTACTTCAAGGAGATGAAGAATGCCTTGCGACGAGCCGGCGTGGACGACCCCATTTTGATGAAGTTCCACTTCAGGATGGGATTGCACAACGGCATCTCCAAGACTATCTTCCTCGAGAACTACCAGTCCCTTGACGACAACTACATTGGTGCTCTCAAGGCGGAACAAGAACTCATGAAGGCCAAGGCTTCTCAACCCCAAGTGATGTAGGGTAGAACCCTAGAAGCCCGATCTTTCACATTTGGAGGGAATCCTACCAACAACACGGAGAACATGAGAGGAGAAACGAGGGGAACACGAGGGAATCACAAGAGAAAACACTCAAGCAACAAGAATATAGTCACACATGCGCTAGATTCTCGAAACACAGAAGGGTACAAGATCCGAATCCAACAAGGGACGATACGTAGGTTAACAGGTTCTTATCTGTGAGGAGGTCTTGAAGAGTGTCAGTGTCAAAACCGGCGGATCTCGGGTAGGGGGTCCCGAACTGTGCGTCTAGGCGGAGGTTGTTGGCCAAGTGAAGGAGTAGGCACAGTTGGCCTCGAGGACGCACCACCAGAAAGTGGTGCAAGCATCATGGTCAACATGGTAGTCTCATTTGGACCAAGGCCTCAAGAGAAGCATCATGCTCCTCCTTTTGCTTAGCAAGCGCTCGTTCCAGATACTCAGAAGTAAAGGACTTGACTTCTGTGGAAGCCACGCCCTTATCCTTTGGATCTGCAACAAGGGGAGTCCCATCGGGGTTCATCTCGCTCTAAGGTGGTTAAGCCACAAGAATAGAGCACAAAGCTGTGATACCAATTGAAAGGATCGAGATGGACCTAGAGGGGGGTGAATAGGTACAATTACAAATTTAATTGTTACTTAGCAATTTAGGCAATAATGCGAAATATGAAAGTGAGACGAACAATTGCAAGTATGATGCTAAGAGCTAAGCAAGGTAAACAAGTAACGCAAGTATGTGAGTAAGCAAGCACAAAATGATATAAGTAAAGATTAAGAGACAAGTAACCACAAGTAGTATGTTAGGGTTAGGGATAACTGCAACTCTAAGAGATGAGGATGTATGCCGATGTTCACTTCCTTGGAGGGAAGCTACGTCACCATTAGAGAGGTGGATGTTACCACTAAGGCACACCAACACCACAAAGTCTCACCCTATTCTCCCTTTGAGACAACACCACGAAGGCGTTTCTCAACCACTAGCGGTACCTTGAGGTGGTATCCAAACCTTCACAAACTTTCCGGGGGAAATCACAATGGTCAATTCCTCGTCGGAGGACTCCTACCACCTAGGAGTCTCCAACCTCCAAGAGTAACAAGATGCACCACAAAAATAAGGGGGAATCAACTCTCGCTTTGGTGAATGTGTAGATCGAGCACTTCTCCTTCGCTTCCCAAAAGATCAAGAGCTTTGGGTGGCTAAGGAGGTAGATCTCCAAGAAATCGAGGTGTAAAAAGGGAGGTGAGAGAAATGGAGTCGTCAAGTCCTTCGTGAGGAAGAACAAATCTATTTATAGGTGGGGATGGAATCTGGCCGTTGGAGGCAGATTTCTGCATAGCCCGGAAGCTTCGGCCATGCATGGAAGTTCCAGACCCCGGAAGTTCCAGCCAAGTTACGGCTAGGTTCCGGCCTACACAAAGAGTTTGCACCGACTCTGTAGTACCCCGGAAGCTGTCAAAACAGGGACATAAGATCTAGCACCCAGAAGTTCCGGCCTCCCCGGAAGTTCCAGATGATGGAAGTTCCGGCCAGGGTCCGGCATGGTTCCGGGCTACACAGAGAGATTGCACAAAAAGAGCAGTTTCTCTAGGTAACCCGGAAGCTTCTCGGACCTTCCGGTCCCCGGAAGTTCCGGCCTGAACAGAAGCTTTTCTGTGTGATAAATTTTCAGATCAATGTGAGAAGACAAGTTGTTCCCAGATATTTTTGTGATTCACCCCCTCTTAATAGTGCGGCTGCCCTAATGACTCAACAGACAAGAAAACACTATGGTACTCTACTTTTCTTGGGCACTCCATCTTTCCTTTTTCCGACAAGAGAGGGAATAACCATCCATGCTCCATTTCAACTTAATCAGTGTTGTTTACACTAGAGCATGTGGTTAGAGACACAATTGAAGTTGTCATAGATGTCAAAAATAGTTTAGTGCAACAATGCACTTTCAGCCTGCAGCTTTTTTCTGTTTGATAACTCACGGTTATTATGTTTCAACCATGTGTGATGTTTCTTGTTGTTGCTCCCGCCTGCATCCCTCGAAAATATCTGCCCGCCTCAAGGGTTTTTCTGTTTCATAACACACAGTTGTTATCTCCGGACTGTGTGAGATGCACCATCATCCAAATTTTCAATAGCCCCAGCATTTCACTCTCGCCTTTGACTCTCGTGTAGTAAAATTTTCAGTAGCCGTGTCATTTCCTCAAACACACCCCCCTCTACACACACACACACACACATCAAACACTCCTCGGGTGCGCACATGCGCACACACACACCCTCCCTCGCTCGAAACCCTAGCAAGGTTGCCGCCACCGTAAGGCCTCCATGGTTAACATCTGCCAGTTTGCCCGTGTAGCTTACCCACCGATCTCCATACCCAGGCCGCCCTGAGTTTCCTAGATGATGCCTTCCAAACTCCCCCTATCCCATAGATCCCCATCCCCATCCCTAACTCTAGAGCATTGCAGCCTAAGCCGGGTTACACTTCCTGTGGAGCTCGACGAGCGACTGACCCAAAAGAGGTGTATCACGGTCTCTTCGCTCGATGTGGCCGAGGAAGCTGACGACCATTACTGGATGCGGGCACTCAATCAGCGGGCTAGAGTATGTCGGTATGTCGAGGACGCTAGCTACGACATCAAGGTCATCGACAGCGACTGCCTGAGGCGGGCTATGTCACAGATTAAGTGGCCCACCCCCAACCCCTCGGGTTCAACCACCGTCGATCTCATCCATGGCCCCGCCGCTGATCTTTTCTGGCTCGCTGTCAAGAATTTGTTGTCCTACATTGCCATAGAGCCCCTTTTATCATTTATGAAGGACACGTTCCGCGACGCTGGCTTGGGATCCACAGCTTCCAAGTCAAACCTCATCGACGGCGACCACGAGGAGGGCACCCTCTCCGGCTCTTCCAAGGGGAAAGAGCCCATCTTCTCTTCCAAGGTGGAAGAGCCCGTCTGCCACATCAGGGAGGGCACCCTACAGCCATGCTCTTCCAAGGGGAAGGACCCCATCTGCGACAACATGGAGCGCATCCACGGTTCGTTCTCTTCCCATGGGAATGAGCCCATTTGAGGAAACTCGTAATTTTTTTTGCCATGCCTCTTCACAGGGGGGACCCATAATCTGTTTTGTCGAGTCCCTTTTGTAGTGTAGTGAGAATATGTCCAGTTTTAATTGCTATATTTGATTTTTTGCAGTATGCCTTGTGATGCGGAGCATCCTACGGGAATCACCATGTCAAGAGTCCATTTTGCAAGTGACACGTGCGACTCTACTTCTCATAAATAAAGGTGAATCTTCTCCTTTACACGTGTTCACTTGACCCCTTCGAGGATGGTATACTACTTGAGACTCCACTCGTGTGCATGCATAGGTATTGCCGAAGCTTCAGGGACGATGATGAGGAGTGCGAGCGCAACAGAATAGCTACGCCATCCGCGAGGGAAGCGTGGAAGCGAAGACGGAAGAATAAGGATCTGCCAAGTCTGGAACGGGTGGTACTACCGCGCAAAGCAAGCAGTACTACAGCTCAAACCATCCAAGTCATACTACCGCCCAACATCCGCCCTATTGCCGCTCAACCCGACAAGCTCCTATGATCGAGCAGTACAAGTCCGGTACTACCGCCCCCAACAAGTGGTACTACCACTCAGCTTCATAAGCGGTACTACCGCTCGAGGGTCCGGTACTACCGCCGTGCTTGTGCACAGCCACGGGACTTTGGCCTTGTATCCCTCTCCCACTTACCCGTTCGTGGCTTAGACTATAAATAGACCACCTTCACCTCCATTCTAGGGTTAGCAAAGTGATAGATCATTTGTATGTGAGCTTTGCTCCTACCACTCCTCCTCTTGAGAGAGAGATAGATAGATAGAGAGAGAGAGAGAGAGACCACTACTCCATTGGAGGCCAAGACCTCCATCTAGGAGAAGATCCTGAGGGATATCATCAAGAACCCCTCATGGAAGGACCACCCCTATCAAGACCTCCTCTTGGAGATGAAATTTACCTTGTATCTTTCTCTTTGCTGTTCTTGTACCTTGTGGATCTTGTGTGTTTGATTGTCTAGTGGATGTGTGATTGAACTTGTTCTTGAGTGTTTCCCCATGTTATTTCTCTCCATTCTTCCCCGTGTTCTTCGTGTTTCTCGTAGGGATTTGCTCCAATCAGATTCTAGGTATCTACCCTACATCATCTTGGATCAGAGCAAGGTTGATCATGAATTTGGAGCCCCTACCCCCTTGTTTCTAGCCTTCTTTTGCTTGATTTCATCCTCAATTCGAAAATCCCCACCAAAAATAGCCCCCAAATTTTTTGTGATTTGTTGGTTTGATGATGTTTTGTTGATATTGATCCATGGATTTGCTTGTTTTCGAGTGGATCTAGCATCTTCCCAAGTTTCGCCACTTTCCATCCACAATCCATCCAATTTTGCCCCAAAATCATCCTTTTCCGCCCCAATTTCGCCCTGAGCAGTTCTGTGAATTTCCCGAAACCAGCGGCAATACCGCCCAATCCAAGCAGTACTACCGCTGAGCTCCAGAAGCGGTACTACCGCCCGTACAAGCGGCACTACCGCCCCACCCAGGTCAGCCGCCAGCACTTCACCATTTTCCCCATAACTTCCACATCCGGAGTCCGATTTTCGCGTTCTTTAGCTCGTTGAGAAGTTATTGACATCCCACATCCACCTAGATAGGCTCCAACATCATTTGACACCATCAAATTTTCGAACTTTGGCATCTTTGCGTAGGCCTTCCACCATATCATCCGCATAACCACCATACCCTTCCGCAACCTAACCCATTTTGATCCATATAACATTACTGGTTCTTTGAGTAGCGATTCGAGTCTCCTAAGGTGTTTCGGATACTTAGGAATGATTGCTTCTTCATCAACCACCACCACCACTTCCATGTAACCTTGCCCACCATACATTACCATCACCCCAACTTAACCCATTTTTGTTTGAGCTTGTTTGAGTTGTTGCTGTTGTCTCCTAAGGTGTTTGGACTACTTAGGGACAGTCATTTCCACTTTGACTCGCATAACCCACCATTTCACTTCCGCATTGTTGTGTGCAAGACCACCACCGCATTTCACTACGACCATTTGACATTTGCCTTTGAAGATTTTGAGTTTACGGTTTTTCCGTTTCCTAAGGTCTTTCGGCTAATTAGGAACGGGTCGACTTCGACAACACCGCCTCTCATCATCGCCATAGATGGTAACCACGACGACATCATTTGTATATTCCCCTTGCCATTGCATTGATAACCCCTAGCCCATTCTGCGTCACTTGCCTATCGAGACTAGCCATTGACTATTCCCGGCAAACTTATTTGTGCACATTAGTGATCATTGATCTACACCTTCCATCACATACATACCATATCATATTGGTATCATCTTGTTCTCATATCATCCATTGTGCCACAAGTTTGTTCCCGCATATATACAATTGCTAAGTTGGTTTGTGCATTTCGCAAAGTGGCCAACGAAAAAAATAATAATAAACTTTTAAACAAAGAAAAAGAGAGCAAAAAAAACTTGTAAGAAAGTGCCATGGCATCATACCACATTGCACATAAGATTGTCATATCTGATCATCTTGGATCATCTTGAGAGAAACACTGGGAACCATACATACATAGCATACTTGGGATAGAAAGTTTATCCATTTTGCATCTTATAGGTTGTGCACAAGTGTCGTATCCGCCTATTAAGCAATCATGCTAACGTCTTTCTTGAGTTGTTCAACACGAGTGTTTTTCGTGGATTCCACATTTCGTGTTCATTCCTTGGTTGCACGACCCCATTTATCTATCTGTGTGTGTGTTTCCGTGTGCCATTCATTGCTATTGGTCTACTTGTTTCACTTGCTAATTTGTGAATCTCTTTCAACATTATTGACTCTTGCTAACATTTTGCATCAATTATTTGTGCCACTATCCTCACCAAGCTCCACCATAAGCTTTACTTGATAGCTGTGAGTGAACAAGTCCGGTACCAATTCCACTATTCTTTCATTTCACATTGAGTGAAACGGGATACATCCTCAATCTTGGGAAAAGGTAACTTGGTATTGTTTATCTCATTTCCTACTCTTCTTTGCTCGAGTCTTGTGTGGATAGGCAAAGCACACCTCCTTCGGTCTACAACGACGAGTTCGATGCCACAAACAACTACAAAGCCAAGATGCAAGCTCAAACGGAGGAGATCAAAGCCCTCATCAAGTCCTACAAGCGATCTTCCTCATCTTCGCGACGACGCTCAAGAGCACATGCTTCCGAGCTACCATCTCTAGCAAGATCACATCGGCATCGACACCATCACTAACAAGAACGTGAAGGTCAAGAGCTCAACACCAACAACTGATCAACCACTTCACCATCTCCCTTGGCATCTTCGCCTACGGACATACGACATCTTCGCCAACAAGCACCCCAAGACTACGCTCAAGAGAAGCTCCCCAAGGTCAAGTCCGCGACTTCCACAAGCTACTACGACCTCGACACCAACCACAAGATTCCTTTCTATGGGACTCATGAACCCGAGGAGTATCTCGAGTGGGAGCACTTGATGGACGACTACCTCAAGCTACATGAAGTCCCTTCCAAAGATCAAGTGAAGTATGCCACAAGAAACTTCCACAACTACGTGTCCACATGGAGGCTTCACACACCTTCGGAGAGCAACGACATGAGTTGTCCCAAGACGAAGAGAGCTATGCGGCGAGAGTTCATGCCTCCAGCCTACACGGAACAACTTCTACGCCAATTGGCGAACACCATCCAAGGATCCAAGTCCATCGACGCGTACTTCAAGGAGATGAAGAATGCCTTGCGACGAGCCGGCGTGGACGACCCCATTTTGATGAAGTTCCACTTCAGGATGGGATTGCACAACGGCATCTCCAAGACTATCTTCCTCGAGAACTACCAGTCCCTTGACGACAACTACATTGGTGCTCTCAAGGCGGAACAAGAACTCATGAAGGCCAAGGCTTCTCAACCCCAAGTGATGTAGGGTAGAACCCTAGACGCCCGATCTTTCACATTTGGAGGGAATCCTACCAACAACACGGAGAACATGAGAGGAGAAACGAGGGGAACACGAGGGAATCACAAGAGAAAACACTCAAGCAACAAGAATATAGTCACACATGCGCTAGATTCTCGAAACACAGAAGGGTACAAGATCCGAATCCAACAAGGGACGATACGTAGGTTAACAGGTTCTTATCTGTGAGGAGGTCTTGAAGAGTGTCAGTGTCAAAACCGGCGGATCTCGGGTAGGGGGTCCCGAACTGTGCGTCTAGGCGGATGGTAACAGGAGACAAGGGACACGATGTTTTTACCCAGGTTCGGGCCCTCTCGATGGAGGTAAAACCCTACTCCTGCATGATTAATATTGATGATATGGGTAGTACAAGAGTGGATCTACCACGAGATCAGAGAGGCTAAACCCTAGAAGCTAGCCTATGGTATGATTGTTGTTCGTCCTACAGACTAAAATCCTCCGGTTTATATAGGCACCGAAGAGGGTTAGGGTTACACAGAGTCGGTTACAATGGTAGGAGATCTACATATTCGTATCACCAAGCTTGCCTTCCATGCCAAGGAAAGTCCCATCCAGACACGGGACAAAGTCTTCAATCTTGTATCTTCATAGTCCAGGAGTTCGGCCAATGGTTATAGTCCGGCTATCTGGACACCCCTTAATCCGGGACTCGCTCAGTAGCCCCCGAACCAGGCTTCAATGGCGATGAGTCCGGCGCGTAGATTATCTTCGGCATTGCAAAGCGGGTTCTTCTCCAAATCCTGTGTACCTGTTGAATAGCGTCCGGCTTCTTGTAAATATTGCGCTCCTCGGCTTCCACGCCCAATAATGGCCATCTTCCACGTGTTGAACGAATGCGAAAAGCCAGGGTATTTTTACATTTATCCCCCTAGCTGCGCAAATGAGCTGCCTATAAAAGAGACGAGGATCTAGATCCGAATCACACCATTCTCCCTTCACGAGCATTCATCAGAGCGCATCTGACAGAAATCCATTCCATCATGGACAGTCGACGCGGCTCCTCCTCTTGCCCTCCCAGCCCTTAGCCTGGATATTGGGAGAGATGCTCCATCCCGCACAGTGAGCAAGTGGCGCTCCAAACCAAGGGATTTCTTCCCCCAGCCTTCATGGTTCCGGTTCGAGCCAGACTCGCCACCTATAAGGGCGGAAAGCAAGCGGAGAGCGTCCCCAGCCCCTCCACAGGAGAGCGGGTATGCCTTGTCTCTTATTTGATAAGAGGGCTCGGATTTCCAATTCATCCGTTTCGCCGGGGGCTCCTGGAGTTCTATGGCCTCCAGTTGCACAACCTTACGCCTGCCTCCATTTTGCATATTGCGGGCTTCGTGGCCATTTGCGAGCTGTTTTTGGGCATCGAGGCTCATTTTGCGCTGTGGAAGAAGCTGTTCTGCCTTGTGCCCCGTTCTCAAGAGGGGTCAATATATCAAGTGGGCGGAGCCGAACTATGGCGCATCGCCGGGACCAGATATCTATCCGGAACCTCGAAGAAGGCATCCGAAGACCGGCCTTCGGCATGGTATTATATAGAAGATGTCCCCCTGCCGGAGCCTGTTCGGGTCGGCCTCCCTGATTTTAATAATGCTCCTTTGAAGAAATGCCTAAGCTAGCATCCGTGGAGCCCTCTGATGGAAAACGACAGGGACGTCCTTTACCTGATGAGCCGGATAAGGTTGTTAGCTCATTCCGAACTGACTATGATCGGGGTCATGGCCACATGCATTATGCGGGAGGTGCAGGCTCTCCAGTATAGAGGCCACCCCATGTGGGATTTCAACGGGGAAGACGATACCACCCGCTGCGGCCGTAAGGGGCTGGGATCGGTCGCCGATCTGATGAAGATCTTGTCCACATTGTACAAGGGAGAAGAGGAGGAATTTCTCCGCGTCAATCCACAGGGCGGATTTTCTATGTACAATCCTCCGAGCTGGGTAAGCGGACATTTCTTTTTGCCTATCCAATCCATATTCCCATAGTCAAGTATCTTATTTTGTGATTTCGGCGCAGGAACTGCGCCAGGCCGTGAAGGACATAAACAGCCCGCCTCCACAACCCGAGGATCCGGAACGGTTCCTCAATCCGACCTCCCAAGAGGATCCGAACATATCGGTGGAGCTGATTGATGGGGTATTTCACCAACTGAGCATCGATAATGCCTTGGTCGCCATCACGGCCGATTACCCCGGAATACTTCCAGCCTCGCAGGTAACTGAGACCAAAGTCCCAATACTTTGAAAATGACCAATCCGTGCTTATTTTTGATCACCGTATACCAATGGTGTTTCGCAGGGGAAGTCTTTGAGGCGGAAGGCCAAGCCTGCGACAGCTAGTCAATAGGGGACAGCAAGGCCCAACAGGCTGAAAGGAAGTGCAGTCCAGATTGAAACGCCGGCACAACGGTATGGCGTGTCACCTTACTCCCAGGCTTTATTCCTGGGAGGCATATTAATGCTGATGCTTTTTCAGGAAGAAGAGCGCTCGCCAAACTGTATCCGGAGAGGTTGCCAATCAATTCTCCGCTCGCCAGGCTCCAAAGCCAGGTCCAGAAGCGGAGGCGAACATGAGGCATGTGTCGGATGCTCCTCCGATAGAGGATGCCGACAGGTTATCTGCCACCAATTCTGAGGTGGAGAGTGCCATGAATCACAGGCGTCACCGGACAGTTCTTCGTGACGCATGTTTCTCCCTAGAGGCATTGGATGCCTTTAATTCGGGAGATGCGCACCTCCGTGCCGCTCAAAATGGTCTAGCCAGAGCCACAGAACAGTATGTAAAAGACATGCGGGTGAGAAAATTTGACAGTTATATATGCCAGTACCCCCCGAGACTTGAAATAGTTAGAATAACTGATTTAAGGATCATTTGTTATGCAGGATCTTACAGAAAAGAATACCCAACTGTCTCGGGAGCTGGAGGAGTGCAAAGTCCAACTTGAGGCCGCACTAGCCGCAGCGGGGGAAGCCAAAGAGACCCCCTCTGGTAATATATGCTTCAGAAGATAAGTAATTTGTGAAGTGCGGCGTGTGTATAAGTCTGACAATAATATTGTAGATGGCGCCGGGATAGATCCGGACAAGCAACAAATCATGCGCCGGTTAAAGGCCGGCAGAATGTGCTTACAAGGGTGAGGCAAGAGAAAAATAATCTCCAAGATGCCAACACCCAGCTGGGTGAGGAACGAAAGGATGTTTGTGCCCAGCTTTCTGACTCCGTTAAGGAGAATCAGCGGCTTCGACGCGGCATTTTTAGTAAGTGCTTGAACAAACTTTGAAAAAGAGTTCGACGAGGAAGTCGACTAACAGAGTTACGTCTATAGGTATGCTCACAGGCCGTCCTGCAGAGGAAATGCTCGGTTCTAGGGGTGACCCTCTTCCTGAGCTTTTGCAACTGCACGAACGAGTTCGGCAGGTGATGAAAGACGTCGCCCAGGCCTTGTGGCCATCTGTCTCCCTGCCCGAAGGCCTTGGAGAGCTTGCAGAGAGGCTTCAGGGGGCGCGGCGGCGCTTCCGATTATGGAAGATATCGGCCTGCCGTCAAGGCGCCAGGGAGGCCTATGCCATGGTGAAGACGCGGTACACGAAGGCTGACCCAAACCACATGGCCAAGGTCGGACCTATGGGGCCCGATGGGAAGGAAATCCCTGTGAGCTTAGTGTATGGCAAAGTAGAGTTGGCCGCAAAGTATTCCCAGCAGGACTACAAACTAGACAGCCTATTAGATGGCATTGAAGAGGAATACAATCAGTCGAATTGACTATGTAATTTAAGATGACATGAAAAATTCCTTCTAGCCAGATTGTAGATCTTTTGTCATAGCGGACCTTTTCGCTTCAACCTCGGGACCCAATAGTCTGGAGTGTGTCCGAATACCCTCGCAGTTATATAAGAACCAGGGTATGCGTGGAGACCAGGCGTAGGGGTCATTAGTGCTTTATCAGACAAGTGCCCAACTAGTTATGTTATATTACATGGTTAGTAAGAAACATCTTCCAGGGAGAATAGTTCCGTTAGGGTTCCTTTCCCTGGGAGGCATGCCCTAAAGTGCATGTCCGGACTGCGAAAAAAGCAGAAAAACATCTGGGGGCAGATAAATAGGTATTAAATCGTCTTTTTGTTCACCGACCGAATATTCCCTTAAGAACGCTAGCTTTCGGCTTCACTCAGTCTGAGGTACACATCCGGCTGACCCGACAGTAATAATCGCAGAGGTGCTCCCTTTACCACCTAGCCGAACAATCGGGAATGTAGGGGTAAGCACAGGAGCCAGGCAACCCAGCTTGGCCAAAACTTAAGTCATATCGATGCATATAATGGTGAATAAAAGGTACATGCGGAAGTGTGACACATGTGTTGGGCATGAAGCCCGTGTAAATAAGCTTCTTTTAAAGAAGCCCCCAGGTATAATGAGCGCGGATAGCGCGTCAAGTGTGTGCGAACAATGCACAAACAAGCTTTCAAAGGCTTTAATAGAAAAGGAGGGGGAAGGAGAGAAACAGAAGACAGATAATATGTAAAATATAGATGGAGGAAGGTGACGAACTCAGAATCCGACGCTAGGCGTAGAATCTTCGGAGACGGGCTACGTTCCATGGGTTCGGCTCGAGTCGGTTATCCGATGCATCTCGCAGACGGTACGCTCCACCGGTCAGGACTTGGTCGATGATAAAGGGACCTTCCCATTTGGGCCTGAGTTTGTCCTTTTTCTTGTCCGGCAGGCATAGAACTAACTCGCCAATGTTGTAAGTTTTCGCCCGTACTTCTTTGCTTTGATATCTTTGAGCTTGTTGTTGGTAAAATGCGGAACAGGCTTTTGCCATGTCATGCTCCTCCTCCAATGCGTCCAAACTGTCCTGCCGATCGAGTTCGGCTTCTCTTTCTTCGTACATGCGCATGCGAGGTGAGTCATGAATTATGTCACAGGGCAGAACTGCCTCTGCATCGTATACCATAAAGAATGGTGTAAATCCAGTGGTGCGGTTCGGAGTGCTCCGCAGCCCCTAGAGTACAGAGTCGAGCTCCTCTACCCAGTGCGTGTTAGATTCCTTGAGGGACCGCACTAATCTGGGTTTGATGCCGCTCATGATTAGACCATTTGCTCGCTCGACTTGACCGTTAGTTTGAGGGTGATAGACTAAAGCATAGTCGAGCTTGATGCCCATGTTTTTGCACCAGAGTTTGACCTCGTCGGCTGTAAAGTTTGTGTTGTTATCAGTGATGATGCTATAGGGGACGCCGTAACGGTGTACGACCCCTGATATGAAGTCTATCACCGGTCCGGATTCGGCCGTCCTAACAGGTTTGGCCTCTATCCATTTGGTGAATTTATCCACCATGACCAGTAGGTATTTTTGCTTGTGGGTTCCTCCTTTAAGGGGTCCAACCATGTCAAGCCCCAAGACCGTGAAGGGCCAGGTTATGTGTATAGTTTTGAGGGCGGTGGGTGGCATGTGGCTTTGATTAGCAAAGAGCTGGCAACCGACGCATCGTTGGACTAAGGCCTGAGCATCTGCCCGGGCCGTCGGCCAATAAAATCCTATACGGAAGGCCTTGCCTACAAGGGCCCGGGCTGCGGCATGGTGCCCGCCGAGTCCGGCATGAATTTCAGCCAGAAGATTCCGCCCTTCCTCTTCGGAGATACACCTTTGAAGGACTCCGGTTGTGCTTTTCTTGTAAAGCTCTCCCTCATGGACCTTATAGGCTTTAGATTGCTGCACTATGCAGCGGGCCTCGTTTTGGTCCTCGGGAAGTTCCTTCCTGGTTTGGTAGGCTAGGAATGGTTCCGTCCACGGGGCAATGACTGCCATTATTACGTGGGCTGAGGATGTTACTTCGTTGGCAGAACCGCCAATTGTGTCATGATGTTCGGTGTCGGGCAGTGCGGTTGGGTCCGGGTTGTTATTTCCGGATTCCCCCTCCCATAGTACGAATGGCTTGAACAGCCTCTCTAGGAAGATGTTGGGAGGGATGGCATCACGCTTTGCGCCAATGCGTGCCAATATGTCTGCTGCCTGGTCGGGCTCCGCCATCTTAATTTGGCGGTAGCCGGAGTATGCGTCGAGGAAACACAATGAATCGTGTCCTGCGGTAGTGTTGATAATTTGATCGATGTGGGGGAGTGGGAAGGGATCGTTTGGGCAAGCCTTGTTGAGGTCCTTAAAATCGACGCATAGGCGCCAGGATTTGTCCTTCTTTGGTACCATCACCAGGTTTGCTAGCCAGTCCGGATGTTTTATATCTCTGATGAATCCGGCCTCCAATAATTTGGCTAGATCCTCTCCCATGGCCTGTCTCTTGGGTTCGGAGAAACGCCAAAGAGCCTGTTTGACTGGCTTGAATCCTTTTAGGATGTTTAGGCTGTGCTCGGCCAGCCGGCGTGGGATTCCTGGCATGTCTGAAGGGTGCCAGACAAAAATGTCCCAATTTTCGCGTAGGAATTCTCGTACTGCGGCGTCTACATCAGGGTTTAATTCTGCCCCGACGGAGGCCATTTTTCTAGGGTCCGTTGGATGGACTTGGAATTTGACTATTTCGTCCACTGGTTTAAAGGAGGTGGACTTGGATCTCTTATCGAGTATCACATCGTCCCTATTCACCGTGGAGCGTCGCGTAGTGAGTTTCTCGGCCGCTAGGGCTTCGGATAGTGCCTCAAGGGCCAGTGCAACTGTCTTATTTTTGGCGGGGAGTGCTATGTTTGGGTCACTAGCAAGAGTGATGATTCCGTTGGGCCCAGGCATTTTGAGCTTCATGTACCCGTAGTGGGGTATAGCTTGAAAAATTGTGAATGCCTCTCACCCTAATAGGGCGTGATATCCGCTGCTGAACGGGGATACTTGGAACGTGATCTCCTCGGATCTGTAATTGCCGAATACCACATCTAGTGTGATTTTTCCTGTACATCATGCTTCCCGACTGGGGATTATTCCTCTGAAGGTTGTGCTGCTTTGCTCAATGCGGCTCCAGTTTATTTCCATTTTTCGGAGGGTTTCCTCATAAATGAGGTTCAATCCGCTACCACCGTCCATGAGTACCTTGGTAAGGCGAAAGCCGTCCACTATTGGACTCAGGACCAATGCGGCTGGTGCTCGGGCTGTTCGGAATTTAGGTTCGTCACTGGCATTAAAGGTAATAGCCGTGTCACTCCATGGGTTTACTGTTACTACTTGGTAGACTTCGGCAAGGCTGCGGAGTGTTCGTTTCCGCATATTATTTGATGCGGAAGTCTTGAAGACTGTTAATACCGTACTGGTATCCTTGGGCTAGTGCTCTGAAGTTAGAAGCTCTTCGCCACTTTTGCCCACCTGCCGTAGTATCCAACATGCTCTAAGGCTATGAGTTGGAGTGGCACCCTCTGTACTATGAATTTTGCAGGGTCCATTGAGCCATCCTTCTAGTACGGTTCCATGCCCTATAGAGGGTTTTTGCTTTTTGGTATTTGACCCAGGTGCCTGGCGATGATGCACCCTTTTATTTCGGACTGGGGTTGTATTCAGGGCCGGATTGTCCCAAAAATTGATCTCGGTTTTCCAGGCGCTTTCCATTGCACAATACTTTCATACTATGGACGCCAAGTCAGCAAAGCGTGTAATTTCACGATGACTTACGGCATTGAGGATTCCCTTGTCCGTGCAATTATTGCAGAAGAATGCAATTGCGTCCTCCTCACGGCAGTCCTTTATCCTGTTCGTAACCAGGAGGAATCTAGCCCAGTAATGGCGTACTGTTTCTGCGGGCTCTTGCAGGATTTGGGATAGATCGCTTATGTTTGGGTTGGCGGGTGGAATTAAATTCGGAACCCCGTCCAATCTAAGACTCAAGGGCCAAGAAGTTTCGGAACTTGGAATCTTGGGTTCTTGGATGTTGTCCAATGAATCTAGCCCGCTGCCTGACTTTGGGTTCAGGGCTTGAGTGACGTCCTCCCCTCCACGGGAATCCGGCATGGAGGGATCGGGAGTCCGGACATAGCTAGTCCTTAGGATAGAAGAAGGGTTGCCGTATTGTTCCTCTACCACAGCAACATGGTGGGTAACCTGGGGAGAGTTAATCTCTCTCAGATCGGGTTTAGGCCCAATCTGATCGTAGTCTGTAGAGACTCCCAGGGCGGCGATGCGATCCAAGAGCTCGTTTAAGGAAGAGAGCTCCATCATATCTAACTGCTCGGCGAGTTCCGAGTTAACGTGTAGATTGCTTTCGATGACCCGAGATGTCATCGTCGGCGCGGCGGCCGAACTGACAGTCATAAGGAAACCGCCTAGCCGGAGAGTTTGGCCGATAGCCAAAGCTCTTTTAGCAACAATGCCGTCTTTAAAGACGGGATAAGGCATCCTTCCTGACGGCGACGACACAGAGGAACTCTCAATGAAAGCACCAATGTCGGTGTCAAAACCGGCGGATCTCGGGTAGGGGGTCCCGAACTGTGCGTCTAGGCGGATGGTAATAGGAGACAAGGGACAGGATGTTTTTACCCAGGTTCGGGCCCTCTCGATGGAGGTAAAACCCTACTCCTGCTTGATTAATATTGTCGATATGGGTAGTACAAGAGTGGATCTACCACGAGATCAGAGAGGCTAAACCCTAGAAGCTAGCTTATGGTATGATTGTTGTTCGTCCTACGGACTAAAACCCTCCGGTTTATATAGGCACCGAAGAGAATTAGGGTTACATAGAGTCGGTTACAATGGTAGGAGATCTACATATCCGTATCGCCAAGCTTGCCTTCCACACCAAGGAATGTCCCATCCGGACACAGGACGAAGTCTTCAATCTTGTATCTTCATAGTCCAGGAGTCGGGCCAATGGTTATAGTCCGCCTATCCGGATACCCCCTAATCCGGGACTCCCTCAAAGAGGGTCTTCTCTGAGAGGAGGTCTTGAATCCAAGTGGATCTTATCTAAAGAGGTGTCGGTCCCTCGCGGTGGAGTAGATCCGGATGGATGAGCAAGGCTCTATCTCAAAGTATGAGCTATCACAATGCTAACCCTAGAATAGTGGTGGAGGAGTCATATATATAGGCTAATTGTGAGGGAGTCCTGGGTTAGGGGGTATCCGGACATCCGGACTATATACCTTGGCCGGACTGTTGGACCACAAAGATACAAGACTCAAGACTGTGTCCCGTGTCCGGATGAGACTCTCCTTTGCGTGGAAGGCAAGCTTGGCGATCTAGATATTATATTTCCTTCATTGTAACTGACTCCATGTAAACCCTAGCCCTCTCTGGTGTATATATAAACCGGAGGGTTTAGTCCTTAGAGACAGAATCATAATCATCATAGGCTAGCTTCTAGGGTTTGGCCTCTACGATCTCGTGGTAGATCAACTCTTGTAATACCCATATAATCAATATCAATCAAGCAGGAAGTATGGTTTTACCTCCATCGAGAGGGCCCGAACCTGGGTAAAACATTGTGTCCCTTGCCTCCTGTTACCATTAGCCTTAGACACACAGATCGGGACCCCCTATGCAAGATCCACCGGGTTTGACACCGACATTGGTGCTTCCATTGAGAGTTCCTCTCTGTCGTCGCTGCAAGGCTCGATGGCCCGTCTCGTTGTCCAGGACAACATCACCTCTGGGGGAGCATTGGCTGTAGGCCAAACTCTCCGACTAGGCGACTTCATCATGATCGCCCAATCGGCTGCCGCGCCGACGATGACCTCTCGTGTCATCACGAATAACCTCCACGTCAATTCGGAACTCGCCGAACATATGGATCCAAGGGAGCTCTCCTCCCTTAATGAGCTCTTGGATCGCATCGCCGTTCTGGGAGTCGCTATAGACTATGACCGGATCGGGCTTAAACTCGACCAAAGGGATATTAAATCCCCGCCGGTCACCCACGAGATAGCAATAGTGGAGGAGCCACATACGGATTATCCCTCTATTTTGAGGACGAATTATGTCTGAATCACCGAGCTCTCTGAGCCGGATACCCGCTCACGGGAGGACATGACCCAGACCCCGGACTTAGAATCGGGTATCGGACCGGAAAAATCAGGCAGCACCCCGGATCCTGAGCTATCAAGCTCGGAAACTCCTCTGCGCCTTGGCGTCAGATCGGATCGGAATCCAGATTCAGCTACACCCACCCACCCGGACTTAAATCATCTCTCCCATATCAGACAAGAGCCCCAAGAGACGGTACATCGCTATTGGGCCAGATTCCTCCTTGTGCTAAACAAGGTCAAGGATTGTCGTGAGGAAGACACAATCTCACTTTTTTTGCAAAAACTGCACGAACAAAGGGATCCTTAATGCTATAAGTCGCCGTGACATAGCACACTTTGCTGACTTAGCAGCCATAGTACAGAAGTACTGTGCGATGGAAAGCGCTTGGAAAACCCAAGCAGGATTTTGGGATAGTTCAGCTCTCACTAAAACCTTTGTCCTAACTAAACGGGCGAACTCTCGTAAGTCAGCCGATCCAATCCCCAAGAAACCAAAGCCCACCCCGGGGCGTGGAACCGTATTGGAAGAATGGATCAATGGGCCATGTAGACTCCACAGCACGCCAAACACTACACCAACACATAGCCTTAGAGCATGTTGGATACTCCGGCAGGTAGCAAAAAGTGGCGAGGATCTTCTTGTAAGCCATAAAGCAGAACAACATCCCGCCAAAGAAAACAATACAGTACTAACAGTCTTCTAGACTTTCGCCTCAAATAATAGGCGCAAGCGAGCTCATCAAAATTTCGCTTAAATTTGCCACGTGGCAAAAATAAATCCGTGAACGACACTGCTATAACTTTCAGTGCCAGTGATGAGCCTCAATTCCAGACAGTCCGGGCACCAGCCGCTTTGGTCCTTAGCCCAACCGTGGACGGCCTTCGGCTCACTAATGTACTCATGGATGGCGGAAGCGGATTAAACTTGATCTATGAAGAAACACTCAACAAGATGGAAATTGATAAAAGCCGCATTGAGCAAAGTGGCACAACCTTCGTGGGAATCATCCCTAGTCGGGAAGCATGGTGTGCGGCAAAAATCACACTCGATGTGGTATTCGGCACTCTGGAGAATTACAGGTCCGAAGAAATCACATTCCATGTGGCTCCTCTCAGCAGCGGATACCATGCCCTTTTAGGGCGGGACGCGTTCACAAGCTTTCAAGCTATACCCCATTACGGGTACATGAAGCTTAAAATGCCCGGACCCAATGGAATCATCACTCTAGCCAGTAATCCGAATGTCGCACTTCGCCGAAAACAAAATCGCAGCACTAGCCCTGGAAGCATTATCCGAAGCTCTAGCAGCCAAAGAACTAACAACGCTATGCACCACCGTGGACAGAGACGACGTGATACTCGACAAGCGACCCAAGTCCACCTCGTTTAAACCCGCAGATGAGATAGTCAAATTCCAGGTACATCCAACGGATCCCACAAAGACAGCTTCCATCGGGAAACAGTTGAGCCCCACAATGGACGCTGCACTACGAGACGTCCTACACGAGAATTGGGACATTTTCGCCTAGCACCCTTCAAACATGCCAGACATCCCATGCAGACTGGCCGAACACAGCCTCAATATACTGAAAGGATACAAGCCTGTCAAACAGACTCTTAGGCGCTTCTCAGAGCCCAAACGGCAAGCCATGGTGGAAGAGCTAGCCAAGCTAGTCGAGGCCGGATTCATCAGAGATATCAAGCATCCGGATTGGCTGGCAAATCTGGTAATGGTACCAAAGAAGGACAAATCCTGGCGCCTATGCATCGACTTCAAAGCCCTCAACCAGGCTTGCCCCAAGGATCCCTTCCCCCTCCCCCGCATCGACCAAATCATCGACGCCATCGCAGGACACGACTCACTGTGTTTTCTTGACGCATACTCTAGATACCATCAAATAAAGATGGCAGAGTATGAGCAAGCCGCAACGACTTTCATAACGCTCTATGGTCCTTTCTGCTTCAACACTATGCCTTTCGGGCTTAAAAATGCTGGTGCAACCTATCAACGCATGATTCAAACATGCCTGGAAAAGCAAGTCGGCAAAACAGTCGAGGCATATGTGGACGACGTGGTCACAAAAACAAGACACGTCGAAACCCTAATAGATGACTTGTGGCTTACGTTCAATAACCTCCGAACATACGACATCAAGCTAAACCCGGAAAAATGTGTTTTCGGCGTGCCCTCTGGGAAGCTGCTCGGCTTCATTGTTTCCAATAGAGGAATTGAAGTGAATCCGGCAAAAATCCGAGCTCTGTCGCAGTTGGCTATACCAACAGAGCTCAAGCATATCCAAAAACTAGCTGGATGCGTGGCTGCCTTAAGCCGCTTTATCTCCCGGTTAGGAGAAAAGGCATTACCTCTTTACCGCCTTCTTCGGCGCACTGAATACTTCATGTGGACGGATGCAGCCGCCGCCAGACTGGACGAAATAAAGACCTTATTGGCCAGTAATCCAGTCCTAACAGCGCCAAATACCGGCGAACCTATTCTATTGTACATAGCTGCAACACATCAAGTTGTAAGCGCAGTGCTCGTCGTCGAATGAGAGGCTGACGGATACAAATTCCCGCTCCAGAAGCCGGTATATTACGTATCCACGGTCCTCACCCCATGCAAATCCCGATACCCACACTATCAAAAGATAGCATACGCGATCTTCATGGCATCCCGGAAGCTACGACACTACTTTCAAGAGTGTTCGATTACGGTGGCCTCCGAAGTACCACTCAACGACATAATAAATAATCGCAACGCTACGGGCCGGATTGCTAAATGGGCCATCGAGCTCATTCCGTTCGACATACCATAGAAACCATGGCGGGCCATCAAGTCGCAAGTACTGGCTGACTTTGTCGCTGAATGGACAGAAGCCGAACTCCCTAAAGAGTACGGGGCATACTCTAACTAGATCATGCACTTCGACGGCTCTAAAATGTTGGCCGGATTGGGAGCAAGTGTAGTCCTGACATCTCCCACCAGAGACATGGTCCAATACGTACTCCAAATATTATACACAGACTCCAATAACGTAGTCGAATACGAGGCTCTGTTGCACGGTCTTTGGATGGTAGTCTCTATGGGAATTCAACACCTGGAGGTGCGCGAGGATTCAAACCTCGCAATATCACAAATAAACGGAGACTTTGATGCTAAGGATCCGAAAATGGCAGCCTGCCATAATGCCGTCCTCAAAATGTCAGCTCGATTCGAGGGGCTTGAATTCCACCATGTGGCTCGAGAAAACAATCAAGCGGCGGATATCCTCGCCCGCATCGGTGCTAAACGCGACCCTGTCCCACCTAACGTATTCCTGGAAAGGATGTTCAAGCCATCTGTGGTATGGGAAGGGGAGTCCGGCAACACTAGCACGGATCCGAATAGACCCCCAGATTCCGAACCATCAGACGTAATCGGAGGCTCCGCCACCGAAATAACACCTTCGGCCCATGAAATCATGGTTGTAACCGCCTCCTGGACTGAGCCTTTCTTGGCGTGCGTAAATAGGCAGGAGCTCCCCGAGGACCAAAGTGAAGCACGTTGCATCATGCGGCGTTCCAAAGCCTACAAGGTCCATGAGGGGGAACTCTATAAGAAAAGTGCGACCGGAGTGCTCCAAAGATGCATCTCCGAAGAGGAAGGGCGGCAGCTCTTGGCTGAAATCCATGCCAGACTCGGTGGACACCACGCGGCGGCTCGGACACTTGTCAGCAAGGCCTTCCGCACAGGCTTTTATTAGCCTACAACCCGAGCAGACGCACAAGACCTCGTCCAACACTGCGTCGGTTGCCAGCTCTTTGCCAATCAAAGCCACATGCCCCCTACCGCTCTCCAAACAATACCCATCACTTGGCCCTTCGCGATCTGGGGGCTGGATATGGTCCGACCCCTTAAGGGGGGAAGCCATAAGAAAAAAATACTTATTGGTCATGGTGGACAAGTTCACCAAATGGATAGAAGCCAAACTAGTCAAAACGGGCGAATCCGGACCAATGATAGACTTCATATCCGGGGTTGTACACCGATACGGCGTCCCCCACAGCATCATCACTGACAATGGCTCAAACTTCACAGCTGATGAAGTGAAAACTTGGTGTGGCAACATGGGCATTAAGCTCAATTACGCCTCTGTCTATCATCCCTGAGGGAGTCCCGGACTAGGGGGTGTCTGGACAGCCGAACTATCATGATCGGCCGGACTCCAAGACTATGAAGATACAAGATTGAAGACTTCGTCCCGTGTCCGGATGGGACTTTCCTTGGCGTGGAAGGCAAGCTTGGCGATACGGATATGTAGATCTCCTACCATTGTAACCGACTCTGTGTAACCCTAGCCCTCTCCGGTGTCTATATAAACCGGATGGCTTTAGTCCGTAGGGACAACAATCGTACCATAGGCTAGCTTCTAGGGTTTAGCCTCCTTGATCTCGTGGTAGATCTACTCTTGTAACACACATCATCAAGATTAATCAAGCAGGACGTAGGGTTTTACCTCCATCAAGAGGGCCCGAACCTGGGTAAAACATCGTGTCCCTTGTCTCCTGTTACCATCCGCCTAGACGCACAGTTCGGGACCCCCTACCCGAGATCCGCCGGTTTTGACACCGACATTGGTGCTTTCATTGAGAGTTCCTCTGTGTCGTCGCCATCAGGAAGGATGCCTTTTCCCGTCTTTAAAGACGGCGCCATCGTCAAGGGAGCTTTGGCCGCCGGCCAGACAATCCGGCTAGGGGGTTTTCTTATGAACGCCTGTTCGGCCACCGCTCTGACAATGACCTCTCAGGTCATAAAAAGTGATCTTCACGTCAGCTCGGAATTTGCCAAGCAGCTAGATCCGATTGAGCTCTCCTCCGTAAACGAGCTCTTGGATCGCATCGCCGCCCTGGGAGTCGCTACCGACTACGATCAGATTGGGCTTAAAATCGATCTGAGAGAAATTAACTCTCCCCAGGTTACCCACCACGTTGTTGTGGTAGAGGAACAATGCAGCGACTCTTCTTCTATGTTAAAAACCAACTATGTCCGGATTCGCGATCCCTCCATGCCGGATTCCCGCGGAGGGACGGACGCCAATCAAATATTGAACCTAAAGTCAGGCATTGTACTAGATTTGTTGGAAAGCATCCAACAAATCAAGCTTCCAAATCCAGAAGCTTCTTGGCCTTTGAGCCTCAGATCGGGCGGGGTTCCGAACTTAATTCCACCCGCCCACTCAAACATAAGCGATCTATCTCAAATACGGCAAGAGCCCGATGAAACAGTACATCATTACTGGGCCAGATTCCTCCTGGTTATGAACAGGATAAAGGACTGCCGTGAAGAAAGCGCGATTTCAATTTTCTGCAACAATTGCACGGACAAGGGAATCATAAACGCCATCAGTCGTCGCGAAGTTACACGCTTCGCCGACCTAGCGACCATTGTACAAAAATACTGCGCGATGGAGAGTGCCTGGAAAACCGAAACTAGGTTTTGGGACAATCCTGCCCTGAATACAACCTTAGTTCGAAATAAAAGGGTGCGTCATACTCAAGCACCTGGGTTAAAAACGAAAAAGCAAAAAACCCCTAAAGGGTACGGAACCGTACTCGAGGGATGGCTCAACGGACCCTACAAAATCCACAGTACGGAGGGTGCCACTCCAACACATAGCCTTCGAGCATGTTGGATAATACGGCAGGTGGCCAAAAGTGGCGAAGGCTTTTTAGCCCTGGGCAACTAGCCCAGCAGTACCAGTACGGTATTAACAGTCTTGTAGACTTTCGCATCAAATAACATGCGGAAGCGAACAATCCGCAGCCTCGCCGAAGTCTACAAAGTAGCAACAACGAATCCATGGAGCGACACAACTATCACCTTCAATACCAGCGATGCACCTAAATTCCGAACAGCTCGAGGACCAGCCGCATTGGTCCTCAGTCCGATAGTGGACGGCTTTCATCTTACCAAGGTACTCATGGATGGCGGCAGCGGATTAAACCTCATCTATGAGGAAACCCTTCAAAAAATGGAAATTGACTGGAGCCGCATTGAGCGAAGCAGCACAACCTTTAGGGGAATAATCCCTAGTCAAGAAGTACGCTGCACAGGAAAAATCACACTAGATGTAGTGTTCGGCTCGCCGGACAATTACAGGTCCGAAGAGGTCACGTTTCAAGTGGCCCCATTCGGCAGCGGATATCACGCCTTGTTAGGGCGAGAGGCATTCACAATCTTCCAAGCTATACCCCATTATGGGTACATGAAGCTCAAAATGCCCGGGCCCAATGGAATAATCACTCTCGCCAGTGATCCAGATATAGCCCTCCGCACTGAAAATAAGACAGCCGCACTGGCCCTAGAGGCATTATCCGAAGCCCTAGCGGCAGAGGAACTCACTGCGCTGCGCTCCACGGTGGATAGGGACGATGTGATACTCGATAAGAGGTCCAAGTCCACTTCTTTCAAACTAGCAGATGAAATAGTCAAATTCCAGGTCCATCCAACGGACCCCACGAAGACGACCTCCATTGGGGCACAATTAAATCCTGATGTAGAAGCCGCACTACGAGAATTCCTTCGGGAAAATTGGGACATTTTTGCCTGGCACCCTTTAGACATGCCAGGAATCCCACGCAGCCTGGCAGAGCACAGCCTAAACATCCTAAAAGGATTCAAGCCAGTCAAACAAGCTCTTCGGCGATTTTCCGAACCCAAAAGACAGGTAATGGGAGAGGAGCTAGCCAAACTCTAAGAAGCCGGATTCGTCAGAGATATAAAACATCGGGACTGGCTAGCCAACCTGGTAATGGTACCAAAAAAGGACAAATCCTGGCGCCTTTGCGTCGATTTCAAAGACCTTAACAAGGCCTGTCCAAAGGACCCTTTCCCTCTCCCTCGCATCGACCAAATCATCGATGCTACCGCAGGGCACGATTCATTGTGCTTCCTCGACGCATACTCCGGATACCATCAAATCAAGATGGCGGAAAAAGACCAGGCTGCAACGACATTCATTACTCCATATGGGCCATTCTGCTTCAACACAATGCCCTTCGGACTCAAAAACGCTGGCGCAACGTATCAGCGCATGATTCAGACATGTCTGGCTACCCAGATAGGCAAGACGGTAGAGGCTTACGTAGACGATGTGGTCGTCAAGACCAAACACGTCGAAACTCTAGTAGACGACTTGAGGGTGACATTCGACAACCTCCGAGCATATGACATTAAGCTCAACCCGGAAAAATGTGTTTTCGGCGTACCAGCCGGAAAGCTCTTGGGCTTCATTGTATCCGGTAGAGGAATTGAAGCAAACCCAGCCAAGATCCGAGCTCTGTCACAATTGGATATCCCAAAGACCTCAAGCAAATACAAAAACTAACTGGATGCGTAGCGGCTCTAAGCCGCTTCATCTCCCGTTTGGGAGAAAAGGCACTGCCCCTCTATCGCCTCCTCCGGCGCACCGAACACTTCGAATGGACGGATGCTGCCACGGCCGGACTTGAAGAAATCAAGGCCATACTGGCAACAAATCCGGTCCTGGCCGCGCCCAACCTGGGCGAACCTATGTTATTATATATCGCAGCAACACATCAAGTTGTCAGCGCGGTACTCGTCGTCGAACGAGAAACAGAAGGGCACAGATTCCCTCTTCAAAAACCAGTGTACTACGTATCTACTGTCTTAACTCCATGCAAGTCCTGGTACCCACATTATCAAAAGATAGCGTATGCGGTGTTCATGGCATCCCGGAAGCTGCGACACTACTTTCAAGAGTGTTCCATAACGGTGGCCTCCGAAGTACCTCTCAACGATATTATAAACAATCGCGACGCAACGGGCAGGATTGCAAAATGGGCCATTGAGCTCTTACCATTTGACATAACCTACAAACCACGGCGAGCTATAAAGTCGCAAGTTCTAGCCGACTTCGTCGCCGAATGGACCGAAGCCGAACTCCCTAAAGAGTATGGCGCGTAATCCAATTGGATCATGCATTTCGACGGCTCCAAAATGTTGGCTGGCTTGGGGCCTGGCGTCGTCTTGACGTCCCCAACCGGAGACACAGTCCAATACGTACTTCAAATAATGTACATGGACTCCAACAACCCAGCCGAATACGAGGCCCTTCTACATGGCCTCCGGATGGCAATCTCCATGGGCATTCAACGCCTAGAGGTGCGCCGGGATTCAAACCTCGCAATATCCCAAGTAAATGGAGACTTTAACGCCAAGGTTTCAAAAATGGCAGCCTACCGTAATGCCGCCCTAAAAATGTCAGCCCGGTTCGAAGGACTCGAATTCCACCATGTAGCCCGGGATAATAACCAGGCAGCAGACATGTTGGCACGCATCGGTGCAAAACGCGACGCCGTCCCTCCAAACATCTTCCTGGAGCGGCTTTTTAAGCCATCCGTATTATGGGAAGAGGAGTCCGAAAATAACAATCTGGAACCAGCTGCGTCACCTAACTCAGACCATTCTGACACAATCGGCGGCTCAGCCAATGAAATAACACCTTCAGCCCACGAAATAATGGCAGTAATTGCCCCGTGGACGGAACCATTCCTAGCCTACTTAATCAGGCAGGAACTTCCCGAAGATCAAAATGAGGCCCGCTGCATAGTTCGGCGATCTAAAGCCTACAAGGTCCATGAGGGAGAACTTTATAAGAAAAGCACAACCGGAGTCCTTCAAAGGTGTATCTCCGAAGAGGAAGGGCAAAATCTCCTGGCTGAAATTCATGCCGGACTCGGCGGGCACCACGCTACAGCCCGGGCCCTTGTAGGCAAGGCCTTCCGTACAGGATTTTATTGGCCGACAGCCCGGGCAGATGCTCAGGACTTAGTCCAACGATGCGTCGGTTGCCAGCTCTTTGCTAATCAGAGCCACATGCCACCCACCGCCCTCAAAACTATACCCATCACCTGGCCGTTCGCGGTCTGGGGGCTTGACATGGTTGGACCCCTTAAAGGGGGAACCCACAAGCACAAATACTTATTGGTCATGGTGGACAAATTCACCAAATGGATAGAGGCCAAGCCGGTTAAAACGGCAGAATCCGGACCTGTGAAAGACTTCATATTCGGGGTAGTACACCATTTCGGCGTCCCCCACAGCATCATCACTGATAATGGCACGAATTTCACGGCCGACGAGGTTAAACTCTGGTGCAAAAACATGGGCATCAAGCTCGACTACGCTTTAGTCTACCACCCTCAAACTAACGGTCAAGCGGAATGGGCAAATGGTCTAATCATGAGCGGCATCAAACCCAGATTAGTGCGGTCCCTCACGGAATCTAACACGCACTGGATAAAGGATCTTGACTCCGTACTCTGGGGGCTGCGGACCACGCCAAACCGCACAACCAGATTCACACCATTCTTCATGGTATACGGCGCTGAAGCAGTTTTGCCCTGTGATATAATTCATGACTCACCTCGCGTGCGCATGTACGAGGAAAGGGAAGCCGAGTTGGATCGGCAGGACAGTTTGGACACTTTGGAGGAGGAGCGCGACGTGGCAAAATCCCGTTCCGCATTCTATCAACATCAGGCTCGAAGATATCAAAGCAGAGAAGTACGGGCCAAAACTTACAATGTTGGCGAGCTAGTTCTACGCCTGCCGGACAAGAAAAAGGACAAACTTAAGCCCAAATGGGAAGGTCCCTTCATCATCGACCAAGTCCTTACCGGCGGTGCATACCGTCTACGCAACGCATCTGACAACCGACTCGAGCCAAACCCATGGAACGCAGCCCGTCTCCGAAGATTTTACGCCTAGTGCCAGACTCAGGGTTCGTCTCCTTCCTCCGTCCACCTTTCATTTTTCTTTTCACTGTCTTTGTTTTCCCTCCTTTTTCCTCCCTCTTCCAGTACAAACCCCTTGAGGGATGATCTGTGCTTTGTTCGCACTTACTCGATGTGCTACTCGCACTCGTTATACCCGGGGCCTTCTTTAACAGAAGCTTATTTTTATGGGCTTCATGCCCAACACATGTGTCATACTTCCGCATGTACCTTTTGATCGCCATTATATGCATCGATATGACTTAAGTTTTGGCCAAGCCGGGTTGCCTGGCTCCTGTGCTTACCCCTACGTTCCCGATTGTTCGGCTAGGAGGTAAAGGGAGCACCTCTGCGATTGTTACTGCCGGGTCAGCTGGATGTGTACCTTAGACTGGGTGAAGCCGAAGGCTAGCGTTCTTAAGGGAATATTCGATCGGTGACCTGAAAGATGATTTATTACTTACTTATTTATCTGCCCCCAGATGCTTTTTCTGCTATTTTCGCAGTCTGGACATGCACTTTAGGGCATGCCTCCCAGGGAAAGGAACCCTTAACGGAACTATTCTCCCTGGAAGATGTTTCTTACTAACCATGTAATATAACATAGCTAGTTGGGCACTTGTCTGATAAAGCAATTATGACCCCTACGCCTTGTCTCCATGCACGCCCCGGTTCTTTTATAACCGTAAGGGTATTCGGACACACTCCGGACTGTTGGGTCCCGAGGTTGAAGCGAAAAGATCCGCAAAGACAAACGATCTACAATCCGGCTAGAAGGCATTCTATATGTCATTTTAAAATTACATCGTCAAACTGACTGATTGTACTCCTCTTCAATCCCATCTAACAGGCTGTCTAATTTACAGTCCTGTTGGGAATATTTCGCGGCCAGCTCTACTTGGCCGTACATCAAGCTCACAGGGATCTCCTTCCCATCAGGCCCCACAGGTCCAACCTCGGCCATGTGGTTTGGGTTATCCTTCGGGTACCACGTCTTCACCATGGCCCAGGCCTCCCTGGCGCCTTGACGGCAGGCCGATATCTTCCACAGACGGAGACGTCGCCGTACTCCCTGAAGCTTCTCAACAAGCCCTCCAAGGCCCTCAGGTAGGGAGACGGAAGGACATAAGGCCTGAACGACACCACTCATCGCCTGCCGAACACGTTCGAGCAGTTGCACCAGCTCGAGAAGTTGGTCACCCGTTGAACCGGGCATTTCCTCCATAGGGCGACCTGTGAGCACACCTACAGACATATTTCTGTCAGTCGACTTCCTCGCCGAACTCTTCTTTTCAAAAGAGTTTGCTCAAGCACTTACTATAGATGCCGCGATGAAGCCGCTGATTCTCCTTCACGGAGCTAGACAGGTGGGCCCGAACACCTTTTGGCTCTTCTCCAAGCTGGGTGTGGGCATCATGGAGTTTGTTCCTCTCCTACTGCACCTTCATAAGCACCCTCTCACCGGCCTTCAACTGGCGCACTAGCTGTTGCTTGTTCGGATCAAGTCTGGCAACATCTGCAATATTATTGTCAGATTTATACGCACGCCGCATGCCATAAAACATTATTTGAAATATGTGTTACCGGAGGGGGTCTCTGTGTCTCCTCCTGCGGCGGTCAGTGCAGCCTCAAGTTGGGCCTTGCATTCTTGGAGTTCCTGGGACAGGTGGGTATTCTTCTCTGTAAGATCCTACATAAACACATGATCCTTAAATCAGTTAGTTTAACTATTTTGAGTCTTGGGGGCTACCGGCATATATAACTATTAAAATGCCTTACCCGTATGTCCTTTACATATAGCTCCATGGCTCTGGTTAAACCATCTTGAGTAGCACGAAGGTGCGCTTCTCCCGCACTAAAGGCATTCAACGCCTATGGGGAGAAACACGCGTCACGAAGGACTGTCCGACGGCGCCTGTGATTCATGGCGCTCTCCACCTCAGACCTGATGGCGGACAACCTGTCGGCATCCTCCGTTGGAGGAGCATCCGGCTCACGCCTTGCGCTCGCCTCCCCCTCCGGACCAGGCGTTGGAGCCTGGCTGCCGAAGGCTTGGTCGGCACCCTCTCCGGATTCAGTCTGGCGAGCGCTCTTTCTCATGGAAGAATCATGAGCATTAATATGCTTCCCAGTAGTCTTTCCCTTAAAAGACAAAGGTGCACTATACCTTTGCAGCGACGTTTCGATTCACACCGCACTCCTCTTCCGCCTGCTAGGCCGCACTGGCCTCGTTTGGTCAGTCGCCGCGGGCTCGGCTTCCCGCCGTAAAGGCACCTCCTGCGAAGCACCATTGGCACACGGTGGTCAGAAATAAAGCATTTAAAAAGTAACGGTGTCACGACTTCGGTCGTACTCACCTGGGAAGTCGGACATAAACCGGGGTAGTCAGTCGTAATGGCGACTAAAGCATTGTCTATGCTGAGCTGGTGGAACACCCCGTCGATCAATTCCACCTTTATGTTCGGATCATCTTCGGAGGCCGGATCAAGGGATCTTCCCGGATCCTCGGGTTGTGGAGCCGGACTGTGTATGCCCTCCACATCCCGACGCAGTTCCTGCGTCAAAATCATAAAGTAAGGCATTTAACTTTTAAAGCACGGGTCGGATGAATAAACGTCCGCTTACCCAGCTCTGAGGGTTATTCATGGAGAACCCATTCAATGGGCTCGTCTGGAGGAAGTCCTCCTTCTCCCCGTTGTACAAGCCGGACAGGATCTTCACCAGATCCGCGGCCGATCCCGGACCCTTGCGGCGATGACGGGTGGCGTCGTTCTCCCCGTTGAAATCCCACATGGGGTGGCCCCTGTACTGGAGCGGTTGCACCCCTCGCATAATGCACGTGGCCATGACTCGAATCATGGTCAATCCCGAGTGGGCCAGCAACCTTATCCGGCCCATCAGGTAGTGGACACTCCTATCATCTTCCCGTTGAGGGCTCCGCGGGCGCCAACTCAGGCGTTTCTTCAACGGAGCAGTGTTGAACTCCGGGAGGCCGATCCGAACTGGGTCCAGCAGTGGAGCGTCTTCTATGTAAAACCATTCCGAGGGCCAGTCTTCGGACGCCTTCTTCGGGGTTCCGGATAGATATCCGGTCCCGGTGATGTGCCATATTTCGGCTCCACCCACTTGATATATCGACCCCTCGTAAGAGCGGGGTACGAGGCAAAACAACCTCTTCCACAGTGCAAAATGGGGCTCAATGCCCAAGAACAGCTCACAAAGAGCTACGAAGCCCGCGATGTGCAAAATGGAGGCAGGCGTGAGGTGGTGAAGTTGGAGTCCATAGAACTCCAGGAGCCCCCGGAGAAACGGATGTATGGGAAATCCGAGTCCCCTTATTAAGTAGGGGACGAAGCATACCCGCTCTCCTTTGGAGGGATTGGGGACGCTCTCCGCCTGCTTCCCATCCTTGTAGGTGGCCAGTCCGGCTCGAACCGGAACCATAAAGGCTGGGGGGAGATATCCCTCTGCTTGGAGCGTCACTAACTCGCTATGCGGGACTGAGCATCTCCTCCAATCTCCTGGCTGAGGACCGAGAGCGCGAGAAGAGGAGCCGCGTCGACTATCCATGTTGGAATGGATTTTTTGTCAGATGCACCTTGATGGGTACTTGCGGAAGGAGGATGGTGTGATTTGGATCTGGATCCTCGCCTCTCTTATAGGCGGCTTATTTGCGCAGCTAGGGGGTAAAATGTAAGAATACCCTGGCTTTTCGCATTCATACAACACGTGGAAGAAGGCCATTATTGGACGTGGAAGCCAAGGAGCGCAACATTTATGAAGCAACCGGACAAAATCCGGCAAACACATGGAACATGAAGGAGAACCCGCCTTGCAAACGCCGAAGACAACTTACACGCCGGACTCGTCGTCATTGAAGCCTGGTTCGGGGGCTACTGAGGGAGTCCCGGACTAGGGGGTGCCCGGACAGCCGAACTATCATGATCGGCCGGACTCCAAGACTATGAAGATACAAGATTGAAGACTTCGTCCCGTGTCCGGATGGGACTTTCCTTGGCGTGGAAGGCAAGCTTGGCGATACGGATATGTAGATCTCCTACCATTGTAACCGACTCTGTGTAACCCTAGCCCTCTCCGGTGTCTATATAAACCGGATGGCTTTAGTCCGTAGGGACAACAATCATACCATAGGCTAGCTTCTAGGGTTTAGCCTCCTTGATCTCGTGGTAGATCTACTCTTGTAACACACATCATCAATATTAATCAAGCAGGACGTAGGGTTTTACCTCCATCAAGAGGGCCTGAACCTGGGTAAAACATCGTGTCCCTTGTCTCCTATTACCATCCGCCTAGACGCACAGTTCGGGACCCCCTATCCGACATCCGCCGGTTTTGACACCGACAATCCCCAAACAAACGGCCAGGTCGAACGTGCAAACGGTCTCATCATGAGCGGCATCAAACCCAGACTAGTGCGATCCTTGATAGAATCAGACACGCACTGGGTCGAGGAGCTCGACTCCGTACTCTAGGGGCTGCGAACCATGCTGAATTGCACCACCAGATATACACCATTTTTATGGTGTACGGCACAGAAGCAGTACTACCCTGCGACATAATACATGATTCTCCTATCGTGCGCATGTACGAAGAGAAGGAATCCGAGTTAGATCGGCAGGACAACTTAGATGCCCTGGAGGAGGAGCGCGACGTGGCAAAAACCCATTCCGCATTCTATCAGCAGCAGGCTCAATGGTACCAAAGCAAAGAAGTGCGGGCCAAAACTTATAATATTGGCGAACTCGTTCTACGCCTATCGGAGAAGAAGAAGGACAAGCTCAAACCTATGTGGGAGGGTCCCTTCGTTATTGATAAAGTTCTCACTGGAGGAGTGTACCACCTACGTAATGCATCCGATAACAGACTCGAGCCAAACCCATGGAATGCGGACAGACTCTGGAGATTCTACGCCTAGCGCCGAACTCAGTGTTCGTCTCCTTACCCCCTCCTTTTTAATTATGTTCCTTCCTTTTTCCTTTCTCAACCGTTTTCCTTCTTCACACAAAGTACTCAATACAATGCGGACGCTCGTATCACTCCGGCCGCACTATGTGTGTAAGCCATACCTGGGGCCTTCCTATACGGAAGCTAAATATAATTACTTTAATGGCCTTTTGCCTATCACATATGTGCTCTTTTTCCATATGTGCCTTTTCTTCACCATTATATGCATCGATATGACTTAAGATGTGGCCATGCTGGGTTGCCTGGCTCTTGTGTTTATGCCCTTTGTTCCCGTTAATTCGGCTAGGGCATAAGGGGAGCACCTCTACGATTGTTACTGCCGGTTCAGCCGGATGTGTACCTCAGACTGGGTGAAGCCGAAAGCTAGCGTTCTTAAGGGAATATTCGGTCGGTGAAGAAAAGATGTTCCTTTCATTTATTACAACGAGAATCCCTAGAAGTTTTGTATCCTGCGTCTTTGTTCACAGTCCGGACATGTACATAGATGCATGCGTACCCAAGGAAAGGAACCCCTAACGGAACTATTCTCCCTGGAAGATGTTTCTTACTATCCATGTAATATAACATAGCTAGTTGGGTACTTGTCTGTTCAAGCACTTATGACCCCTACGCCTGGTTTCCATGCATACCCCGGTTCTGCATAACTGAGCAGGTATTCGAATACACCCCGGACTATCGGATCCAGGGGCTGAAGCGAAAAGGTCCGCCATGAAAAATGATTTTAATCCGGCTAGGGACTACATATGTCCATTGAATTACATAGTCACTTGGACTGACTATATTCTTCCTCTATACCGTCCAATAGGCTATCTAGCTTGCAATCCTGTTGGGAATACTTTGGAGCTAACGCTACCTGGTCGTACACCAGACTAACGGGAATTTCTTGCCCATCTGGCCCTGCCGGTCCGACTTCGGCCATATGGTTTGGGTCAAGCTTGGTGTAGCGCGTCTTCAGCATGGCCCAGGCTTCTCTTGCACCTTGTCGGCAGGCTGACATCTTCCACAATCGGAAGCGCCCCCGTGCTCCTTGGAGCATATCCGCGAGCCCCCCATGCCTTCTGGTGGAGAGGTGGATGGCCACAAGGCCTGGGCAATACCCTGCATCACCTACCGAGCTCGCTTGTGCAGCTGAGAGAGTTCCTGAAGTAAATCACCTACGGATGCGGGCATCTCCTCTTCAGGGTGGCCCGTCAACATACCTACAGATATAAACTCTGTCAATATGCTTCCTCGCCGAGCTGTACTATAGTTTGTCTCAGCACTTACCGTAAATGCTGCGACGAAGCCTTTTGTTCTCCCTCACGGAGTCCGCCAGCTGAGCGCAAACATCTTTTAATTCGACGCCCAGCCGGATATTGGCATCTTGAAGATTGTTCTTCTCCTGCCTAACTTGCGTAAGAACACGCTCGCCAGCTTTTAGCTGCCTTTGGAGATGTGACTCGTTGTCTCTTACGACCTCCGGATTCACCCCGGGATTGTCTGTAGAATTTTCTATTAGACTTATCGTACAAGCCACTTACTAACTGGTACATTTCTGTACAATTGAGACAAATGTTACCAGATGAGGCCTTCTGGGATTCCTCTAACTTGGCAACCATGGCCCTCAGCTGGGTCTTGCACTCCTCCAGCTCTCGAGACAATTGGGCATTCTTATCTACAAGGACCTGTGCATAAATTGATCCTTAAAATAGTTGTTCCAACCGTTTCACGTCTCAGGGGCTACTGCTATAGATGCTTATCAAATTTTCTTACCCGTATATCTTTGGCATACTGGTCCGTCGCTCGGGCAAGCCCGCCTTGAGCAGCTTGGATGTATGCGTCCCCGAATTGAAAGCATTAAATGCCTCTTCAGAAAAGATGTTGTTGCAAAGTACGGCCCGTCGCTGCCGGTGATTCATGGCGCTCTCTACTTCGGAATTAGTGGCGGAGAGCATATCCGCATCCTCTGTTGGAGGACAATTCGGCATCGGCCCCGCGTCCGCTTCCTCTCTCGAAGCCGGTTCTAGAATCCGGCTGGTGGAGGCGTGATTGGTAGGATCTCCGAATATAGTCCGGCTACTCCTCTTTCTGCCAGGACACGAAGGACGCTGTTACATTTCAAACACAATAATCATGGAGCAAGTTTTTACCATACCTCTGTAGCGGAGTTTTGGCCCTAACTGCCTTCCTCTTAAGCCTGCCTGATCCAGACGCCCTTTGCCGACGAGCCCCCAGGGGCCCGCCACCATGTTCTGATGGTCATCTCTAAAAAAATACGATATTTCTGGCATGGCATCAGAAAGGAGTCCTCTTCAGAGGATAGGGTTTTGGCTTTGCTTACACGCGATGAAGGCGGCAGTCTGGGATCGTCAGCGACAATAGCCACCGAGGCACCATCACAGCTGGCCTGATAAAATGCCCCGTTGACAAGCTCCATAGTAATATCCAGATCTTCTTCAAGTCCGGCTTCGAAGACCCTTCTGGGGTCCTCTGGCTGCGGGGAGGGGCTGTTGAACCCTTCTACGTCCCTCCTCAGTTCCTGCTCGGAAATATTGAGGTAAATAATCACGACGAAGGACGCCAAAAGGAATGGAGTGGGGGGAAAGAGTGGCGACTTACCCAGCTTGGGGGGTTGTACATAGAAAACCCATCCCGCGTTTTAATGTGAAGGAATTCTTCTTCTCCTCCTTTATACAAATCGGACAATATCCTCGCCATAGCAGTGGCGGAGTTCGGACCTTTACGACCACAGCGGGTGGCATCATCTTCCCCGTTGTAATGCCACATGGGCTTCCCCAGATATTGAAGCGGCTGCACTGCCCGCATTATGCATATTGCCATAACCTCGACTATTGTCAGCCCTGATGTGGCCAATATCTTTATTCTATTTATCAAGAAGTATACTTCTCTGGTATCCTCCTCTTGAGGGCCCTGAGCGCGGCAACTTCAGCGTGCCTTCAGTGGAGCATTACTGAACTCCAGGAGACCAGCCCGGACTGGATCCGAAAGGGGAACGTCATCAACATAAAACCACTCCGAGGGCCAGTTCTCAGGTGCCTTCCTGGGAGTGCCGGACATGTATACTTCGTCTCCTCCCACTTGACATATGGATTCCCACTGGTTGTGAGGGATGAGGCAGAACAACTTCTTCCATAACCCAAAGTGAGCCTCGCAGCCCCGAAATAGTTCACAAAGGGCAAGGTATCCTGCTATATGCAGCACGGAGGTAGGGGTGAAGTTGTGCAACTGGAGGTCATAAACTCCAAGAGCACGTGAAGGAATGGGTGGATTGGAAACCCGATGCCCCTTAGCAGATGCGGGATGAGGCATATTCTCTCCTCTGGGGATGGATTAGGAGATTTCTCCGCCTGCTCCCCGCCATTATAGGTGGCTAGTCTGGCTCGAACGGGGACCATGAACGCCGGTGGAAGAAACCCTTGGGTTTGTAACTCTATCAAATGGCTTTGAGGAACTGAACACTCTTCCCAGTCACCTGGCTTGAAGCGAAGGGAACGAGAGGAAGAGCCGCGGCGGCCGACCATGTTGGAATGGTTTTTTCCGGAGTGCTCCGTTGGATGCTCGCTCAAGGGGAAGAAGGTGAAGCCTGGATCTGAGAATGCTCGTCCCTTCAAATAGACGGTTTGCCTGTAGGATCGGGGGTGGCGAATGCAAAAATGCCCCGGCTCCTCGTATTCGCTCGACACGTGGAGATGGTCATTATTGAAGCACAGAAGCCAAGGAGTACAACATTGATGGGAAGCCGGACACTGTTTGTTGCAACATGTACTTTGGAGTATTCGGAGATGGAACCCGCCTTGCAATGCCGAAGACAAACTGCACGCCGGACTCATCGTCATTGAAGCCTGGTTCAAGGGCTACTGAGGGAGTCCAGGATTAGGGGCTATCCGGACAGCCAGGCTATATACCTTGGCCGGACTATTGGACCGCGAAGATACAAGACTCAAGACTTCGTCCCGTGTCCGGATGGGACTCTCCTTTGCATGGAAGGCAAGCTTCGCGATCCGGATATTATATTTCCTTCTTTGTAACCGACTCCATGTAAACCCTAGCCCTCTCCAGTGTCTATATAAATCGGAGGGTTTAGTCCTTAGAGACAAAATCATAATCGTCATAGGCTAGCTTCTAGGGTTTGGCCTCTACGATCTCGTGGTAGATCAACTCTTGTAATACCCATATCATCAATATCAATCAAGCAGGAAGTAGGGTTTTACCTCCATCGAGAGGGCCCGAACCTGGGTAAAACATTGTGTCCCTTGCCTCCTATTACCATTAGCCTTAGACGCACATATCGGGACCCCCTACCCGAGATCCGCCGGTTTTGACACCGACAAAGGGGGCGAAGGGGTACATGGACATCGGCCCAACACACACATGCAGGCGGGGTCCGGATGATCCGGGCTCTGTCCGGATGATCCGGGTGATGGTTCGGATGAGTCAAAGGCGCAGGCGGTGGTGGCGATGGCCCAGATGTCCAGAGGGGGGTCCGGATGTCCGGCCATTGTCCAGATGATCCGAGTGCTCGTATGTATGTCTGGCTTCGGGATCCGGCTACGGGTGTCGTTGGGCGCGTTATCTGGATCGTCCAGGCTCTATCCGGATCGTCCGGGACCTCGTCCGGATCGTCCAGCCAGCCTGGGACTTGGCTAATTTCTTCTCCGTCTTCATGCATGTCTTGCACTTCTGATGCTCCTTGCTTCTTAGCTTCTCCATGGCTAACTCCTTGGTACCTGAGTATGCAAAGCGTCTCCATTTGAGGTAGTAGCCATGTCTTGTGTGATTCAAAAGGGAGTTGTGAGAGGAGTGATGTCACCTCGGTTTCGAGAGCTCTTGCACGTGCTCTTGTCATTTGTCCAAGTGGTGTTGTAGGAGATGTAGATGCGTCCATGGGGATGATCGTGGGATGCTCTGCATCATCTCCCTCCCCCCTGGGAAAGATCTGACCTCGGATCGAAAGCTTCATCACCGTGGTATGGCGAGAGGTCTTTGACATTGAAGATGTCGGTCACGTTGTACTTGTCTCTTGCGAGGTCGATCTTTTAAGCGTTGTTGTTGTAGCGTTCTAGCACCTTGAAGGGTCCATTGGCTCGTGGTAGAAGCTTGGACTTGTGTTCGTTGGGGAAGCGGTCCTTGCAAAGGTGTAGCCACACAAGATCTCCAATGTTGAATATCATGGGTTGCTTATTTATGTTGAGCATGGTCGCGAGTCGTTGTACTTGGCACTAGATGGTGTTTTCCTTGTATCTTCATGCATCTTCTTGAGGTAGCTTGCTCGTGCACTCGCGTCGATGTTGGTGCGCTCTTGTAATGGAAGAGGTAGAATGTCCAATGGGGACAATGGGTTGAAACCGTAGACGACCTCGAAGGGAGACTTGCCGGTAGTCTTATGTCTTGCACGGTTGTAGGCGTTCTCGGCGATGGGTAGGCACTCCTCCCACTCCTTGATGTACTTCTTGATCAACACGCGAAGTAGAGTGGAGAGTGTTCGGTTTGTCACCTCCATTTGGCCGTCTTTTTGTGGATGGTATGTCGAAGAGAATAAGAGCTTGATTTCAAGCTTGGCGCATAGAGTATTCCAAAAGTAACTCAAGAACTTGACGTCGCGGTCCAAGACAATTGTCTTTGGCAATCCATGGAGGCGCAAGATTTCCCTACAAAATAGATTGGCAATATGTGAAGCATCGTCTATCTTGTTGCATGGGATAAAATGAGCCATCTTAGAGAATCGATCCACAACAACAAACACAGAATCCTTTCCATTTTGAGTTCTAGGCAAACCAACTACAAAGTCCATGCTAATGTCTTCCCAAGGTTGATAAGGAAAAGGAAGAGGCATGTAAAGACCATGGGATTGAGCTTTTGACTTAGCTTTGCGACATGTAGAGCATCGGTTGGTGAAGCGTGAGACGTCGCGGAACATCTTGGGCCAAACGTAGTTGTTGGAGAGTGTGGCGAATGTCTTGTCGCGTCCAAAGTGTCCCATGAGTCTGCCTCCATGAGCCTCTTGCAAAAGGAGAAAATGAAGAGAAGACTCGGGAATGCAAAGTTTGTTAGCTCTCATAAGATAGTCATCCTTGATGTAATATTGTTCCCAAGATGTATGCGTCAAACATTTGGCATAAGGAATAAAAAATTTGGATCACACGCATACAAGTCTTTTATGTGCTCAAAGCCAATGACATTCAATTCAAGTTTAGTGACAAGCGTGCTGATACGTCCATTTTGCATCATGCTTTGATATTGATATTTATTGCATTATGGGCTGCTATTACTCATTATGTCACAATACTTATGCCTTTTCTCTCTTATTTTACAAGGTTTACACGAAGAGGGAGAATGCCGATAGCTGGAATTCAGGGCTGGAAAAGGAGGAAATATTAGAGACCTATTGTGCACAACTCCAAAAGTCCTGAAACTCCACGGAAGTTATTTTTGGAATTAATAAAAAATATTGAGCGAAGAAAATATCAAAGGGGGGTCACCCACCGTCCATGAGGGTGGGGGGCGCGCCCTACCCCTCTGGGCGTGCCCTCCTGCCTCGTGGGCCCCTTGTCAGGCCTCCGATGCCCATCTTCTGTTATATGAAGTCTTTTACCCTCAAAAAAATCAGAAGCAAGCTTTCGGGACGAGACACCGCCGCCACGAGGCGGAACCTTTGCGGAACCAATCTAGGACTCCGGCGAAGTTGTTCTGCCGGGGAAACATCCCTCCGGGAGGGGGAAATCGTCGCCATCGTCATCACCATTGATCCTTTCATCGCAAGGGGTCAATCTCCATCAACATCTTCACCAGCACCATCTCCTCTCAAACCATATTCCATCTCTTGTATCCCTTTGTCTCAAAACCTTAGATTGGTACCTGTGGGTTACTAGTAGTGTTGATTACTCCATGTAGTTGATGCTCGTTGGTTTATTCGGTGGAAGATCATATGTTTAGATCCTATATGCATATTAATACCCCTCTGATTATGAACGTGAATATGATTTGTGAGTAGTTACGTTTGTTCGTGAGGATATGGGAGAAGTCTTGCTATAAGTAGTCATGTGAATTTGGTATTCATTCGATATTTTGATGAGATGTATGTTGTCTCTCCTCTAGTGGTGTTATGTGAACGTCGACTACATGACATTTCACCATTGTTTGGGCCTAGTGGAAGGCGTTGGGAAGTAATAAGTAGATGATGGGTTGCTAGAGTGGCAGAAGCTTAAATGCTAGTTTATGCGTTGCTTCGTAAGGGGCTGACTTGGATCCATATGTTTCATGCTCTGGTTAGGTTTACCTTAATTCTTATTTCGTAGTTGCGGATGCTTGCGAGAGTAGTTAATATAAGTGGGATGCTTTTCCAAGGAAGGGCAGCACCCAAGCACCGGTCCACCCACATATCAAATTATCAAAGTAACGAACGCGAATCATATGAGTGTGATGAAAACTAGCTTGACGATAATTCCCATGTGTCATCGGTAGCGTTTTCCTTCATATAAGAATTTGTCCAGGCATGTCCTTTGCTACAAAAAGGATTGGGCCACCCTTCTGCGCCTTATTTACTTTTGTTACTTGTTACCCATTACGAATTACCTTATAACAAAACTATATGTTACCGATAATTTCAGTGCTTACAGAGAATACCTTACAGAAAACCGCTTGTCATTTCCTTCTGCTCCTCGTTGGGTTCGACACTCTTACTTATCGAAAGGACTATGATAGATCTACTACACTTGTGGGTCATCAAGACTCTTTTCTAGCGCCGTTGCCGGGGAGTGAAGCGCCTTTGGTAAGTGGAGCTTGGTAAGGAAAAATTTATATAGTGTGCTGAAATTTACTATCACTTGTTACTATGGAAAGTAATCCTTTTAGGGGCTTGTTCGGGGTATCTTTGCCCCGACCAGTAGAGGAAAGATTTTCTCCTCAACCTACTGAACCTACTGAAAATGTTTACCTTGAAATTCCTTCGGGTATGGTAGAGAAACTGCTAGCTAATCCTTTTACAGGAGATGGAACATTGCATCCTGAATTGCACCTTATCTATGTGGATGAAGTTTGTGGATTATTTAAGCTTACAGGTATGCCCTAGGATGTTATCAAGAAGAAGGTCTTCCCTTTATCTTTGAAGGGAAAGGCATTGACATGGTTTAGGCTATGTGATGATATGGGATCATGGAACTACAACCAATTGAAATTGGAATTTCATCAGAAGTTTTATCCTATGCATCTTGTTCATCATGATCATAATTATGTATATAATTTTTGGCCTCGCGAAGGAGAAAGCATCGCTCAAGCTTGGGGGGGGGGGGCTTAAGTCAATGTTATATTCATGCGCCAATCATGAGCTCTCAAGAGAAATTATTATTCAAAAAATTTATGCTCGGCTTTCTCTCAACAATCGCTCCATGCTCGATATTTCTTGTACTGGTTCTTTTATGATGAAGACCATTGAATTCATATGGGATTTATTAGAAACAATTAAACGCAACTCTGAAGATTGGGATCTCGACGAAGGTAAGGAGTCAGGTATGACACCTAAGTTTGATTGTGTTAAATATTTTATGGATACAAATGCTTTTTGTGAATTTAGCACTAAATATGGACTTGACTCTGAGATAGTAGCTTCTTTCTGTGAATCATTTGCTACTCATGTTAACCTCCCTAAGGAGAAGTGGTTTAAATATAATCCTCCCATTGAAGTAAAAGTAGTTGCACCTATTAAAGTTGAAGAAAAGTCTATCACTTATAATGATCCTATTGTTCCTACTACATATATTGAGAAACCACCTTTCCCTGTTAGGATAAAGGATCATGCTAAAGCTTCAACTGTGGTTCGTAAGAGTAATACTAGAACACCTACACCACCTGAGCAAATTAAAGTTGAACCTAGTATTGCTATGGTTAAAGATCTCTTGGCTGATAATACTGATGGGCATGTTATTTACTTGTGTGATGAAGCTGCTAGAATTGCTAGACCCGATACTAAAAATAAACACAGACCTGTTGTAGGCATGGCTGTTATTTCTACTAAAATAGGAGATCATTGTTATCATGGCTTATGTGATATGGGTGCTAGTGCAAGTGCGATACCTCATTCCTTATAAAAAGAAATTATGCATGATATTGCACCTGCTGAGATAGAAGAAATTGATGTTACGATTAAGCTTGCCAATAGAGATACTATTTCACCAGTTGGGATTGTTAGAGATGTTGAAGTCTTGTGTGGGAAAGTTAAATATCCTGCTGATTTTCTTTTTCTTGGTTCCCCACAAGATAGCTTTTGTCCCATCATATTTGGTAGACCCTTCTTGAATACTGTTAATGCTAGGATAGACTAGAAAAAGGATGTTGTTACTATTGGTTTGGGGGATATGTCTCATGAGTTTAATTTGCTAAATTTCATAGACAACCCCATGATAAAGAATTGCCTAGTAAGGATGAAATTGTTGGTCTTGCTTCTATTGTTGTGCCTCCTAATGATCCTTTAGAACAATATTTGCTAGACCATGAAAATGATATGTTTATGAATGAAAGAAGGGAGATAGATGAAGTATTCTTTAAACAGGGACCTATTTTGAAACACAACTTGCCTGTTGAAATTCTAGGGGATCCTCCACCACCCAAGAGTGATCCCGTGTTTGAGCTTAAACAACTACCTAATACTCTTAAATATGCTTATCTTGATGAAAAGAAGATATATCATGTTATTATTAGTGCTAACCTTTTAGAGCAGGAAGAGGAGAAATTATTGAAAACTCTGAAGAAGCACCGTGCTGCTATTGGATATACTCTTGATGATCTTAAGGGCATTAGTCCCACTCTATGCCAACACTAAATAAAATTGGAGAAAGACGCCAAACCAGTTGTTGATCACCAATGGCGGTTAAATCCTAAGATGAAAGAAGTGGTAAGAAAAGAAATACTAAAGCTCCTGGAGGCAGGTATAATTTATCATGTTGCTGATAGTGAGTGGGTAAGTCATGTTCATTGTGTCCCTAAGAAGGGAGGTATTACTGTCGTTCCTAATGATAAAGATGAATTTGTCCCTCATAGAATTGTTACAGGTTATAGGATGGTAATTAATTTCCGCAAATTAAATAAAGCTACTAGAAAGGATCATCACCATTTGCCTTTTATTGATCAAATGCTAGAAAGATTATCAAAACATACACATTTTTGCTTTCTAGATGGTTACTCTGGTTTCCCTCAAATATCTGTGTCAAAAGAGGATCAAGAAAAGACAACTTTTATTTGCCCTTTTGGTACTTTTGCTTATAGACGTATGCCTTTTGGTTTATGTAATGCACCTGCTACCTTTCAAAGATGCATGATGGCTATATTCTCTGAATTTTGTGAAAAGATTGTTGAGGTTTTCATGGATGATTTCTCCGTTTATGGATCTTCTTTTGATGATTGCTTGAGCAACCTTGATCGAGTTTTGCAGAGATGTGAAGAAACTAATCTTGTCTTGAATTGGGAAAAATGCCACTTTACGGCTAATGAAGGCATTGTCTTGGGGCATAAAATTTCTGAAAGAGGTATTGAAGTTGATAAAGCTAAAGTTGATGCTATTGAAAAGATGCCATGTCCTAAAGACATTAAAGGTATAAGAAGTTTCCTTGGTCATGCCGGTTTTTATAGGAGGTTTATTAAGGACTTCTCTAAAATTTCTAGGCCTCTCACTAATCTTGTACAAAAAGATATTCCTTTTGTCTTCGATGATGATTGTGTAAAATCATCTGAAATACTTAAGAAAGCTTTGATTTCTGCACCTATTGTTCGGCCACCTGATTGGAATTTACCCTTTGAAATTATGTGCGATGCTAGTGATTATGCCGTAGGTGCTGTTCTAGGACAAAGAGTTGATAAGAAACTAAATGTTATTCAATATTCTAGTAAAACTCTAGACAGTGCCCAGAGAAATTATGCTACTACTGAAAAAGAATTTTTAGCAGTTGTATTTTCTTGTGATAAGTTTAGACCTTATATCGTTGACTCTAAAGTAACTGTTCACACTGATCATGCTGCTATTAAATATCTTATGGAAAAGAAAGATGCTAAACCTAGACTTATTAGATGGGTTCTCTTACTACAATAATTTGATTTGCATATTATTGATAGAAAGGGAGCTGAGAACCCCGTTGTAGACAACTTGTCTAGGCTAGAGAATGTTCTTGATGACCCACTACCTATTGATGATAGCTTTCCTGATGAACAATTAGCTGTCATAAATGCTTCTCGTACTGCTCCATGGTATGCTGATTATGCTAATTACATTGTTGCTAAATTTATACCACCTAGTTTCACGTACCAGCAAAAGAAAAAGTTTTTCTATGATTTAAGACATTACTTCTGGGATGACCCACACCTTTATAAAAGGAGTAGATGGTGTTATTAGACGTTGTGTACCTGAGCATGAACAGGAACAGATCCTACGCAAGTGTCACTCCGAGGCTTATGGAGGACACCACGCTGGAGATAGAACTGCGCATAAGGTATTGCAATCCGGTTTTTATTGGCCTACTCTCTTCAAGGATGCCCGTAAGTTTGTCTTGTCTTGCGATGAATGTCAAAGAATTGGTAATATTAGTAGACGTCAAGAAATGCCTATGAATTATTCACTTGTTATTGAACCATTTTATGTTTGGGGCTTTGACTATATGGGACCGTTTCCTTCCTCTAATGGGTATACACATATTTTAGTTGTTGTTGATTACGTTACTAAGTGGGTAGAAGCTATTCCAACTAGTAGTGCTGATCATAACACCTCTATTAAGATGATTAAAGAAGTTATTTTTCTGAGGTTTGGAGTCCCTAGATACTGAATGAGTGATGGTGGTTCACATTTTATTCATGGTGCTTTTCGTAAAATGCTTGCTAAGTATGATGTTAATCATGAATTGCATCTCCATATGACCCACAGTCTAGTAGAAAGTAGAACTGGGTAACAGAGAGCTTAAATTAATTTTGCAAAAGACTGTTAATAGATCTAGAAAGAATTGGTCCAAGAAACTTGATGATGCATTATGGGCTTATAGAACTGCATATAAAAATCCTATGGGTATGTCTCCATATAAAATGGTTTATGGAAAAGCATGTCACTTACCTCTCGAACTAGAACATAAGCCATATTGGGCCATTAAAGAGCTCAATTATGATTTCAAACTTGCCGGTGAGAAGAGGTTATTTGACATTAGCTCACTTGATGAATGGATAACTCAAGCCTATGAGAATGCCAAACTGTTTAAAGAAAAAGTTAAAAGATGGCTTGACAAAAGGATACAAAAGCATGAGTTTAATGTAGGTGATTATGTGTTGCTTTTCAACTCTCGTTTAAGATTTTTTGCAGGAAAACTCCTCTCTAAATGGGAAGGTCCTTACGATATCGAGGAGGTCTATCATTCCGGTGCCATAAAAATCAACAACTTCGAAGGAACAAATCCAAAGGTGGTGAACGGCCAAAGAATCAAACATTATATCTCAAGTAATCCAATGAATCTTGAAACTAATGTTATTGAAACCGTGACCCCGGAGGAATATATAAGGGACACTTTCCAGGACGTTCCAGACTTCGAAAAGGAATAGGTATATGGTACGCTAAGTAAACCGACTCCAAAATAGTTCTAATGGCAATTTATCTCCATTTTGGAATATTTAAGAAAATAGGAAAATAAGAAGTAGTCCGGGAAGGATACGAGGCGTCCACGAGGGTGGAGGGCGCGCCCTACCCCCCTGTGCATGCCCCCTGCCTTGTGGGCACCTCGTGTGCTCTCTGGACTCCGCTTTAATTTCTTGCACAATACTTATTTTAGTCGGTAAAAATTCATTATATAATCTCCCAAAGGTTTTGACCATTGTACCACAATGAAATCCTCTGTTTTTGTTTTGAGTTGTTTCTGTCGCAGATTAGAGAAATATGCGGTCCCAGGATTTGGAGGGAGAAAGCTATGTGGTTGCTTACCTTGCAGACCCTAGGTCTACGGGGAGTTGGAGCATTATGGTTGGACCACTAAGGAATAAGAAGACTATGAGCCTAAGGGAAAGGAGGAGACGAGCTCAGATGAAGATGAAGTCCCATTACCTCAACCTGGGGACATGCATGTGGAGTTTAAAAAGTCAAGCCTCCCTGATAGGGAAAAGAAACCTAAGATCGAGTTTATCCCTTTTCATCTCTTGCAGGAGACAAACAGGAACTATGCAAAAGGATATTAAGCCTTGAGCAGGAGATCGAAGATCTAAGGGAGCAAAATTCCATCCTGAAGCGCAAATTAAGGAAGAAGCCTACATCATCAACAACCCCATAATCATCACCTCCGAAGAAGGAGACACAATCACATGGGTATGGGCACTCCCCTTGGCAACTGCCAAGCTTGGGGGAGGTGCCCCGGTATCGTATCATCATCACACTCCTATCTTTACCGTTCTTCTTAGTTTGATCCTTTTGGTAATATATTGATCTAGTAGAATAAAGTTTTAGAATGATCTAGTTTTGAGTTTTGCTTTATGATTCCTCGATGTAATCAAGTCCATGAGCTATATATAATAAAGATTAGTCTTGAGTCAAGGGCTTTGCTATCTTGCTATGATCTTGATGGAATAAAAGAAAGAAAGAATAAAAAGAAACAAAGAGATCATATGGATCTTATGGAGAGTAATGACTTCACATATTAAGAGTATGATGAATAAAAGTTGTTGAGAGTTGGCAAACATAGTTTTGGTCATCGTTCCAATTAATAGGAAGTAATAAAGAAAGAGAGGTTCTCACATATCAATATACTATCTTTGACCTCTTTTATGATTGTGAGCACTCATTAAAACATGACATGCTAAAGAGTTGACGTTGGACAAGGAAGACAACGTAATGGGTTATGTTTTCTTATATCCGAAATAAAGTATATTGTCATGGATCATCCAACATGTTGAGCTTGCCTTTCCCTCTCATCCTAGCCAAATTCTTTGTACCAAGTAGAGATACTATTTATGCTTCCAAATATCCTTAAACCCAGTCTTGCCATGAGAGTCCACCATACCTACCTATAGATTGAGTAAGATGCTTCAAGTAAGTTGTCATTGTTGTAGGCAATAAAAATTGCTCCCTAAATATGTAGGACTTATTAGTGTGGAGAAAATAAGCTTTATACGATCTTGTCATATGGAAATAATAAAAGCGACGGACTGCATAATAAAGGTCCCTATCTCAAGTGGCAATATAAATTGACATTCTTTTGCATTAAGATTTCGTGCATCCAACCATAAAGCATATGACAACCTCTGCTTCCCTCTGGGAAGGGCCTAACTTTTATTCTTGTCTTATTCTTTATGCAGGAGTCATGGTGATCTTCTCCTTTCCTTTTTACATTTTATCCTTTGGCAAGCACCTTTTGTTGGAAAGATCCTGATATATATATCCAATTGGATGTAAGTTAGCATGAACTATTATTCTTGACATTGCCCTTGAGGTAAAAGGTTGGGAGGCAACACTATAATCCCCTATCTTTCTCTGTGTCCGATTAAAACTTGATACCCATAAGTATTGCGTGAGTGTTAGCAATTGTGAAGTACTAAATGATAGTTGAGTATGTGGACTTGCTGAAAAGCTCTTATATTGACTCTTTCCGATGTTATGATAAATTGCAATTGCTTCAATGATCGAGATTATAGTTTGTTAGTTTTCAACAAATTTCTGATTCATATTTGACATTGTGAATAGATTATTACTTGAGCATAAGGAATCATATGACAAAATATACATATGTTGTTGTTATAAGAATGATCATGATGCCCTCATGTCTGTATTTTATTTTATCGACACCTCTATCTCTAAACATCTGGACATATTTTTCGTTATCGGCTTCCGCTTGAGGATAAGCGAGGTCTAAGCTTGGGGAGTTGATACGTCCATTTTGCATCATGCTTTGATATGTATATTTATTTCATTATGGGCTGCTATTACTCATTATGTCACAATACTTATGCCTTTTCTCTCTTATTTTACAAAGTTTACACGAAGAGGGAGAATGCCGGCGGCCTGGAATTCTGGGCCAGAAAAGGAGCAAATATTAGAGACCTATTCTACACAACTCCAAATTCCCTGAAACTCCACAAAAGTTATTTTTGGAATTAATGAAAAATACCGAGCGAAGAAAATACCAGAGGGGGGTCACCCACCGTCCACAAGGGTGGGGGCGCACCCTACCCCCCTGGGTGCGCCCCCTGCCTCGTGGGCCCCCTGGCAGGCCTCCGGTGCCCATCTTCTTCTATGTGAAGTCTTTTACCCTAGAAAAAATCATAAGCAAGCTTTCGGGATGAGACACCGCCGCCACGAGGCGGAACCTTGGTGGAACCAGTCTAGGGCTCCGGCGGAGGTGTTCTGCCAGGGAAACATCCCTCCGGGAGGGGGAAATCATCACCATCATCATCACCATCGATTATCTCATCAAGAGGGGGTCAATCTCCATCAACATCTTCACCAGCACCATCTCCTGTCAAACCCTAGTTCATCTCTTGTATCCGATCTTTGTCTCAAAACCTCGGGTTGGTACACTACAAGAAATATGTCAACTTATGACCTTCTGTCAGTGACCCTGGAAGAATTGGTCATAGATTTATGACCATTTGAGACCAATTGGTCAAAAGCTGTTCGAGGGGCTCCAAACCCTAAACCATTGCGACCATTTTGGTCAGAAAGGTCATAATTTCCTTACATGAAATGGTCATAAAGCTAACAGTGCTAGTCCGCTGCCTTATTTCTAGTTGTTAACGACCAATATAGATGGTCATAGCCTTGTAAATTGTGGTGGGTTGCTATGACTAGCCTTGTAAAACGTCCATGTGGCAGTTTTTGCCCTAGGTTGTGAAGCAACCTATATTTCTGTCATTCCCAAAATTCCCCAAAAAATCTCATAAATTCTTTGGGTCATATCTTCGTCAAATATGTAAAAACCTTCCTTGCCTAGTTCAAAAATAATTCAAAAATATTCATTTTCTTATTTTGTTTAGAGTAACAGTTTGTGAAGGAAGTACCACTTTGGCATGTCCAAATAGTATCCATTTTCTACAGTACTTTCCTATGCCCAAATAACCATCCTCCACCAAGTGCCAGCTCAATCCATTCATTATTTTGAGCCGAGCTTCAACATTCGTATTTATGTCCAGTGTGGTGGTTTGCAAAGCAAGTACCACCTAGGGTCCTTCTTTTGAGCTGAAAATTTGTGAAGACGGTCTTCTTAGTAACTGATCATCCTCAGCCAAAACTCACGCCCATTAGCGATGTACATTTTTCGTACCGCTAATCAAACACTTGGCCGCTAATTCATGTTTGAGCATCGATCGGTCTCCTCGTGAGAATCTTATGTTGTAATTTTGTTCCTAGCACCTACCTGGGGAGTGCTCAACCCACTAGACATGCCTAGGCTGCCCAGAACACATGGCAACGCCACGGTCACGCGGTGACCACGCGACGAGCATGCGAGTTTACGCGCTCTAGAGTTGGGGCCCTCGGCCACCGCCCAAACCTCGACGTATCACCACCAAAGAATGTATTTATGATTAAATAGGTACTTATGTAACTAGAAATGATTTTTGGAAAAAATAAATAGCAAACTATGAGGCAGTTGCAGTTCAAATTTGACCCGCTTCCAACTAAATCGGCGGGAATTTGTCTTTTTCACTAGAGGTGGATCAAAACTTTTGACACCCAACCATTTTGTCAATTGTGCATTAAATATGTCCAAATATTTTATAAAAATGATTTGGTACAATTTTGCAACAAATATATGGTAGGTCCTTCACAAAAAAACCTCATTTCGGGCACTCGAAAAATGGAAAATAAATTTTCCGTGCAAAGAAAATGAAAACTCCCTTTGGCAACATTGTTTGGAATTCCAAGATGCACCCTTGTGCACAATATGAGATCATTTGAACAAACTATGCCATGAATGTGACCATGAGATTGAGCGTTTGTGTTGAAATCCATGAATCTTCACACATGATAGCTCATTTATGAGAACACTTTTCTAAAATAATTTCTGTATTACAAGATTATTATTTTTCCTGGAAACTTGGTCACACATAATGACACAATACGAAGGTTTTCCAATTTTTTGATTCTTTTTGAATTTTTTATGCCCGTTTGAAAATGCGGTCAAAACGGCGGGCTTGACCGTTCCTAGCTAGTGGTTGAATCTTGGAAAACTTTTGATGTTTCTCTGATTAAATAGGTACTTATGTACCTAGAAATGATTTTTGGAAAAAATAAATAGCAAACTATGAGGCAGCTGCACTTCAAATTTGACCCGCTTCCAACTAAATCAGCGGGAATTTGTCTTTTTCACCAGAGGTGGATCAAAACTTTTGACACCCAACCATTTTGTGAATTGTGCATTAAATATGTCCTAATATTTTATAAAAATGATTTGGTACAATTTTGCAACAAATATATGGTAGGTCCTTCACAAAAAACCTCATTTCGGGCACTCAAAAAATGGAAAATGAATTTTCCGTGCAAAGAAAATGAAAACTCCCTTTGGCAACATTGTTTGGAATTCCAAGATGCACCCTTGTGCACAATATGAGATCATTTGAACAAACTATGCCATGAATGTGACCATGAGATTGAGCGTTTGGGTTGAAATCCATGAATCTTCACACATGATAGCTCATTTATGAGAACATTTTTCTAAAATAATTTCTGTATTACAAGAGTATTATTTTTCCTCGAAACTTGGTCACACATAATGACACAATGCGAAGGTTTTCCAATTTTTTGATTTCTTATTTTTTATGCCCGTTTGAAAATGCGGTCAAAACGGCGGGCTTGACCGTTCCTAGCTAGTGGTTGAATCTTGGAAAACTTTTGATGTTTCTATGATTAAATAGATACTTATGTACCTAGAAATGATTTTTGGAAAAAATAAATAGCAAACTATGAGGCAGCTGCAGTTCAAATTTGACCCGCTTCCACCTGAATCGGCGGGAATTTGTCTTTTTCACGAGAGGTGGATCAAAATTTTTTACACTCAACCATTTTGTCAATTGTGCATTAAATATGGCCTAGTATTTTATAAAAATGATTTGGTCCAATTTTGCAACAATTATTTGGTAGTTCCTTCACAAAAAAACCTCCTTTTGGGCACTCGAAAAATGGAAAATGGTTTTTTCGTCCAACGAAAATGAAAACTTCCTTAGGCAACATTGTTTGCCATTCCTATATGCACCCTTGTGCACAATATGAGATCATTTGAACAAACTATGCCATGAATGTGGCCATAAGATTGATCATTTGGCTTGAAAGCCATTGATCTCCACACATGATAGCTCGATTCTGAGAACACTTTTTTAAAATAATTGCCGTATTACAAGTTTGTTATTTTTCCTAGGAACTTGGCCACATATGATGACACAATGCGAAGGTTTCCCAATTTTTTGATTTTTTTTGAATTTTTTATGCCCATTTTAAAATGCGGTCAAAACAGCGGGCTTGACCGTTCCTAGCTAGTTGTTGAATCTTGGAAAACTTTTGATGTTTCTCTGATTAAATAGATACTTATGTACCTAGAAATGATTTTTGGAAAAAATAAATAGCAAACTATGAGGCAGCTGTAATTCAAATTTGACCCGCTTCCAACTGAATCGGCGGGAATTTGTCTTTTTCACGAGAGGTGGCTCAAAATTTTTTACACCCAACCATTTTGTCAATTGTGCATTAAATATGGCCTAGTATTTTATAAAAATGATTTGTGCCAATTTTACAACAATTATTTGGTAGTTCCTTCACAAAAAAACCTCCTTCCGGGCACTCGAAAAATGGAAAATGGTTTTTTCGTCCAACGAAAATGAAAACTTCCATAGGCAACATTGTTTGCCATTCCAATATGCACCCTTGTGCACAATATGAGATCATTTGAAGAAGCTATGCCATGAATGTGGCCATAAGATTGATCATTTGGCTTGAAAGCCATTGATCTCCACACATGATAGCTCGTTTCTGAGAACACTTTTTTAAAATAATTGCCGTATTAGAAGTTTATTATTTTTCCTAGGAACTTGGCCACATATGATGACACAATGCGAAGGTTTCCCAATTTTTTGATTTTTTTTGAATTTTTTATGCCCGTTTTAAAATGCGGTCAAAACGGCGGGAATGACCGTTCCTAGCTAGTGGTTGAATCTTGGAATTTTTTTTGTGTTTCTCTGATTAAATAGATACTTATGTACCTAGAAATGATTTTTGGAAAAAAATAAAGAGCAAACTATAATGCAGCTACAGTTCAAATTTGACCCACTTCCATCTAAATCGGCGGAAAGTTGTCTTTTTCATGAGAGGTGGATAAAAGCTTTTGACACCCAACCATTTGGTCAATTATGCATTAAATATGTCCTAGTATTTTAGAAAATTGATTTGTTCCAATTTTGCAACAAATATATGGCAGGTCCTTCACAAAAAAACTCTTTTGGTGCACTCCAAAAATGGAAAATTGATTTTTCGTTATTCAAGGAATAACACTACTAATTATTTGAAAACTTAACTAACATTATCATAAAAAAGAGAAGGAAACTTACAATCGGGCATCGTGGTGCTGCGTTGGAGCTCACGCTGCAATGGAGTTTCGTTGGGCGCTGTGGTGCTATGTTAGTAGCGCCTATTGTTAATCAATTACGACAATTTTAGATGGTCATAAGCCCGCACTTCGTTCTGATTGGTCTATGGGCATGTCACGCGGATCAAGCATTACAGACCGTCGGATACTGCCAGATCCAACGGCCCACACCCTCATCCTCTCGCCACCCACACCCACCCGAAAGCAGCTCCCCTCACCTACACCACACGTCGTTGAGGACACTGACATGTGGGCCTAATTCCTCGCGGGCCCACCTATCAGTGGACGAATGCCACCACTCACCCACCGCACACCACTCACCCATCGCACACCACTCCCCCCCTCTCCCCCGCACACCACTCCCCCCCACGATCCGCAGCCCAAAACCTAACCCCTCTCCCCTCTCCCTCCATTGGACCGCCGCCGCCACCTACGGCGGCCGATCCCGCCGCGACCTCCCCTCCCACCTCAAGCCGCTCCTCCTCCCCTTCGTGGACAACCACCTGCTCCCGCCGTTCATGCCCGCGCTACTCGTCATTGCCTCGCTCCTCGCCCGCGGATCGCAGAGCATCTCATGGCGTCCCCGGCGCGGCCAGCCTCCGTCTCCGGCCCCTTCGGCTCCGCCGGCGACCTCGCCATCTTCTCCACTCTGACCACGACGCGGCAGGGGATCTAGGCCGTGCGAGCGAGACGGCGGCCAGATCCTCGATGGCAAGGACACGCAGCGGTCCTCGCCGGCCAAATCAAGTCCGTCTCCTCCCGCAGCTGAGTCGTTTTACTGGCGATTTGCCTCGCATGGCCACGACCTCTGACCCCTTCTCATTGATTTGCTCGGGCGGCCGCCTCTCCCACCATCGATGGTGCGTGCTCAACGCAGAGATCCGCCGCGCTAAGGCCAAGCTCCTCAAGGAGGATCCACCCAAGCTACGCGCCGGCCACAGCCCCCCTCCCCATGCAGCAGCTGTCGCCGCCGTGTACCTCGACAGATCTGCCGCCCTCGACAGGGTCAGACGAAGGCGGGGCCTCCGCCTCTGCAGGCATAGTCGCCTCTGCCGCTGCGGTCCTCAACCGACCCTGCCGCCATCGTCCAAGGCATCCTCGTGTGCAACACTAGCTCGATTAGGTGAGCTCGCATGGCCTTGTTCACTCAGTTTTCTACATGCGCCTGATCCATGCAGGTCAGGGATCAGTGATTGAATTGTTTAGACACCTTTTTTGGATAAAACTTGTTTATCTGTGTCGTCATTAAAGAAGTATTAAGATTTGCACCTTTGCATTAGTGAATTATAAAGAGAAGTGAACATATAAATATAGGCCAACTTGCTAGCATTCTGGTGCTTATCAACACTCGAAACCGCTTGTCTAGCTTCAACCTATCTTGCTTTGCTATGAATATTCCTTTGGGATGACTAAAACTGGAGCTATACTAGCCTATCTCTGCTATGTTCCATCCACTGTATCTGTTTAACCAACCTGATCCTCCAAACATAAAAGCTCAAGTGTGTACTGAATCATGTGTTATTTAGTTAGCTGAGCAGTATCTTTAGTTTTCTAATGATTGCTCAACTCTCAATTCTGAATAAATAAGTAGCTGACCCTATTGGTTATTTCTTTCTTCAGGGCTATGAGTTGATGGCCACGCTGCTGTTTTGCCCTACTTGATAATTCTTTTACTGTCCGGTCTGCTCTGCTCTGCATAGTTTCCAGTTGCTTATAAAATGATAAAACTGTGGTGATGTGAGGTCCGCCAATGGTTTGTAATTTTGGTTTCATCCCCAACCTCTCCAGCTAGCTTCTTCTTCACATCATAGCTAGCTGAACCTGTTCTTTCTTTCTCTCTAAAGAGCTATGACTTACATGGGTCAAGCTGTTGTTTTTCTGTGCTTGATGATACTATTGCTGCCTGTATACTGATACATGTGGTGATATTTACCCGAACTAAAGTTGTGAATGTACCATTATTTTCCTGCTCACAAGCATTTGATCTCTACTGGAATATTAGTGTTTTTTATGGGAGGAATATCACAATAGTAGTGCATTTTCCTGTTGTTTTATGGGAAGCCTCCTCCCATTATCACAATATCACAATACTGTAGCCATTAAAGCTTGTTCATCCAGAAATTTTACATTACATACATTGTGCTATATATAGTGGCCATTCAAACTTGTTAAACAACCTTCTGTTGTTGTTCCTGTAATCTATGATTTGTAGCATTGTTGGTTTTGCTCTTTTTTTTGTCTTAAAACTTGATGGGCCAAAGATACTTTGTTTGTATGTTATCATCACTATGATCTTCAGTTTTCCATACACTGTGATCTTCAGTTTTTCATTGCGTGTTTTTTCTGCAGTTTGCTTCATGTGTGGACAGGGCCAAAGGACAAAATGCTTCAATCCGGCGAGGACAGAGCCAAATGACCAAAGTTTGTTCATCTGTTGCTATGGTGACCCCTCTCCTCCTCCTCTCTATTTTTTTTCATTTTCTCATATGATCTGATGCGTGCTCTCTTGCTTGGTGTGTGTGCAGTTTGGTACCATCCCGTGGGGAGGGCCAGGGACAAGCTGCTCCGATCCGGCGAGGATGCCCACCATCTATTGTTAAGGTGATCTCTCTCTCTCTACATATATATATATATACATATCCTGTTATGATGATTCTCAGCCCCGCCCCGCCTTTAAGCTATGCATTCAGAAGAAACATTCTATAGTAAAGTATGAGGTTGTTGATTAAACTGCTGCTGTGTTCACTTCAATGAGAAAAAGTGTAGTTAATTCAGGTTGTGAACATTTCTTAGGAGTTATATTAAGACACATACTGTATGAGAAAAACTGCTGCTGTTGTTTTCACTTCAATGAGAAAAACTGCTGATGTGTTCACTTCAATGAGAAAAACTGCTGCTGTGTTCACTTCAATGAGAAAAACTGCTGCTGTGTTCACTTCAACTGAGTTACTCCTTTTTTGAATGGAATGTTCATAATATATTGTCTCCAGTTTTTCTAATTTTTATCAGCTGATTCATGTAACAGGGCGTCCGTGGAAGGCCCAGTCTTGACTCTCCAGTGAGCCGGCGTTTGATCGCTATTGAAGGAGCTACATGTAGAAGAAGAAAATACTTGTAGAGCTTGTAACTGATTCCCATAGTTGTAGAGCTTGTATCAGCTAAGCTTGTATTACGTGTAACTTGTAGAACTTGTAAATGCTACAGCTTGTAGGACTTGTCATTTGTAGAGCTTGTAAATAAGCTTGTATATGTTACAGCTTGTAGGACGTGTCATTTGTAGAGCTTGTATTGAATCTGGCTATTGTTATCGGAAGTATCTTGTGTGTTTTTCCTTGCCAATTTAACTACTAGTTATTTTATTATTGTCAAATTGAAATATGAAGAATCTGGGCCTAATAGCTAGGACCCACTTATCAGAACCTGACAAGTGGGATCTGTTTGACTAGTGGACCCATTTTATAAAAAAAACTAAAACTGTTGTACAAAAAGGCCATGACCCATAAAATAAAAAGTCCAAATTGTTGGGCTAGGCCCATGTAGCTAGAGAAAATTAATAGAGAAAATATACAGTAAAAAGGCTGAATTGTTGGGCTCGGCCCATGTAGAAAATCGAATTGGACCGGGCTGAATCTTGTGCCACATCAGCTTGCCACGCTGGATGCCTACATTGCCTGGGGGAGGTTGCTAGTGACCAAAATGCCATAGTAGGAATATTTTGGTCGTAAACGTCTTTGACCATTCCAGAAGAAAGGTCGCTATAGTCAGTTTATGACGGCCAGCTTTTGACCTTCTGTTTTTGGTCACAAAAAGGTCGTAAATGGAAATTTGTGACCTTTCAGTGACCAATAGTGGTGGTAACAAGTTGACATATTTCTTGTAGTGGTACCTATGGGTTGCTAGCAGTGTTGATTACTCCTTGTAGTTGATGCTAGTTGGTTTATTCGGTGGAAGATCATATGTTCTTATCCTATATGCATATTAATACCCTTATGATTATGAACATGAATATGATTTGTGAGTAGTTACTTTTGTTCCTGAGGACATGGGAGAAGTCTTGCTATAAGTAGTCATGTGAATTTGGTATTCGTTCGATATTTTGATGAGATGTACGTTGTCTCTCCTCTAGTGGTGTTATGTGAACGCCGACTACATGACACTTCACCATTGTTTGGGCCTAGAGGAAGGCGTTGGGAAGTAATAAGTAGATGATGGGTTGCTAGAGTGACAGAAGCTTAAACCCTAGTTTATGCGTTGCTTCGTAAGGGGCTGATTTGGATCCATATGTTTCATGCTATGGTTAGGTTTACCTTAATTCTTCTTTCGTAGTTGCGAATGCTTGCGACAGTAGTTAATCATAAGTGGGATGCTTGTCCAAGGAAGGGCAGCACCCAAGCACTGTTCCACCAACATATCAAATTATCAAAGTAACGATTGCGAATCATATGAGCGTGATGAAAACTAGCTTGACGATAATTCCCATGTGTCCTCGGGAGTGTTTTCCTTTATATAAGAATTTGTCCAGGCTTGTCCTTTGCTACAAAAAGGATCGGGCCACCCTTCTGCATCTTATTTACTTTTGTTACTTGTTACCCGTTACGAATTACCTTATCACAAAACTATCTGTTACCGATAATTTCAGTGCTTGCAGAGAATACCTTACTGAAAACCACTTTTCATTTCCTTCCGCTCCTCGTTGGAATCGACACTCTTACTTATCAAAAGGACTACGATAGATCCCCTACACTTGTGGGTCATCACGTGCATATGCGGGAAAGGGCATCCACCACTACGTTTTCCTTACCCTTGATGTGCTTGATGACATAAAGAAATGACTCGATGAATTCACTCCATTTTGCATGACGCTTGTTCAACTTAGTTTGTCGTTTTAAGTAGTTTAGCGTTTCATGATCGGTATGGATGATAAATTCATGAGGGCGAAGATAATGTTCCCATTCACGCAAAACTCGCACTAAAGCATATAGCTCTTTGTCATAGATGGGGTAATTAAGTTGCGGTCCGGAAAGTTTTTCACTAAAATATGCTATGGGGCGCTTCTCTTTTGTTAACACATGTCCTATGCCATTACCACTAGCATCACAATGAATCTCAAAAGGTTTGTCAAAGTTGGGTAATGCAAGCACGGGAGCATGAGTAAGAAAATTCTTAAGCTCATTAAATGCGGTATCTTGGGATGGTCCCCAAACAAATGGCGCATTTTTTTACTCAAGGAATGTAAAGGAGAAGCAATGGTTCTAAAATCCTTCACAAAGCGACAATAGAAACTGGCTAAACCAAGAAAACTACGCACTTGTTGCAAGTTGGTTGGTTGGGGCCAAGTTTTAATAGCATTGGTCTTAGAATCATCTGCATGAACGCACTTAGAAGACACAACAAAACCCAAGAAAACAAGATTATCAACACCAAAAAGGCATTTGTCCATGTTAGCATAAAGGTCCTCTTTCCTAAAGATTTGCAACACGGTTCTAAGATGAGTGACATGATCTTTGAGGGATTTGCTAAAGACAAGAATATTGTCAAAATAGACCACAACAAATACACCAATATAGGGACGAAGAACAAAGTGCATGAATCGCATGAAAGTACCGGGTGCTTCGGATAAACCCATTGGCATAAGTAGCCATTCATATAACCCAAATTTGGTGTTAAATGCGGTTTTCCATTCATCACCTCTCCAATGCATATTTGATAGTAGCCACTCTTAAGATCAATTTTAGAGAAAATGGCAGCTCCACTAAGTTCATCAAGCATATCATCTAAGTGTGGAATACGATAATGATATCTAACGGTGATAGCATTGATGGAATGGCAATCGGAAACTCTGCGATAAGTACTGTCTTTCTTTCGAGCAAGTATGACCGGAACGGCACAAGGGCTCAAACTTTCACGTACTTGACCGTTGTTGATTAGTTGTTGCACTTGCCATTGGATCTCCTTAGTTTTCTTGGGGTTGACACGGTAGGGAGCTTTGTTAGGTAGAGGTGCTCTGGGGATGAGGTCGATTCGGTGCTCAATTCCTCGTAGTGGAGGTAGACCCAGAGGTAGCTCATCGGGGAAAACATCTTGGAATTCCTGCAAAAGAGAAAACAACACTAAAGGTAGATCGTGAGAGGTGTTAGTTTTTGGTGCCTCGTCTTTGCACACAAGGACAAAGTGCATAACACTTGATGGGTTCTCACACACTTATCTCATCTCACTTTTGGTGGCAAATAGGACTAAGTTTTTCTTGTCGCTCATCGTCGAGGCAATCGATTTTGCCTTGTGGTGCTCACTCTCTTTTGGGTGGATCACTCTCTCACTGTTTTCTCCATGATGGGTGGCTTGCTTGTCGGCGATCACTTGACTTGGAGACATAGGTCATAGCACATACTCCTTTCCTTTCATCTTGAAGCTATAATGATTGGTACGCCCATTGTGGATGATGCCGCGGTCAAATTGCCATGGTCGACCAAGAAGAAGGTGGTAAACGGACATCGGGAAGACATAACACTCCAAAGTGTCTTCATATGCTCAAATTTTGAAGGAGACCTTGACCGTATGCTCAACTTGTATAGTGTCGAAATCGCTTAGCCATTGGACCTTGTAAGGATGCGGGTGCTTCATCTTGACCAATTGGAGCTTGGAGCAGAGTTCTTCACTTGCCAAGTTGTGACAACTACCTCCATCGATGATGACCTTGATGAGCCTTCCATTGATGCCCGCATTTGTGTGGAAGATGTGGCATCTTTGGTCTTCGTGTTGTTGATGTTGAAGAGTCAAGACTTTGGAGACAACGAGAGCGGGGCTCGAATCCTCATCACAAAAGACTTGATCATCTTCATCTTCGTTCATGCGCCGGTGCATGGCCACTTGCTCAAGGGCTTCCATTTCCTCTTCAGACATGGACTCATAGGTTCCGTCGTCGTTGAGGATCATGGTACGCTTGTTGGTACACTCAAAGGACTTGTGGCCTCGTCCACTGCAAGTGGAACACTTGATGGAGCTTGTCTTGATGGTCTCATCGGTTGGAGTAGATGATGAAGCACGTGGCTTGAAGTTGCTTGTAGTAGAAGGAGGACGACTTGAGGTTGTCGAAGTTTTTTTGTAACTCGACTTGTCGCCATTGCTTGTAGATGGCTTGGTTGAGGTAGAAGTTGTTGGAGTCATTGAAGCTTGGTTTTTGAGAGAAGCTATAGGTCTTGGACGAGTACTTGGCGTACTTGAAGTCATCTTGCACTTGACATTCCGCTTTGGTAGCTTGATGGACGAGCTCAATGAGGTTGGAGTAGGGTTGGAAGTCGGCAATCTTCTTGATGGGATGATTGAGGCCATTCAAGAAATGGGCCATAGTTTGCTCATCATCTTCCATTACATTGGCTCTTATCATGGCTATCTCCATTTCCTTGTAGTATTCTTCAACACTCTTTGTTCCTTGCTTGAGGAGTTGGAGCTTCTTGAAGAGATCGCGGTTGTAGTACGTGGGCACAAAGCGTGCCTGCATGACATCTTTCATTTGAGCCCAAGTGGTGATTGGTGGTTCACCTCTTGCTTCTCGGCGCTCAAGGACTTGTTCCCACCATATGAGCACATAGTCTTGGAACTCAAGTGATGCCATAGCGATCTTCTTCTCTTCCTCATAGTTATGCAAACGAAAGATTTTGTCGACCTTCAATGCCCATTATAGGTACTCTTCAGGATCATTGCTTCCATTGAACTAGGGCATGTTGAACTTTAGCTTGCCGTAGTGTTACTCTTCATTGTGTTGTGGTCGAGGGTGATGATGACACCCTTCACGTGGAGGATTATCAACCTCATGTTGCTCTTGGGGTGGAGGATTTTCATAGTCGTCTTGCTCTTCTTGAAATTGAGGTTTTGGAGGAGCTTCTCGAGTTTGTGGAGGAGCTTGAGGAACTTGACGATGCACTCTTGGTTGGTAGTTTCGCTCTTGGATTTCTTCATGAATTGCTTCCTCTTGATTTCTCCTATCTCGGTTGCGGTTAGCAATGGCTCTACTTGATTCTTGAAGGGCATGCTGCGCCTCAAGAGCTTGTGCTTCACGTTGTTGTTGTTGAAGACGCTGAGTCTCGGTGTCTTATTCATCTTGATGTTGTCGCGCTCGCTCTTCCTCTTGGTGACGTTGACGTTGTCGTTCTTGAGCTTGTGCAAGAGGAGCTTGGTGTTGACGATGTCGATGTGCTTGCTCATCAATTTGCTCTTGTGGATGATTGTCGTGTAGAGGATTACGAGAAGCTTGACGGTTTTGACGCGCGGGTCGATGTAGATTGTTTGATGTCGGTGTACTTGAGCCGGAGAGGGTGTCAGCGGTGTGTCGACTTGAGTGGTTCCGTCTTGAGTATGAAGAAGTGGAAGAATGGCAGTTCACCAACAAGGCACGAATCTCGTCCATTCTTGCATCGTTCTCTTGTTTGTGAGCGTCGAGCTTCTTGTCGAAGTAGTCGCTTGTTCGTTGCTTGGAGAGTCGCAAGTCGGTGGCAAGATTGTCGATCGGTCACTCATTGTTTGTAGCTCTTGATGCAAAGCTCATTGTGCACCAAAGAGGTGGCTCTTGGTGACGTATGATGACATGTCTTCTTCTTGCTCGATGAAGAGTGGGTTGGTAGAAGAACTTGGCCTATCCATCATTCCAAGCAAAAATGTGAGTGGGAGAAATAGAAGAACTTATACCAAATGTACCTTGACCGATGTTGAAGATGGATCAATGATCACTCAAATGTGGACAAGGAAATAGCACAATTGGTACCAATTCTTGTCGGTTCTCGCACCTACACAAGTAAAAGCTTCTGGTGGAGCTCGGTTAAGATGGTGGCACAAAATTTGATGCAATTGTTAGTTAGACTCAAAAATGTTGAAAAAGATTTGCAAATTCGCAAATGCAACAAGTAGACCAAGCAACTAGCGGTACACGGAAACACACACACAAATAGATAAGTGGGGTTGTGCAAGCCAAAATGAGCCAAAATGTGGAGTCCATGAAAATGCTCTTGTTGCACAACACTAGAGAGACGCTAGCACGATTGCACAATAGGCAGATACGGAACTTGTGCACAACCTACTAAGCAAAAATGCAACGACTTCTATCCCAAGTATGCTATATGTATGTTATTCCGACGGTATGATCCAAGATGATCGAATATGACAATCTTAGTGTAGTATGATGATATGGTTCTTGCTTATAAGCTCTTTGCTTATCTTTTCCTTTTGCTTAAAAGCTTGCTTGGCTCTTTCACTTTTGAGCTCTTTTCGCATGAAAAACTTCATGAACCAAGATAGCAATTGTGTAAGCGATGACAACTTTGTGACACAGGAGATGATATCAAGATATGCACCACGATGATATGGTATGTATGCTTATGGGGAGTATGATCACTAATGTGCACAACTCACATTACCGGCAATACTCAAAGGCTAGTCTCAATAGGTAAGCAACGCAAAAGTAAGGCTATGGTGGTTATCAATGCAATGTCAAAGCATATACAAAGATGTTGCCGAGGTTACCGTCCTTAGCGATGATGAGTACTCGGCAAAGATGAGCGGCGGTGGTGTTGATGTCGCGCCGTACCTATATAGCCGAAACACAATAGGACACGGAAACCACAACTCAAATTCTCTAACCCAAAGTCGAATGGTGGTACAGTGGGGTATGTCGTGGGGTTGGCAGAGTTTAGGTGGTGGTGGTCGAAGTGGTTATGTGGAGGCGCAAGTGGTGGTGGACAAAAACTGCAGAAAATGCAGTTTTGGCAGAGGTAGCCGAATGATCCGGGCCAGGAGCCGGATGATCCGGCCAGGTCCGGAGATCCGGCTCAGGGTCCATATGATCTGAGAAGGTCAACTGCACACAGGAATGGCTCGGGATGAACTCGAAAACGGGGAGAAATTCGAAGATTTTGTGGATTTTGGATGGATTTTGAGGGTGAGTTGGTGGGGAAACAGAATATCCACTTGCAACACAACGAATCCACGAATCAAAATCAAAAAAACATCATCAAAACCAACAAATCACAAAAAAAATTGGGGCTATTTCTGGTGGGGATTTTCGGATTAGGACGAAAAACAACAAAATCAAGCTAGAAAACAAAGGGTAGGGGCTCCAGAAACGTGATCAACGTGGCTCATGATACCAAGATGATGTAGGGTAGAACCCTAGACATCCGATCTTTCATGTTTGGAGTGAATCCTACCAAGAACACGAAGAACATGAGAGGGGAAACGAGGGGAATACGAGGGAATCACAAGAGAAAATACTCAACCAACAAGAGTATAGTCACACATGCGCTAGATCCTCAAAACACAAAATGGTACAAGATCTGAATCCGACAAGGGACGATACATGGGGTAACCGGTTCTTCTCCGTGAGGAGGTCTTGATGAGGGTCTTCTCCGAGAGGAGGTCTTGAATCCTAGTGGATCTTCTCCGAAGTGGTGTCAGTCCCTCACGGTGGAGTAGATCCGGATGGATGAGCAAGGCTCTATCTCAAAGTATGAGCTATCACAATGCTAACCCTAGAAGAGAGGTGGAGGAGTCATATATATATGCTAAGGGGCGAAGGGGTACATGGGCCTCAGCCCAACACGTGCACGCAGGCGGGGTCTGGATGATCCGGATGGGAGCCAGATGATCCAGGCTCTGTTCGGATGATCCGGGTGATGGCCCGAATGAGTCGAAGGTGCAGGCGGTGGCGGCGATGGCCCAGATGTCCGGATGATCCGGGTGCTCATGCGGATGGTTCGGCTTTGGGATCCAGCTACGGGTGTCATTGGGCGCTGTCAGAGTAATGGGCCACGGGTAGGCTAACCCGAGCCCCAGGGCATTTCAAGACATCAGGGCAGGCCGCGCCCCTCAGGCCGAGTCCCAGGAGCGACTCCAAGATATGCCGAGTACTAGGCGGCGACTCCCAGATAAGCCGACTCCAAGAAGGTGACTTCCGGGGAGGCCGACTGTGGAGAGTCGACCCAAGACTCCTCCCTTATCCCAAAGTACGACGCATGGTACGGGTGCGTTATGGCCGTCTCCCCCTCCCCCTGCTTGCGAAGGGCCGGCATGGCTACAGTAAGCCGTACCGCTGGAAGATCTCCTGCGAGATACGGCACTGTTCCCATGCCTGCCCTGACCTAAGCCACAGTACGCAGTGCACTGTGCCCACGACGCCGGCCTGTACGACCCAAAGGCGGCGGGGCCGCCTGTTAGTGGGAGGGACGAAGCCGGCCTGGGCAACTCGAAGACGGGCCCGTGGGAGTCGGCCTCCCTGGAGTCGGCCGACTCTTCCCGGGCCCCACAAGCCATTAATCAGATAAGACGGGGAATGGCGACAGTGATCGCCCGATAGACGGCGGCACTGTTGCCGCGACCCGATGACCGAGCCTGCGTCATCAGGAGTGCCGCTACAGTATCAAGCCTGTCCGCGGGACCCGCCAGTCGGTGGGCCCCAGAAGCCGGCAGGAAGGACGGCAGCCTGAGAGGCAGACGGCTGGGACCCGCGCCTAGCCGGATTACTATTGTACCCCCGGGGGGTAGGCCTATATAACCCCCCCCCCCCGGGGCACCCATGCAAAGGGTTCGACCCTAAAGAGGAAGATAGACCAGATAGCCTAGGGAGGAGAGAGCTAGCCTTGCCCTCTTCTACCTCCCGAAACAGCTCCAGGAGCACCATTGTAGTTACCTTGCTTTAGTGATCATGCGGAGACCCCGCAGAGCAGCAGTAGGGGTGTTATCTCCTAGGAGAGCCCTGAAGCTGGGTAAGTTCCGCCGGCGTGCATGTCATCGCCTCATCCCGCTTCCAGGCACCGGCGACGTTCTACTCGCTCCCACCATGATAAGCCATCCTTTGGCATATGTCGTACCCAACCCCCGACATTTGGCGCCCACCGTGGGGCGAGGTGCACCGTCGTCCGGAGATCTGCTCTGGACAGGAACCCTGTTCCTCCCCGGCGAGCACAGCCAGCCCGGCACGCCGGACGGCGTCTGTGCCGACGCGCTACGCGGCGCTGCGATCGCCTGTGCAGCCAGCTGCCTCGCCGATCTTGTCGGCGAAGTTTGCCTCTCCGACGAGCCTGCGCCCGACGCAGGCGTGAGTGGCCCCGAGAGCCTCCTTGCGGGCCTCGTCGACCAACTCCACGTCGCTGGCGAGCCTGCCGCAGACCTGGAGTCCATAGGATCCACCGACCCGATGCTGGTCGACTCCGACACCGCGTCGCTCGACGCGTTCCCCACCAATGTGGTGGTCTACGACGAGCCGCTCTCGTACGCGGGGAGCGGCGGAAGCACCGTCGCTGAGGTCCTCGTCCTCGAGCACGGCGAGCGCTCCGGCGAAGGAGTGCATGACCCGTTTGACGCGGCCCTGCGAGACCTTACAGCACCGATTCCGGAAGACGCCGACGCCGGGACGCTGGAGGTGCTCCGCCTTCAGCTCATCGAGGGCGCGGAGAAGCTGGCAAGCATGAGGCGCTTGTCAGAAGCTTACCAACGAGAGATGGATCGCGCCGTAGGCGGCTCACCGGCTCCAGCTAGGCCTAGCCGCCTAGGCGCGGTCCGACAGCGCGGCGCGGCAATCGCCAACCTCTTCGGGGCTGATCGCCATGTGTATGCCACGCCCACAGAAAATATCCGTGCTGTCCAGGCGGCGGCGGACAAGCTCGACAACTTCGAAGGCTAAGAGCGCCGCATAATGACGGAGCGAGTCCAGCAGCTCCTTGACGCGGCTGCCGCGCAGAATAATGTCGGCTGCCGCACCGAGGTGCCGCAGCGCCAAAACGACGACCCACCACCTCGCCGAGACCAAGGTGCGATGTCTCGAACGCCGACTGGCGGGGCCCATGGGAAGAAGGACAAGGAGCCGGCTGCCAGCCGCAGTCGGACTCACATCACCATCGAGCACGACCAAGACGGCGGCCCTAGAGCGGTGGAATGGCGGGACGACTACTTACCTCCCCCTCCCCGCAGAGAAAGACAAGTCTCCCCGCCGCCCGTGGAACATCCGACTCTCGGCGACCGCCTTGGCCGCCGAGAGGGAGTCGAAGAGAACGACGCCCGCCACCGAATCGACCGACTCCACCGATCCCTGGCGCTAGAAGAAGAAGACGAGTTGGGTCCTCCCTGCTTTGGACCCCGCATCCGGGACGAGCCCTTTCCCAAAGGGTTCACGCTCCCCCGAGACACGCCCAAATATACTGGCACCGTGAAGCCGGAAGATTGGCTGATCGACTACTCCACAACCATCAACATAGCGAACGGCAACAAGCGTGTTGCCGTAAGATACGTCCCGCTCATGCTACAGGACTCGGCCCGGACGTGGTTAAATAGTCTGAAGCCTCGCAGCATCAATAGCTGGGTTGACTTCACCGAGGCTTTCGTCCGCAACTTCATGAGCACGTACAAGCGACCTCCCAAGCCACGCCAGCTCTCCTTGTGCGTGCAAGGCCCTGACGAGTCCACTCGCGACTACCTTACGCGATGGGGCGAACTCCGGAACTCCTGCAAGGGAGTGCACGAGGTGCAGGCCATCGAGTACTTGACCGCCGGGTGTAGAGAAGGCACCCTCCTCAAGCACAAGCTCCTCTACGACGAGCCGGAGACCCTCGACGAGCTGCTGATCACAGCGGACAAGTACGCTATGGCCGACTCCTCCATGAAGAGGGAGATTCGGGTCAGCACAACTGGCAAAGTCACCCCTCAGGCTCCAAGAACTCCGGCTGGAGACACCAGTCGGCGGCAACAGTAGAATGACCAGAAGCGCAAAGCCCCGCAGCCGACTTCCAGTAGTCGGCAAGTGGCAACGGCAGAGGACCACCAGCTGGAGGGACCACCTCCGACGAAGCGGCAAAAGGGCGGCAAGTCCAACTGGCTGCCGGCTTTCTCCTACGAGCAGACTCTAGATGGTCCCTGCAAGTTTCACAGCAGCGCGAAGCCGTCAAACCACAGCCGCCCCAGCAGCCGGCCGTTAGGCCAGTCGGCGTGATACAAGACGAGTTCCCAGATGAGCACGGAGCCTATGTGGTGTTCACCAGTGTAGCGGATGACCGGCGCAGCAGGCGCCAACAGCAGCATGAAGTGAACCCGATTGCATCAAGCACTCCAGAGTTCATGCATTGGTCCGAGAGGCCTATCAGTTGGAGCAGAGCTGATCACCCAGAGGTGATGCCGAGTCCCGGCTCCTACGCCTTGGTCTTAGGCACCACGCTCGCTGCAGATAGGCGGGCCGCTCGCTTCTCGCGAGTACTGATAGACGGAGGCAGCAGTATCAACATCCTGTACAAGGATACAATGGAGAAATTAGGAATCAAGCGAAGACAGCTTTAGAGCAGCCGGACTGTGTTCCACGGAATCGTCCCTGGCCTTTCCTGCTCACCAATCGGCAAGATCCTGATAGATGTCCTCTTCGGAGACAAAGATCATTTCCGCCGAGAGCCAATTTGGTTTGAGGTGGTGGACCTTGAGAGCCCATATCATGCACTGCTGGGCCGACCCGCCTTGGCCAAGTTCATGGTGGTCCCCCACTACGCCTACATGAAGATGAAGATGCCGAGTTCCAAGGGAATCCTAACCGTATCCGGCGATTATAGGAAGTCGTCCGCTTGCGCGGCCAAAAGCAGTCGGCTGGCCGAGTCCTTGGTGATCGCAGCTGAGAAACGGCTCCTTGAGCGGGTTGTGGCGATGGCCGGCAAGCAGCCCGAGTTATCGCCCGACCCCAAGGAGTCGGAAGCAGAAGGATCATTCAAGCCGGCCAGAGAAACAAAGAAGATACCATTGGACCCGGAGCACCCGGAGAGGTACGCTGTCATGGGCACCGGCCTTGACAGCAAATAGGAAGGCGAGCTCGTCGATTTCCTCTGTGAGAATCGCGACATCTTCGCATGGTCCCCCAAGGACATGCCTGGTGTCCTTACGGAATTCGCCGAGCACAAATTACTCGTCCGATCTGATGTGAAGCCCGTCAGGCAGCCCTTGCGCCGCCTGTCAGAAGAAAAAAGAAGAGTTGTTGGAGAAGAAATAGCCCGGCTCCTTGCAGCCGGCTTCATCATGGAAGTATTTTTTCCAGAGTGGCTGGCAAACCCAGTACTGGTGCCGAAGAAGAACAAGCAGTGGCGGATGTGCATTGATTACACGAGCCTCAACAAAGCCTGCCCCAAGGACCCATTTGCTCTGCCAAGGATTGATCAGGTGATAGACTCCACAGCCGGATGCGAGCTGTTGAGTTTCCTAGATGCATATTCAGGATATCACTAGATCAAGCTGAACCTGGCTGACAGGCTGAAGACCGCCTTCATCACGCCGTTTGGAGCCGTCTGCTACCTGACCATGACGTTCGGCTTGAGAAACACCGGCGCCACCTTTCAGCGTTGCATGCAGAAGTGCCTCCTGAAGCAACTCGGCAGAAATGCCCACGTCTATGTGGATGATGTAGTGGTGAAGATGGAGAAGCGTGGAACCTTGCTAGAGGACCTCAAGGAAACATTTGAGAATCTGCGCCAGTTCCAGATCAAGCTCAACCCGGAGAAGTGCGTTTTCGGAGTACCAGCCGGCCAGCTCCTCGGTTTCCTGTTCTCTGAACGTGGCATAGAGTGCAACCCAGTGAAGGTCAAGGCCATCGAGAGGATGGAGGCACCCAGATGACTGTTAGATGTGCAGAAGTTCACCAGCTGTTTGGCATCCATCAGCCGATTCATCAGTCGACTAGGCGAGAAGGCTCTCCCCTTGTATCAGCTCATGAAGAAGACGACCTTCTTTGAGTGGACTCCCAAGGCAGGCGAGGCTTTTCTCCAACTAAAGAAGATGCTGACTACTCCCCCTGTGCTGGCGGCTCCGACTCCCAAAGAGCCCATGCTCTTATACATTGCCGCCACCAGCCGAGTAGTCAGCACGGTCATTGTAGTCGAGCGCAAGGAGGAAGGCAAGGCGCTACCCGTCCAGAGACCGGTATATTACTTGAGTGAGGTGCTGTCGACCTCCAAGCAGAACTACCCCCATTATCAGAAGATGTGCTACGGCGTGCATTTCGCCGCCAAGAAATTGAAGCCTTACTTCCAGGAGCATTCAATCACCATGGTCTGCACGGCTCCACTGGCCGAGATCATTGGAAGCCGAGATGTTTCTGGCCGGGTGGCCAAATGGGCCATCGACCTGGCTCCTTACACCATCTACTATGAGCCCCGCACCGCCATCAAGTCACAAGCACTGGCCGACTTCCTCGTCAACTGGGCCGAGACCCAGTATCTGCCGCCAGCGCCCGACTCCACCCATTGGCGGATGCACTTCGACGGCTCCAAGATGCGCACCGGCCTGGGAGCCGGCGTCATCCTCACTTCCCCCAAGGGCAACAAGCTCAGATATGCGCTACAGATCCACTTCGTTGCCTCCAACAACGTGGCCGAGTACGAGGCGCTCATCCACGGGCTCTGGCTTGCCAAAGAACTCGGCATTCGCAGAATCCTGTGTTATGGCGACTCTGACTTGGTGGTCCAGCAATCATCTGGCGATTGGGACGCCAAGGATGCAAATATGGCGAGCTACCGTTTCCTCGTCCAGCAACTTAGCGAATACTTCGAGGGGTGCGAGTTCCTCCACGTGCCAAGTAACGACAACGACCAAGCAGACGCCTTGGCACAAATCGGCTCCACCCGCCAGGCAATACCGTCTGGTGTCACCCTCCGGCGCCTCCTCAAGCCTTCTATCAAGCCGTCACCAGAATCAGATTCAATCTATGTGCCGGCTCCGACTGAGGAGGACGGATCCGACTCCAAGAAACCTACAGTCGAAGCCGGCCCAGGGACTTCAGAACCCAGCCCGGGGACTGTAGTAGCAAGATCAAAGACTCCAGAGCTCGGCCCGGGGACTGCTCCAGCCGTCCCCGGGACTTTGTCAAATCAACAAGCGGCTGCGGACTCCAACCCGCCGCCTCCTAGCCCGGCCGCCCTTATCCAAGTCGCGCTAGTGGCAGTTGAAGAAATAGCAGCACCTTCATGGGCCCAGCCCATCCTTAGATTCTTAGTAAACAGAGAGCTGCCAACTGACGAAATCTCGTCTCGGCAAGTGCAACACCGAGCAGGAGCCTACACCATAGTCAATAGAGAGTTGGTCAGGCGCAGCGTTACCGGCATCTTCCAACGCTGTGTCGAAGCAGAACAAGGTCAGGCAATCCTCAGAGACATCCACGAAGGCGAGTGCGGTCACCACGCGGCCTCAAGGGCACTCGTCGCCAAAGCCTTCCGGCACGGTTTTTTCTGGCCAACCGCTCTGGAAGAGGCCAAAGAGTTAGTCCAAAAGTGCAAGGGGTGCCAGATTTTTCGTTCCAAGCCACTTCAGCCGGCTTCCGCACTCAAGACTATCCCCATCGCCTGGCCCTTTGCAGTTTGGGGCCTGGACATGGTGGGACCATTCAAGATGGCACGAGGTGGCTTGACTCACCTACTCGTCGCAGTGGACAAGTTCACCAAGTGGGTAGAGGTGAAACCCATCAAGAAACTGAATGGTCCGACTGCAGTGACCTTCATCGCTGACATCACAACTCGGTACGGCATCCCACACAGCATCATCACCGACAATGGCACGAATTTTGCCAAAGGCGCCTTGGCCCGTTTCTGCGCGACACAGGGCATCCGACTGGACTTAGCGTCCGTTGCCCACCTGCAGTCAAACGGCCAGGTGGAGCGAGCAAACGCCTCATCTTATCCGGCATCAAGCCTCGACTCGTCATACCACTGGAACAATCTGTCGGCTGTTGGCTCGAGGAGCTGCCAGCCGTCCTCTGGAGTCTGCGCACGACTCCAAACAAGTCAACCGGCTTCACACCATTCTTCCTCGTCTATGGCGCCGAAGCCGTCATCCCAACGGACATAGAGTTCGACTCCCCGCGAGTCACCATGTACACCGAGGAAGAAGCAGAAGAAGCACGTCAAGACGGCGTCGATCTGCTGGAAGAGGGCCGGCTGTTGGCACTCAGCCGGTCCAGCATCTACCAGCAGAGTCTGCGTCGATACTACAACAGGAAGGTCAGGCCAAGATCCTTTCAAGAAGGCGACCTTGTGCTCCGGCTGATCCAACGAACAGCCGGCCAGCACAAGCTGTCGGCACCTTGGGAAGGCCCCTTCGTCATCAGCAAGGTGCTAGGGAATGACGCCTACTATTTGATCGACGCCCAGAAGCCCCGAGCGCGCAAGAGGGACGATTCAGGCAAAGAGACAGAGCGCCCGTGGAATGCAAATCTTCTTCGAAGATTTTATAGTTGATGCAGTATGTATCACACTACCCCTTTGTATTAAAGTACTAAGACTTTGGGCCCCCCGAGACGAGCTCAGGGACTGCCCTTTTTGTTATCTGTACGATAAGAATTATGCCTCCAAGTACATTACTTTTCTTACAAGCCGCTTGGCATCGGGCCCGACTAGTCGGCCCGGGGACTCGCTGCCTTACACTATGAGAAGCTTCCCGCAGTCAGACAAGTAGTGTGCGGTGCCCAATCCGCCTCCTGGCAAAGCCGCAGCTCGCAGAGCAACTGTGAGGCAGGCAGGAGTAAGGAAGAACGGGCACCCACGCGAAAAAGGGCTAAGGACCTAAAGCACGAACATAGCATAAGACGGCCCCCGGCATTTCTGAAGCGGAAGGCCAACTCATGAGTAGCCGGCTCGCCGTCCTTATTAGCCTCTATTAAGGATGGCCGACTCTTGGGTAGTCGGCACGTCGCTTTCTATTCGACTTGCTACAGAAACTCTAAACGGCCAAGTCCTTGTCTTCCCAAAGTAGCCAAGCACTTGACCCAGCGACAGTCCGCAGAGCGGCTGCTCGACTGACAAGGCAGCGACTAAAGGAAGGCGGCAAAAGGAAAAGGCCTAAAGAGGAGTAAGCAAGGAAAGACGGAAAGCAGATTAATATTTACATAGGCCCTTGGCCGAATCTTCGAATAGAAGTTCAAGATACACCCCGCGGGTGGAATTGTTCGAATCTAACAAAGTTTTCAAAAGATTACTAAGACAGACAAACAGAGGCGAAAAAGCAGCCTAGGAGGCGGCGTCTGGGATTGGAGGATCGGACGAGACGGTAGTGTCAGGCGCCGGGGCAGTCGGCTGGGCGGTCTCGGTTTGATCGCCTCCAGCGGCAGTCGCTTTCTCCTGACGCGGCTCGTTGCTGGAGGCGCAGTCGAGCTGAGGCTGGCCGCCTGCTCCGTCTTCTGGCACCTCCGCCTCGCCTTCGGCCTCCGCCTCGTCCTCCTCCTCAGTGTTGGAGTCGATCACCTCCACCGAGTCCTCGCCATACTCCGGGTTCATCCCGAACCACTCTGCCAGCACTTCCTCGCCGCCTTCAGCCCGCTCGGGCACGAAGACGCTGGTGTTCATGTACTCGGCGATGGCCGCCGCACGCTCGATAAGGGCGCCCTCCACGGCCTCCAGTTCGGCCTGGGCTTCTGACCGAAACGCGGCCAGGCGGTCCAGGTCTAGCCCTGGATACCACGCCTTGACAAACTCCAAGGCCCGGCGTGCTCCGGCCTGGGCCGAGGAGCCCTTCTAGGCCTCAAGACGGCCGGCAGCGACTTCCAGCCAGTCGGCGGTCCGACTGGCGGTGCGCAGAGCCGGCATATCCGGCCACAAAGCGGCAACCGCCTGGGCGCCGGCACGCTGAAGCCGGCGCATCTGCCGGTGGACCGGACGAAGACGGGCTTCAATGCTCAGGAGCTGTTCATCAACGGTTCGGGGGGCATTGGCGGCGATCTCCTCACCATTCGCCCTTCGCACCTCACGAGCAGCCTCGATGGCCAGAGGGACCGCCTGCGAGTGGCCAGGGAAGAAGTCTGCCAAGACGAAAAAGAAGAAAGTCGAAAATCAGAAGTCGGCCCGACACTTAGTCGGAAGCGCGAAGAAGCGAAAGAAACGTACCATCCACAATATCCTCGATCTCGTGGAGGCCGGAGGTCAGCATCACCTCCCTGTCAGTCCAGGAGGAGCGCTCGCTCTCGAACTCGGCCAGGAGAGCGGCTTCCTTCTTCTCGGCCTCGTCCTGCGCCTTCTTGAGCATCTCCTTCTGCTCGGCCAGCTGCGCCGCCAGCAGGTCGTGCACCATGGCGAGCCTGTCACACTCCTCCTCCTTGGCGCGACGGGCGGTATTGGCCTCGCCCAGCTGCTCCTGAAGAGCGGCGTTGGCTCCTGAAAATCGAAAGAGAAAACGAATCAGTCATCAGCAAAGAAGATCGCCGGGAAGAACCGGCACGACTGCTCAGCAGTCGGCCCGAATCTCGGGGACTACAGCCCGCGGGTGCGCCAGCGCGCCCCCGCGAAGAAGAAGAACTCACTCCGGCTTTCCGACAAGTCGGCAGCCCGCTTGCTCAACTCCTCAACATTGCGGTTGAAGGCAGTGGCGCGGAGGTTGTGATACTCCTGCAATAAGTCATTGAAGACGAAGTTAGTGTTTGGAACTCGCCATAGGGAGTTCCGAACCGCCTGCTCAGCAGCCGGCCCGGGACTCGGGGACTACACCCAGTGGGTGCGCTGGCGCGCCCCCATAGAGAAAAACAAGAATCAAGAAGGAGAAGAAACTTACTCGGACGGCCGTTCGCGCGGCCAGATGCGCTCTGGTGCAGGCCTGAAGGGCGTCACCTTTGGCCCGCAACTTCGCCTGGAGTTCCAGGAGCGATTGATTTAGCGGCCCGGTGCCGCCTCCGCGCACCCACCCGGTGGGCGCGGCGCTTGAGGCCTCGGCGTCTAGAGCTGCCGAGCTGGCAGCGGCGATCTCCTGAGGTCGCGGCGCCGAGGTCGCCCTCTCAAGACGGCGACCCACCGGTGAGGCGACTTGGAGAAGCAGCCGCGCTTCAGCCTCGTCCATGGCCGGCGGCTCCGACGGATCCACCGGCTGTTTGCCGTGCGGCCTCCCAGACGGCGGCGGAGGCGGAGGCGATGGCACGAGAGCATCCGACATGGAGGCCTCGCCGCTCTCCTTCTCCATGATGGGGTTCTCGGTGCTGCCCCCCCCCCCCGGTCTACCCCGTGAACTCCGGAGGCAGCGGTGCAGACGATAGTGGGGGGACGAGCATCGCCGATCGGCGACGCGCGGCCTCCTCGGCGCGCCGTCTCGCCGCCAGGGCGGCTTCGGCATCATCCAGATTTTTCTGGGCGGAGGCGGCCGCCCTGTCGGCCTCCACCTTCTCCAAACGCGCGGCCTCCTCCTCCTCGCGCTTCTCCCGCACATTCCGCTCCGTCGCCTCCCAGAGGTCGGCGGCAGGGTCGGGCCGCCGAGTATTGGCGGACGTCTCTGCCAACCCCATGACGGAGGGGATGGCGACTCTCTCAAGGGAAAGAGGGGCCCTGAAGAAGAATGGAGCGAGTATATAAATGAAGACTCGGACAAGATTCAACGAAGAAAATAAAAGAGCGTAAAGACTTACACCGGATACTAGCGGCGGCTTTCTCACTTCCCTTCGGAAGCGGTTGGCCTTCGTGGCCGCCTCCTCCCGTCTGGTCGCGGCGGCCGCCCCCTTGAACTTCTTCAATTTACCGCCGGGCGCACTCGGCCTGGCGTGATGCCTCTTCGCGCCGCCTTGGCCGGCGAAGGAGCCGGCGCCCGACGGGCCGATCCTCAGCTGGTGGCGCGGAGCGACTTCGCCTTCGGCGTCGTCATCAGGCCAGTCGGCGAAGGTGGCCGAGGGCCTGAAGTCGCCTTCTGCCACCCTCCCCCGCCTTCGGTGTCGGCTTCCATCGCCGCCGCCCCCAAGTCGGGGTCGTCGATGTCACTCTCTGCGCGGTCGGGAACATACTCGCGGGGCTGCCTCGTGGCGTCGGCGGCAGGCTGCATAAGAGGATTCTAGTTCAGAAGAAGCTAACAAGAGTCAGAAGCCGGAGTCGGCTGCTGGAAAAGATAAAATACCAGGGAGACGCGACTTACCACTGGTGGAGGGTTGACGCGCGAGTACGGCTCCTTGCCGAACTGCCAGTCCTCTTCGTACTCGCAGTGCACGATGTAATTTACCATGTTTGCCACCTCCTTGCGGGGCATCTCCTTGGTGCTTGTCCGACTTGGATCTCGGATGCCGCTCATCTGACAGATCAGGTGAGACCGGCCTTGGAGCGGGAGAACTCGGCGCGCCACGAAGGCGGCCAGCAAGTCGGCCCCGACGAGTCCCTCCGACTGCGTCAAGACTCGGAGTCGCGCCACGGTGGCGGCTCCGGCAGGAGTCAGCGTCTTGACTCCGTGGGACCAGCTGGGGAGCCGCCCAGTCAGGGGAGCGGCGTTGTAAGGCGGCAAGTTGACCCAGTCGCCGTCGGAGGCGAGGTTCTTCACGTAGAAGTATGAGCGCTGCCACATCTTCACCAACTTGATCAGCGTGATGGGAGGAAAGGGGTTGTCGGCCATCGAGCGCCGCATCGCAATGAAGGTGCCGCACTGGGCCGGCACGCCGGCGATGTGCGTGCCGAGCTTAGAAGAGAAGAATTCTCCCCACAGCTCGATGGTGGGGAGAACGCCGAGGAAGCCTTCGCACAGGGTGGCGAAGGCGGAGAGCAGCACCACCGTGTTCGGTGTGAGGTGGTGCGGCTGAAGGCTGTGGAACTCCAGGAACGAGCGGAAGAAGCCGTTCGCCGGCAGTCCCAGGCCGCGCATAAGGTGCGAGTGGAAGATGACCCGCTCGCCCTCTTCCGGCGCCGGCCAGATTTCCCCCTCCGGCGCGGCGCGGGCGCGCACGAGGTCCGCGCTGGGGAGACGATGGGTCTGGCGGAGGAACTCGATGTGTTCTTCCTCTACCTTCGAGCCGTCCCACACGCCGGAGCGCACGACAGAGGCCGCGGCGGAGGAAGAGCTCATCGCTGCAGTATGATGTGCTCCTGCTCGACGGCGGAGGAAGGAAGGAGAGAAAGCAAGGTGAGGCGGGGGAGCGGGGAAGAAAGGCGCGCAAGCTGTGCCGCTCCGCTTCCCCCCGCCTACTTATAGCCCTGCGGGCTGAGGATCCGAGGGGGCGGACGCGGGATTAACTGCGCGCGATGCCCAACGCCGCCCACGATTTACCCACGATTTACCCACGAAGTTACTGCGCGCAGTAACGACCTGGGAAAACCAACCGTCCTCAGCCACAGCGGATCCGTCCGTGTGCCGAGGCGCGGTAGTGGCGGGCCCCGCCTGACGGCCCGTCCCATCGCGCGCGTGGGCAGGCAGACTGTTCTCCCCACGTGGCGCCACGCGATAGGACCGCCCCGATGGCTGCGGGGAAGCGTATCAGGCACGTCGCTTGGCTTCCCGCCGCGACCTTTGAACTGAGGCTCTTCACCGAAGTTCCGACTTTCGACAGTCGGCCCAAGGGAGGACGTCAACCGAGTCCCAGAGTCTGCACTTTTAAAGATTGAAGCTGTTCAAGGCCCACGATGCAGCGACCGCAGGGTTTCACCAGCTTCGGGGACTACTGTCAAAGTAATGGGCCACGGGTAGGCTAACCCGAGCACCAGGACATTTCAAGACATCAGGGCAGGCCGCGCCCCTCAGGTCGAGTCCCAGGAGCGACTCCAAGATTTGCCGAGTACCAGGCGATGACTCCCAGATAAGCCGACTCCAAGCAGGCGACTTCCGGGGAGGCCGACTTTGGAGAGTCGGCCCAAGACTCCTCCCTTATCCTGAAGTATGATGCAGGGTACGGGTGCGGTATGGCCATCTCCCCCCTGCTTGCGAAGGGCCGGCATGGCTACAGTAAGCCGTACCGCTGGAAGATCTGCTGCGAGATACGGCACTGTTCCCGTGCCTGCCCTGACCTAAGCCACAGTACGTAGTGCACTGTGCCCACGACGCCGGCCTGTACGACCCAAAGGCCTGCCGCCTGTCAGTGGGAGGGCCGAAGCCGGCCTGGGCAACTCGAAGACGGGCCTGTGGGACTCGACCTCCCTGGAGTCGGCCGACTCTTCCCGGGCCCCACAAGCCATTAATCAGATAAGACGGGGAATGGCGACAATGATCGCCCGATAGACGGTGGCACTGTTGCCACGACCCGATGACCGAGCCTGCGTCATCAGGAGTGCCTCTATAGTATCAAGCCTGTCCACGGGACCCGCCAATCGGTGGGCCCCAGAAGCCGGCAGGATGGACGGCGGCCTGAGAGGCAGACGGCTGGGACCCGCGCCTAGCTGGATTACGATTGTACCCCCGGGGGTAGGCCTATATAACCCCCCCGGGGCACCCATGCAAAGGGTTCGACCCTAAAGAGGAAGATAGACCAGATAGCCTCGGGAGGAGAGAGCTAGCCTTGCCCTCTTCTACCTCCCGAAACAGCTCCAGGAGCACCATTGTAGTTACCTTGCTTTAGTGATCATGCGGAGACCCCGCAGAGCAGCAGTAGGGGTGTTATCTCCTAGGAGAGCCCTGAAGCTGGGTAAGTTCCGCCGGCGTGCATGTCTTCGCCTCATCCCGCTTCCAGGCACCGGCGACGTTCTACTCGCTCCCACCATGATAAGCCATCCTTTGGCATATGTCATACCCAACACCCGACAGACGCATTATCCGGATCTTCCGGGCTTTGTCCGGATCGTCCGGGACCTCGTCCGGATAGTCCGGCCAACCTAGGACTTGGCTAATTTCTTCTCCATCTTCATGCATGTCTTCCGCTTCAGATTCTCCTTGCTTCTTAGCTTATCCATGGCTAACTCCTTAGTACCTAACTATGCAAAGCGTCTCCGTTTGAGGTAGTAGCCATGTCTCGTGTGATTCGAAAGGGAGTTGTGAGAGGAGTGATGTCACCTCGGTTTCGAGAGCTCTTGCACGTGCTCTTTTCATTGGTCCAAGTAGTGTTGTAGGATATTTAGATGCGTCCATGGGGATTATCGTGGGATGCTCCACATCACCAAGCACACTTCTCGAAGACCATGCTCCAAGGCGACAAGCATGAGGCTAGTACCACCATGATGTCCAAGCCCAACGAGCTCCAAAATGATGCTCCCAAGTTCGACTTCACCGCCATCCCTCTTTGTGGCATTGATGATGCTGAGTCTACCATGACTCTTTTTCAAGACGGTGCAGCGATGAGTACGACTACGGAGACCTTCATGGACCAAGCTTTGGAGGCGAGCGACATGGTGATTAGCAAGGATGATGTTTCCATCTTTGGAGACTAGAGTGATGATGTGCCATCTTTGACCTTCATCCACGGTGACGATGACGAGATGATCGAGCATGGGATTTTCCCTTAGGTCATGGAGGAGAGTGATGATGTGCCATCTTCGGCCTTCATCAACAGCGACGGCGACGAGATGGTTGAGCATGGGATTTTTCCTTCTACCACGACGACATATGATGACTTGAGTGACTTTTGCCACCATATTGATAGTGAGGGTGACTTCACCACTAGCCCCATATATGACGAGTTGGTCCACTTTCCATGTGTGGAGAGCCACAACCCCCACCACTTGAGTGAGATGAGTGACTCTACCATACGTGAGATTGAGTGCACCTACTTTGAGGAAGTGAGTGAACCACCACATAGAGAGAGTGAGATAGTTGATAGGTCTTGTGAGGCCATTTCCTTTTCTAACAACTTGACCTCTACCTCTATTACGCCTTCTCATTTGGTGCTAGGTCCCATATATGATGACGCGCCGATCCTCGACGACTTTGTCCTCCGTTTGGACAAGGCGATGGCCATGGTGGAATATGATGCACCCCCCACATGGTTCCATCAAGACGAAGATGACCACCATTCAGTCTTTCCCACCTCATCTACACCACTTGAGTGGAATGAAAAAGGTAACATAGGTCAAGGTGATGCTCAAGTCCCACTAGTGGACATTCTTGACATTGATTGCTTACATGATGTTGATCCACCTAGTACCATGCTTCATACTAGTATGATTCCCCATGCGATGATTTGCCCATTTATGATGAGTATGATGATTCTCATGTGGAGTCTCTTAGTTCTGATGCCATGTTACATAGGATTTCTTGTGACAATTCTTTAGGTCACATCATGTGTGACAATCCGCTTCACTTGTCATATGCTATGCATGAGATCAATCATATATCTTATTTGCAATCTCTTCATAGTGACTATGCACATGCCATTAAAATAATCCCAATTTGCACATATGGCATAGATGACAAACCAATGGTTATTGGCATTTGTTTCTCTTGTGATGATATTGATATGCTCGCTTTGCATCATTTATCTCATATGTCATGCCATGACCACCTAGATTCGGATATGCATAGTTTTGGATGTTGTCCATTTTCTCCATATGATATTTCCAGTATTGCTCATGAGGAGACACCCATAGTTTCCTCATACATGTTAGGAGATTTTGATTCACCCTATCCTTTGCATGATCCCATTACTTGTGTGCACCATATGCTCCCCATGCATAAACATGATATTGATGTACCATATATTTGTATGCTCAATTTGTGTCCCCATCGTGTCATACATAATAAGTATTCTTTCATGATGGATGACATATTCTTATACCATGCGTCAAGTTTCTTTGAGCGATGCTTACCTTGTGCTAACTCACATGTGCACATACACATCATGATGGATGATGTGTACATTTACCACACACACAATTTCTTTTGTTTGTGTCTCTTTTGTGTAGGTACCCATGAATACTTTTCAACGTCATAGTCCCATGAGTTGACAAAACAAGCTCTAGAGAGCAACGATGACTTGGGATCCTGTGGATTGTCCTTACCACCATTGCATTCGCGCCAAAACTTCGTGCATTTCTTCTACATGTCAGTCACTTGGCTATGGGTTATTGTCCATTAGATATCCTTTGCCCATCTTGCCATGTTCACTTTGGATGATATGCTCATTACTATGCCTTTGCCATGCATTTGTTACCCATGTTTTGCATTACACATGATGATTGACTCTAGTACTTGTATGTGTATTTGCAAGCTTGGTGGAGATATCACTTGCTATTGCCATGTTTGCTTTCTATACCATGCCTATGATCATACTTTGAACTTGCTTTGTTTTCATGCTTGCGATATGTCATGTGCGTTTCCTATGCCTATTAATTGCTCACATGACATGATTGTCATGATTCCCTCTAGTGTGTTGCATCTTTGCTCCACTAGTTTGAACGACTTGATTACTATGCTTGCTTATGTTGCATCACCGATGATTCATACTTGCTCATTTCATGCGGTTGATGACAACCATCTGCATGCTTTGCACATGATTGTTATTGCTTCTTGTCATATCTCTCCATATGTTTCCTCTCTCATGCTAGATGATTTGCCATTATTGAGTGCAACAATGATTATAGTTTTGCGAATGAGATTTCCCCCATAGCATTCTCACATATATTTGGAGATTTTGACATATTTCTTATGAAGCATGCTTGCCTTCCTTCTTTGCACCATATACCTAGTGCCATGGATATAGCCATTGTTACATCATATTGTTCATGCACTTGTTCTTCTAATGGTTATGTGCAAAAGAAGAGAACCATCATGATGGATGATGTGTTATCTACCATGCGCATACGTTCTTTGTTTTGTTGTGTGCATGTGTAGAATACTTAGACTTTGTGTCGACTTCCACTTCACGTGAGTTGACCATTCGAGCTCTTGAGAGCGAGCCTCATACATTCTACAATGACTCGCTTCTACACCACATTTCCTACCACTTCGGCATCGTGAAGAATGCACAAGGACAGCCTTCAAGGTGACATCCTTCTTGAGCTTGGATAATGTGGATCATACTTCATTTGTTGATTGCACCATTTGCATGCATGTTCACGATATTGGTGTCATCCATGATTGCCACATTTCCATGCCTCATGAGATATATACCTTGTGTGTTGCATCCAATTCTTAGATTACTTGTTCCTGTCACATGTTTGGCTGCAACAATATCATTTCTTCACATATGCCATGTCCCATTGCTTGTCACATGCTTGACTTGATTGCCTCACACATGATGAACAATTGCTCTTTCTATTGTGTTGAGTGTCACACTATATTCACTACACCCTATGAACATTGTGCTTCGATTGTCTTGCACTTGACCCATGTGTTTAGAAACTTCATTTTATTCGGTGTTGTGAATGATTCTTATCCCTACCATAGACCTTTCATTGAGCAATTTGTGAATACTTGCTATGAACTTGAGGTAGATGCTTTTTCTCTTGTCACACATATTTGCATCACTATCTCACATTTACATGCTTGTCCCCAAGATATCTTTGCTTGTGCTCAATTTATGTGCTTCCATGCCATATCACAATCCTTTGTCAAACCATATGCTTTGCATGATGATGACACTTGTTGGGTGAATCACCACTTGAATGCTTGGTTTTGCACTAACGCTAACCACATTTGTTTTTCCAAGTGTTTGTTGTACTTGCTCCTTTTGAAGGAATCACTAGACGGTGCGACATTGAAGAGTGCCCATATCGAGCTTCAAGATAATGAGTGCTTGGTGATCGACCACTTCAACACGACACCGCCATCTCTTTCCCAAGGTGATTTGGTTTTCAATCCGAGGTCGAATCTTTTCCAAGGGGGAGGGGATGACGCGGAGCATCCTACGGGCATCACCATGCCAAGAGTCCGTTTGGCAAGTGACATGTGCGACCTCTACTTCTCATACATAAAGATAAATCTTCTCCTTTACACGTGTTCACTTGACCCCTTGGAGGATGGTATACTACTTGACACTCCACTCATGTGCATGCATAGGTATTGCCGGAGCTTCACGCACGACGACGAGGAGTGCGAGCACAACGGAACATACGAGGGAAACATGGAAGCGAAGATGGAAGAAGAAGGATCTGCCAAGTCTGGAACGGGAGGTACTACAGCCCAAAGCAAGCGGTACTACCGCTCAGATCATCCAAGACGTACTACCGCCCAACATCTGCCCTACTGCCTCTCAACCCGACAAGCTCCTGTGATCGAGCGGTACAAGTCCAGTACTACCGCCACCAACAAGCGGTACTACCGCTTAGCTTCGTAGGCGGTACTACCGCCCGAGGGTCTGGTACTACCGCCCTGCCTATGCGCAGCCGCGGGCCTTTGGCCTTGTATCCCTCTCCCACTTACCCCTTCGTGGCTTTGACTATAAATAGACCACCTCCACCTCCTTTCTAGGGTTAGAAAAGTGATAGCTCATTTGTATGTGAGCTTTGCTCCTACCACTCCTCCTCTTGAGAGAGAGAGAGACCACTACTCCATTGGAGGCCAAGACCTCCATCTAGGAGAAGATCCTGTGGGATATCGTCGAGACCCCCTCACGGGAGGACCCCCTATCAAGACCTCCTAGTGGAGATGAACTTTACCTTGTATCTTTCTCTTTGTTGTTCTTGTACCTTGTGGATCTTGTGTGTTTGATTGTCTAGTGGATGTGTGATTGAACTTGTTCTTGAGTGTTTCCCCTTGTGATTTCTCTCTGTTCTTCCCCGTGTTCTTCGTGTTCCTCGTAGGGATCCGCTCCAATCATGAAAGATCGGCCTCTAGGGTTCCACCATACATCACCTTGTTTATTTCAGTTGTTCACAATGTGATGCTCTATATGTGCAATTATTTACTGTGCAGTACATTCCATCAATCTAGTTTTAAACATACTGATAGGAATACATATATTTGCTTGCTGTTTAGCCTGTTATAGCTAGCATATGCCTCTTCTAAAGTTTTTTGATTGTTTGGTTGTTTGTAGTTAGCATATGTCTAGTTTCAAATGCTATCCTTGTTTGTTTGTAGTATGCCTTGTTTATTCTAGTTATTCACAATGTGATGTTCTATATGTGCAAGTATGAACTGTGCAGTTCAATGTCATCAATACCAGTTTCAACAATACCACTATGAATGACTACACTTTGTTGCTGCATCTTGTAGCTAACACACCTTTCCATTTTTATTTAACAATAACCAGTGTACTTAGACCGGCACAATACCAGTTTGAATGACTATGTTTGCTTGTTGTTAAATGTTAGGCATGTTGCAGTTAACACACATTTCCACTTGTTTTGCTTTACTAGCGTGTTTAAACCTGCACACTGAAGCTATCTTTTGGAGATTATATTGTCTGCTATGGATATATTTGGTTGATGTTTAGCCTGCTGTGCTTACCATGCCTCTCGATGTACCTACACAGGAAACTTTTGGGAATGACTGTTGTTTTTCGTCGAGGTTAGTTTCATCCCATGGCTTAAATATACTCACTGTTCAGGATACTGGTAGCTGGTACCATATACGTCGGGGGCTGATAAAGGACTGAAAGTGCGTAAACTCGACTAGAGGGTGTGTGTGTAAGTGCATCTAGTGCCCCTTAGTGATTTTGGTGTATTGAAGACTTATAGGTTAAGGGACTAATATGTTTGTGAGTGTACACAGGTTCTATAAGTCGATGAGGAGTTTGATATTTACAGTGAAAGTTGACCCCTAAAAATGAATGTCTTTAGCTGAACACTTTGGTTCTCCTGAAGACTTTGAAAGTGAAGAAATTGGTGTGACAGTGAAGACTTGGATATTCATGCGAGGACTATGAAGCGTGAAGACTTCTGTCTCCGTAGTTTCATTTTCTTCTTTTTGAGTCATACGAAACACCGTACTGTTAAAGGGGGTCGAGGTAATACTAAGAAACTGATTTCCAAGTGATGCTCATCTCAAAATCCTATACCTACCCAATCCTTTCGAGTGAAGCCTTTGGAAATCTCACGTCAGTTCAGTCAATTTCTTTAGTGACAGAGACGAAGATCTTCTGGTCTCTGAGGAATTTGTTCTGACCGAGGAGTTAGGAATTCGCCAGTGCGAATTGCCTACACAGTGAGGAACATGATAGCCCTGAGGAATTCGGACCTCAAATCTGACCGTTGCTGTGCCACGCGCCAGCTGTCCAAAATATCCTACCACCTAACGGTCATATCATTGAAGGGCATTTATGTCTTATCATGTTGGGCTGCTCCCTAGGCCATAATTAGCCACCCCCTACAACCACTAGCTGGTTGGCTGCTCCGAGAAAAACTGACACTTGTCAATTAAGAGCATCCCATCCTACAAGGACTTTGAGCGAAAATCATCAAGTGAGGAAAACCCAAATCCCAAACCCAAACCTACAAACCTAAAAGTGATTGAGCATCACTGAAGAGATTGTTCCTGTGTGGAACCAACGCTTGTTACCTTTGAGGACTGTGTATCCTCCAGACGGTTAGGCATCATGGTCTGAGCATCCAAGAGGAATTGTGGATCGCCGAGTGACCGAGTCTGTGAAGGTTTGGAAGTCATCTGTGAAGACTTACCACTACTGTTGGGCGAGGTCTGTGTGATGTTAGCTCAAGGAGAATATGGTGAGGACTGTGTGTCCTCGAGTTTAAATACTCAGCCGCTCCAACCAGACGTACAACTGTCACAGCAGTTGGAACTGGTCTACCAAATCATTATCTTTACCAAGCCAACTGGTTCTATTTCCTCAACCCTTCCATTTCCTCATTCATGTGTTGATGAACCTGATCATTACCATTTGAAGACTTTGACTGAAGACTTTCTATATTTCCTCAATCCAATTTCTTCAGTCACATTGTCTGCAGCCTGCTTATCTCGTGTTTACGCTTTCTGTACTCTGTGTTTATATTTTCATTTCATCATGATGACTATGCTATTGCTCTATTATGCTTATACCTGAGTACTTATTCCGCTGCTAGTAGTTCATGACTTAGGAATTTCCCCACCCTGAAATTTCACAGTGACGAATTTGTAAAAATCGCCTATTCACCCCCCCTCTAGTCGACTTAACGCACTTTCAATTAGTATCAAAGCAAGGTACTCCCTTGTTCTGTGTGATTTTGGTTTAACCGCCTGGAGTTTTAGTTATGTTGACTGCAGGTATGATCAAGGTCTCGGCTGGTTGTCCTACCTTTGACGGGACGGACTACCCCTCCTGGAAGAACAAGATACGCATGCATCTTGAGGCAATTGATAATGATCTCTGGTAAGTTGTGGAAAATGGCGTCCCCACTGTCACTCCGTCTGTGAACGCTGCTGATGTGAAGAGATTCAAGCAACTCGATTCTCAAGCGAAGAATATCATATGCGGCCATCTAAGCAATGGACAGTACGGCAGAGTGAGTGCCCTGGAAACTGCCAAGCTGATTTGGGACAGGCTGTCCAAGGTCAACGAAGGAGTCTCAACTCAACGTGACTCCCGAGTTGATGTTCTTCACAATCTCTTCAACCACTTCAAAAGACTCGACAATGAAAATGTTCAGCAAGCCTTCGACCGCCTCACTAACATCTCAAATGAGCTTCAAGAACTTGGTGCCACTGACATCACCGATCATGAGGTGCTGAAGAAATTGCTGAGATCATTTGATACCTCATTTGATACCCTTGCACTAATGATTCAAGAGCGAGCTGATTACAAGTCACTTGATCCCGCTGATATCCTCGAGAGGCTAAACACACATGAGTTCCAGCTTGCTGAAAAGACATGTCTCTATAGACCGAGCTACGGAAGATCATGCGCACTGCAGGCCAAGGCAGTCTCTGAGTCTGAAGCTGAACACTCTGGTAGCAGCCTTGGTGATCCTGAAGAACTGAGCCAGGAGATAGCAATGCTCGTGAGGAAATTCCAGAAGTTCTCTCACCGCGATCGCTTTGGAAAGTCTTCAATAAATGATGATTCCTCGTCTTGTGACTACAAAAAGAGAACTTGCCACAAATGCAAGAAACCTGGTCACTACATGTCAGATTGCCCTCTGTGGGAAAAGGAATCAAAGAAGAAGTACAAAGATGATGATTCTGATGACTCAAAGAAGAAGAAGAAATCTTCAAAGTCTTCATCATCAAAATATTCAAAGTCTTCATCTCACAAGAAGAGCAGTTCCAAGAAGGCCCGGGCATTCATTGGAAAGGAAAGGGAATCTGAAGCTGAATCCGAGGACAATGTGGAGGAGGAGGAATCTGAGGAATCAGACTCTGGTGTGGCAAGCTTAGCCCTCGCTATCGCTTACGTCAGCAAGTCCATCTTCAACACTGAAGAAAATGACCTCCCCAACTCTGCTTACAAAAGCTTCGATGACTATGCTCCCACCTACTGCTTCATGGCAAAAGGTGCCAAGGTACTCAAACATTCCCCCTCTGACTCTAGTGAGGATGAATCTAATGACAATCTCAAGCCTAGCTATTCCAAACTTGCTAAAATTGTTGTTAAACAACAAAAGGCTTTAGAAAAGATTCAAAATCAACTAGACAGAAGCGATGACCTGTTGGTGAGGTATTGATTCGAACCAAGACTCTGACAGATAATCTTCAGAGACTTCAAAAGCGGTTTGACAACCTTCAAAATCATCATAACACTCTCTTAACTAATCATGAGAAGCTTTCTTATGAATTTCTTCAAAGAAAGCAAGATCTTGAGAAGTTATAAGTGAGTTATGAAGATCTTCAGAAGGAAAATGATTCATTGCTTGCTCAACAGATCAGTTCTGCTCAAGAAGAATTTATTCCACCATGTATGAAATGCATTGAGCGTGAATCTGCTAATTCATCACCTGAATGTTCAAATGCTTCTATTGCTGCAAATTTTCAATTGTCTATGTGGTCACAAATTCCTCATCTAAGGATACCACAGGTATCACTGACAATAATGCAGGGCTGAAGGAATTGTATGTGACAGGCATTTACAAAAGCCTCAAAGATCATCAGACTCTATGTGATGTGCTCTAAAAGCTGATCTTGAATAGTAACCGTAGGAAAGAGGGTATTGCCTTTGAGAGGAAACTCAATGCTGATGGGACCTACTGGAAACCTGAGCAGTATCCCAAAACCTCATGGGTTGCTGCGAATGGACCTCCTGTAGATCCATGCACTCTATCTGGCCTTACTTGTGATTCTTCATATTCCTCTGATGAGTCATGTGACTCCAACTATAAACTGTTTAAGAATCAGAATGGTGAAGTATTTGCTCGATATGTTGGAACTAACTACAGGAACGGCCCCCCTATGAAGAAAACTGGGTTCCTAAAAGGTGCCTTGAAAATCTTTAGGTGAATGTCATCATGACACCACCCATGAAGAATAGGAACCCCAGATCAAATTCTTCATATGGATCAAAATTTTCATATGGATCCAAGTCCTCATATGGACCAAATTCTTCATATGGATCAAATTCCTCACATGGATCAAAATCCTCATATGAAGATCATCATGCTAACACTTCTGTTTCATAGGGAAAGTCTAAAGGCCATGAACATATGCATTGTTCTTCAAACCATTATGTTCATAAGCCTTCGAAGAATTTCTCTACTTATTCATATGCTTATCCTAACCATTCTTCTGTGAAACAAAGTGCACTGGCTTTAATGCCATCTTTTTCTTATGGAGCTCGCAGAATGATGAATTCTTTGCCACCCCTCCAGATGTGGGTGGTGAAGAAAAAAAACTAATCTCTTATACATGGTCAGGTCTCCAAACGAACTTGATTGTGTGAAGAAATTGCTGGAGACCTAAATGTGCTTGAATGGACGCAAGCTAATCGTGAAAAATGAATCATTCATTTCTCACGTCCTCATATTACTATGTCTATTACAGTTGACGAAATTGATATCATATTATTCACTTATGAAGTATATGGGTTCATAAGTTGCACTAATTCATCTGTAGGATGAACAACCTAAAGCTACTGAGTGGGTCCTCGACAGTGGATGTACAAATCACATGACCGGTGACAGGAACTTGTTGATGGACACTAAGTTGTCACCATCTCATCTGAAGAATATCACCTACGCTGACAAAGGAAAAATCAAGGTATTGCGTCTAGGTAAGGTTGCAATCTCAAAGGATAGACACATGGACAAAGTCATGCTTGTCGAGTCCTTAGGATTCAACCTCATGTCTGTCTTAATGCTTTGTGATCTTGATATGGTTGTCGTATTTGGCAAATATCGTTGCATTGTGCGGATGGAATATGACAATTCCAAAGTCTTCGAAGGCTTTAGGAAAGGAGACTTGTATATTGTTGATTTCTCTGCACGACCACAACCTGCCACATGTCTACTTGCAAAAGCTTCAGAATGCTGGCTATGGCATCGACGACTTGGTCATGCTGGGATGAGGAACTTGCATACACTCGCAAAGAAGAAGCATGTCATTGGCATCGAGGGTGTCAAATTCCTCAAAGGCCATATTTGTGGGGCTTGTGAGGCTGTAAAGATCACCGGAGCCAAGCATCCCTCGAAGACTATCAATACCACTTCTCGTCCCTTTGAAAAATTACTTCATATGGATCTCTTTGGCCCTACTCATTATGCCACGTTCTCTAGTTGTGCATCACTATATGGCTTTCTCATAGTTGATGTCTATTCTCATTACACATGGGTGCATATCATCACTTACAAAAATGAAGTGCAGGAAGTCTTCAGACGATTTTCCTCAAGAGCTGCTACTAACTTCGGTGTGAAGATCAAGCATATCAGGAGTGATAATTGAACGGAGTTCAAGAACACTGGCCTCGGTGAATATCTTGATATACTTAGTATTACTCACGAGTTATCTGCTCCCTATACTCCTCGGCAGAATGGCGTCATGGAGTGCAAGAACAGAACTCTTGTTGAGATGGCTCGCACCATGCTTGATGAGTACAAGATACCTCAGTGTTTTTGGCCTGAAGCCATTGATACTGCGTGCCACATCATCAACAGGGTATATCTTCACAAATTCTTAAAAAAGACCTCATATGAACTCCTCACTAACAAGAAACCCAACGTAAGTTATTTCAAAGTCTTTGGTGCTAAATGCTGGATTAGAGATCCTCACCATCACTCTAAATTTGCACCGGAAGCACATGAGGGTTTTATGCTTGGTTATAGAAAGGACTCGCACACCTACAGAGTCTTCAACATCAATCATCACAAGATTGTTGAAACTGTAGATGTGCTATTTGATGAAACTGATGGCTCGCAAAGAGAGCACCTACATCATGTGCTAGATGAAATGTCACCTGAGGAATCCATCAAGTTCAAAGCTACTGAGGATATTATCCCTACCGAAGAATCTGCTGAAGAAGTCATTCCGGATCATGAAGAAAATCACACTGGTGCTGCTAAAGAAAATGATCCTGAAGAAATTGCTGGGCCTAAGCAAAGTCGTCAACCTACACATCCTCGCATTGCAAACAAAGTGCAGATCGAGAAAATCATTGACGACATCAACGCACCAGGTCCTCTCATGCGCTCAAAAGCTTCACACTTATCTAAATTTTTGTGGGCATTTTGCATTTGTCTATATCACACAGCCCACTAAAGTTGATGAAGCATTCATGGAATCAGACTAGATTCAAGCCATGCAAGATGAATTGCATCAATTTGAGCTCAACAATGTGTGGGAGCTTGTCAAGCGACCAAACCCACGCAAGAACAACATCATCGTTACCAAATGGATCTACCACAACAAACAAGATGAAAATGGCCTCGTGGTGAGTAATAAGGCTCGTCTTGTAGCTCAAGGCTACACACATGTTGCTAGACTTGAGGCTATTCGCATATTGCTTGCTTACGCTACCCATCATAATATCATCTTACATCAAATGGACGTGAAAAGTGCATTCCTCAATGGTAAGCTTGAGGAAAAAGTATATGTTGCTCAACCACCAAGTTTTGAGGATCCAAAATTTCTAGATCACGTCTACAGACTCAACAAGTCCCTCTATGGCCTCAAGCCAGCACCTCGGGCGTGATATGACACACTGAAGGAAATCCTCATGAAGAAAGGCTTCAAACCCGGTTCACTTGATCCAACTCTTTTCACCAAAGCATATGATGATGAATTATTTGTGTGCCAAATATATGTTGATGATATTATCTTTGGTTGTACTAACCAACATTACAGTGACGAATTTGCCTATATGATGAGTGAAGAATATCAAATGTCTATGATGAGAGAATTGAAATTCTTTTTAGGTCTTCAAATTCGTCAACAATACAATGGCATATTCATATCTCAGGAGAAATACCTCAAGGATGTGTTGTGGAAATTCTGCATGCAAAGGCGTCAAAATCAAAATGTCCACTAATGGCCATCTATGCAATGATGAAAATGGTAAAGACTTCGATCAAAAGGTATACCGCTCCATGATTGGCTCTTTACTGTACCTATGTGCATCTAGGCCAGATATTATGCTTTGTGTTCGCATGTGTGCCCGATTTCAAGCTACACCGAAGGAATCACACCGTAATGTTGTGAAGCATATTCTTCGATATCTAGCTCACACACCAACACTTGGATTATGGTATCCCATGGGCTCTTCCTTTGATCTCATTGGATATTCAGACTTTGACTATGCTGGTGCGGGTGGACCGCAAGTCAATGTCAGACACATGTCATTTCCTCGGACGATCCTTGCTATGTTGGTCCTCGAAGAAGCAGAACTGTGTATCACTCTCTACAGCTGAAGCTGAGTACAATACTGCTGGATCTTGCTGTGCTCAATTACTATGGATGAAGCAAACCCTCAAGGACTATGGCATCAATGTGAAGAATGTGCCACTCTTACTACGATAATGAGAGTGCCATCAAGATTGCTCACAACCCAGTTCAACACTCGAAGACAAAGCACATCTAGATTTGTCATCATTTTCTCCATGACCATGTGTTGAAGGGCGACATGTCCATCGACCACGCAAATACTGAAGACCAGCTGCCCGATATCTTCACAAAGCCCTTGGATGCAAAGAGATTTAGCAAGTTGCGGTGTGAGCTAAATATCTTAGAATCTTCGAATGTTCTTTGAAAAGGACACACATCCTAACATTTATGCAAAATTGATGACTTAGATGTGCAACGCACGAAGTAACGTTTTTCTTCAATCAATGAAGACTAACCCTCTAAGTGTGATAAAATTAATGAACAAATTGATTCTCAGAACCCTACGACAATTTTACGCGGTGTATGAAATCTTCATTCTTATACGGTGGGTTACGCCACCAACCAAAGTTGGAAATCTTCAATTTGAGTTTTTCTTCATTTTTGTAATTCCTCAGTTTTTCAAATTCTTCAACTTTGCATTGTTTTCACTCTTTCCATCATTGTTCTTCATTGACTATATATAAACATGAGTTTTTATGTCCTCTACAGCATTCACTTATTGCTAATTCTTCAAGTTGACTTTTTCTGCTAAGTGAATGTGATCGGACCCTTTCCCCCTCTATGTTAAACTCAACCCAGTCTATTCACAAATTCTTCATGTGTGTTCTAATTGAAACTTGTTCAAAATCTTCACTGTGTCCTTGTCAGCTGAAGAAATTACGAACAAAACGTTAAAATGTTCTTATCTAAATTTTCGGCTTTTACCGCTCAAACCGTTACACATCCCATGATAAGACTTATCTATTCACCCACGCTCTTACAAGATCTCCACCACACTGTACGTGGGTGACACATGTCACCAGGATGGGAAGGGTTAGGGGCACGTTCGTCCATTTTCCTCAGGCGAGTGGTTTTTCACTGCAGCTATAAATACCCCTCACCCTCCTCAAACTGCATTTACCCCGCTTGATCTCAGGCCCCTCGCTCGAGCTCTCAAGCCCTAGCGCCGCCGCTACCTACATCGTCAGCGGTGAGGAAGAGCTGCACTGCCTCGACCTCGTCGTCGTCGTACTCGGGCTGGTCGTGGACATCTTCTCTCCGCCGCTGCCATAGCCGTCTTCCTCTGACAAGTTAGGGCGTGGAAGATCTGGAGTGACGAACTTCTCAATCTACATTCCCAGTTCGTCGTGTTCTTCGTCAAGGGTAATTAAAAGTTACTTTTACTGCCTTTGTTACTACTGATGATTATCATCAAATCTTCAAAAGGTGTTTATTCTTCAACTTCCACACTCTAAACACCTCACGTAATCGTCTGTTCTTGATATATTTCTCTAAGTGACATTTTTCTTCATGATTCCTCAATTGTCTGAATCTCATCATTCGCACAACTCTGGAAACTAAGTCAAAGAACACTTGGTGAAATTCTTCAAGACACGTCTGGTCAATTTCCTCAAACTTGTTCTGTTTTGCAAAAACTTCTGAGAACACATATGACCTCTCCAAATTCTTTGCACATATACTCTGTTCATAGGTACACATGTCTGCTGCTGAATCACTAGGTTCTCGTCAACTTAACTCATTTGCAGTGTTCCTCGAAGAAAAGCTGCATACTTTCTTAGAGAACTCGATTGTTCAAATTCCTCAGCTGAAGAAAATGGCAGATGGAAAAAGACCTCAGAAGGGAGGAAAGAAGCTGGAAGTCAACATTGCCTTTGAGATCCCTGCTGACATCTATGCAGGGTACTGCACACTTGATGAGGCAACTCATGGGAAGGAGACCAAGAATGAGCGCAAAGTGCGCATACAGAAAATTGAACAAAGGTGGGCACGAGAATGGAGGGAGTACAGATATGTTACTCCCAAATATATGAAGAAATTCGCTCTAAACCCTCCTTGCCCAAGACCTCCGTTGGCACCTGGCCAAAGAGATGATCCCACAGGCATCAAACATGGTGAGGATTATGCTGATGAATGGGCCAAGCGGCAAGCCAAAGAAGCAGTGAAGAAATTCAATGAAGATTCTGCTGCTGCCGCTCCTGAGGCCACCACGAGCAAGAAGGCTATGCCGAAGAAGCCTTCTCACAAACCTCAATCCTCAGCAATGCCCTCACGACCAAGCTCTTCAGTGCCCTCATGACAAATATCTCAAGCTGCTCCAGTTCCTCAGGTTGCAAAACCCTCAGCTCCTCTGGCAAAGTCCTCGGCACCTGTGCATCTCGCCACTTGCCAAAGGACCACAGGCATCTCAATTGCCTCAGGAGCTTCTGCAAGTTCTTCAGTAACTCATTTGTCTTCAAAGAGCCCAACTTTGCTGAATACTAAGGCCACTACAGGATGAGGCACTAGACCAAGTCCTCACAAGAAACAAGTTGACTTTCAAGTGCCATCTGATGATGAGGCTGATGATGAAGAATTAGTTGATATCATCAAAGATAGACAGCATAGGGCCGCTAGAGCCAAGGGAAGTGTTGTGCCTCTTCTATTGGATCTAAAGAAGATCCTGGATTTCATTGACCTCTGGCACAAAGATCCGAACACTCCATTGCCAGAGCTAGACCTCACTCCTGGACAAAGTCACATGTTGACTACGTTCATTACTGAAGAAAAATGGAAATATGATCAAGCCAGAATTGCGAAGAAAGCCCAGTACAAGAACAAACGCTATCTGAAGGACAACGTTATGAGGCTATCACCTAAGCAACTCGTTGCTATGCAAACTAAGATCAAGAAGCCCAGTGACAAATTTGACGCCTATAAGGCAGAATGGCCGGGAGACAAGGTCAGATTCGTCAAAATGGCGAAGAATTTCACTTCCAATGTTGCTGACCCGTCGCACATTGAAATTCCCTTGGCTGAAGCATCTACTCAGCTAACTGAAGAACATGCCAGCACCGCTGATGAAAATCAGGCTGCTGATGAAACTGCAAGCACCAGGGCTGAAGAAATTCCAGCCACTGAAGAAACTGCCAGGGCAACCACTAGTGTTGCGCCTAAAGAACAAGTTAGGCCATCTAAAGAATCTAAAGCTGCGCCTGAAGAAATTGCACAAGAGAGGACAACTGCATCAGTTGTGCCTGAAGAAATTGATCCAATTTCCTCTGCTCCGCCTACACCAACACCTAGCCCAGTTCTTCCTTCTACTCTGGAAGTGAAGAAAACAAAGGTTGTAGTGCGAGCCGCTCTAAAGAAAAGGAAAGCATCTACTTCCTTAGAATCTTCTGCACCAAAGAAGGCGAAGATTTTGACAAGCCCAATTGAGAATCCTATTGATGCTATTCCTCTCTCAAGCATGCCATCAAAGGAACTCATTCCTTTTGGTAAAGATTATGAGATTCCTGATGAATCTGATGAAGAAAATGCTTCTGCTGCTTCGACAGAGCAGATGGATGAAGAAATTGAAGTGGACACTCTCACTTCAACTCCCCTGGTATCATCGCCAATGCCTCAGTTCACAGCTGAAGAGGCAAACATTGAATAAATGGAAGAAGATGAAGATGTGGACATTGGGAGCACCACACCTGCGATGAGCGGTGATTTTTGGGACAGTCAACACCCCAACTCTCCTCTATTCACACCGCTTCAAAAAATTCCTCAGTCCCTAGTTGAGGGAGTCCTGGATTAGGGGGTCCTCGGACAGCTGGATTATATACTTTGGCCGGACTGTTGGACTATGAAGGTACAAGATTGAAGACTTCGTCCCGTGTTCGGGTGGGACTCTCCTTGGCGTGGAAGGCAAGCTTGGCTATTCGGATATGTAGATCTCCTTCTCTGTAACCGACTCTGTGTAACCCTAGCCCCCTCCGGTGTCTATATAAACCGGAGGGTTTAGTCCATAGGACAACAACAATCATAATCATAGGCTAGCTTATACGGTTTAGCCTCTACGATCTCGTGGTAGATCAACTCTTGTAATACTCATATCATCAAGATTAATCAAGAAGGAAGTAGGGTATTACCTCCATCGAGAGGGCCTGAACCTAGGTAAACATTGTGTCCCCCGCCTCCTGTTACCATTAGCATTAGATGCACAGTTCGGGACCTCCTACCCGAGATCCGCCAGTTTTGACACCGACATTGGTGCTTTCATTGAGTTCCACTGTGCCTTCACGGTAAGGCTTGATGGCTTGCCTTGTTATCAAGGACAACATCACCTCTGGGGGAGCCCTGGCTATAGGCCAAACTCTCCGACTAGGCGGCTTCATCTTGACCGCACGTTCGGCCGCCGCGCCGACGATGACTTCTCGGGTCATCAAAAACAACCTCCACGTCAGCTTGGAATTCACCAAGCAGATGGACCCAATGGAGGTCTCCTCCCTGAATGAGCTCTTGGATCGCATCACCGCTCTGGGGGTCGCTACGGACTTTGATTGGATCGGGCTTAAACCCGACCAAAGGGAGATTAACTCTCCGTCGGTCACCCACCGGATAGCGGTGGTGGAGGAGCAATGCAGCGATGCTTCCTCTATTTTGAGGACGAACTATGTCCAGATTCCCGAGCTCTCCGAGCCGGATACCCGTCTACGGGAGGACATGGCCCAAGCTCCGAACTTAGAATTGGACAGCGGGCTACAAAAATTGGGCAACATCCCGGAGCCCGAACTACCAAGATCGGAAGCTCCTCCGTCCCTGGGTCTCAGATTGGGTCAGTGTTTGGACTTAAATCTACCCACCCACCCAGATACAGGCGATCTTTCCCATATTAGGCAAGAGCCCCAAGAGATAGTACATCACTTCTGGGCCAGATTCCTCCTTGTAATGGGCAAGGTCAAGGACTGTCGCGAGGAAGACGGAATCTCAATCTTTTGCAAAAATTGCACAGACAAGGGAATACTCAACGCCATAGGTCGCCGTGACATAGCACGCTTCACCGACTTGGCGGCCATCATACAGATGTACTATGCGATGGAAAGCACCTGGAAAACCCAAAAAAAAATTCTAGGATCCTCCGGCTCTCACTAAACCCCTCGTCCGAACTAAAAGGGTGCACTCTTGCAAGTCACCCGATCGAATCACAAAGAAACCAAAGCCCACTATAGGGTGTGGAACTGTATTGGAGGGATGGCTCAATGGGCCATGGAAAATTCACAGCACACCGGATACCATACCAACACATAGCCTTAGAGCATGTTAGATACTCCGGCAGGTGGCCAAGAGCGGTGAGGATCTCCTCATCAACGATTCCGCAGAGCATCATCCCGCAGAAAATAAGAATACAGTATTGACAGTCTTAGAGACTTTCGCCTCAAATAACAGGCGCAAGCGAGCACTCTGCAGCCTCGCTAAAGTCTGCCATGTTGCAACAATAAATCCACGGAACGACACGGCCATAACCTTCAATGCCGGTGACAAACCTCAATTCCGAATAGTTCGAGCACCAGCCGCTTTGGTCCTTAGTCAAATTGTGGACGGCTTCCGGCTTACTAAAGTGCTTATTGACGGTGGCAACAGATTAAACCTCATCTACATGGAAACTCTTAACAAAATAGAAATAGACAAGAGCCGCATTGAGCAAAGCAGCACGACCTTCAGAGGAATCATCCCTAGTTGGGAGGCACGATGTGCGGGAAAAATCACACTAGATGTGGTATTTGGCACGCCAGAGAATTATAGGTCCGAAGAAATCACATTCCAAGTGGCACCGTTCAGTAGCGGATACCACAACCTTTTAGGGCGGGATGCGTTCATGAGCTTCCAAGCTATACCCCATTATGGGTACCTGAAGCTCAAGATGCCCGGGCCCAATGGAATCATCACTCTAGCTAGTGATTCGGACATATCACTCAGCGCCGAAAATAAAACCGCCGCACTGTGCCTTGAGGCACTATCCAAAGCCCTCGCGGCCGAAGAACTAACTGTGCTGCACTCTAAAGTCGACAGGGACGATGTGATACTCGACAAATGACCCAAGTCCACCTCCTTCAAACCAGCGGACGAAATAGTCAAATTCGAGGTCCACCCAACGGACCCTACAAAAACAGCATCCATCGGGGCACAGCTGAACCCCACAATAGACGCTGCACTGTGAGAGTTCTTGCGTGAGAATTGGGACATCTTTGCCTGGCATCCTTCAGACATGCCAGGTATCCCATGCAGGCTGGCCGAGCATAGCCTAAACATACTGAAGGGATACAAGCCGGTCAAGCAGACTCTTTGGTGCTTTTCAGAACCTAAGCGACAAGCCAAGGGAGAGGAGCTAGCCAAGTTACTCGAGGCCGGATTCATTAGAGAAATAACACATCTGGACAGGCTAGCAAACCTGGTGATGGTACCAAAGAAGGACAAATCCTGGCGGCTATGTGTCGATTTCAAGGACCTCAATAAGGCATGCCCCAAGGATCCCTACCCCCTCCCCTGCATTGATCAAATCATCGACGCTACCGCAGGACACGACTCATTGTGCTTCCTCGATGCATACTCCGGATACCATCAAATCAAGATGGCGGAGTCCAATCAAGCCGCAACGGCATTCATCACACAATACGGCCCCTTCTGTTTTAACACCATGCCTTTTGGGCTCAAAAGTGCCGGTGCAACCTATCAACGCATGATTCAGACATGCCTGGAAAAACAAATCGGCAAAATAGTGGAGGCATACGTAGACAACGTGGTCATCAAAACCAGAAATGTTGAATCTTTAATAGATGATTTGAGGCTTACGTTCGACAATCTCCGAACATATGACATGAAGCTCAATCTGGAAAAATGCGTTTTTGGCGTGCCTGTCGGAAAGCTCTTGGGCTTCATCGTTTCCAATAGAGGAATTGAAGCAAATCCGGCTAAAATCCGAGCCCTGTCATAGCAGGCTACCCCAACAGACCTCAAGCAAATCCCGAAACTAACTAGATGTGTGGCTGCCCTAAGTCGCTTTATCTCCTGATTGGGAGAAAAGGCAATACCTCTTTATCGTCTTATTTGACGCACCGAACACTTCGAGTGGACGGATGCGGCTACGGCCGGACTGGAAGAAATAAAGGCCCTCTTGGCCAGCAATCCAATCCTGGTCGTGCCAAATATCGTTAAAACCATGCTGTTATATATAGCTGCAACACACCAGGTTGTAAGCGCAGTGCTCGTCGTCGAACGAGAGACTGACAGACATAAGTTCCCACTTCAACAGACAGTATACTACGTATCCACTGTCCTCACTCCATGCAAGTCACGATACCCACATTATCAAAAGATAGCATACGCGGTCTTCATGGCATCCGGGAAACTACGACACTACTTTCAAGAGTGTTCAATCACGGTGGCCTCTAAAGTACCACTAAACGATATAATAAATAACCGCGATGCCACGGGCCAGATTGCTAAGTGGGCTATCGAGCTCCTCCCGTTTGACATCATATACACACCACGGTGAGCCATTAAGTCGCAAGTACTAGCTGACTTTGTCACCAAATGGACAGAAGCCAAACTCCCTAAAGAGTACGACGCGTACTCCAATTGGATCATGCACTTTGACGGCTCTAAGATGCTGGCTGGTCTGGGAGTAGTCGTTGTCCTGACATCCCCCACCGGGTACACGGTCCAATACATACTCCAAATATTATACACAGACCACAACAATGCAGCCGAATACGAGGCTCTGTTGCATGGTCTTCGGATGGCAGTCTCCATGGGCATTCAACACCTAGAAGTGCATGGGGATTCGAACCTTGCAATATCTCAAATAAATGGAGACATTGACACCAAGGACCCAAAAATGGCGGCTTACCACAATGCCATCCTCAAAATGTCAGCTCGGTTCGAGGGGCTCGAATTCCACCATGTGGTCCGAGGAAACAATAAAGCGGCGGATATCCTCGCCCGCATAGGTTCTAAGCGCATCCCCGTCCCACCTAATACCTTCTTGGAAAGGCTGTTCCAGCCATCCGTTGTGTGGGAAGGAGAGACCGGCAATACCAGTTCGGATGCGAACACAACCCCAAATCCCAAACACTCTGATGTAATCGGAGGCTCCGCCATCGAAATAACACCTTCGGCCCACCTGATTATGGTTGTCATCGCCCCGTGGACAGAACCCTTCTTAGCCTACCTAAATAGGCAAGAACTCCCTGAGGACCAAAATGAGGCACGTTGCATTGTGCGGCGCTCTAAAGCCTACAAGGTTCACGAGGGAGAACTTTATTAGAAAAGCACGACCGGAGTGCTCCAAAGGTGCATCTCCAAAGAGGAAGGACGACAACTACTAGCCGAAATTCATGCTGGACTCGGCGGCCACCACGCCACAGCTCGGGCCCTAGTAAGCAAGGCGTTCCGTACAGGTTTCTACTGGCCGACAGCCCGAGCAGACGCACAAGACCTCGTCCAACACTGCGTTGGTTGCCAGCTTTTTGCAAATCAAAGCCATATGCCACCCACCGCTCTGCAAACAATCCCCATAACTTAGCCCTTTGCAGTCTGGGGGCTCGATATGGTTGGACCCCTTAAAGGGGGAAGCAATAAGAAAAAATACTTGTTGGTCATGGTGGATAAATTCACCAAATGGATAGAAGCCAAACGAGTTAAAACGACCGAATCCGGACCAGTGATAGACTTCATATTCGGGGTCGTACACTATTACGGTGTCCCCCACAGCATCATCACTGATAACTGCTCCAACTTGACAGCCGACGAGGTGAAAACTTGGTGCGGCAACATGGGCATTAAGCTCGATTATGCCTCCGTCTATCATCCCCAAACAAACGGTCAAGTCGAACAAGCAAATGGTCTTATTATGAGCGGCATCAAACCCAGACTAGTGCGATCCTTGAAGGAATCAGATACGCACTGGGTCGAGGAGCTTGACTCCGTACTATGGGGGCTGCGGACAACGCCGAATCGCATTACAGGATACACATCATTTTTATGGTCTACAGCACAGAGGCGGTATTACCCTGCGATATCATTCATGACTCACCTCGAGTGCGCATGTACGAAGAGAGAGAAGCCGAGCTTGATCGGTAGGACAGTTTAGATGCCCTAGAGGAGGAGCGTGATGTTGCAAAAGCTCGTTCCGCATTCTATCAGCAACAGGCTCGAAGGTATCAAAGCAAAGAAGTACGGGCCAAAACATACAATGTTGGCGAACTCGTTCTACGCCTACCGGAGAAGAAAAAGCAAGCTCAAGCCCAAGTGGGAGGGTCCCTTCATCATCGACAAAGTTCTCACTGGAGGAGCGTATCGTCTGCGTGATGCATCAGATAATCGACTCGAGCCGAACCCATGGAACGCGGCCAGACTCCGGATATTCTACGCCTAGTGTCGAACTATATGTTTGTCTCCTTACCTCTGACTTTCCTTTTTTTAAGTTATAACCTCCTTCTTTCTTTCTTTCTTCCTTCTTTTTTTATAGCCTTAAAAGCTTCAAGTGTGCCTCGACTACACACTCTTGCCGCGCTATGCGCGCTCAATATACCCCGGGGCTTCTTATACAGAAGCTTAATATAATTATCTTCGGTGCTTCATGCCCACTACATATGCGTCACTTTCCCATATGTACCTTTTATTCGCCATTATATGCATCGATATGACTTAAGTTTTGGCCAAGCTGGGTTGCCTGGCTCCTGTGTTTATGCCCTACGTTCCCGTTAGTTTGTCTAGGGCATAAGGGGAGCACCTCTGCGATTGTTACTGCCGGGTCAGCCGGATGTGTACCTCAGACTGGGTGAAGCTGAAAGCTAGCATTCTTAAGGGAATATTCGGTCGGTGAACAAAATATGTTTCTTAGCTATTACAATATATGCCCCCAGATGATTTTATCCTACGTCTCTTTTCGCAGTTCGGACATGCACATTAATGCATGCGTGCCCAGGGAAAGGAACCCTTAACAGAACTATTCTCCCCGGAAGATGTTTCTTACTATCCATGTAATATAACATAGCTAGTTGGGTACTTGTCTGTTCAAGCACTTATGACCCCAACGCCTGGTTTCCACGCGTATCCCGGTTTTTACATAACTGATCCGGTATTCGGATACACTCCGGACTGTCAGGTCCAGAGGTTGAAGCGAAAAGGTCCGCCATGACAAATGATTTACAATCCGGCTAGGGACAAAATATGTCACTCGAAGTACAAAGTCACTTAGACTGACTAAATTCTTCTTCTATACCATCCAACAGGCTGTCTAGCCTACAATCCTGTTGGGAATACCTTGTGGCTAATCCTACCTGGTCATATGCCAGACTAACGGGGATATCTTTCCCATCTGACCCTACAGGTCCGACCTCGGCCATGTGATTCCGGTCAACCTTGGTGTACCGCATCTTCACCATAGCCCAGGCTTTCCTTGCACCTTGTCGGCAGGCTGATATCTTCCATAATCGGAAGTGCCGGCCGCACTCCCTTGAGCATCTCTACAAGCTCCCCCATGACTCCGGGCAGGGAGGCGGAGGGCCACAAGGCCTGGGCAATACCCTGCATCACCTGCCGAACTTGTTCGTGCAGTTGTGAGAGCTCTTGCAGAAGATCGCATGCGGATCCGGACATCTCCTCTTCGGGATGACCTCTCAGCATACCTACAGACATAACTCTGTTAGCCCGCTTCTTCGTCGAACTGTATAAAGGTTCGTTCGAGAACTTACTAAAAATGCCGCGTCAAAGCCTCTTATTGTCCTTCACGAAGTCAGCAAGTTGGGCCTGAACATCTTTTAGTTCAACGCCCACCCGGGTATGGGCATCCTGGAGATCATTTTTCTCTCGAATAACCCGTGTAAGCACGCGCTCACCAGCCTCTAGTTGACGTTGAGCATGTTGCTCATCCCTCGGTACGATCTCCAGATTACCTCCGAGATTTTTTGCAGAATCTATTGTTAGATTTGCATGCATGCCAAATACTAACTGGTACATGTCATTACATTCTTTTCAATCAAGACAAGTATTACCAGATGAGGCCTTCTTGGATTCCTCCATTCCGGCAACTGCAGCCCGTAGCTGGGCTTTGCACTCCTCCAGCTCTTGAGACAAATGTGTATTCTTCTCCATAAGAACCTATGCACATAATGATCCCTCAATTAGTTGTGCCAACTGTTTCAAGTCTCAGGGGCTACTGATATACATAATTATCAGATTTTCTTACCCGTATATCCTTTACATACTGGTCCATGGCTCTAGCAAGACCATCTTGAGCAGCTCAAATGTACGCGTCTCCTGAGTTGAAGGCATTGAACGCCTCTTGGGAGAAACTAGGGTCGCGGAGTACGGCCCGTCGACGCCTGTGATTAATGGCGCTCTCCACTTCGGAATTCGTAGCGGACATTCTATCTGCGTCCTCTATAGGAGGACTGTCCTGCGTTGTCCCCGCATTAGCCTCGGCCCCTGAGTCCGGCCCTGGAGTCCGGCTGGTGGAGGCGTAGCCGGCAGGCTCTCCAGACACAGTTCGGCGAGCAATTTTTCTGCCAGGGACCACAGACATTGTTATATTTCAAATACGATAATCACGGAGCAGGTTTTTAATCATACCTCTGCGACGGCGTCTCTGTCCTGACCGCCTTCCTTTTAAACCTACCCGGCTTTGGTGCCCCTTGTTGGCGAGTCACCGTGGGTTCGGCATGGCGCCCCGATGGCCTTCCCTATAAGACACAATACATGTGCGGTGGGTAAAGCGCAAAGAAGGGATCCTTCTCGGAAGTTGGGGCTCCGATTTTACTTACATGTGATGCAGGGAGTAAGCCAGGGTAATCAGCTGTGATGGCCACCAAGGCACCGTCACAGCTTAGCTGATAGAACGTCCTGTCGACGAGCTCCACAAATACGTCCGGATCTCCTTCGAGTCCGGGGTCGAGGGCCCGCTCAGGGTCCTCTGGCAGTGGAGACGTGTTTTTGACCTCCCTCACAGCTTTTCGCAGTTCCTGCTATGAATTAGCAAGGTAAATATTTGTGATGAAGAATGCGGGAATTACTGGAGTAAAAGATAGCAGCTCACCCAGCTTGTGGGGTTGTACATGGAAAATCTGTCAGGACCCCGACTCGATGTCACATCGATCTAGCCGGTAACACCTCATATCACTTTGCGGCCTCACGTACGGTATCCCCACGGGTGTCGCCTTACCTTTGCCCGGGACCGTTTGCGCCTTTTGGCTCACGTATATGATAGTGTCGCTAGCATCCATATGATAAGGAGCCCGGGCTGACATGACTAGTCGTAAACCCAAAGTGGCACAGACTTACAGGGACAGGCATCCATGACCCAGCTTCGAATGTGTCGGTCATCAGCAAGTGGGTCCGGGCTGTAGCACTGGGCTAGCAGGACTCCGGTAAACCGGGCTGTAGCGGGCTAACAGGACTCCGGTACTCAAAGCGTGACATTTCCCCGAAGGGACAGACACAGGAACGAAGAAGGACACATGCCGGCCAGCCTAAGTGTTCCAGAGCAGTAGCAAGCTACCATGGCTCAGCGGTAACACTAGGAGACATTTCCCGGTAAGAGAGGCTACTAAAGATAAACAACTAGATAGTCAGATCCCACACATACCAAGCATTTCAATCATACACACAATATGCTCGATATGTGCAAATACAACGAAGCATCACAACATGACTCTACGACACAAGTACTTTATTTAAGGCTCAGGGAGCCATACATAACATACACAAAGGTACGGGTCTCACGACCCAACATTCAAGTCATACAGTCATACAAACCAGCAGCGGAAGTAACTTGTCTGAGTACAGACAACTAGTAAAATAAAAGAGGCTTGGAAAGCCTAGCTATACTACGTGGTCCTTCACAAGCTCAGGGTCACCACCTGGGTCTTTAGCCTACTCGTTGATGTCAACGTCTACATAGAACCCATCAGAAGGGGTTGCAGCGTCTTCTGTAAAAATGTAAATTATAGCAACATGAGTACAAAGGTACTCAGCAAGACTTACATCAGATCCTACATACATGCATATTATCAAGAAGGGTTGGTGGAGTTATTGCAGCAAGCCAGCTTTGACTCTTGGCTAGACTATCCTACGATACTTCAACTTGAAATGGTTTTGCGCACACGAGTCCACTACTCACCACTTCAATACACTACCGAGGATCCGCCTCCGTCTTCCTACGGAAGAGCCATCCTCGGCACTCACACTTATCTTGAGGCTTTTAGTAGTTTCCATTTACTTGTCTATGAACTGTATAGGCAACCAAGTAGTCCTTTACCGCGGACGCGGCTATTCGAATAGATCATGATAACCCTGCAGGGGTGTACTTCTTCATACATGTTTCCACCACTTAGCGTCTGCACACGACATGTGCTCGGCAGACTTCAAGCGAAAGCCGACGTGGGTGTAGACCACGACCTACCTAAACACTTAAGCCTCTAGTCCAGGTTTATCGCCTATCCAGGTTCCATCCGCAGGGAGTCCGGCCGAGGTTTCCCATACGGCCCCGAACGATGTGAACAGGGTTCCCGAGATACCTAACGGGTATTCGGTACACCCGGCCACGTACCTACCGCATCACAGCCCACCCCTACGGTCAGCGCTGTCCACGGCCTCCAGTAGGCTACAAACACCAGAAACTACTTGCAACTCCTGGACAGAGAGCTAGGGTGAATAAGAAGTCGAGCGGGGTCATATTTCAGGGCCCAATGCATGGTAGTAGCTGTATCTTAAATCACACATACAGATCTCAGTGCTTAAGGTCGGCTTCAATGAAACAACCCACCATGTACTCCTACATGGCCTCTCATCGATACCTTTACCAAATCGTGTTCACCACACCACTCTCATTACCGACATAATCATTTCACTCTAGCCATCACCCAGATGAACCAGACCTGACACGACTCTAAGCATAGCAGGCATAGCAAGGTAGGAACAACACATACATATGGCTCAATCAACTCCTACACATGCTAGTGGGTTTCATCTAGTTACTGTGGCAATGACAGGTCATGCAGAGGAAATGGGTTCAACTACCGTAGCACACAGCAGTTTGAAACGCGTTGTCTTAATGCAGTAAAAGAGAGCAGGAGCGAGAACATGGGATTGTATCGATATGATCAAATGGTTGGTTGCTTGCCTGATGGTTCGATGCACTGATACGGTTCTTCGTTAGGGTAATCACGGTACTCCTCGGAGGCAGAACCTGTCGCAAAGGACACCGATACACAACCATCACCAAACAATGTGCAACAATATGATGCATGCATGAAACATGGCAATATGAGTGTGTTGGGCTAATGCAACTAAAACCAGAAGGGTTTGAACAAATTTGAATCAAAGATTCAAATTTCAAACTCAAACATGGCCTTTTAAAGTGCTTTTCCTTGTTCTGCTTAAAACATCAATTTAACTTGTTTGATCATGCATGAAAATAGTACAGATGGATAGATTGGATTTTTCTGATCATTTTTCATATATAATTTGTCCAATTTGGAGTTACAGAATAAAAGTTATGAATTTTTGAAGTTTAAATAATATTCTGGAATTTCCTGATTTAAATTAAATCCAGAAATATATATATTGCGCCAGCATGACGTCAGCATGACGTCAGTGGTCAACTGCGGCTGGCTGGGGTCAAACCTGACGTGTGGGGTCCACACGTCAGTGACAGGGGGGTTTAACAGGGTTAATTAATCCTAATTAGGAATTAGTGGCGCTGGGGCCCACTGGTCAGTGTCAGGGGGGTAGTTAGTTTAACTAATTCGGTTAGTGCTAATCCTAATTAGCTAACAGGGCTGGGCCCACCTGTCAGGGACACAGGGGGGTCCTGCCGTGGTCAAGGTGGGTCAAACCCACCGGCGACATGACGCCGGCGAGGCCCGAGACGGCGGCGCGATGCGGAAACGCGCTACAGGGCACGGGCGAGGCCGTGCTTGGGCTCGTTGGAGAGCCCTTGCTCCCGCGCGTCGAACGGTGGTGGTGGCCGTGCCTGAGGTGGCCGGTACCGACGACGGCGAGCTCGTGAGCGGCGGCCGGAGTTCGGCCAACGGCGGGTTAGGCGATGCAGGGCGCTAGGGGAGGCGTTGGTGCGTGCTACGTGCTCCTGGTGAGGTGTGGAGCACGATGGTGTGCTCGGCTTCGAGCTACAACGGCTCCAGCCACGGCGGCGACGAGGCACGGCGGCGGCGAGCTTCGGAGCTCAAGGGGGCGGCAGCTACAGGATGCTAGGGACGACGGGGCAAGGGGGAATCGGGTCAGTGGCTCACCGCGGAGCTGCAGGGATGGTTAGCGGGCTCGGGGACGTCCGGTAGCTCTCGATTCGACGGCGACGATCTCCGGTGGCCGAGGAGGGGAACGGCGACGTGGGCGGCGATGCAGGGCTTCCGGAGGGGCTTGGCTTGGTGGGGAGGAAGAGGGGGTCGCGGCGGAGCTCCTGAGCTCAGCGGAGGGGCGAGGGGTGGCCGGTGACGGCTGCTATGGCGAACGGCGGCGATGGTGGTGTTCGGCCGTGAGAGAGAGAGCGAGGGAGAGGAGGGAAGAACCGAGGGAGAGTGAGAGAGAGCAGGGGGAGGGCGTGGCGTCGTCCGGGGCATCGAGACGAGGAGGGGAGGGCAGGCAGGCAGGCGAGCAGGTGGCGTGGCGCGGTGGCGCGCGCGCGCCGGCCACACTCCCCTCCCTCTGTCGAGGACGAAGACGACAGAGGAGGGAGGCGGGCTGGGCCGCCTGCTGGCTGGGCCGGCCAGCTGGCTGGGCTGCACAGGGAGGAGCCCAGGTAAGCTCCTCCTTTTATTTATTTTCTGTTTTCTAATTTCTGACATTTGTTTTGATTTAAATAAAATATTAAATCATTTATTTACCTTATGCCAATTTTTGCAGGAGCTAGATATATTATTCCAGAGCTCCTTTATAATTGGCATAATATTTGGACATATATTAATATATATAACTAATATATTTCCAATGCAAATATTTATGCATTAATTCCAAATGCCCAAAATAAATACCTATGAGCTCTTAAAAATATTGGTTTGATTTTTATCTCTGTCCAATATTTTCAGAGAGCAACATGAGCATTTTCTTGGACCCTTTTGGAGAAATTTTTATTTGGATCATTTTCAAAAATGATTCTGAGGGTTTCACAAATCCCCATTTCAAATTAAATGGAATTTAAACATGATGCACACACTCTGATGCATGACTAGCTAGGGTGTGACAACTCACCCCCACTCAAAAGAATCTCGTCCCGAGATTTGGGTTCCTCCGGGAAGAAGGCGGGATACTCAAGTCGAAGACGATCCTCCCTTTCCCAAGTTGCTTCATCCTCAGAATGGTGCGACCATTGAACTTTGAGAAACTTGATATTATGACGTCGGGTGGTACGTTCGGCCTGATCGAGGATACGAATGGGGTACTCTCGATATGTAAGATTATCTTGGAGATCAAGCGTTTCGTGGTCCACTCCACGGATAGGATCCGAGAAGCAACGCCTGAGTTGAGAAACGTGGAAGACATCGTGGACTCTGGAGAGGTGCGGAGGTAGTTCCAACTGGTAGGCAACTTCTCCTCGTTTGGCGAGAATGCGAAAAGGTCCAATGTAACGAGGAGCCAATTTGCCTTTGATACCGAAACGATGGGTTCCCTTCAGAGGGGTGACCCGAAGATAAGCCTTCTCGTCAACCTCGAAAGTCATAGCCTTATGTTTTCGGTCATATTGACTCTTTTGACGAGATTGGGCTGTTTTCAACTTTTCACGAACGATACGAACTTGTTCTTCTGCTTCCTGAATCATATCCGGGCCAAAGAATTGTCTTTCCCCGGTCTCTGACCAGTTAAGGGGTGTTCGACACCGTCGTCCATAGAGAACTTCAAAAGGGGCTTTACCCAAGCTAGATTGATAGCTGTTGTTGTAAGCGAATTCGGCAAATGGAAGGCACTTCTCCCAGTCCATTCCGAATGAGATAACAGAGGCTCGAAGCATGTCTTCTAGAATCTGGTTGACGCGTTCCACTTGACCACTCGACTGAGGGTGGAAAGCGGTGCTAAAGGAGAGACGGGTTCCCATAGCATTTTGGAAACTTTCCCAAAATCGAGAGGTGAAAAGACTTCCTCGATCCGAGTTAATTTCCAAAGGAACACCATGGAGGGACACTATTCGGGAGATGTATAAGTCTGCCAGCTGACTAGCGGTTATACTCTCACGAACAGGTAAGAAATGGGCTACTTTGGAAAGACGATCGACAACGACGAAAATAGCATTATTCCCTCTCTTGGTCCTGGGAAAACCGGTAATGAAATCCATACCAATTTTATCCCATTTCCATTCAGGAATAGCTAAGGGTTGAAGGGTGCCAGCAGGCCGTTGATGCTCTGCTTTTACACGACGACAGACGTCGCAATTAGCAATATACTGAGCAATTTCTCTCTTCATCCTAGTCCACCAGAACCTCTGGCGTAGGTCCTGATACATCTTAGTACTACCGGGATGAATGGTGAGAGGAGATTCATGAGCCTCCTTAAGGATCAACTGCCGTAGATGCTGGTTCTTGGGAACCACTAGACGGTTCTCAAAGTACACAACACCATGATCATTTGTGGAGAAACAACTAGCACCTCCGCTAGCAATGTTCTCTTTGATTTTAGATATTCCCTTATCTCGCTTTTGGGCAGCGATGATTTGATCCGTAAGAGTAGGTTTTGCTACCAAGGTGGAAAGAAAACCTTGAGGTACAATGTGAAGGTTAAGCTTCCGAAATTCCTCATGGAGAAGCGGTTGACTTTGTTGTAACATCAGGTTGTTACAATAAGATTTACGACTTAGCGCATCAGCCATGACGTTGGCTTTCCCTGGGGTGTAGGTTATTCCTAAGTCGAAGTCTGTGATCAACTCAACCCAACGTCTTTGCCTGAGATTCAGATCCGGTTGGGTGAAAATGTACTTCAGACTTTGGTGATCAGTGAATATTTCGCAACGATTACCGAGGAGGTAATGTCGCCAGGTCTTAAGTGCATAGACTACGGCTGCAAGCTCTAGATCATGAGTAGGATAATTCTCCTCATGTGGGTGCAATTGCCGTGAAGCGTAGGCAATTACGTGTCGATCTTGCATGAGAATGCAACCTAGTCCTTGTCGCGAGGCGTCGCAGTAGATAACAAAGTCCTTGGAGAAGTCTGGCGGTACCAGTACGGGAGCAGAAGTCAGGCGTCTTTTCAGTTCCTGAAAGCTGTGCTCACATTGTGGAGTCCACTCGAACTTCTTATCTTTCTTGAGGAGTTCGGTTAGAGGTTTAGCAACCTTGGAGAAGTTCTCGACAAAGCGACGACAATAGCTCGCTAAGCCCAGAAAACTCCGAACTTGCTTGACCGATTCAGGTGGAGTCCAATTAAGGACGGCTTGAACTCGCTCAGGGTTAACAGCAATACCTTTACCAGATATTACATGACCCAGATAGGTCACTTCTGACAACCAGAATTCACATTTAGAAAATTTGGCATAAAGGCGATGCTCTCGAAGTTTCTTCAACACTAGCCTTAGATGTTCGGCATGTTCTTCCTCGTTCTTGGAGTAGATGAGTATATCATCGAGATAAACCACGACGAATTTATCCAAATACTCCATGAAGATTGAGTTCATTAACCGAGAAAAGGTGGCTGGAGCGTTGGTTAAACCGAAGGACATGACGGTGTACTCGTATTGGCCATAACGAGTAACAAAGGCCGTTTTAGGAATGTCCCCGTTTCTGATTTTGATTTGATGGTAGCCCAACCTCAAATCCATCTTGGAGAAGACTGAGGATCCAGCGAGCTGATCATACAGGTCGTTGATCCTGGGGAGCGGATATTTGTTCTTGATTGTGACCAAATTGACAGGTCGGTAATCTACAACCATCCGGTCCGTACCATCCTTCTTCTTGACGAATAGGACGGGGCAAGCCCACGGAGATGAGCTAGGTCGGATGAAACCCTTTTTCAAGGACTCATCGAGTTGTTTCTTAAGCTCGGCTAGTTCTAGGGGTGCCATCTTATAAGGTCTTCTAGCAATCGGAACGGTTCCTGGAATGAGGTCTATTACGAACTCAACATCCCTGTCAGGTGGAACACCTGGCAATTCCTCTGGGAAGACATCCGGGAAGTCACGGACTACCGGAATGTCCTCAAGGTCTGGCAAAGGGCTGGCGTTAAGAGAATATAACTGTCGCTTGGCTAATCGGGTCAAGACATTGACTATCTTCCCCGAAGGATGGGTGAGTTGAACAGTCCTAGAGAAGCAATCAATTTGGGCATGATGAGCCGACATCCAGTCCATACCCAGAATGATATTAATATCTGAAGATTTAAGGGCTATCAAAGACGCAAGGAAAACAAGTCTGTCGACTTGGATTTCATTTCCATAACTTACCCTAGAGGTCTGCCATCTAGAACCAGGAGTAGAAATTTCCATAGTGGATGGCATGTCACAGAATGCAACGTTATGCAAACGAGCATAATTTTCGGATATAAAAGAATGAGAGGCTCCTGTATCGAAAAGAACAGATGCCGGGTGGCAATTAACAAGAAGCGTACCGAGAACGACGTTGGGATCCTCTTGAGCTTCTTCGGCAGAGATACAGTTGACATGGCCACGTGAAGCGGTGACCGGCTTGGCGTGGAACACTTTTCCTGTCGGCTTGCCACGGCCAACAGCTTTAGCAGACTGGTTGGGGTTGGTCTGGGGACACTCACGCATATAGTGGCCAGATTCCCCACACTTGAAACAAGTCACGGAACTGGTACGTGGAGGAGCATTGTTGGTTGGACCCCCATAGGGCTTGGCTGGAGCAGACTGTTGAACAGGGCGAGGCGCCTGGAAAGATGGCCTCGGTGTGAACCTGGGTGGCAGGGCGGTGTTGGGTACCCACACGCGGCGCTTCTGAGGACCAGCACCGGATGAGGAACCCATGTCACGGCCATGCTTGCGTGTTGCGTCATAGTCAGTCTGACCAGTTTCAGCACTGATGGCTTTGTTGACAAGTTTCTGAAAAGATGTGCACTCATGCAGACGGAGGTCACGGCGAAGCTCAGGACTAAGTCCCTTACGGAACCTTGCTTGCTTCTTGGCGTCAGTAGACACTTCCTCAGTTGCATATCGTGCGAGGTTACCAAACTCCCTGCTGTAAGCATCCACAGAAAGTCGGCCTTGGGTGAAACTGCAAAATTCCTCACGTTTACGGTCCATGAGACCCTCCGGAATGTGATGTTCACGGAAAGCCTCGCTGAATTCAGCCCAAGTAGTGACATGGCCCGCTGGGCGCATAGCTCCATAATTCTCCCACCATAGACTGGCGGGGCCTTCAAGATGATATGCAGCAAAGGTGACCTTGTCAGCCTCCGCTACCAGCGCGGAACGCAGTTTGTGAGAGATACTGCGAAGCCAGTCATCAGCGTCGAGAGGCTCGACGGAGTGGTGGAACGTGGGTGGATGTAATTTGATAAAATCACTGAGTGACACCACGTTAGTCCTCTGATGGTGTGCCGTGTTCTGTTCAATACGCTCCAACAAACGGTTGGTCTCCCGCTTGTTTCTCTCAGCTTCCATCATAACCTCGGCTAGGGAAGGAGGATGAGGCAGATTTGCATCCCTGACTTCACTGCCTTCGGCCTGCTCTTGAGGAGCAGGGTTAGTGCGCGTGTTGACCATCCTAGGTAAACAAGACAATGATTTAGTCAGGATGATAAAATTCCGACATAGGATATAAAATGTAAGGAATAACTCGAAATGCAAGATGATCATCCGTATGACATGGTAGATACAGAAACTGCTTCTTTATTCCATCGTCATACACACCATACAGGGTTTAGTACAAGACCAAACAAAGTACTATTACGGTGAAAAGAGGATTACATCTCATCGGAGGCATTCCAAGCTCCTATACATTATTTTTCTACACCTCCGGAAAGAGTACAAACTAGGTCATATCCCACGAGTCACGCGGGACGATAGACGACACAGCTAGTGCGAACTAGTGATACTACCACTAACTCAGACCGATCCGTAGTAGTCCTCGTAGAAGTCACCTCCATAGCCTGGAAGCTCAACATGATCATCCGGAAACAGACGATCTCGCGGAGCTTGTGGACCATAGGGGCTAGGATGAGGTCTTGGACCAACAGACGGTGGCCTGCGGGGACCGCGAGGTGGGGTGATGCCTCCTACATCACGCCAACCCATCACGTCTGGCAGAGCAGATCTCACAGGATAGAGATCGCGCATATCTGAATATCCAGCTTGCACCGCCGGTGCGAACCGAGTCAAAGTGGCCCAGTGGTCAGCACGGGTATTGAAGAGCTCTAACCTCAAGGCCCGATTTTCACGGTCCTTATCCTCGAGCATCTCAGCAGTGGTGCGAGTCCGTGAATCCTCCTGGGTGGGGTCAGCATAGATAGCCTGGAGATACCCTTGTGCTCCCGGAAGTGATCCTGGCATATACCGGAAATCAGAGTCCCGAAATAGACCAGATCTGACTCGCATAATGGTCATCATAGAGTAGGCGGCGTCCTGCACAGCCATCTCAATAGTAACCCCGAGTCCATAGGAGCAGTGAAGGGGCTCGGTGGATCCAGGATAAGATGGAAATATCCTGACAGTGCAGAGATACTGGCTTTGATTAAAGTCCCGAAATTGCTCTTCGACCGTGTACTCAGGATACCAGCGGTATCCAGCCTCAGTCATTACCCTGACCAACTTGGCAGTATGGCCGGGTACATCTAGGCATCGAGTCAGGCGAACCACTTGATTGAGGTCGCGAGTGGCCATCTGAAAGCACAATCATAATGCAAAGGCATTAGAATTTCTAGCAAAATTTCGGCAGCATAACAGCTGTAAATGCTCAAGAAGGATTTTGAGACATTTGACAAAGGATTTCATACACACTCAACATCATCATATCAAAGTTCTGAGACCATCCTAGCAACATAATGTGGTAGAAGAACTGAACTAGGCTTGTATCCATCATACCTATAAGGTACTACTGATTAGTAACACGTGATCCTGATAGAGAGAATAGATCCTAATTCCTTAACCCCCGGTGGAAGAATGGACTGACTCAGATCAGAATGTCATAAGATAAAGGAGTAAAAAGAGCCTTACGTTCCAACCCACAAACAATTCCCCTACATATAACTAAAGAATTTCTAGACTCAACATCGACCAGTTTGGCTTGGAGAACCTACAGGCAGTCCGGCTCTGATGCCAACGCTGTCAGGACCCCGACTCGATGTCACATCGATCTAGCCGGTAACACCTCATATCACTTTGCGGCCTCACGCACGGTATCCCCACGGGTGTCGCCTTACCTTTGCCCGGGACCGTTTGCGCCTTTTGGCTCACGTATATGATAGTGTCGCTAGCATCCATATGATAAGGAGCCCGGGCTGACATGACTAGTCGTAAACCCAAAGTGGCACAGACTTACAGGGACAGGCATCCATGACCCAGCTTCGAACGTGTCGGTCATCAGCAAGTGGGTCCGGGCTGTAGCACTGGGCTAGCAGGACTCCGGTAAACCGGGCTGTAGCGGGCTAACAGGACTCCGGTACTCAAAGCGTGACATTTCCCCGAAGGGACAGACACAGGAACGAAGAAGGACACATGCCGGCCAGCCTAAGTGTTCCAGAGCAGTAGCAAGCTACCATGGCTCAGCGGTAACACTAGGAGACATTTCCCGGTAAGAGAGGCTACTAAAGATAAACAACTAGATAGTCAGATCCCACACATACCAAGCATTTCAATCATACACACAATATGCTCGATATGTGCAAATACAACGAAGCATCACAACATGACTCTACGACACAAGTACTTTATTTAAGGCTCAGGGAGCCATACATAACATACACAAAGGTACGGGTCTCACGACCCAACATTCAAGTCATACAGTCATACAAACCAGCAGCGGAAGTAACTTGTCTGAGTACAGACAACTAGTAAAATAAAAGAGGCTTGGAAAGCCTAGCTATACTACGTGGTCCTTCACAAGCTCAGGGTCACCACCTGGGTCTTTAGCCTACTCGTTGATGTCAACGTCTACATAGAACCCATCAGAAGGGGTTGCAGCGTCTTCTGTAAAAATGTAAATTATAGCAACATGAGTACAAAGGTACTCAGCAAGACTTACATCAGATCCTACATACATGCATATTATCAAGAAGGGTTGGTGGAGTTATTGCAGCAAGCCAGCTTTGACTCTTGGCTAGACTATCCTACGATACTTCAACTTGAAATGGTTTTGCGCACACGAGTCCACTACTCACCACTTCAATACACTACCGAGGATCCGCCTCCGTCTTCCTACGGAAGAGCCATCCTCGGCACTCACACTTATCTTGAGGCTTTTAGTAGTTTCCATTTACTTGTCTATGAACTGTATAGGCAACCAAGTAGTCCTTTACCGCGGACGCGGCTATTCGAATAGATCATGATAACCCTGCAGGGGTGTACTTCTTCATACATGTTTCCACCACTTAGCGTCTGCACACGACATGTGCTCGGCAGACTTCAAGCGAAAGCCGACGTGGGTGTAGACCACGACCTACCTAAACACTTAAGCCTCTAGTCCAGGTTTATCGCCTATCCAGGTTCCATCCGCAGGGAGTCCGGCCGAGGTTTCCCATACGGCCCCGAACGATGTGAACAGGGTTCCCGAGATACCTAACGGGTATTCGGTACACCCGGCCACGTACCTACCGCATCACAGCCCACCCCTACGGTCAGCGCTGTCCACGGCCTCCAGTAGGCTACAAACACCAGAAACTACTTGCAACTCCTGGACAGAGAGCTAGGGTGAATAAGAAGTCGAGCGGGGTCATATTTCAGGGCCCAATGCATGGTAGTAGCTGTATCTTAAATCACACATACAGATCTCAGTGCTTAAGGTCGGCTTCAATGAAACAACCCACCATGTACTCCTACATGGCCTCTCATCGATACCTTTACCAAATCGTGTTCACCACACCACTCTCATTACCGACATAATCATTTCACTCTAGCCATCACCCAGATGAACCAGACCTGACACGACTCTAAGCATAGCAGGCATAGCAAGGTAGGAACAACACATACATATGGCTCAATCAACTCCTACACATGCTAGTGGGTTTCATCTAGTTACTGTGGCAATGACAGGTCATGCAGAGGAAATGGGTTCAACTACCGTAGCACACAGCAGTTTGAAACGCGTTGTCTTAATGCAGTAAAAGAGAGCAGGAGCGAGAACATGGGATTGTATCGATATGATCAAATGGTTGGTTGCTTGCCTGATGGTTCGATGCACTGATACGGTTCTTCGTTAGGGTAATCACGGTACTCCTCGGAGGCAGAACCTGTCGCAAAGGACACCGATACACAACCATCACCAAACAATGTGCAACAATATGATGCATGCATGAAACATGGCAATATGAGTGTGTTGGGCTAATGCAACTAAAACCAGAAGGGTTTGAACAAATTTGAATCAAAGATTCAAATTTCAAACTCAAACATGGCCTTTTAAAGTGCTTTTCCTTGTTCTGCTTAAAACATCAATTTAACTTGTTTGATCATGCATGAAAATAGTACAGATGGATAGATTGGATTTTTCTGATCATTTTTCATATATAATTTGTCTGATTTGGAGTTACAGAATAAAAGTTATGAATTTTTGAAGTTTAAATAATATTCTGGAATTTCCTGATTTAAATTAAATCCAGAAATATATATATTGCGCCAGCATGACGTCAGCATGACGTCAGTGGTCAACTGCGGCTGGCTGAGGTCAAACCTGACGTGTGGGGGCCACACGTCAGTGACAGGGGGGTTTAACAGGGTTAATTTAATCCTAATTAGGAATTAGTGGCGCTGGGGCCCACTGGTCAGTGTCAGGGGGGTAGTTAGTTTAACTAATTCGGTTAGTGCTAATCCTAATTAGCTACAGGGCTGGGCCCACCTGTCAGGGACACAGGGGGGTCCTGCCGTGGTCAAGGTGGGTCAAACCCACCGGCGACATGACGCCGGCGAGGCCCGAGACGGCGGCGCGATGCGGAAACGCGCTACAGGGCACGGGCGAGGCCGTGCTTGGGCTCGTTGGAGAGCCCTTGCTCCCGCGCGTCGAACGGTGGTGGTGGCCGTGCCTGAGGTGGCCGGTACCGACGACGGCGAGCTCGCGAGCGGCGGCCGGAGTTCGGCCAACGGCGGGTTAGGCGATGCAGGGCGCTAGGGGAGGCGTTGGTGCGTGCTACGTGCTCCTGGTGAGGTGTGGAGCACGATGGTGTGCTCGGCTTCGAGCTACAACGGCTCCAGCCACGGCGGCGACGAGGCACGGCGGCGGCGAGCTTCGGAGCTCAAGGGGGCGGCAGCTACAGGATGCTAGGGACGACGGGGCAAGGGGGAATCGGGTCAGTGGCTCACCGCGGAGCTGCAGGGATGGTTAGCGGGCTCGGGGACGTCCGGTAGCTCTCGATTCGACGGCGACGATCTCCGGTGGCCGAGGAGGGGAACGGCGACGTGGGCGGCGATGCAGGGCTTCCGGAGGGCCTTGGCTTGGTGGGGAGGAAGAGGGGGTCGAGGCGGAGCTCCTGAGCTCAACGGAGGGGCGAGGGGTGGCCGGTGACGGCTGCTATGGCGAACGGCGGCGATGGTGGTGTTCGGCCGTGAGAGAGAGAGCGAGGGAGAGGAGGGAAGAACCGAGGGAGAGTGAGAGAGAGCAGGGGGAGGGCGTGGCGTCGTCCGGGGCATCGAGACGAGGAGGGGAGGGCAGGCAGGCAGGCGAGCAGGTGGCGTGGCGCGGTGGCGCGCGCGCGCGCCGGCCACACTCCCCTCCCTCTGTCGAGGACGAAGACGACAGAGGAGGGAGGCGGGCTGGGCCGCCTGCTGGCTGGGCCGGCCAGCTGGCTGGGCTGCACAGGGAGGAGCCCAGGTAAGCTCCTCCTTTTATTTATTTTCTGTTTTCTAATTTCTGACATTTGTTTTGATTTAAATAAAATATTAAATCATTTATTTACCTTATGCCAATTTTTGCAGGGGCTAGATATATTATTCCAGAGCTCCTTTATAATTGGCATAATATTTGGACATATATTAATATATATAACTAATATATTTCCAATGCAAATACTTATGCATTAATTCCAATTGCCCAAAATAAATACCTATGAGCTCTTAAAAATATTGGTTTGATTTTTATCTCTGTCCAATATTTTCAGAGAGCAATATGAGCATTTTCTTGGACCTTTTTTGGAGAAAATTTTATTTGGATCATTTTTAAAAAAATGATTCTGAGGGTTTCACAAATCCCCATTTCAAATTAAATGGAATTTTAAACATGATGCACACACTCTGATGCATGACTAGCTAGGGTGTGACAAAATCCATCCCGTGGCTTAATACGGATAAACTCCTCTTCTTCTCCTTTGTACAAATCAGACAGTATTTTTGCCAGAGCGGTGGCAGAGTCCGGACCTTTATGACCACAGCGGGTGGCATCGTCTTTTCCGTTGAAGTGTCGCATGGGTTTTCCCTGATACTGAAGTGGCTGCACCCCCCGCATTATACATATTGACATAACCTCGATTATTGTCAGTCCTGATTTGGCCAGTGTTTTTATCCTGCCCATCAGGTAAAGGACCTCTCTGTTATCTTCCTCCTGGGGGCTCCGGGGGCACCAGCTGTGGCATTTCTTTAGCGGGGCATTAGCAAACTCAGGAAGGCCCATCCGAATAGTGTCCGGAAGGGGGACGTCCTCCATATAAAACCACTCCGAAGGCCAGTCTTCTTCGGAGTACCGGACAGGTATCCGGTCCCAGCGGTACACCATATTTCGGCTCCGCCCACTTGATATATTGGTCCCTCCTGAGTGCGGGGGATGAGGCAGAATAGCGTCTTCCATAGCTCGAAATGAGCTTCGCAGCCCAGAAATAGCTCGCAAAGGGCGACGTAGCCCGCGATGTGTAGTAGGGAGGCAGGATTGAAGTTTTGCAGCTGGAGGCCGTAGTACTCTAGGATCTCATGGAGGAACGGATGGATTGGAAATCCAAGGCCCCTTAGCAAGTAAGGGACAAGGCATACCCGCTCTCCCCTGGATGGGATGGGAAAACTATCTGCTTGCTCCCCGCCATCGTAAGTGGCTAGTCCGGCTCGGACGGGGACCATATATGCAGGCGGGAGAAATCCCTGGGTCTGCAACTCCACCAATCGGCCGTGGGGGACATAACACTTCTCCCAATCACCTAGCTTAGCACTACGGGAGCGAGAGGAGGAGCTACAGCGGCCCGCCATGATGGGATGGCTTTTTTCAGGCACGCTCTGATGGATACTCGCTGAGGGAAGATGGTGTGATTTGGATCTGAGGATCCCCGTCTCTTTAATAGACGATTTACTTACATGGTCAGGGTGGCAAATGAAAAAATGCTCCGACTTCTCGAATTCACTCAACACATGGAGACGGCCATTATTAAGGCACAGAAGCCAAGGAGTGAAACATTAATGGGAAGCCGGACACTGCTCGTTACAACAGGTACTCAGGGATTTTGGAGAAGAACCCGCCTTGCAATGTCGAAGACAATCTACATGTCGGACTCATTGTCATTGAAGCCTGGTTCAGGGGCTACTGAGGGAGTCCTGGATTAGGGGGTCCTTGGACAGCTGGACTATATACTTTGCCGGACTGTTGGACTATGAAGGTACAAGATTGAAGACTTCGTCCCGTGTCCGGGTGGGACTCTCCTTGGCGTGGAAGGCAAGCTTGGCGATTCGGATATGGATCTCCTTCTCTATAACCGACTCTGTGTAACCCTAGCCCCCTCCGGTGTCTATATAAATCGGAGGGTTTAGTCCGTAGGATAGCAACAATCATCATCATAGGCTAGCCTCTAGGGTTTAGCCTCTATGATCTCGTGGTAGATCAACTCTTGTAATACTCATATCATCAAGATCAATCAAGCAGGAAGTAGGGTATTACCTCCATCAAGAGGGCCCGAACCTGGGTAAACATTGTGTCCCCCGCCTCCTGTTACCATTAGCCTTAGACGCATAGTTCGGGACCCCCTACCCGAGATTCGCCGGTTTTGGCACCCATTCCAGTCTCTATAGAAGTTTAGATGGGCACTGATGAAATTTATAATGCCCCTTACATTCCGAAAGAAATTCCAGCCACTAGTGCTGATGACAAAGCTGCTGAAGAATTGGAGACCCAAGCTGCTACTGAAGGAGAAACTAAAATTCCTTAGAATGCGGCTCCAGAGACTGAGATTCCCGAGATTGTGCTGCAACTGACTGATACTCCTCAGCCCAAGCCAAAGAATCCATTCTCGAAGACGCCAAAATTCAAGGCTGATGACTTCTTCCGTGAGCATGTGTTCTTCACCGACTACAACCCCTATGACGCTGCTCGTCTTAGAAGGAAGCATTTCTGGACAGCCAGCCAAGCAAACTTCTACTCTTCACTACTTCTCAACAAAGACAAAGTCTTCGACCATGAGAACATTCCTCATGTTGATATGGAATCGCTGTTGTGCTTCACACTAGTCCTTAGTGTTATTCATGATGCTGGATTGCTCAACTTCTGCACTAACATATGTGATTGGAACGAAGAACTTATTCTTCAGTTCTATGCAACACTGCACATCATTGGTAATGCTGACGATGTGAACTCTTGGGTATTGGACTGGATGACCGAAAACACTCACTTTAAAGCACCGGCCTCTGAATTGCTTCATGCCCTACCTATCAGTCCTCCCCTTGAACGTGCTCGTGTTATCTATCATGAACCTGAGTTGTCTGATCACTACATGCAAGTGCTGATGAAACCATTGAAGCCTGTCCAAGCCTCAAGGACCAAATTCCTCATGAAGGAATTGATGTATGTGCCTTGGACCGTCTATCGCATTCTGACCAAGACACTGAGTACTATCAAAGGCCACGACTCGAATGATGAAGAAGTTGTTGGCATCATGAAGAATATGCTATTCAACATAATGCATGGTATTCCAGTAAACTACCATGACTTCTTCATGAGGACTTTGGCAAACGTTGCACTGTCTCCCTTTGAATTGAAGCCTCACACTCCCTGGATTATGAGATTCCTCAGATTAAGGTCTTCAATCAACTACAAAGTTGATACACTCAACCATGGCAGTTACTTGCCCCCTATTGAAGTCCTCAAGCGGACATTTTCCTCAGCTGATGAAAAGAGCAAGGCCACTACAATTATTAATGAGGGCATTCGTCCATTGGATGGACAGTTCCGCAATGCTGCCTCATACTCGACCAATGATGACTCTGCCACTCATGATTCTGCCGCCAATGCCTCAAAGCAAAGTCCTTAAGCCACAGCTCCAAGGGTGATGACTGATCATGAGCTTCTCCTCAGTCTTCATCAGAACGTGGATCGCAATCATAAATGGGTCAAGCGTCAGTTTGGTGCCATTCTTCACAACATGACTGCTACATACAATTCAGTGAAGAAGAACCACTACTACCTCAATGAAGTTTTTGATTGCACCTGGGCTGTTCTGACTCATCTCTACAGTGATGAAAATCTCAAGCAGATGGGCTTCAAGTAGGACTTCAGCTGGTCTAAGCCTCTGGCGAACAAATTCTAGAAGGTCGAAGTTCCTCCTTTGTTGCCCAACTCATATTCCTCATCGCACAAGACTGATGAACATGAAGACTTGGACGACACTGCGGCAGGCCCTACTCCAACAACCGACCCCAACAATGATGGCGCTCCTCCTTCAACCTCGTGATGATATTCTTCAGGGGCGTTAGCCCTCATTTTTCGTACCTTTTGGTCATTTGACGACAAAGGGGGAGAAATTTGAGTTAGTCTTCAAGGGGGTCTATCTATATGGGCGTTTTTTGTTAACTTGCAACTCTCGCTCTTCTGAGGTATTCATTGATTGAGTTGTAAACTTAAGTCCGGTGGTTTTTGCTTTGTTTTCTGCATGCTATTTCCTCATATATGTTATGCACGCATGCTGAATTGCATCGGTCACCATATTTCATCATGCATTTCAAATTCTTCATTTGATATATTAAATGCATGTATGAATTACAAGATATAGGGGGATATCTCCATGATTCTACTCTTCAAATGTGTATTGCTTGAAAAGCAAATTCCTCACTATGCACTTCTTCAGGGGGAGTTCTTCTATATATTGAAATCAAATTCCTCAATATCAAGCACTTTCAATTCATATGGTTATCCCCGTTGAAAACTTAACCTATATTGTCATCAATCACCAAAAAGGGGGAGATTGTAAGTGCATCTAGTGCCCCTTAGTGATTTTGGTGTATTGAAGACTTATAGGTTCAGGGACTAATATGTTTGTGAGTGTACACAGGTTCTACAAGTTGATGAGGAGTTTGATATTTACAGTGAAAGTCGACCCCTAAAAATGAATGTCTTCAGTTGAAGACTTCGGTTCTCCTGAAGACTTTGAAAGTGAAGAAATTGGTGTGACCGTGAAGACTTGGATATTCATGCGAGGACTATGAAGCATGAATACTTTTGTTTTCGTAGTTTCATTTTTTTCTTTTTGAGTCATAGGAAACACCGTACTGTTAAAGGGGGTCGAGGTAATACTAAGGAAACTGATTTCCAATTATGCTCATCTCAAAATCCTATACCTACCCAATCCTTTTGAGTGAAGCCTTTGGAAATCTCATGTCAGTTCAATCAATTTCTTCAGTGACAGAGATGAAGATCTTCTGGTCTCTGAGGAATTTGTTCTGACAGAGGAGTTAGGAATTAGCCAGTGCAAATTGCCTACACAGTGAGGAACATCATAGCCCCGAGGAATTCGAACCTCAAATCCGACCATTGCTGTGCCACGCGCCAGCTGTCCAAAATATCCTACCACCTAACGGTCATATCATTGAAGGGCATTTATGTCTTATCATGTTGGGCTGCTCCCTAGGCTATAAATAACCGCCCCCTACAACCATTAGCTGGTTGGCTGCTCCGAGAGAAACTAACATTTGTCAATTGAGAGCATCCCATCCTCCGAGGACTTTGAGCGAAAATCATCAAGTGAGGAAAACCCAAATCCCAAACCCCGACCTACAACCCAAAGTGATTGAGCATCACTGAAGAGATTGTTCCTGTGTGGAACCGATGCTTGTTACCTTTGAGGACTGTGTATCCTCTAGACGGTTAGGCGTCATGGTCTGAAGTCACCTAGTCTGTGAAGGTTTCGAAGTCACCTATGAAGACATACCACTACTGTTATACGAGGTGTGTGTGATCTTAGCTCAAGGAGAATACGGTGAGGACTGTGTGTCCGGGACTGTGTCAGTGACGAATTTGGAAAAATCGCCTATTCACCCCCTCTAGTCGACTTAACGAACTTTCAGGGTGAATAGGCGATTTTTACAAAATTCGTCACTGAGGAATTTCAGGGTGAGGAAATTCCTAAGTCAAACAACTAGCAGCGGAATAAGTAGTCAGGTATAAACATAACAAAGCAATAGCAGAGTCATCATGATGAAATGAAAAACAAACACAGAGTACAGAAAGCGTAAACACGGGATAAGCAGGCTGAATGCAATGTGACTAAAGAAATTGGATTGAGGAAATAGAGAAAGTCTTCAGTCAAAGTCTTCAAACAGTAATGACCAGGTTCATCAAGACATGGATGAGCAAATGGAAGGGTTGAGGAAATAGAACCATTAGGCTTGGTGAAGATAATGATTTGGTAGACCAGTTCAAACTGCTGTGACAGTTGTACGTCTGGTTGGAGCGGCTAAGTATTTAAAGTCGAGGACACATAGTCCCGGACACATAATCCTCACCGTATTCTCCTTGAGCTAAGATCACACAGACCTCGCCCAACACTCGTGGTAAGTCTTCACAGGTGACTTCCAAACCTTCACAGATTTGGTCACTCCGTGATCCAGAATTCCTCTTGGATGCTCAGACCATGACACCTAACGGCCTGGAGGATACACAGTCCTCAAAGGTAACAAGCATTGGTTCCACACTGGTACAATCTCTTCAGTGATGCTCAATCACTTTGGGTTTGTAGGTGTTTGGGTTCTCCTCACTTGATGATTTTCGCTCAAAGTCCTCGGAAGATAGGATTGATAGAGGCAAAGGTGTCCTGATGTTTTGATGAGAAGGTGGCTATCATTTTTAGTGGGAGTCGACCTTGACGATACGACTACGAACATGCAATACGTCGCGCCTTAGCAATCTCTAAACCAACTTCCGAGGGGTTATTGACCATGTCGGAGCACGATCAACCTGAGCACGAGGGTCTGTTTTCCTGCGAGCAAATGAAGAACAAGCAAGAAAGTAAGACTCCAATGTGGATATTGTGAATATAAGAGGAAAGCTTTATTAATGAAGGTGGGGTTCTGTGACGCCTGTGTCTAGTCGTTGCACACAAACGAAGTACGCGAAGCTGCAGCTATGGCGAACTTTTAATCTAAACAAAACCCAAAGTCTAAATGACGCCCTAAGTGCTATATATATGTAGGAAGAGGGGGGAAATTCATGGCCCTTGGGGAAGGGAACCGAAACCAACCCTATCTCTTGTTTCCCCACACATATGGACTCTAAAAACAGCCTATACTCAAGTATTTCGAAATTACATCGGCCTGGCCCAATACTAAGGTGACGCAGCACGTAGAATAGCCTCTGGACGAAAGTTATGAAGTAGCATCTTGTATATCTCATCCAAGGCTTCATGCACTCATTATGGTGGCTTCAACATCCTGAAATCATCATTTGTAACACCGTTCTTGTTCCCCTTGCGCATGCCATCATCTCTGTGCTTTTTCTTGCTCCAATGTTCATCCTTCTCCAAGCTAGGCTCTTCATTTGTAAGCAAAACAAATGTATCCAATTTAGGCAGCATCATATTCTTATGAACATTAGAATCATTACCAAGAAACGAAAGTACCTGGTAATTTAATTGGCGTGCGCGAGCTCTAGTAATTGGTCCAGTATGTATAGCAGCAGGGGTTGTGGGTGTAACAATGGTATTGATGTCCTCATCATCCTCCCCTTCTTAAAATGAAGTCGTCCTCTATGGAAGCTCATCTTCCTCTCCCAATAAGGCTTCAAATCTGCAATGTTAAAAGTGGGACTAACCCCAAAATCTGCCGACAGCTCAAGTTTATATGCATTATCATTTATTTTCTCTAACACCTTAAAAGGACCATCTGCACGTGGCATTAGCTTAGATTTGCGCAAATTAGGAAATCTATCCTTACGCAAATGTAACCAAACAAGATCTCTAGGTGCAAACGCAACATGTTTTCTACCCTTATCTCCAACAAGTTTATATTTAGCATTCATACGCTCTATGTTTTCACGATCTGAAACAATAGTATTTGGCACACCATGCAAGCGAATAACTTCATGAAAGAACAAATCAGCAACATTAACAACATCATCGCTTTTATGACATGGTATAAAGTGTGCCATTTTCGAGAATCTATCCACGACAACAAATATGCTATCCCTCCCCTTCTTTGTTTGAGGTAAACCTAAAACAAAGTCCATAGATATATCCTCCCAAGGAACACTACGTACAGACAAAGGCATATATAAACCATGAGGATTGAGTCGTGACTTAGCTTTTTGACATGTAGTGCAGCGAGCAACAAAACGCTCAACATCCCGTATCATCTTTGGCTGAAAGAAATGTGTAGCAAGTTTATCCCCCATCTTCTTCATGCCAAAGTGTCCCATTAATCCTCTCCCATGCGGCTCCTGCAACAACAAAAGACGAACAACTCTTTTGCCCTAAGAAGTTTGATATGTTTGAATTTGTTCCGTCTGTGGGTAATTCTGGGGGCTTAATTACTACCTGGATGAGTTTCGTTTTCACTGGTGTATCTGTTTTGTCTGAATCTTTCGCTCTTGGCGTTAGGTTTACTTCGACCCAGTCCAATGATTCGTGGACTCTTGTTAACGTATATGGTCCATGCGCCGACCCCAACAGAGCTCTGTTTACTGCCTGGCTCTTTGATCTCCAAATTCCAAATGGGGAAGATTGGCTAATACTAGTTGACTTCAACTATATCAGAGCGCCTGATAAACGTAACCGTGGGGGTGGTAATGCTAATGACATGCTAATCTTCAATGAATTCATACGTAGACACTCGTTGGTAGAAATACCAATCAAAGGGCGTGCGTTCACGTGGAGCAATATGCAAACTAATCCCCTCCTCGAGTAGTTAGACTGGCACTTTACCTCTGTTGATTGGGCGGCTAAGTACCCGAATACGTTAGTCATGCCTCTGGGGAGGCCCACGTCTGATCATGTGCCCCGTTATGTCAGTATCCAGACCAAAATACCAAAGACCAAATTGTTTTGCTTTGAGGACTACTGGATCAAGCAACGAGGTTTCTTTGATGTTGTGCAGCGATCATGGAACAAACGATGGTATGCCCCGAATGCAGCTGCGGTCTTGTGCAAAAAGCTCAAAACCCTGAGGTATGATCTGAAACAGTGGAGCAAGAGAATATCCAAGTTATCTGTGCTGATTGATAACTGCAATAAAACTCTCTTGGAGCTTGATGGTCTTGAGGAGCATAGGAGATTATCGGTGCCAGAAGCAAACTTCAGAAACATCTTGAAGAGGCACCTTTTCCATTTGCTTGAATGCAAAAAAGCGTACTGGAAGAAACATTGCACTGTTAGGCAATTCAAATTTGGTGATGGCAACACCAAGTTCTTCCATAGAGTCGCTACTGAACGTTTCCGCAGGAACAACATTGCCTCGCTACGGTTGGCTGATAGTTCAGTCGTCTATGACCATGGGGCCAAGGAGGCAGTGCTGTTACAAACCTACAAAGAAAGGTTGGGCTGCTCTACCCCTACCAACAAGAAATTTGATCTTGACCGCATCATCAAAAAAATAGATGGGTTGCAGTCCTTGTCCGAGCCCTTCACACGGGAGGAGATTGACCAGGTGGTTAAGGAGATGCCATCGGATAGGGCCCCTGGACCCGATGGATTTAGTGGGAGCTTCATCAAATCCTGCTGGCACATAGTCAAGGAGGAGTTCTATCGTCTCTGTTTTGATTTTTATGTAGGTACGTTGGACCTTGAAAGTTTAAACACTGGCTTCATCACCCTCATCCCCAAGAATCAATCGCCGGAGACAACGGATGAATATCGCCCCATAACGCTTCTCAACTGCTGCCTCAAATTGCTGACGAAACTGCTGGCTAATCGCTTACAGAAACTTGTCCTTAAAATTATACATCGTAACCAATACGGATTCTTGAAGGGTAGATCGATCCAGGATTGTGTGGCGTGGGTGTATGAATTCATTCACCAGTTTCAAAACTTAGGGAGGGAGATTGCCATCCTTAAGCTAGATTTCGCAAAGGCCTTCGACATGATAGAGCACGCCCCAATGCTGCAGATCATGAAATGCATGGGTTTTAACAGTCGTTGGCTGGGGTGGATTCACTGCTTGTTCTCGACGGCGAAGTCCTCGATACTACTAAACGGAACCCCGGGTAGGCAATTCTTCTATAAGAGAGGGGTGAAAAGGGGGATCCGCTGTCCCCCCTCATTTTCGTCTTGGCGGCTGACCTTCTTCAAGCAGCCATCAATGACGCTTATAGGAGGGGAGAGCTCGAGCTGCCCATGCCCACCGTGGAGAGGGACTACCCAGTGATTCAATACGCGGATGATACGATCTTGGTATTGCCTGCTGACCAATCGCAAGCGGAGACAATCAAACACATTCTTCAGGACTATGCATCCTCCATAGGTTTGCGCATCAACTTTCATAAATCGACTCTGATGACTGTCAACACAGCGGTCGACGTGACGGAGTGGCTAGCTGGGGTTTTTGGGTGCAAGGTTGGAGAGATGCCGTTCACGTACCTTGGCATGCCGATGGGCACGGCTAAACCCATGGTCTCTGACCTGATGCCGTTAGTGTCTTCAGTCGAGCGTAGGCTGTCCACGGCTGCGTCGCTGCTGGACCTTGGGTCAAAGCTTACCTTAGTCAACTCGGTGGTCACATCCCTCGCGATCTATGCTATGTGCTCGATCAGGCTGCCGCCGAAGATCCTAGAACACCTTGACAAACTAAGGAGATACTGTCTATGGGCGAAGGAAACAGATGATGGCCACAAAACTATGTCCATGGCGGCTTGGACCCTTGTCTGTCGCCCCAAAGAGAAAGGTGGGTTGGGGATAATCAATCTTCAAGTCTAGAACCAAGCCCTGCTGCTCAAGCAACTGCACAAGTTTTACAATCGATGTGATGTGCCGTGGGTTAACCTAATTTGGTCTAAATACTATGAGGGTTTGGTGCCCCATGCAGCTGATCAGTGCGGGTCTTTTTGGTGGCGCGATGTCATGCAGCTAGCTCCAACCTACAGAGGGGTTATGTCGGTTGAGGTTCAGGACGGGAGCACAGTGCTTTTTTGGAAGGATCTGTGGCACAACTGCGTCCTCAGTGATAGCCACCCCAGGCTGTTCTCCTTTGCAACTGACGAAGATGTCTCGGTGTAGGCGCTACTGACAGCACCTACTCTTTGGTGAAATTTTCAACTGCCGCTATCGACGCAAGCCAGGGAAGAGCTACAAGACCTTCAATGCAGTTTGGCCTCCACAGAGCTCGCTGATGCCCGGGACGTCTGGAGATGCACCTGGGGGGCGCGGGGTTCAGTACCAAGAAGTACTACGACCATTGCTTTCGTGAGGTGGTGGCAGACGATGCTTTCAAATGGATCTGGAATTCAAAATGCACTAATAAATGGAGGGTTTTTGCATGGTTCCTCCTAGCGGACAGACTGAATACCAGAAACATGCTAAAGAGGAGAGGCATGAAACTGCGTGATGACATCTACGCTTGCCTCCTCTGTGATAACCCACCAGAAGAAACGGTTGAGCATCTTTTCTTTCATTGTCCGTTCAGTAGGGCTTGCTAGATGCAACTGGGGATCGAATGGATGAGCGGAGCTAACAGGCTCCAACTTGTGCATGAGGCAAGAGCCAGGTGGGCGAAACCTATGTTTATGGACATATTTATCATTTCGACCTGGAGCATTTGGAAGGAACGCAACAACAGACACTTCAGGGGGGTGCTACCTACGTTCGAGGGGTGGCTCCTCAGATTCAAGACTGACTTCCATATGATGAGATATAGGGTCAGGGAGGCTCTAGTGCCATTCGTGGACAGCTTTGTCACTTCCATCTAGCTTTGCCAAACAGAGCACTACTTTGTATTGTATCTTGTTCCTCTACTCTTCTTCCTCTCTAGTGGTGAGGGATTAACATACCTATCCTAATGTAACACCACTGAGTTGTGCATGTACATTTGTGTTGAGTTAATTTGAAGTCGGTGAGGGGCTGCCCTCACTGTCCTAAGCTTTCAAAAAAACAAAAAACAAACAAAAGACGAACAGAGCTAGCTGGAATGCATAGCTTGTTAGCACGAAACACAAATCCATTGTTAACGATGAACTTGTTCCATGTTCTCCCTTCTTTATAATTCTGCAATACATCTTTAAAATCAGCATCATGAACATGTTGATCTTTGATGGTCTCCAGACCAAATATCTTGAAGTCAAGTTGTGAAAGCATAGTATAGCGACAAGACAAAGCATCAGCAATAACATTTTCTTTACCCTTCTTGTGTTTAATAACATACGGGAAAGTCTCAATGAATTCAACCCATTTAGCATGTCTATGACTCAGTTTGGCTTGACTTTTAAAATGTTTCAAAGATTCATGATCAGAATGTATAACAAATTCTTTGGGCCATAAATAATGTTGCCATGTTTCTAAAGTCCGAACAAGACCATATAATTCTTTATCATAAGTAGAATAATTCAGACTAGGCCCACTCTATTTTTCAGAAAAGTATGCAACAGTTTTTCCATCTTGTAATAACACACCTCCTAATCCAATTCCACTAGCATCACATTCAAGCTCAAAAGTCTTATTAAAATCAGGAAGTTGGAGTAAAGGAGCATGTGTCAACTTATCTTTCAATACCGTGAAGGCTTCTTCCTGTGCGGTACCCCAAACAAAAGGCACATCTTTCTTTGTAAGCTCATTAAGAGGTGCAGCAATGGTGCTGAAATCTCTCACAAAACGCCTATAGAATCCAGCGAGGCCAAGAAAACTCCTGACTTGTGTGACCATTTTGGGCTGCGGCCAACTCTCAATAGCTTCAATCTTGGCTTTATCAACTTCAATTCCCTGTGGAGTAACAACATAGCCAAGAAAAGATACTTAGTCGGTGCAAAAGGAGCACTTCCCAAGGTTACCAAACAAACATGCATCACGTAGAGCAATAAAAACAACACCTAAATGTTCCAAATGTTCCTCCAAAGATCTGCTATAAATCAGTATATCATCAAAATAGACTACCACAAATCGTTCAATGAAAGAACGTAAAACTTCATTCATTAATCTCATGAAAGTACTAGGTGCATTAGTTAACCCAAAAGGCATGACTAACCACTCATATAATCCAAACTCAGTTTTAAATGTTGTTTTCCATTCATCCCCCAATTTCATACGAATTTGATGGTATCCGCTACGCAAATCAACTTTGGAGAATATTGTAGATCCACTCAATTCATCAAGCATATCATCTAGCCTGGGAATAGGATGACGACAACGAATAGTAATATTATTAATGCCTCTACAATAAATACACATACATGATGTACCATCCTTTTTTGGCACTAGAATAATCGGAACAACACAAGGACTAAGGGATTCGTGTATATAACCTTTGTCGAGAAGCTCGTGTACTTGATGCATAATCTCCTTCGTCTCCTCTGGATTGGTACGGTATGGCGCACGATTTGGCAGTGAAGCACCAGGAATTAAGTCAATCTGATGATCAATCCCTCGAATAGGCGGTAATCCTGGTGGCACATCTTTTGGAAAGACATCAACGAACTCCTGCAAAATGTTAGTGACATCAGGAGACAAAGAGGAAGGCACGTCCTCGAATGAAAATAATGCCTCCTTACTAAAGCATAGCAAACAGATTTTTTGAAATCTAGCTCATCAATATAAGATTTGGTGGCAAATAAACATGCACTTTTCAATTCAATTTCAGAAGCAACACCAGATGGTTTATTATTAGGCTTCATTTGTTGCTCAAATTCTTTTGCCACAATCTGATTTTCACTCTTATTCTTCTCCTGTTTTGCTTTATTAGCTCTATTAATATCATCTTTCAAAATGGAATCAAGAGTCATAGGAATCAAAGTAATATTTTTATCCTTATGAACAAGAGTATACTGATTGTTTCTACCATGGTGTATAGAATTTTTATCAAATTGCCATGGCCGACTAAGTAATAAGGAACATTCTTGCATAGGTACCACATCACAATCAACATAATCAGCATATGTAGAGATACTAACATGCACACAAATAGTACATGTTACCTTAACCTTGCTGCTGTTGTTGAACCATTGGATGTATTAAGGATGTAGATGTGGTCTTGTGGTGAGAGATAGCTTCTGCACCATCTCCATGCTAGCCAAGTTGTTGCACCTCCCTCCGTCTATGATGACGCGCACACAACGTTCCTTCACAAGTCCCTTTGTATGGAATAAATTATGCCCCTGATTTTGCTCAGCTTGTGTGATCTGCACACTCAAAACACGTTGAGCAACTAAACATTTATACCTGTGAGCGACTTCGGGAGTCATGTATTGCGTCTCATGATCAGAATCATCTCCATCATGTTCTTCATGTGTAATAAGAGCCAAAGTCTCCTCATCATAGTCACTGGCGGACTCATACCCACCATCGTCAGTAGCAATCATCACACGCTGAGATTTTCATTCTCGCGCATAATGTCCTCTTCCCTTACAACGACGACAAATAATATCACTTGTGTGCCTATTGATGCCATGGAAGAAGAAGAGCTCTGTGCAGGCCCGCCAGGTGTGCTCTTAGTAGATAGTGGTGGTTGTGCCTGCTTTCTTGTATCACGGTTGGAGGTGGCACCTGATGGAGGTGCTGGTGCAGTGGAAGTAGAAGATGCACGTGCTCTCCATGATGAAGGTCGACCTGCAGAAAAGTTAGTTCGCGCCAATGTCTGTCGATCCTGCACTTCCCGTTCAGCTTTACAAGCAAGATGGAATAAACGAGTGATATTAGTATACTCCTTATACTCTAGAATGGTCTGAATCTCTCTATTTAATCCACCCATAAAACATGCAAGCATAGCTTCATTCTCCTCAATAATACCACATCTAATCATGCCCATTTGTAATTCCTGATAATATTCTTCTACAGAATTTTTTCCTTGTCTTAAATGCTGCAATTTTTTAAGCAATTCACGTTGATAATATGGTGGAACCCAACGAGTACGCATAGTAGTTTTCAAAGCAGCCCAAGTAGCTGGAATAGGATATAATCTACAATGTTCAGACCACCAAACACATGCAAAACTAGTGAAAGCACAAACAGTAGTAGGAACACATCTCTCCTCAGGATATTGTAAACATGTAAAATGTTGTTCAGTTTCTAACTCCCAAGTAAGATATATATCAGGAACATATCTACCCTCAAATGGTGGAATATTCAATTTTAGTTTAGGAAAATGGTCATGATCTCGTACCTCAGGTGGTGGTGCAGCCCTACCGTTACGATGATATGCATGAGAATGACCTGGTGGCAGTGGTGTTGGTGGTTGCAAGTACTTCTGATTTTGATCAACCTCATCCTCGTACTAGTCCTCCACCTCTGCAGTAGCAACAGGAGCTACAGAAGCATCAACAATAGGTACAGCGGTACCAGAATTTTGACCAGGTTCAACGGGAACGCGCACTGCTCGTCCCACTTGATTTGGAAGGCGATGTTGTTGTTGTTGTTGCTGTAGAGGTGCGACAGGTGCAGCGGGTGATGGTTGTGGAAGACACGCAAGTAATACATTAAACTTGTTATCGAGCTTTGTTTAGAACGCTCTCTCAATGCCGTCTATCTTCTCCATGGCCTCTTCAAATCTGTTTAGCACACCTTCCACCTATCCACTCATCATTTGTTGAAACTTATCATGAAGCTCCTTGTTCGTCAAGTTCTCCCAGTCAAACTCATCAGCTTGTGATCCTTCCATGGTTAGCAGAAATAAAAACACATAAGAATATGATCCTACAGACTACTAACAAGTGGTGGTGGTGGGTGTCACAAATCCGTCAAGCAAATCTCAAATTCTTACTAGTTCTTACCCAGAAGCAGGCAGTGGTCGGTAATCGTTGTAGTCAAAACTCTCAAAGCTTGGATAGAGTGATTACGGGGGAGAGTCGAACGCCCGACGTAGATGTATGTGGAGCTGGGAAGGCTTTTAATATGGTAGCAAAAAGTGTCAGCAATAATCAATTCAGAGATGCAAAGTCAAATAAACGCTCAACGAAGGTACTGTGCCGGTCCTAGGCTAGACCGTGTTAGAGACGCGAAACACTAACAAAATCACAGCGCTGCACGTAAGCATGGGAGGAGCACGCTCTGAATTTTTTTTCTTTTTTCTTTCACTTTTTTTGCACTTTTTTTCTCTTTTTTTTGCTCTGCAACAATTTTTTTCGAAAAAGCCTACTAATTTTCTAAAAACAGCCTAGCCAGAATTTTCCAGACTTAGTTTTTTTAAACTGGAACTATTTTTTTACTGCAGGTGGCACGGAAGTTGGGGAGTCCGACTTGGTCGCGACTCGGAGTATGCCGCGATCCGGAAATCAAGAAGAAAGGAACAAATACTGGACTCGGACTGGTGGCGGAGATGAATCTGGTGGAACTCGGACTGGTGGCGGAGATGAAACTGGTGGAACTCGGACTGGTGGCGGATATATGTTGCAGGTGGACTAGGATTGGCGTGATGGTGGCAGATATGTGGTGGCGTATATGGACTCGGATTGGCAGTGAATATGTGGTGGTGGTATATGGCAGCGGCAATGAAGTTGGTGCGGTGGTGGTATATGGCAGCAACAATGATGATGATGCAGTGGTGATATATGGCAGTGGCGACATGACAACCTGTGAACAGGACTCGAAACTCTAAAGGACTAGATGCTAAGGCCAGCAACTTGACATGACGATGCAACCGCAAATTCAACAAAGAAAATACAGAAGATTATGCAAAGGCTCAGATTGGTTCGGATAGGATGAACTAAGCCTATTTTTTTGGCTTTTTCTTGGACTATAGGTATGAAGAAACATACTTGATCTAAACTACGAAAAACTTTAAACTCTCACCGAGCAACCTGAAAATTTGATACAACTTGATAGAGGCAAAGGTGTCCCGATGTTTTGATGAGAAGGTGGTTATCATTTTCTGTGGGAGTCGACCTTGACGATCCAACTACGAACGTACGAGATGTCGCGCCTTAGCAATCGTTAAACCAACTTCTGAGGGGTTATTGACCACTCCGGAGCACGATCAACCTGACCACGAGGGTCTGTTTTTCTGCGAGGAAACGAATAATAAGCAAGAAACTGAGATTGCAATCTGGATATTGCGAATATAAGAGGAAAGCTTTATTAATGAAGGTGGGGTTCTGTGACGCCTTTGTCTGGTCGTTGAACACAAACGAAGTACGCGAAGTTGCAGCTATGGCGAACTTTTAATCTAAACAAACCCAAAGTCTAAACGACGCCCTAAGGGCTGTATATATGGAGGAAGAGAGGGGAAATTCGTGGCCCTTGGGGAAGGGGTCCGAAACCAACCCTATCTCTTGTTTCCCCACACATACGGACTCTAAAAACAGCCTATACTCAAGTATTTGGAAATTACATGGGCCTGGCCCAATAATAAGGTGACGCAACACCTAGAATAGCCTCTGAACGAAAGTTATGAAGAAGCATCTTGTATATTTCGTCCAAGGCTTCATGCACTCATTATGGTGGCTTCAACGTCCTGAAATCAACACTTGTAACTATGTTCTTGTTCCCCTTGCACATGCCATCATCTCCATGCTTTTTCTTACTCCTATGTTCATCCTTCTCCAAGCTAGGCCCTTCATTTGTAAGCAAAACTAATGTATCCAATTTAGGCAACATCATATTCTCATGAACATTAGAATCATTACCAAGAAACAAAAGTACATGGTAATTTAATTAGCGTGCGCGAGCTCTAGTAATTGGTCCAGCCTGTACAGCAGCAGGGGTTGTGGGTGTAACAATGGTATTGATGTCCTCATCAGGGATGCTCTCAGTTGACAAGTGTCAATTTCTCTCGGAGCAACCAACCAGCTAGTGGTTGTAGGGGGCGGCTATTTATAGCCTAGGGAGCAGCCAGACATGATAAGACATAAATGCCCTTCAATGATATGACCATTAGGTGCTAGGATATTTTTGACAGCTGGCGCGTAGCACAGCAACGGTCGGATTTGAGGTTCGAATTCCTCAGGGATATCATGTTCCTCACTGTGTAGGCAATCCGCACTAGCAAATTCCTAACTCCTCAGTCAGAACAAATTCCAGAGAGATCAGAAGATATTCGCCTCTGTCACTGAAGAAATTAACTGAACTGATATGAGATTTCCAATGGCTTCACTCGAAAGGATTGGGTAGGTGTAGGATTTTGAGATGAGCATCACTAGGAAATCAGTTTCCTTAGTATTACCTCGACCCCCTTTAACAGTACGGTATGACTCAAAAAAGAGAAAATGAAACTACGAAAACAAAAGTCTTCACGCTTCATAATCCTCGCATGAACATCCAAGTCTTCAAGGTCACACCAATTTCTTCACTTTCAAAGTCTTCAGGAGAACCAGAGTCTTCACCTGAAGACATTCATTGTAAATATCAAACTCCTCATCGACTTATAGAGCTTGTGTACACTCACAAACATACTAGTCCCTTAACCTATAAGTCTTCAATACACCAAAATCACTATGGGGCACTAGTTGCACTTACAAGGACTAATCGGTGAATCGGACTTTTAACTGAATATATCTGTAACCCATTTATTGTTAGGTTTACTAGGCCATATGTAATATATCTGAGGCTACATAGCAACATGCTCTGTACTTAGTGTCTAAATATGCAATCCTAGGCTACAGAGCAACAAGGAAGAGTGTTACCTTAATGTTCTGATGATGTCTAGATATACGTAGAAGCGCAGCAGCAACAACAACAACAACACAGCCCCGTTTAGATACTCAACTTAGCTAGAGGTTAGAGTTAGTTTCTAGCTATTGACTAACCCTGAACTAACTCCATCCAAAGAGGTGTTTGGATGACAGGGTTAGATTGACAATAAATGCAGTAGGAGAACTAGCTCCAATTAGCACCTCTTGGGTTGGATTGTTTTTTTGGGTGGGTTAGATGCAACTAGCTCAAACTAGCCCTCATGTTTGGATATACTTTAGGGCTAGTTGAGCCCGAACTAGCTCAAACTAACTGTAACCCATGGATACATCATGTAACATCCCAAATTTTCAATTTCGAATGTTATACATAGGTCATCATATGCATATCATATTTTAATTGCATTTTGGTTGATCCTAGAAATTCTAAGCAACTCAAGGACCCACGAAGAGAGTTGGGGGTTTGGATTATTTTCATATTTGAATTTTTCTCAAATTTGAAAAGACGATCATTTTGGTTTTATTGTTTTTCTCTCTGAAATATTTCCAATATTAAAATAAAAGAGAGGGGTTAAATGACTTCTCCAAAATAATAGAAATATTGGAGAAAAAAATGTTAAAATCAAATAAATTTTTTATTTGGATTTTTATTGCTATTTTATTTGAATTAGGAAAAAATGTGTTTTTCAAAATTGCATTAGTAGCCCAAATAAATGTTCACTTTGTCCGCAATATTATTAGAGGTCCATGAAAATTTATTTCAGGATTTTTGGACTCCGTTTAGCATTTCTTTCAATTTTTTTTCTGCGTCTGTTTTAAAAAAACGCGCAACAGACCTATCGGGCCGTGCCCGAGCCAGACTCCCCCGGCCGGCCCTTTAATGGGTGAGGCCCGACTGGCCCGCAGCCCAGCCACCAGCCCCGCCCGAACCATAGTGCCGCCCCGCCTCGGACCCCATGACGTGCCGCCGCCGCAGCCTCGCGATGGCGCCGCCCCGCGTCGCCGCCTCCCCATCCCACGCCGCCGACCACCCCGCCCGCCGCTGGAGCCGCCGCCGTCGCCGCCGCCAACATCGTCGGAGGTAGCCACCGCCGCCGTCTTCATTTTTTCGGTTAAGTAAAAATCGTCATTTTTTTAGAAAACCCTAGATCTGTTTTTTTAGATAGATCGGTTCGGTTTTTCTTTGGTTTAGTTGTTTAGCGGACGTTCATCCGTTCGTTTGTTTTAGTGAATGTCGTTCACCGATTAGGTTCTGTTAACGAACGTTCGTTCGTTAGTCTTTTCGTCTCGTTTATTTTCCAGGGTCTTATCTGCAATTATTTTTATCGTGATTTCTGCCCTGATCTTCGATCTACTATAACTTTTTAAACGTTAGTCCAAATTAGATGAAACCAGCGCCCAAATCTTCTTCTCGAAGCCCTATTTCTGTTTAACCAACTTGAACATAATTTTGGTACTGTAAAATTTGACCTTAGTCCAGATTAGTAAACGAATCTTGTTTCGTCCGTATCTCGAGTTTGGTTGCTCCGTATGAGTTGATTCTTTTTGCAATCGAAGCTCTTAAGTTGAACTTTCTGTTTGGATCTTTTTATTTGAGTTTTACCCGTGCATCTATGCTTGAGTGCGTATGTATTCTATTGTTTCTTTGCGATAGAATTCCCGGAGTGCAAAGCGTGCTACTACGAGTCTCTAGGTTTTGCAGATCGTCAGCAAGGCAAGTAACACTTTGACCATATCCCTTTATTACCCAGTTTTTATGCATTAGTTCCTATCCTCAAACATTGCATGGTTAGGATCTGATTAACATGTGGGTTTGGAAAGTAGATGATGAGGTAGAACCTATTGTCCTTTTATTATCAAACCTTTGGGAGTTACTTCTATGTTATGCTCAGGATTGCTATGCTATGCTCGTAGACGTGGATTGGGTGAGTATATCCATGATAGATGTGAGAGTTGTTAATTATGGTTAACTTAAGGTGGCTACTTAAATACACATCTGGGTGGATTGGTTGCGGGCACCTGGAGAATCCAGTGTTGTCCTAGGATATCCCGGAGTACTCGTGTGATCATCCTACGGTTCGCCACCCAGGCTCAAAGGGATCATAAGATTATTCATGCTAGAAACTTCCATGTGCAGCCACAAGCTAATATGGGCTCTAGCATAGTTGAGTAGGTTGCATGACCTCTTTCAGTGGTGGGCTAGCAGATGTAGGGGAAAGTAGGTGTAACTGCCCATCCAGAGTAAAGAGTTAATGTTTCTGAAAGGCTATGTCTCGGTCATCCGTTTCTCAAACACCATGTAGTGCGTGAAATCTAACGGAGGAGATCGAGTCTTGTGAGGAAAGTGCACAAACTTCTGCAGAGTGTACAAACTAATCATGGTTAGTCGTGTCCTCGGTTATGGACATCTTGAGTATCTGGTTCTTGGATTATCATGTTGATCTCATCACTCTAAATTAATTTTGTTGGGATAATTGATATTGTTTAATTGGGATTGAGTTGGAGGAACCTTCTCAATGTTTAACAACCACCATGATAGCTAAATAAAATTTTATTCCTTTGTTGTAGGGGAAAATTGGCTTTATGCAAAACTTTAACCATAGAGCTTTCCACCAGCCACATATGCATGTAGTGATAGCATTTATTTTGTTCATTACTCTTTTGTGTTACATTGCCAGCATATTCCATGTGATGACCCGTTTCGGGCTGCAACATATCATGTTGCAGACTTTTCAGATGACGAGTAAGGTGCCATAGGTCGTTGTCGTTCACTCAGCTATGCCGTTGGAGTTTATGGACTCACTTTATCTTCCAAGCCTTCCGCTATTATCTTATTTAGATGTCCTTAAGCCATATTATTGTAATAAGTTCTCTTTTGAGACATTTCAATGTAATAAGTGTGTGATTGAGACTCTGTTATAAATCCTCGAGTACTGTGCGTGTTAGAATAACCGATCCAGGGATGACACTGATGCACAGAGACTAGACTGTTTGAGGTCTAGTCTCTACACAACAGCAGTTAATCAACCAATAATTTGTAAGAATGCAATAAACTCCTTCCGGCCCATAATATAAAATGTTAATTCATCTAATATGTGAGTATATTGGATGTTATAAGATATTATAAAAGAGTGTTGTACTACATCATTTTGCAATTGTTGTTTAGCTTCTAATATTAACTTGGTGCTTTTAGGTACATATGTCATTGGTAAAGATCCGCGCTTCAACCCTTTCTACATATGGGGCAATGAGATATCGATGAACCAACATCAAGTGAGGAAGCTGATAAAGATTGTTAGTAAACTGGGTCAAAAGATGGCAATTAAACTTTTTGTTTATACTTTATCCAAGAAGCAGCAAACTGCAGGATGGTATGTAAGAACTCTGCAGCCTTCTTTTTACTACCCATAATGAGTTGTGTTAGATGACAATGTCTGGATCTTTTTCCTTTGTAGTGCTTCCCAAAGCAGTTTACTCAAGATAACCTCTCAAACTACATGATTGGTGGGCATGTGATGAGGAGATCAATACCATTGTTACACCCACAGCCACTGCTGTTATACATACAGCAGCAATTACTAGACCTCACGCACGCCAATTAAATTACCAGGTACTTTCGTTTCTTGGTAATGATTCTAATGTTCATGAGAATATGATGCTGCCTAAATTGGGTACATTTGTTTTGCTTACAAATGAAGGGCTTAGCTTGGAGAAGGATAAACATTGGAGCAAGAACAAGCATGGAGATGATGGCATGCGCAAGGGGAACAAGAACGGAGTTACAAGTGATGATTTCAGGACTTTGAAGCCACCATAATGAGTGCATGAAGCCTTGGACGAAATATACAAGATGCCACTTCATAATTTTGTCCAGAGGCTATTTTAGGTGTCGCATCACCTTTTTATTGGGCCAGGCCCATGTAATTTCGAAATACATAAGTATAGGCTACTTTTTATAGTCCGTATGTGTGGGGAAACAAGATATAGGGTTGGTTTCGGACCCCTCCACCAAGGGCCATGAATTTCCCCCCTCTTCCTCCATATATACAGCCCTTAGGGCACCATTTAGACTTTGGGTTTTGTTTAGATTAAAAGTTCGCCATAACTGCAACTTTGCGTACTTCGTTTGTGTTCAACGACCAGACCAAGACGTCACATAACCCCATCTTGATCAGTAAAGCTTTCATCTTGTATTCACAATATCCATATTGCAATCTCAGTTTCTTGCTTGTCCTTCATTTGCTCGCAGGAAATAGACCCTCGTGGTCAGGTTGATCGTGCTCCGGCGTGGTCAATAACCTCTCAGAGTTGGTTTAGCGATTGCTAAGGCGCAACGTCCTCGCACGTACGTAGTGAGATCGTCAAAGTCTACTCCTCCAAAACGATAATCACCATCTCATCGAAAGACGGGACATCTTTGCCTCTATGAAGTGGTATCAGATTTTCAGGTTGCTCAGTGAGATTTTACAGTATTTCGTAGTTTAGATCGAGTCTGTTCTTCATACCTACAGTCCACGAAAAATCCAAAAAAAATTAGGGTTAGTTCATCATATCCGAACCAATCTGAGCCTTTGCATAATCTTTTTAGTGTTTTGCATTGTTGAATTTGCAGTTGCATCATTGTGTCTAGTTGCTGGTCTTAGTGTCTAGTCCTTTAGAGTTTCGAGTTCTGTTAGTTGTCACACCACCGCCGCATCACCGTCATCACCACTGCCATATACCACCATTATCGTCACCGCTGCCATATACCACCATCATCGTCACCGCTGCCATATACCACCATCGTCATCACCGCTGCCATATACCACCATCGTCATCACCGCTGCCATATACCACCATCGTTACCACCGCTGCCATATACCACATATTCACTGCCATCACGATAATCCGAGTCCACCTCCATCAGCGATTCACCGCCAGTCCGTGTTCCACCGCCCTACATATCTCCGCCACAAGTTCGAGTTTCCACCAGATTCATCTCCGCCACCAGTCCTAGTCCAACTCCAGTATTTGTTCCTTTGTTTTTGATTTCCAGTTCACGCGATACTACGAGTCATGACCAAGTCGGACTCCCCTACTTCTGTGCCACCCGCAGTAGAAAAATAGTTCCAGCTTCAAAAAAAACTCAGTTTGGAAAATTCTGGCTAGGCAGTTTTTAGACCATTTGTAGACTTTTTCGAAACAAAATTGTTGCGGAGCAAAAAAAAGGAAGAAAAAAGTGCAAAAAAGAAAAGAAAAGAGAATAAAAATTCCGAGTGTGCTCCTCCCTTGATTACGTGCCGCACCATGATTTTGTTAGTGTTCTAGGCTCGCGTCTCTAGCACGGTCTAGCCTAGGACCAGCACAGTACCGTCGTTGAGCGTTTATTCAACTTTGCATCTCTCAACTGATTATGCTGACCCTTTTTGCCGCCATATTATAGGCCTTCCCAGCTCCACATACATCTACGTCGTGCGTTTGCCTCTCCCTGGTAATCGCTCTATCCAAGCTTTGAGAGTTTTGACTACAACGGTTGCCGATCACCACCTGCTACTTGGTAAGAACTGGTAAGAATTTGAGATTCGCTTGAAGGATTTGTGACATACCACCACCACTGCTTCCTAGTAGTCTGTAGGATCATATTCTATTGTGTTTCTATTGCTACTAACAATGGCAGGATCACAAGTCGATGAGACTGATTGGGAGAACATGATGAACAAACAGCTACATGATAAATTTCAGCAAATGATGAGTGGGCAGGTGCAAGATGTGCTAAATAGATTTGAAGAGGACATGGAGAAGATAGATGGCATTGAGAAGACGTTGAAACAAAGCTCGATAACAAGTTTAATGAATTGCTTGCGCGTCTTCCACAACCACCACCAGCTGCACCTGTCGCACCTCTACAACAACAACACCAACATGAACTACAACGTCGCCTTCCAAATCAATTGGGACGAGCACAACGCATTCCCCTTGAGCTTGGTCAAAATTCTGGTGCCGCTGGACCTACTGTTGATGCTTCTATGGCTCCTACTACTGCTGCTGCTGGTGCCGAGGAGGATGATGATTATGCGGGCGATTATGATGATGAGGTTGATCAAAATCGGAACTACGTGCAACCACCAGCACCAGGTCGTCCACATGCAAATAATGCAATGGTAGGCCTGCACCACCACCTCAGGTACGAGAACATGACCATGTTCCTAAACTGAAATTGAATATTCCACCATTTGAGGGTAGATATGTTCCTGATATATATATCTTACTTGGGAGTAAGAAACTGAACAACATTTCACATGTTTACAATATCCCGAGGAGAGACGGGTTGCAGCTGCTGTTTGTGCTTTCACTAGTTTTTCATGTGTATGGTGGTCTGAACGTTGTAGATTATATCCTATTCCAGCTACTTGGGCTGCTTTGAAAACTGCAATGCATACTCGTTGGGTTCCACCATATTGTCAACGTGAATTTCTTCAAAAATTGCAGCGTTTAAGACAAGGAAAAAAATCCGTAGAAGAATATTATAAGGAATTACAAACTGGCATGATTAGATGTGGTATTGTTGAGGAGAATGAAGCTATGCTTGCACGTTTTATGGGTGGGTTAAATAGAGAGATTCAGACCATTCTAGAGTATAAGGAGTATACTAATATCACTCGTTTATTCCATCTTGCTTGTAAAGCTGAACGTGAAGTGCAGGATCCACAAGCATTGGCGCGAACTAACTTTTCTGCAGGTCGACGTTCATCATGGACACCGCGTGCATCTTCTACTTCCACTGCACCAGCACCTCCATCAGGTGCCACCTCCAGCCGTGATACAAGAAAGCAGGCACAACCACCACTATCTGCCAAGAGCGCACCTGCCGGGCCTGCACATAGCTCTTCTTCTTCCATAGCATCAACAGGGCACACAAGAGATATTATTTGTCGTCGTTGTAAGGGAAGAGGTCATCATGCGAGAGAATGCAAATCTCAGCATGTGATGATTGCTACTGAGGATGGTGGGTATGGGTCCGCTAGTGACTATGATGAGGAGACTTTGGCTCTTATTACACGTGAAGAACTTGGTGGAGATGATTCTGATCATGAGACGCAATACATGGCTCCTGAAGATGCTGACATGTATGAATGTTTAGTTGCTCAACGTGTTTTGAGTGTGCAGGGCACACAATCTGAGCAAAATTAGAGGCATAATTTGTTCCATAGAACGGGAGCTGTGAAGGAACGTTCTGTGCGCGTCATCATAGACGATGGGAGCTGCAACAACTTGGCTAGTATGGAGATGGTGGAGAAGCTATCCCTCATCACACGACCACATCCACATCCTTACTACATCCAATGGTTCAACAACAGCGGCAAGGTTAAGGTAACACGTACTGTTCGTGTGCATTTTAGAATCCCTACATATGGTGATTATGTTAATTGTGATGTGGTACCTATGCAAGCATGTTCCTTATTACTTGGTCGACCATGGCAATTTGATAAAAATTCTGTACACCATGGTAGAAACAATTAGTATACTCTTGTTCATAAGGATAAAAATATTACTTTGCTTCCTATGACTCCTGATTCCATTTTGAAAGATGATATTAATAGAGCTCATAAAGCAAAACAGGAGAAGAATATGAGTGAAAATCAAATTGTGGCAAAAGAATTTGAGCAACAAATGAAGCCTAATAATAAACCATCTAGTGTTGCTTCTGAAATTAAATTGAAAAGTGCATGTTTATTTGCCACCAAATATGATATTGATGAGCTAGATTTCAGCAAATCTATTTGCTATGCTTTTTGTGCAAAGAGGCATTATTTTCATTCGAGGACGTGCCTTCCTCTTTGGTTCCTGCTGTCACTAACATTTTGCAGGAGTTTGCTGACGTCTTTTCACAAGACGTGCCACCGGGATTACCGCCTATTCGAGGGATTGAGCATCAGATTGACTTAATTCCCGGTGCTTCACTGCCAAACCGTGTGCCATACCATACCAATCTAGAGGAGACGAAGGAGATTATGCGTCAAGTACAGGAGCTTCTCGACAAAGGTTATATACGCGGATCCATTAGTCCTTGTGTTGTTCCTATTATTCTAGTGCCGAAAAAAGGATGGTACATCGCGTATATGTGTTGATTGTAGAGGCATTAATAATATTACTGTTCGTTATCGTCATCCTATTCCTAGGCTAGATGATATGCTTGATGAATTGAGTGGCTCTACAATATTCTCCAAAGTTGATTTGCGTAGTGGATACCATCAAATTCGTATAAAATTGGGGGATGAATGGAAAACAGCATTTAAAACTAAGTTTCGATTGTATGAGTGGTTAGTCATGCCTTTTGGGTTAACTAATGCACCTAGTACTTTCATGAGATTAGTGAACGAAGTTTTACGTGCTTTCATTGGACGATTTGTGGTAGTCTATTTTGATGATATAGTGATTTATAGCAGATCTTTGGATGAACATTTGGATCATTTATGTGTTGTTTTTCTTGCTCTACGTGATGCACGTTTGTTTGGTAACCTTGGGAAGTGCACCTTTTGCACCGACCGAGTATCTTTTCTTGGCTATGTTGTTACTCCAGAGGGAATTGAAGTTGATAAAGCCAAGATTGAAGCTATTGAGAGTTTGCCGCAGCCCAAAACGGTCACACAAGTGAGAAGTTTTCTTGGACTCGCTAGTTTCTATAGGCGTTTTGTGAGAGATTTTAGTACCATTGCTGCACCTCTCAATGAGCTTACAAAGAAGGATGTGCCTTTTGTTTGGGGTACCGCACATGAAGAAGCCTTCATGGTATTGAAAGATAAGTTGACACGTGCTCCTTTGCTCCAACTTCCTGATTTTAATAAGACTTTTGAGCTTGAATGTGATGCTAGTGGAATTGGATTAGGAGGTGTGTTATTACAAGATGGCAAACCTGTTGCATACTTTTTTGAAAAATTGAGTGGGCCTAGTCTGAATTATTCTACTTATGATAAATAATTATATGCTCTTGTTCGGACTTTAGAAACATGGCAACATTATTTATGGCCCAAAGAATTTCTTATACATTCTGATCATGAATCTTTGAAACATATTGAAAGTCAAGCCAAACTGAATCGTAGACATGCTAAATGCGTTGAATTCATTGAGACTTTCCCTTATGTCATTAAACACAAGAAGGGTAAAGAAAATGTTATTGCTGATGCTTTGTCTCGTCGCTATACTATGCTTTCACAACTTGACTTCAAGATATTTGGTTTGTAGACCATCAAAGATCAATATGTGCATGATGTTGATTTTAAAGATGTATTGCAGAATTGTAAAGAAGGTAGAACATGGAACAAGTTTATATTTAACGATGGGTTTGTATTTCGTGCTAACAAGCTATGCATTCTAGCTAGCTCTGTTTGTCTTTTCTTGTTGCCGGAGACGCATGGAGGAGGATTAATAGGACACTTTGGCGTGAAGAAGACAGAGGATATACTTGCTACACATTTCTTTTGGCGAAAGATGAGACGGGATGTTGAGCATTTTGTTGCTTGCTGCACTACATGTCAAAAAGCCAAGTCACGACTCAATCCTCATGGTTTATATATGCCTTTGCATGTACCTAGTGTTCCTTGGGAGGATATATCTATGGACTTTGTTTTAGGTTTACCTCGAACAAAGAAGGGGAGGGATAGCATATTTGTTGTCTTGGATAGACTCTTGAAAATGGCACACTTTATACCATGTCATAAAAGCGATGATGCTGTTAATGTTGCTGATTTGTTCTTTCATAAAATTATTCGCTTTTGGAGATGTTTATGGGCTAAGTTGGGGACTAAATTGCTTTTTAGTACTACTTGTCACCCCCAAACTGATGGACAAACTGAAGTAGTCAATAGAACATTGTCTACTATGCTTAGGGCCGTTTTGAAGAATAATAAGAGAATGTGGAAGAATGCTTGCCTCATATTGAATTTGCTTATAATCGTTCGTTGCATTCTACTACTAAGATGTGCCCTTTTGAACTTGTGTATGGTTTTCTACCGCGTGCACCTATTGATTTGTTGCCTCTTCCATCTTCGGAGAAGGTTAATTTTGATGCTAAACAACGTGCTGAATTGATCTTAAAAATGCATGAGTTAACTAAGGAAAACATAGAGCATATGAATGCTAAATATAAACTTGTTGGAGATAAGGGTAGAAAACATGTTGTCTTTGCACCTGGAGATCTTGTTTGGTTACATTTGCGTAAGGATAGGTTTCCTAATTGGCGCAAATCAAAGCTAATGCCACGTGTTGATGGTACTTTTAAGGTGTTAGAGAAAATAAATGATAATGCATATAAACTTGAGCTACCTACAGATTTTGGGGTTAGTCCCACTTTTAACATTCCAGATTTGAAGCCTTATTTGGGTGAGGAAGATGAGCCTCCGTCGAGGACAATTTTATTTCAAGAAGGGGAGGGTGATGAGGACATCAATACCATTGTTACACCCACAACCCCTGCTACTATTCATACTGGACCAATTACTAGAGCTCGCGCACGCCAATTAAATTACCAGGTACTTTTGTTTCTTGGTAATGATTCTAATGTTCATCAGAATATGATGTTGCCTAAATTGGATACATTTGTTTTGCTTACAAATGAAGAGCCTAGCTTCGAGAAGGATGAACATTGGAGCAAGAACAAGCTTGGAGATGATGGCATGCGCAAGGGGAACAAGAACGGAGTTACTGTCAGTGTCAAAACCGGCGGATCTCGGCTAGGGGGTCCCGATCTGTGCATCTAAGGCTAATGTTAACAGGAGGCAAGGGACACGATGTTTACCCAGGTTCGGGCCTTCTTGATGGAGGTAAAACCCTACTTCCTGCTTGATTGATATTGATGATATGAGTATTACAAGAGTTGATGAACCACGAGATCGTAGAGGCTAAACCCTAGAAGCTAGCCAATGATGATTATGATGATGTCCCTAAGGACTAAACCCTCCGGTTTATATAGACATGGGAGGGGGCTAGGGTTTACATGGAGTCGGTTACAAAGAAGGAAATCTATTATCCGGATCGCCAAGCTTGTCTTCCACGCAAAGGAGAGTCCCATCCGGACACAGGACGAAGTCTTGAGTCTTGTATCTTCACGGACCAACAGTCCGGCCAATGTATACAGTCCGGTTGTCCGGATACCCCCTAATCCAGGACTCCCTCAGTGGCCCCTGAACCAGGCTTCAATGACGATGAGTCCGGTGCACGGTTTTTCTTCGGCATTGCAAGACGGGTTCCATCTCTGAATACTCCAAAGTAATTATCGAACACTCAAATCATGTCCAGATCTGCAAAATGATCTTCACATACCACCGTAGAGAGGATGATATTCCAAAAATGTAATCTACTAACAACTTTAGACAACGTGACATGACACTACGGTCGGGTCATCATTCCAACCATTTTTCCATAACCAGCCACAGCGCATATTGCGAGGCGGTTTCCTCGGCACGTCTTGTCGAAGGAGAGATCATGTCCCCTTACAATGGGATTCCCATCAATACGGGTATGGGTAATCCAACCGCGCCATCAATCGTGGCGCTTGGAGAATAAGCGATCCTCAACGGGCAAGTGGGGAGGTGCACCATTTTCGTCGCCTCTATCAAGGGATAAGGGTTCCCCATTTTCACCCACGCCTTCTTCCTCCTTCGCTTACCCATTCTTGCCCCCTCGAGCTCCAGCGCCCTAGTTCACACCTCCTCCGCACAACCAAACATGTCCGGAGCAGGAGGCAAGTGGGTGGCCTCCGCCATCAAGGAGGAGCACATCATGAAGCTCCGGGCGGCCGGATACTTGGCCGCAGATATCGCGCACCGGCTGCCGGCAGATCATTCCGACTCCGAGACCCCACGAGAGGGCCGTGTTCCTCGCCCACTTTGTCCATGGACTAGGATTTCCACTTCATCCCTTCATCCGCGGGCTCATGTTTTACTATGGGATAGACTTCCACGATCTAGCCCCAAACTTCGTCCTCAACATCTCGGCGTTTATCGTCGTGTGCGAGGCCTTCCTCGGCATCAAGCCTCACTTCGGCTTGTGGCTACAAATCTTCCGCGTGAAGCCGAAGATCGCGAGCGTCCAGCAAGCGGAGTGCAGAGGGGCCATGGTGGGCAGGATGCCCAATGTTACCTAGCTTGACGGATCCTTCGCAGAGACCGTGAAAGGGTGGCAATCGGGATGATTCTACATCACCGAACCACGCGACGTCAACTGGGCGGCGGCCCCCAAATTCTGATCCGGAATGCCCATGCGGCTCACCTCTTGGGAAAAGAAGGGCCTGGCTTGGGGTGAGCCCGCGGAGCTGACCGGACTTCAAAACTGCATCAAGAATATGATGGACAAGAAAATCAAGCTTCTCAACGTGGTCCAAGTCATGCTCGTTCACCGAATTCTTCCGTGCCAAAGACGGGCATTTAATATGTGGGAGTTCGTCCCGGCCGAACCCCAGACACTTCGAGAGCTCTACGGCACGACACACAAGGACGCATGGAAGGCATTATTCAAGGCCTCCGAAATACCTCCTCCCACATCCGAGGACCGCGGACTTCACGCCACGCGGCTCCCCCTCCCAGTGAGTTTTCTGACTATCACCGGATGTAGTTTTTCCCAGCGTACTCATGGGAGGATCTTAAGTCATCGTGTGTATTTAATCAGGAGTACGTGGAGACGGCGGAGCGGAATGACTGTCCGGCTCCACTGCCAGAAGGTCCAGCAGACGCTCTCCTGACGGAGATGCTAGTCCCGGCGCCCTACAAGGCGTCGGAAAAGAAGGCCGAAAAGAAGGCCCCGGGGACCAAGAAGGGTGTCCGGCGTAAGGTCGTACCAGACACCTCGTCCGAAGACGACGGGGCACACTCCTCCCCCGAAGGGGAGGAGGAATAGGAAGGGGCCACCCCACCTGAGGGGGCCGAAGGGCCTAAGAGGGCGACCCAGGGGACCAGGAAGGGTCCCCGGTGCAAGGCCGTCATAAACTCGTCGTCTGAAGACGACGAGGCGGATTCCTCCCGTGGAGGCGGGGGGAAACATGAGGAAACTCCGCCTCCCCACACTGGGGAGGAGAAGAAAAGGAAAGCCGCCCCAGAGGGGCAGGCTAGGAGGCCCAAGTAGGGAAAGGCGTCCCTTCCGGATTACTCCACTACAGCCGCCTACAGCGAGGAAGAGTGGCTGCCCAAGGGGAAGCCCCTAGTAAGATCGTAAGTATCCGCACTCTGTTGTACTTTAGTGCGACTCCGCTTCATAGTCTGTTATAACGCCGAACACGTATATGCACTCCGGCCAGGGTCCATCGTGAGGTATCCTCTTCGGATGGGTCCTTGAGCGATTCGGCGATGAACTCGCTCCCAACGGCCACTTCCCCTCGGCCTGCGGATGACAGAGAGGTGTTGTCCCAAAGGCTCCCTAAGTAGGGGGAGGCGACTCTGGAGACACCCCAAGGAGAAATTCCAGACGCCGGGCACATGGGGCATAAGATCCCCGCAGATTGTGCCGATGGGAGCCGCAGCACGCCGGGCTCCCAGCCGGACACTATACTGGAACCCCCACAGGTTCCGGATTCGGGTAGGCAGCCCCTCGCCAAGGAGGGCGAGCCGTCCGTGCCGTTAACTTCTGTTACGCCACAGGCGTCGGATAGTCTGCTAGAAGCGCTTCACGGCGCTTCCATGGATGAAGAGCATCATACTCTTATGAGTGCGGTGATTCAGAGGGTTCGGTCCGCCAAAAGCGGATTAACCGAAGCTTGTACCAGCCTCCTAACAGGTTTTGAGATAAGTAATTAAAAGTTCAGGAAATTATCACCCGATAGACAGTAGCCCCTGATACTCTGTTTGGTGTTCGGAAGAAAAGCCAAATGGAGGGTCAATGAAAATCCGCAGGAGTCTAATAGTAGATGTCTGCGTGAATAAGCAGGCGGTGTTGCTTGCCGCTGCTCGCCGCACAGCGGAGGTCACTGGACTCAAACAGGACCTGGAGCAGGCCCAAGGAGAGCTCAGCCTCACGAAGAGGCAGCTCAAAGAGAACAAAGGTAAGTGATACTTTTTTCACATATATAATGAATAGACAAAATTGGTGATGCTAACAAAAAAGCATCATGATTGCGTAATGGCGTCCCTAAAGAAAGCGCTATCCGAGGCCGAAAACAAGGCGGCCTCGGAGCGCATTGAGTGTGAAAATCCAAATGCTAGGGTGGGCGAGGTACAGCAAGAGCTCCAAGAGCTTGGCAAGAAGTTCGAGTTCTTGGAGCGTGACCTCAAGACGAAGGAGTCTGAGCTTGCGAAGGCCCTTTTGAGCATGAAAGACGCCAAGGCCGAAGCTGAAAAGGCCCAGCAGGAAAACCAGGCAGCCAAGAAGATAGCGGCGGGTAAGACATTCTTTATGCAAAGCAAGCATGTGGAGGAGACGCTTCTTTTACTTACCCGAATTCAGAGCTCTCTAGGGGCATTTGCAGATCTGCCATGCAGCGTATCAGATGCTGCGGAGTTCTACCATGCCGTGGAGAGGAGGTCAACGGAGAAGCTGTTCTAGTCCCAGTATGCTGGAGCCAAACACCCGATGCCTTTGAGTGACCAATTGAAGCAATTGGTTGAACTCCACAGGGCAGCCGAAGTGGCTATGAAAGATTTCATAGTCCGGATGTGGCCTGGTGAACCCCTGCCTGCTAGCTACTTCGGCCTTATAAAGCGGATGGTAAATGCTTGTCCGCAGCTTGAAGTGATCAAGTGATCCGTTTGCAGTGAGGGTGCCCGCCGGGCCTTTGCCCATGCGAAGGTGCATTGGGGCAAGATAGATGCGGAGAAGCTGGTGAAGGATGGACCGCCGGAGGGCAAGGCGCCTTGCTGTCCTGAAAAATATTATGATGGCGTTATGAAGGGCGTGCGTCTCGTGGCCGATGAATGTACCATGGACACGATCTTTGAATGAATGTACTTCTGTCATTTTTGTAATATAAGGACGAAGTTATTTGCGCTATATAGCGCTTTGTTTTGATTTAAAATATTACCTTCTGTGCGGTTGTTTATAAAATTCTAAAAGTAGGCCAGTCGTCGGCTTCTGCCCCCACATAACTAGTACTGGGGTGTTCGTGGAAAAAACCCAGACACTCTTTATCCAAATTTTTGGTCCCTAAAGGAGGTGTTTGGCGTAGCGAACAAGGCAATCTGACTATGCGGCTTTATAACTTTCACTTAGCCATAGAAGTCTAAATTTTAAATTTCGGCAAAGCCCCTAGAATTCGGAAAGCCAAATTGGGGCGCTATATACTCCTAAATCGGACGATGCCGATTCCTCGCCTGAAGCGGAAAAAATCTTTAAGGATTTTAAAACCTCTCGAACAGCGACCAGCTCTCGCCGCATCATGCCGGTCAGTTTTCGGCTTTCTCTACTGAGGTGCTCGTCCGGAAGAACCAAGACACAATCGCACTAGTTCTCCCTGCGCTACCTTAGCCAATATAACGGAACGTAAGGTACCAAAACAAGGGAGCCGGGCAAACCCAACTATTGACCCAAGACATGATTCGGAGCTGATGCATATAATGCTATAAGTTCGGGGTGCCGCACTGTTGAAAGTGTTCGGACTTGTCTTGCCGTATTATGGGGCGCCATAAGAAACCCCTGGCAAACTGAACATACCAAGGTGTACGGATGCAATATTAAATAAACATTTATAGGAAAAATGTGCAAATAGGAATAAGAAGCTGACGCCATATATTATTTCCCATTGATGGATAATACTTCTAAGCGTATGTTTGCAATGAATGCGTTAAGCAGAAGTAAATAGGACTATTTAACATGTCCTATCCAAGGGCGGGCCGCATGTAGGTATATAAAACAGGTATAACGATCGTGAACAGATCCCACCTGGGTATTCCCTTTGTGCGCTAAGCCTTTTGCCTCCTTGGTTTTCTCTCTTGCGCAAGTCTGACAATCCGGCTCTTCTGAAGAGGCTGCCCGAAAACAGTGTCCTGAAAGATAAAATGAGGGTTATTAAAGTGTATTGCGGGTGTACCGCACTGTTGGCTGAGTAACTATTGCGCCTCCGCCTATGCCCATGGTATTTTGAGTGCGTAATTGTGTACGCATGGCACGAATGCTGCCTTGATGGGGCTCGAGCGGAGGCCGGACTGCTAGTCGCTCTCTTGGCGTGCCTGGCGATCCTGTTGCGGGGTACTCCGGACTTGCTTGATGGTGTTCGGGGTTGTTGTCGCCGGATTGGTGGTTTGCTGGAGAAGGCTGCATTGTACTTCTGCCGCGAGGGCTGCAGTATGCTCTTCTGTACGGAGAGAGCGGTCCATGTTTCCGTTGATTGTTATGACCTGCGAGGTCCTGGCATCTTGAGCTTGAGGTATGCATAGTGTGTTATCGCATTGAATCGAGCGGATGCGGTTTGTCCAAGCAGTGCGTGATAACCACTATGGAAAGGGACGATATCAAAGATTAACTCCTCGCTTCGGAAGTTATCCGGAGATCCGAAGACCACTTACAGTGCTATGGAGCCCGTGCAACGGGCCTCTACTCCTGGAATTACTCCTTTGAAGGTGGTTTTGGTGGGCTTGATCCTCGAAGGGTCGATGCCCATTTTGCGCACTGTGTCCTGATAGAGCAGGTTCAGGTTGCTGCCGCCATCCATAAGGACTCGCGTGAGGTGGAATCCGTCGATGATTAGGTCTAGGACCAATGAGGCTGAACCACCATGACGGATGCTGGTAGGGTGATCCCTACGATCAAAGGTGATCGGACAGGCTGACCATGGGTTGAATTTTGGGGCGACTGGCTCCATCGCATAGATGTCACGTAGTGCTCGCTTCCATTCCCGTTTGGGAATGTGGGTGGCGTAGATCATATTGACTGTCTTCACCTGGGGAGGAAATTTCTTTTGTCCCCCCGTGTTCGGACGCTGTGGCTCCTCGTCATCGTCACTGTGCAGCCCCTTGACCTTGTTTTTGGTGTTTATTTTACCGGCCTGTTTGAACACCCAACAGTCTCTATTAGTGTGGTTTGTTGGCTTATCCGGGGTGCCATGAATCTGGCACGAGCGATCAAGTATGCGGTCTAGACTGGATGGTCCCTGATTGTTTCTTTTGAACTTCTTTTTCCGCTGACCGGATTTCGAGCCACTGAATCCGGCGTTGACTGTTGTGTCTTTAGTGTTATCGCCGTTGTTCCGTCGCTTATGTCTGTTGCGCCATGGCTTTCCATTATTGTCACGGACATCTGAGGTGCCGGAATTTATTGGCGTGGTGCTACTGCGAGCCAACCAGCTGTCCTCGCCCGCGTAAAACGGGTCATGAGTGTCGTGAGGGCCGCCATGGACTTTGGTTTTTTCCTGGCCGAGGTGTCGGGCGAGCCACTCATCACAGATATTATGCTTAAAGGCCGCCAGGGCTTCGGCGTTTGGACAGTCGACTATTTGGTTCTTTTTGGTTAGGAACTGAGTCCAGAATTTCCTGGCTAACTCCCCGGGCTACTGGGTAATGTGGCTTAATTCATCGGCATCCGGTGGTCGCACGTACGTGCCCTGGAAGTTGTCGAGGAACGCGTCCTCCAGGTTTTCCCGACTGCCAATGGAATTTTCCGGCAGGCTGTTTAGCCAGTGTCGGGCCGGTCCTTTGAGCTTAAGGGGAAGATACTTGATGGCGTGTAGATCGTCTCCGCGGGCCATGTGAATGTGGAGAAGGAAATCTTCGATCCATACTGCGGGGTCTGTTGTGCCATCGTATGATTCGATGTTTACGGGTTTAAACCCTTCTGGGAATTCATGATCAGCACTTCATCAGTGAAGCAGAGGGGGTGTGTGGCACCTCTATGCCGGGCTATGAGTCTGGTTGGCTGTATCCGGCCTGGTTGGACTTGTTGATAGTGTATCTGGCATGACGATTATCGTCACATGTTGGGGGGCACCCCCACAATCCGTAGATTGATCTTGGTTGTCCTGCCTTGTTTTCCAGTATATCTTGCAGGTCCTACTTATTTCCCCGGGTTGTAGTGTATTGGCGTGGGGGTGCGGGCTGGTATTTGGGCTGATACGCCGTTTTATCACGGCCAGGAGGTGGCCGGTCAGCCGTGTGGCGCTCGAGTCCATATTCCTCAGCTGCCGAGACTTCATCCATCTGTTTGTCAGTAGGTCTTGATTATCTTGTAGCTGCTGCTGCTTCTTTTTCAGGCTCCTCACATTGGCCATAAGCCAGCGCTTGAAGCGCTCCTGCTCGACGGGGTCCTCAGGCATGCCGAACTCGTCGTCGCCGAGGCTAATTTTGTCTTCGGAGGGGGCATGTAGTCCTCCTCTGGATATCCGTCCGTCGCATGTTCGTCTGGGCTGACCTGTCCATCTTCCTGTTCGGCCTGCTCGAAGGCAGGCAGATCGGGGTTGTATTCATCTTCGGCACCATACGGATTGTTTTCGTCTCCTATGCCGGTATTGCTGTGCCTCATTGCCATTGGTTTCTTTCGGAGTGTCCACCATATATATATATATATATATATATATATATATATATATATATATATATATATCGTATGAAGAGGTGGCTGTCCACCGCCCCGTGGGCGGTGGTTCTTCTCCTACATCGTCGTCCATACCATCGATGTCTTCAGAGTCGAAGTCAAGCACGTCGGTTAAATCATCGACTGTGGCAATGAAGTGGGTGGTGGGTGGGCCACGAATTCCTTCGTCGCCTGCTTCCCACTCGAGCCGTACGTAGTTCGGCCAAGAGTCTCGCGACAAAGAGAGAGAATTTAGTGAGTTCAGCATGTCGCCAACGGGTGAGTGCTAGAAGATATCCGCAGCGGTGAACTCCATTACCGGAGCCCAACCAGATTTGGCTGGCTCGGGAGTGCGCTGACTGGAACCTACAGCCGGATATGAGTCCGGGGGTCCGGCGTCACAGGCTTCCTTGGGGGTGAAGTCTGTGTTCAGCTCTCCCGCCGATGAGTGTGCGGCCTCCGGGGCGGGGTCCATCCACCCGTCCTCGGGCGACGCGATCTGCCCCGGATTTAGGTCCGGGGCTCCTATAGGGGTGATATCCCGAGCATTGTCCGACAGCAGGTCTAAGCCGTGCTCATCGTGACTGTCCGGCGCTCCTGGCGCAGGCCCGAATCCGTTGAAGATCAAGTCTCCGCGGATATCGGACGTGTAGTTCAAGTTTCCGAACCTGACCTGATGGCCAGGGGCGTAGCTATTGATCTGCTCCAGGTGGCCAAGCGAATTGGCCCGCAGTGCGAAGCCGCCGAACATGAGGATCTGTCCGGGGAAGAAAGTCTCACCCTGGACCATGCTGTTGTTGACGATTGAAGGAGCCATCCAACCTTGCAGAAATGACACAGAGGAACTCTCAATGAAAGCATCAATGTTGGTGTCAAAACCGGCGGATCTCGGGTAGGGGGTCCCGATCTGTGCGTCTAAGGCTAATGGTAACAGGAGGCAAGGGACACGATGTTTACCCAGGTTTGGGTCCTCTTGATGGAGGTAAAAACCTACTTCCTGCTTGATTGATATTGATGATATGAGTATTACAAGAGTTGATCTACCATGAGATCGTAGAGGCTAAACCCTAGAATCTAACCTATGATGATTATGATTTTGTCATAGGACTAAACCCTCCGGTTTATATAGACACCGGAGGGGGCTAGGGTTTACACGGAGTCGGTTACAAAGAAGGAAATCTATTATCCGGATCGCCAAGCTGCCTTCCACGCAAAGGAGAGTCCCATCCGGACACGGGACGAAGTCTTGAGTCTTGTATCTTCACGGACCAACAGTCCGGCCAATGTATACAGTCCGGTTGTCCGGATACCCCCTAATCCAGGACTCCCTTAGTCACAAGTGATGATTTCAGGACTTTGAAGCCACCATAATGAGTGCATGAAAGCCTTGGATGAAATATACAAGATGCCACTTCATAAAATTCATCCAGAGGCTATTCTAGGTGCTGTGTCACCTTTTTATTGGCCCAGGCCCATGTAATTTCAAAATACATAAGTATAGGTTATTTTTTTAGAGTCTATATGTGTGGGGAAACAAGAGATAGGGTTGGTTTCGGACCCCTCCACCAAGGGCCACGAAATTCCCCCCTCTTTCTCCATATATGCACCGTTTAGACTTTGGATTTTGTTTAGATTAAAAGTTTGCCATAGCTGCAACTTCGCGTACTTCGTTTGTTTTGAACGACCAGACCAAGACGTCACAGAACCCCATCTTGATCAATAAAGCTTTCATCTTATATTCGCAATATCCAGATTGCAATCTCAGGTTCTTGCTTGTTCTTCGTTTGCTCACAGGAAATAGACCCTCGTGATCAGGTTGATCGTGCTCCGGTGTGGTCAATAAGCTATCGGAGTTGGTTTGCCAATTGCTAAGGCGCGACGTCCTCGCACGTACGTAGTCGGATCGTCAAAGTCTACTCCTCCGAAATGATAATCACCATCTCATCGAAAGACGGTACACCTTTGCCTCTATCAGCATGCAAAGGTTAAAGTATTTCTACCAGAACATGATGATTATCTAGATGTTTCCATGAAGACCGTGAAGGATGGGCGGTCGGCCATCACATGGGGTTGGACTAGAGTCGCGCGTGCCTTCTGCATGCACGAGGGCACAATATGGGCATTCCGCTTCACCTTGTTCAACAACAAGAATGTATTTCGCCTCTTTCTTTACCGTCTTTAATAGTATAAGTATAGAACTGTGGTTCATCATTCTTTAGGTTTTTATGTAATTCTTGAACATATGTACCTATGAATTGAATAATGAATTGGTTGTTTGAACCTGACGGATATGAATAAAGCTATAGCATACATTCAAATTCAAATCCGGTACAATTTGAAATAGCAGCAATTAAATTATGGTGAAACTACGCTCTGCAGGTTGTTACGGCACACACGATTGGTAAAACACAAACGTTTGTGATATACACCATAATCCGACATGGTTCACAGAGAGGAAATGTGTGCAAGCATGCACACATTTGCCGTTTGCAAGGCGTGTGTGATGTCAAACAATATCACAAATGGTGCGGGCAAACTAAACGTTTGTGATAGTTGCCTTATCATACACGATTTGAAAACTTGAAATGTTTTTTATGTGGTATGCATCATAAATGTTGCACCACAGAATAGCGTGTTTCATAGTTGTCGTGTACGACGATGTTACGATGGTCCGACGTTTTGTAATCCTGTCCGACACTTGTACGACGATTAGCTAATCTTCTTAATTAGTTATCGCATGACATTTGGGAAAAGCGAATGTTTGTGATTGTCTACTTATCATACACGTTCTATAATAGTGAACCGTTTGTGATGGGCCGCGCATCGTAAATGTAGCACCACAGAATACCGACTGCGATGGTGATGCGAGCACAAACAAGTAGAGAGTACTGTATATGCATCAAGGCTCCCTATCCCCTACGGTTTCTGGGTCGTGTGGGAAGGACCCCCCTATCACCCACACTCACTTGGCGATGGTCCCAAATGTCATGGCGGAAAGGGGATAAAACCCATTTGTATAGCACCTCACTATACCAGTGACATTTCATTGAAATATCTGCCCATTCCTTGTAGAAGGCATGAGAATTTACTAATGGCACGAGCATGGTTTTCCAAGCCGTTCTTGTGCACCCTTTAATGCAACGATTGTTTGAACTTGAATTATGTGCATTAATTCCTAGAAAATACACATAATCCCCTAAATATGGTAAATGAACCCGGAAAAGTGCCAAATTTGAACACGGTGATTTGCAGGGTGTATGTTCATCGTAGCAAAAAACTCATGGACAAAGGACAAAGGAAATTTGGATCCCCCTTCAATCTTGGTGATTTCCCCCTCAAAACCATGGAACTTCCTTGGTGATGGTTCGATTTATGGAAGGTACGCATGAAGACATAAGGCAAACATTCTCAAATTTTTACCTGGGCATGGTGAGGCCATACCAAGGGTCCACTCCAGGCGTCATGTTTTCCAAGCATGTATTTCATTTTTTGTATAGTTGTTAACCCAGTAAACAACGCATTTGTGGTTGACTATTGCCACACATTTCCTTGAAATTTTTGTCCATTCCTTGTAAAAGGCATGAGCATTTACTAAATAGCACGAGCATGGTTTTCCAGACCGTTCTTGTGCACCTTTTCATGCACCGATTGTTTGAATTTGAATTATGTGCATTAATGCCTAGAAAACGCACATAATCCCCTAAATATGGTAAATGAGCCCGGAAAAATGCCAGATTTGAACATGTTGAATTGGAGGGGGTATGTTGATCGTTGGAAAAAAACTGAAAGGCAAACTAGGACGGAAATTTGAATTCCCCTTCAATCTTGGTGATTTCCCCCTTGAAACCATGAAACTTCCTCGGTGATGGTTTGATTTATGAAGGGCGTGCATGATGACATAAACCAAACCATCTCAGCTTTTTACCAGGGCACGGTGAGGCCATACCATGGCACCATCCAGGCTTCGTGTTTTTCAAGCACGTATTTCATTTTTTCTATAGTTGATAACCCAGTAAACGACGCGTTTGTGGTTGAGTATTACCACACATTTCCTTGAAATCTCTGCCCTTCCTTGTAAAAGGCATGAGAATTTACTAAATATAGTGAGCATGGTTTTCCAGACTATTCTTGTGCACCTTTTCATGCGCCGATTGTTCGAATTTGAATTATGTGGATTAATGCCTAGAAAATGTACATAATCCCCTAAATATGGTAAATGAGCCCGGAAAATGCCAAATTTGAACACATTGCATTGGACGGGGTATGTTGATTGTAGGAAATAACTGAATGACAAACTAGGAAGGAAATTTGGATTCCCAACCCCTTCATTTTTGGTGATTTCCCCCTCGAAACCATGAAACTTCCTGGGTGATAGTTCGATTTATGAAGGTTGTGCACGATGACATAAGCCAAACCTTCTCAAATTTTTACCAAGGCATAGTGAGGCCATACCATGGCACCATGCCAGCCGTCATATTTTTCAAGCATGTATTTCATTCTTCTACAGTTGAAAAACCAATAAACGACATGTTTGTGGTTGACTATTTCCATACATTTCCGTGAATTCTCTGCCCATTCCTTGTAAAAGGCATGAGAAATTACTAAATAGCACGAGCATGGTTTTCCAAACCATTCTCATGCACCTTTCATGCATCGATTGTTTGAATTTGAATTATGTGCATTAATGCCTAGAAAATGCACATAATACCCTAAATATGGTAAATGAACCCGGAAAAGTGCCAAATTTGAACATGGTGATTTGTATGGTTTTATGTTCATCGTAGAAAAAAACTCATGGACAATGGAGAAAGGAAATTTGGATTCCCATTCAATCTCGGTGATTTACTATCGCACACGATTCATCTCCGTGGCCTCTGAGAACCGTGTGTGTTCACCCACACATGCAAAAGGAAAAAAGAAAACCCTCGCCCACTTCGTCCCCACCCACTCGCCGCGGACTCCTCTGCAACTCTGCACCTCATCAACTTCTTCACAGTGGCCACCCTAAGCTTGATAGCTATTGTCGACGGGCGGAGGTCGCACCCCAAACGGCATGGGATTTCGCCCCTACCGCTTGCCGCTGCCTATCTGCACCAACTTGCACTGACATTCTAGACACTGGTCGATTGGGGTTTCTGCGGGATTGGGCAGGGGATTTTTATCATAGTGAAGGTAATCAATTTAGCAAAATATTCACTCATCTCTTATTGTACTCCATCCATTATTGTTAATCAACCAGAGTAAATTGACGTGGATTAATTTTTCTTCTAGCTGATTTGAGGGTTTTCATTCATGGGTCCACAATGCGAGCACAAATTGGGCAAGTGTGGTCACGACTAGTCGGAAACGAAGTTCTATCTCACCATTTCGGATGACTTCAGGGAGCGCTTGGTATGTTCAATCTCACCCTACCATGGTCGGCATGGCCTAAATTTTTGAACATATACTGTCTATTGCTACATTTGGATAAAATGTATGGTGCCATGTGCAGCCTAGATGTCAAAGCCGATTTTTCCCTATATTAGGCAAATTTATGATGTGTTGTTCATTCACTTACTCTCATATTTGCATCAAATCTTTGTTACATTATCTATTTTTAATTTTATATTTTTGTGAAGGAAATATGCCCTAGAGACAATAATAAAGTTGTTCTTTTATATTTTCTTATTCATGGTAAAGGTTTATTATTCATGCTAGAATTGTATTGATCAGAATATTAAATACATGTGTGAATACATAAACAAATACCATGTCCCTAGTAAGCCTCTACTAGACTAGCTCATTGATCAAAGATGGTTAAGGTTTCCGAACCATAGACATGTCATTTGATAACAGGATCATATCATTAGGAGAATGATGTGATGGACAAGACCCATCCGTTAGCTTAGCATACTGATTGTTCAGTTTATTGCTATTGCTTTCTTCATGTCAAATACATATTCCTTCGACTATGAGATTATGCAACTCCGAGATACCGTAGGAATACCTTGTGTGCTATCAAACGTCACAACATAACTGGGTGATCAGAAAGATGCGCTACATGTATCTCCGAAGGTGGTTGTTGACTTGGCATAGATCGAGATTAGGATTTGTCACTCTGAGTATCCGAGAGGTATCTCTGGGCCCTCTCGGTAATGCACATCACAAGAAGCCTTGCAAGTTAAGTGAATAATGAGTTAGTTGCAAGATGATGTATTACGGAACGAGTAAAGAGACTTGTCGGCAACGAGATTGAACTAGGAATGAAGATACCGACAATCGAATCTTGGGAAAGTGACATATCGATAGACAAAGGCAATTACTGTCAGGATCCCGACTCGATGCCACTTCGATCTAGCATGTAACACCTCATATCACTTTGCGGCCTCACGCACAGTATTCCCACGGGTGTCATCTTACCTTTGCCCGGGACCGTTTGCGCCTTTTGGCACACGTATATGATAGTGTCGCTAGCATCCATATGGTAAAGAGCCCGGGCTGACATGGCTAGTCGTAAACCCAAAGTGGCACAGACTTACAGGGACAGGCATCCATGACCCAGCATCGAACATATCGGTCATCAACAAGTGAATCTGGGCTGTTGCACTGGGCTAGCAGGACTCCGGTAAATCGGGCTGTAGCGGGCTAACAGGACTCCAGTATCCATCGCGTGACATTTCCCCGAAGGGACAGACACAGGAACGAAGAAGGACACATGCCGGCCAGCCTAAGTGTTCCGGAGCAGTAGCAAGCTACCAAGGCTCAGTGGAAACACTAGGAGACATTTCCCGGTAAGAGAGGCTACTAAGAATAAACAACTAGATAGTCAGATCCCACACATACCAAGCATTTCAATCATACACACAATATGCTCGATATGTGCAAATACAACAAGGCATCACAACATGACTCTACGACACCAGTACTTTATTTAAGGCTCAGAGAGCCATACATATCATACACACAAGTACGGGTCACACGACCCACATTCAAGTCATACAGACATACAAGCTAACAGCGGAAGTAACTTGTCTGAGTACAGACAACTAGTAAAATAAAAGAGGCTTGGGAAGCCTGGCTATACTACGTGGTCCTTCACAAGCTCAGGGTCACCACCTGGGCCTCGGTCTACTCATCGATGTCAACGTCTACGAAGAACCCATCAGAAGGGGTTGCAGCGTCTTCTGAAAAATGTAAATTAAAGCAACATGAGTACAAAGGTACTCAGCAAGACTTACATCAGATCCTACATACATGCACATTATCAAGGGGGGGTTGGTGGGGTTATTGCAGCAAGCCAGCTTTGACTCTTGGCTAAGCTATTCGACGATACACCAACCTGAAATGGTTTTGCGCACACGAGTCCACTACTCACCACTTCAATACACCACCGAGGATCCACCTCCGTCATCCTACGAAAGAGCCATCCTCGGCACTCACGCTTATCTTGAGATTTTTAGTAGTATCCATTTACTTGTCTATGAACTGTATAGGCAACCAAGTAGTCCTTTACCGCGGACGCGGCTATTCGAATAGATAATGTTAACCCTGTAGGGGTGTACTTCTTCATACACGCTCTAACCACTTACCGCCGTTTACACGACATGTACTCGGCAACCTTCAAGCGGAAGCCCAACGTGGGTGTCGGCCATGACCTACCTAGACACCTAAGTCTCTAGTCCAGGTTTATTGCCTATCCAGGTTCCATCCGCAGGGAGTCCGGTCGAGGTTTCCCATACGGCCCCGAACGATGTGTACAGGGTTCTGTGACACCTAACGGGTGCCCGGTATTCCCGGCCACGTACCTACCGCATCACAGCCCACCCCTACGGTCAACGCTGTCCACGGCCTCCAGTAGGCTACAAACACCAGAAACTACTTGCAACTCCTGGACAGAGGACTAGGGTGAATAAGAAGCCGAGAGGGTCCATTGGTTTCGGGCCCAATGCATGGTAGTAGATGATTCTTAAATCACACATACAGATCTCAGTGCTTAAGGACGGCTTCAATGAAACAACCCACCATGTACTCCTACATGGCCTTTCATCGATACCTTTACCAAATCGTGTTCACCACATCACTCTCATTACCGGCATGATCATTTCACTCTAGCCCATCACCCAGATGAACCAGACCTAACACGACTCTAAGCATAGCAGGCATAGCAAGGTAAGAACAACACATACATATGGCTCAAACAACTCCTACACATGCTAGTGGGTTTCATCTAGTTACTGTGGCAATGACAGGTCATGCAGAGGAAATGGGTTCAACTACCGTAGCACACAGCAGTTTGAAACACGTTGTCTTAATGCAGTAAAAGAGAGCAGGAGCAAGAACATGGGATTGTATCGATATGATCAAATGGTTGGTTGCTTGCCTGATGGGTCGATGCACTGATATTGTTCTTCGTTGGGGTAATCACGATACTCCTCAGGGGCAGGACCTGCCGCAGAGAGCACCGATACACAACATCACCAAACAATATGCAACAATATGATGCATGCATGAAACATGGCAATATGGGTGTGTTGGGCTAATGCAACTAAAACCAGATGGGTCTGAACCATTTTGAATCAAAGATTCAAGTTTCAGACACATACATGGCCCTTATAAGTGCTTTATCTAGTTCTGCTCTAAACATCAGGTTAGCTTGCTTAAACATGCATGAAACCAATACAGATGGATAGATTGGATTTTTCTGATCATTTTTCATATATAAAACTTTGCATTTGGAGTTACAGATGATTTACTATGAATTTTTGAAGTTTGGGGGATTTTCTTGAATTTATGAATCATTCTAGATTTATTTTAATTCCAGAAAAGGATTACTGCGTCAGCATGATGTCATGCTGACCTCAACAGGTCAACAGGCCGGTCCAGGTCAAACTGACCAGTGGGTCCCGCATGTCAGTAGTTAACTAACTAACTAAATTTAGTTAAATCTAAACTGGTTAATTAGCAGAGGGGTGGGGCCCACTTGTCATAGACTCAGGGGAGTCAACCTGGACCGACCCTAGTCAAAGTCAAGGTCAAACACGCCGGCGTCTAGCCGCCGGCGAGGCCGAACGCGGCGGCGAGAGTGGTTTTGTGCACTCCGGCGACCAAATGGGCGGCGGAGAGCATCTACAGGTAGCTGGGACCGAGCCGCAGCTCTTGGTGGCGGTGGTTGAGCTCGGGGTGGCCGGAGACGTCGCCAGCGATGACTCTGGCGGTCGCCGGAGTCGGGTCAAGACGAGTCTGAGGCTACGGGGCACGGTGAGGCACGTGGTGAGGTGCGTTGGGCCCCTGGGGACGCGGTGAGTGCGTTAGACAAGGTGGGGTGGCCGGTGGTTAGCCGGAGACACGTCGGCGACGAGCTCTGCGGTGGCGCGTGCGGGTGAGCTACGTGTGCTCGCGGTGGTGCACGAGAGCGAGGGGAAGGGGGAGAAGGTAGCCAGGCTCACAGCGGTCTTGAGGAAGCAGATGACGCGGTCGGAGATGAGCTGGTGCGGCGGCGACGGCGAAGGGGATCTCCGGCGGTAGCGAGGTTGACCGAGGTCGAGGCAGTGGCTTCAGGGCAAGCGAGCGCTCGGGGCTCGGCTTGTTCGAAGGAGCGGAGCGCGGCGAATCTCCTGGACACGGTGGCGCAGCGCGGGGTTGACGGAGAGCGCGACTACGGCGAGGGTGCGGCGGCAGTGGCATCGGCCATGGCGCGGGAGAGCGAGGGAGAGGAGCTGGGGGGAGGAGCTGGTGTCTGCGGGGTCGGGGAGAGGGCGAGGGGTCGATCCCCGTCATCAGCTGGACGAGGGGAGCGGCGAGGCGGCGGGCAGCTGCGTGGCACGCATGCTGTGCTCGCCGTCAAGCAGCTGCCTGCCTGCCTGGCCAAGCCAAGCAGCTCGCTGGAGCGGTGGCTGGGCTGGGCCGGCAGGTGGGCCTGCTAGGTGGCGCCAGGTAAGACTTTCCCTTCTTCCTGTTTCTTTTTTATTTATTCTGCAGGTTTGTTGCATTTTTAAAAATACCTAAGAAATTCCAAAAATCACCAAACTGCACCTGGTCCTTAGTTGGAATAATTCCAGCATGGAACATTTTAGTTTGGGAATATTTGAGCATTTGAAATATTTTATAAATTTTAAATGCCCAAATTCAAATACTTATGATTTAATTCAAAGACCTTAGGATGACCTAGAAAATTGTGCATCACTTTTGGCAGAGGTTCTGAACCAAGACAAAAATTATGGACATTTTGGAAGGGCATTTCAGGTTCATTGAAAATATTTTTAGTAAACCCTAGTTGGATTCAGAGGGGGCTGGGGGTTCTGTCATCCCCATTTCAAGTTTCTGTTGAGAAAAATAGACATGATGTAACACTCTAATGCATGAACTAGCTAGGGTGTGACAATTACATATGTTGTCATAATGTTCGACCGATCAGGATCTTCATAGAATATGTAGGAGCCAATATGGGCATCCAGGTTCTGCTATTGGTTATTGTCTAGAGAGGTGTCTCGGTCATGTCTACATAGTTCTCGAACCCATAGGGTCCGCACGCTTAACTTTCGTTGATGATACAGTGTTATATGAGTTATATGACTTGGTGACCGAATGTTGTTCAGAGTTCCAGATGACATCACGAACATGACAAGGAGTCTCGAAATGATTGAGAGGTAAAGATTGATATATAATATGATGGTATTCGGACATCGGAAGTGTTTTGGAGTGTACCGGGTAGTCATCGGCATACCGGAGGGGGTACCGGGCACCCCCGGGAGGGTAATGGGCTTGGGCCATTAGAGGGGAGCACACCAGCCCACAAGGGGTTGGCGCACCCCCTATGACAGCCGCCCAAGTGGGGAAAAGAAAGTGGGGGATTCGGCCTCCCCCTTCCTTTCCTCTTCCCCCTTTCCTTCCACCTTCCGATAAATATGGTAATGGGGGCGCCACCTGAGGAGGACCACAAGTAGGATTTGGCCTTCTTGGGGCACCTCCTGGATGCTCCCTCCTGCCCCCACACACCTATATATATGTGGGAGGGGGGCGCCTAGCACAACCACAACAATTGCTTAGCTGTGTGCAGCGCCCCCTACACCGTTTACACCCCCGGTCATATTTTTGTAGTGCTTAGGTGAAGCCCTGCAGAGATAACTTCACCATCACCGTCACCACGCCGTCGTGCTACCGGAACTCATCCACTACCCCGCCGACTTGCTGGATCAAGAAGGCGGATAACGTCACCGACCTAAACGTGTGCTCAACACGGAGGTGCCGTACGTTCGGTACTCGATCTGTTGGAGCGGAAAGAAATTCGACTACATCAACCGTGTTAACAGACGCTTTCACTTACGTTCTACGAGGGTACATAGGCACACTCTCCCCTCTCATTTCTATGCATCTCCATGGATAGATCTTGCGTGTGCGTAGAAATTTTTATGTTTTCCATGCAACATTTCCCAACAGTGGCATCTGAGCTAGGTCTATGCATAGATGATATGCACGAGTAGAACACAAAGTGTTGTGGGCAGTGATAGTCATACTACTTACCACCAACATCTTATTTTGGTGGGATGAAGCGGCCCAGACCAACCTTACATGTCCACGCACATGAGACCAATTCCACCGACAGACATGCAACTAGTTTTGCATAAAGGTGGTCAGCGGGTGTCTATTTCTCCTACTTTAGTTGAATCAAATTTGACGGTCCTTGAAGAAGGTTAAGACATCAAACTTGATGAATCACCATTGTGGTGTTTATGAAGGTAAAAACGGTTCTTGCTAGAAGCCCGTAGCAGCCATGTAAAACTTGCAACAACAAAGTAGAGGACGTCTAACTTGTTTTTGCAGGGCAAGTTGTGATGTGATATGGTCAAGACATGATGTGATATATGTTGATGCATGAGATGATCATGTTTTGTAATATGGACAACCGGTAGGAGCCTTAAGGTCGTCTCTTTATTGTATGAAATGCAAGCACCATGTAATTTCTTTACGTTATCGCTATGTGTTAGCAATAGTTGTAGAAGCAATGGTTGGCGAGACGACCCCGATGCAGCGATGGAGATCAAGGTGTCGAGCTGGTGATGATGGAGATCATGACGATGCTTTGGAGATGGAGATCAAAAGCACAAGATGATGATGGCCATATCATGTCACATATTTTTGATTGCATGTGATGTTTATCCTTTATGCATCTTATTTTGCTTAGAACGACGATAGCATTATAAGATGATCCCTTCACTGAATTTCAAGATAAAAGTGTTCTCCCTGAGTATGCACTGTTGCCAAAGTTTGTCATTTCAAAGCACCTCGTGATGATCGGGTGTGATAGACTCTACGTTCGCATACAACAGGTGTAAGACAGTTTTGCACATGCAGAATAGTTGGGTTAAACTTGACGAGCCTAGCATGTACATACATGGTCTCGGAACACTAGAGACCGAAAGGTCAAACTTGAGTCATATAGTAGATATGATCAACATAGATATGTTCACCATTTATCACTACCTCATCTCACGTGATGATCGACCATGGGTTCATGGATTTGGATCATGTATCACTTAGAGAAAGTTGAGGGATGTTTATTTAAGTGGGAGTTAAATCTTTAGTAATTTGATTAATTGAACTTCAATTTATCATGAACTTAGTCTTATAGTTTTGCATATCTATGTTGTAGATCAATGGCCCAAGCTACCGTTCCCTAGATTTTTATGCGTTCCTAGAGAAAGCTAAGTTGAATGATGATGGTAGAAACTACATGGACTGGGTAAGGATTATCCTCATTGTTGCACAGAAGAATTTCCTTGATGCACCGCTGGGTGACAGACCTGCTGCAGGAGCTGAAGCTGATGTTATGAACGTCTAGCAAGCTCGGTTTAATGACTACTCGGTAGTTCAGTGTGCCATGCTTTATGGCTTAGAACCAGGACTTCAAAGACGTTTTGAACGTCATGGAGGATATGAGATGTTCCAAGAGTTGAAGTTAATATTTCAAGCAAATTCCCGGGTTGAGAGATACGAAGTCTCCAACAAGTTCTATAGCTGCAAGATGGAGGAGAACAGTTCTGTCACAGAACACATACTAAAAATGTCTGGGTATCATAACCACTTGACTTAGCTGGGAGTTGATCTTCCAGTTGATAGTGTTATTGGCAGAGTTCTTCAATCACTGCCACCAAGCTACCAAGTCTTCATGATGAACTAGTATGCAAGGGATGAATAAAACGATTCCTGAGCTCTACACAATGCTTAAGGCCATGGAGGTAGAAATCAGGAAGGAGCATCAAGTGTTTATGGTTAACTAGACCACTAGTTTCAAGAAAAAGGGCAAGGGAAAGAAAGGGAACTTCAAGAAGAATGGCAAGCAAGTTGCCACTCCAAGGAAGAAGCCCAAATTTGGACCCAAGCCTGAAACTGAGTGCTTCTGCTTCAAAGGGACTGGTTACTAAAAGAGGAAGTGCCCCAAATAGTTGGCAGATAAGAAGGATGGCAAAGTTAACAAAGGTATATTTGATATACATGTTATTGATGTGTACCTTACTAATGCTCGTAGTAGTGCCTGGGTATTTGATATTGGTTCAGTTGCTCATATTTGTAACTCAAAACAGGAGCTGCGGAATAAACGAAGATTGGCTAAGGACGAGGTGACGATTCGTGTCGGGAATGATTCCAAGGTCGATGTGATCGCCGTCTGCATGCTACCTCTACATCTACCTTCGGGATTAGTTCTAGACCTCAATAATTGTTATTTGGTGCCAGCATTGAGCATGAACATTATATCTGGATCTTGTTTATTGCGAGACGGTTATTCATTTAAATCGAAGAATAATGGTTGTTCTATTTATATGAGTAATATCTCATATGGTCATGCACCATTGATGAATGGTCTATTTTTGTTGAATCTCGATCGTAGCGATACACATATTCATAATATTGATGCCAAAAGATGCAAAGTTCATAATGATAGTGCATCATATTTGTGGCACCGCCGTTTAGGTCATATTGGTGTAAAGCGCATGAAGAAACTCCATGCGGATGTACTTTTGGAATCACTTGATTATGAATCATTTGATACTTGCGAACCATGCCTCATGGGTAAGATGACTAAAACTCCGTTCTCCGGAACAATGGTGTGAGCTAATGACTTATTGGAAATAATACATACCAATGTATGCGGTCCAATGACTGTCGAGGCACGCGGCGGGTATCATTATTTTCTGACCTTCATAGATGATTTGAGTAGGTATGGGTATATCTACTTGATGAAACACAAGTCTGAAACATTTGAAAAGTTCAAAGAATTTCAGAGTGAAGTGGAGAATTATCATAACAAGAAAATAAAGTTTCTATGATCTGATCACGGAGGCGAATATTTGAGTTACGAGTTTGGCCTTCATTTAAAACAATGTGGAATTGTTTCACAACTCACGGCACCTGGAACACCATAGTGTAATGGTGTGTCCGAACGTTGTAACCGTACTTTATTAGATAGGTGCATTCTATGATCTCTCTTACCAATTTACCACTATCGTTTTGGGGTTATGCATTAGAGCCAGTCGCATTCATGTTAAATAGGGCACCATCTAGATCCGTTGAGACGACACCGTATGAACTATGGTTTGGCAACAAACCTAAGCTGTCGTTTCTTAAAGTTTGGGGTTGCGACACTTATGTCAAAAGGCTTCATCCTGATAAGCTCGAACCCAAAACGGAGAAGTGCGTCATCAGAGGATACCATAAACAAACAACTGGGTACACCTTCTAACACAGATCCGAAGGCAAGATCTTTGTTGGTAAGAATGGATCCCTTCTAGAGAAGGAGTTTCTCTCGAAAGAAGTGAGTGGGAGGAAAGTACAACTTGATGAGGTAATTGTACCTTCTCATGAATTGGAAAGTAGCACATCAGATAAATCCGTTCCCGTGATGCCAACACCAACTAGAGAGGAAGCAAATGATAATGATCATGAAACTTCAGATCTAGTTGCTACTAAACCTCATAGGTTGACTAGAGCACGATCCGCACCAGAGTGGTACGGTAATCCTGTCCTGTAAGTCATGTTACTAGACCAAGGCGAACCTACAAACTATGAAGAAGCTATGATGAGACCAGATTCCGATAAATGGCTTGAGGCCATGAAATATGAGATAGGATCCATGTATGAGAACAAAGTGTGGACTTTGGTGGACTTGCCCGATGATTGGCAAGCCACTGAGAATAGATGGATCTTCAAGAAGAAGACTAACGCTGATGGTAATGCTACTGTCTACGAAGCTCGACTTGTCGCGAAAGGTTTTTGACAAGTTCAATGGGTTGACTATGATGAGACCTTCTCACCCGTAGTGATGCTTAACTCTGTTGAAATCATGTTAGCAATTGCCGCATTTCATAATTATGAAATCTGGCAAATGGACGTCAAAAGTGCATTCCTTAATGGATTTCTCAAAGAAGAGTTGTATATGATGCAACCAGAAGGTTTTGTCGATCCTAAATTTGTTAACAAAGTGTGCAAGCTCCAGTGATCCATCTATGGACTGGTGCAAGCATCTCGGAGTTGGAATATACGCTTTGATGAGGTGATCAAAGCATTTGGTTTTATACAGACTTGTAGTGAAGCCTGTATTTACAAGAAAGTGAGTGGGAGCTTTGTAGCATTTCTGATATTATATGTAAATGACATATTGTTGATTGGAAATGATATATAATTTTTGGAGAGCATAAAAGGATACTTGAATAAGAATTTTTCAATGAAAGACCTCGCTGAAGCTGCTTATATATTGGCATCAAGATCTATAGAGATAGATCAAGATGATTAATAGGACTTTCACAAAGCACATACCTTGATAAAGTTTTGAATAAGTTCAAAATGGATCAGTCAAAGAAAGGGTTGTTGCCTGTGTTACAAGGTGTGAAATTGAGTCAGACTAAAAGCCCGACCGCTGCATAAGATAGAGCAAAAATGAAAGTCATTCCCTATGCCTCAGCCATATGTTCTATCATGTATGCTATGTTGTGTACCAGACCTGATGTGTGCCTTGACATAAGTCTAGCAGGGAGGTACCAAAGTAATCCAGGAGTGGATCACTGGATAGCGGTCGAGAACATCCTGAAGTACCTGAAAAGGACAATGGATATGTTTATCGTTTATGGAGGTGACGAACAGTTCGTCGTAAATGGCTACGTTGATGCTAGCTTCGACACTGATCCGTATGACTCTAAGTCACAAACCGGATGCATATTTATATTGAATGGTGGAGTTGTTAGTTGGTACAGTTCCAAGCAAAGCCTTGTGGCGGGATCTACGTGTGAACTACAGTACATAGCTGCTTCGGAAGAAGCACATGAAGGAGTCTGGATGAAGGAGTTCATATCCGATCTGGGTGTAATACCAAGTGCATCAGGTCCAATGAAAATATTTTGTGACAAAACTGGAGCAATTGCCTTGGCGAAGGATCTAGGTTTCACAAGAGAACCAAACACATCAAGAGACGCTTCAACTCCATTCATAAAAAGGTCAAGGATGGAGACACAGAAATTTGCAAAGTACATACGGATCTGAATGTGGCAGACCCATTGACTAAGCCTCTTCCACGAGCAGAACATGATAAACACCAAGACTCCATGGGTGTTGGATTCATTACAATGTAATCTAGATTATTGACTCTAGTTCAAGTGGGAGACTGAAGGAAACATGCCCTAGAGGCAATAATAAAGTTGTTATTTTATATTTCCTTATTCATGATAAAGGTTTATTACTCATGCTAGAATTGTATTGATCGGAAACTTAAATACATGTGTGAATACATAAACAAATACCACGTCCCTAGTAAGCCTCCACTAGACTAGCTCGTTGATCAAACATGGTAAACGTTTCGTAACCATAGACATGTGTTGTCATTTGATAATGGGATCACATCATTAGGAGAATGATGTGATGGACAAGACCCATCCGTTAGCTTACCATATTGATCGTTCAGTTTATTGCTATTGCTTTCTCCATGTCAAATACATATTCTTTCGACTATGAGAATATGCAACTCCTGGATACCGGAGTGTCGGTGTAACAAACCCTGGGTCCATTTCTCAGACTGTGCACAGACCTAATGACAAGATTGTAGCACCCAAGAACAGACCAAGCACAAGAGATCAGTTCTTTGAAGGAACCAGGTGCAGATCAAGAAGACAAAGTCAATCCAGAGGAGCAAGATATCACTAAGGGGAAAATCTCCCTTGCCGGGCAGGCGAGCCTGGTGAGGTTGGGGTTCCCCTGGAAAGCAAGCTTCTAGATCGTCCCAGCAGGCCTGCCGGGGCTTGCCGAGGCAAGCCACTCCATCGCTCCACCTCACAACGACGCAAGTCATTGATCAGGTGCAGTGTCAAGCCCCTAAGTGACTAAGAGGCTGCTTCTAGCCACATGGTAGCCACTTCCTACAGAAAACACCTCCATATGACACCCGTCCTGAGATGTGTCAAGCAAGCAGGCGTGAAGCTGGCAAAACAGCCCGACAAGGGTTGCCGGGCACCCTGCGATGTGACACTAGGTGGTGCATTTAATGTTATGTCTGCCTGCAGAGTTAGGTATGATAGCACTATTTGCTATCTAATCAGTATGTAAAGATTGATTTGCCACTGTGGTGACCCCTTTATCTATAAAGGAGGCCCATGACAACCGTAGAAAGGATTTAGACCCTCATACATTCATACATGCGTACCCACTCTCGCCCCGAGGCAACCCTGTTAGGTAAGTGTGCTGCGTTCGCCACCATCATCCACCATCAGTCCACCAAAGAAGGAGTAGGGTTTTATGCCTCACGGCGACCCGAACCTGTGTAAAACTGCCCGGGTGATCTCTGTCATGTTGTGTTATGCTTCTCTGCTCTTTGTGCAATGTGCTTATTCCCCCCGCCGAACCAAAAGGGGCTCACGGCCCCATAGGTGGCCGTGGTTTCCCACGACACGGAGGAATACCTTGTGTTCTATCAAACGTCACAACATAACTGGGTGAACATAAAAATGCTCTACAAGTATCTCCGAGTGTGTTTATTGAGTTGGCATAGATCGAGATTAGGATTTGTCACTCTGACTATCAGAGAGGTATCTCTGGGCCCTCTCGGTAATACACATTATAATAAGCCATGCAAGCAAAGTGACTAATGAGTTAGTTGCAAGATGATGTATTACAGAACGATTAAAGAGACTTGATGGCAACGAGATTGATCTAGGTATGAAGATAGCGACGATCGATTCTCGGGCAAGTAACATACCAATGGACAAAGGGAATTACGTATGTTGTCATAAGGTTCAACCAATAAACATCTTCATAGAATCTATAGTAGCCAATATGGGCATCCAGGTTCCGCTATTGGTTATTGACCGGAGAGGTGTCTCGGTAACGTCTAAATAGTTCTCGAACCCATAGAGTCCGCACGCTTAACATTCGTTGATGATATAGTGTTATATGAGTTATATGATTTGGTGACTGAATGTTTCGGAGTTCCAGATGAGGTCACGGACATGACAAGGAGTCTCCACTTTGGTCGAGAGGTAAAGATTGATATATAGGACGATGGTATTCGGACACCGGAAGTGTTTCGGACTGTACCGGGTAGTCATCGGAATATCAGAGGGGGTACCAGACACCCCCAGGAAGGTAATGCACCTATTGGGGCATTAGAGGGGAGCACACTAACCCACAAGGGGCTGGCGCACCCCCTATGGCAGCCGCCCAAGTGGGGAAAGGAAAGGGGGGAATCAGCCTCCCCCTTCCTTCCCTCTTCCCCCTTTCCTTCCCCCCTCCGATAAATATGGTAAGGGGGCGCCACTTGGGAAGGATCCCAAGTAGGATTCTACCTAGTTGGGGGTGCCTCCTGGCTGCTCCCTCCTCCCCCCACCTATATATATGTCGGAAGGGGTGCCTAGCACAACCACGACAATTGCTTAGCCATGTGCGGTGCCTCCCTCCATTGTTTACACCCCGGTCATATTTTCGCACTGCTTAGGCGAAGACCTGCGGAGATAAATTCACCATAATGGTCACCACACCATCGTCCTACCGGAACTCATCCACTACCTCGCCGTCTTGCCGGATCAAGAAGGTTGAGGATGTCACCGAGCTGAACATGTGCTAAACGCGATGGTGTCCTAAGTTCGGTACTCGATCGGTTGGACCGCGAATAAGTTCGACTACATCAACCGCGTTAACAAACGCTTCCGCTTACGGTCTATGAGGGTACGTAGACACACTCTCCCCTCTCAGTGCTATGCATCTCCATGGATAGATCTTGTGTGTGCGTAGATTTTTTTTATTTTCCATGCAACGTTTCGCAACATTTTGTACTTTGCTTTCAGCTATATATTGATCTGTTCTATCAGGTACTCCTATATTTGCATCTTACTCTGTTATTTCAATATATCTAATTTACGATCTTAATTTTCATTTCAAGCAATACATCCCTTGCTTTGCAAGAACATGAGTCGAAGGAAATCTTGGGCTTTACTTTGTTGATAACTCCATGGATGTCATATTGACAACGCGGCTGTCAGGACCCCGACTCAATGCCACATCGATCTAGCATGTAACACCTCATATCACTTTGCGGCCTCACGCACGGTATTCCCACGGTGTCGCCTTACCTTAGCCCGGGACCGTTTGCGCCTTTTGGCACACGTATATGACAGTGTCGCTAGCATCCATATGATAAGGAGCCCGGGCTGACATGGCTAGTCGTAAACCCAAAGTGGCACAGACTTACAGGGACAGGCATCCATGACCCAGCATTGAACGTGTCGGTCATCAGCGAGTGAATCCAGGCTGTAGCACTGGGCTAGCAGGACTCCGGTGAACAGGGCTGTAGCGGGCTAACAGGACTCCGGTATTCATCGCGTGACATTTCCCCGATGGGACAGACACAGGAACGAAGAAGGACACATGCCGGCCAGCCTAAGTGTTCCGGAGCAGTAGCGAGCTACCATGGCTCGGTGGAAACACTAGGAGACATTTCCCGGTAAGAGAGGCTACTAAAGATAAACAACTAGATGGTCAGATCCCACACATACCAAGCATTTCAATAACATACACACAATATGCTCGATATGTGCAAATACAACATGGCATCACAACATGACTCTATGACTCAAGTAATTTATCAATACGCTCCGAGGAGCGAGATATTACAACCATGGGTCTCATGACCCAACATTCAGAGCATACAAATCAAAACACAAACGGAAGCTATCATGTCTGAGTACAGACATCTATAAATGAAAAAGGCTGAGAAGCCTGACTATCTATCAGATCCTGCCGAGGCACAAGATCGTAGCTGAGGTAACAAGCTAAACGTCGAAGTCCACGCGATACTACTAGCGAGACCGAAGTCTCTCTGCAAAAACATAAAATAGGCAAATGTGAGTACAAATGTACCGAGCAAGACTTACATCAGAACTATCTACAAATGCATCATTATCAACAAAGGGGTGGTGGGGTTTAACTGCAGCAAGCCAGCTTTGACTCGGTGGCTATCCTGAACTACGACTGCAATGTAACTCTTTTGAGGTGGCGCACATGAGTCCACATATTCACCATATCAATACACCACTATGGATCTGCTCCTGTCTCCCTACGAGGACGCCATCCATAGCACCCACGCTTATCTTGCGTATTTTAGGGTATCCACTTTCACTTGTCTATGAACTGATCTAAGCAACCCAGACGTCCTTTACCGCGGACACGGCTATTCAAATAGATGATGTTAACCCTGCAGGGGTGTACTTCTTCACACACGCTCTCACCACTTACCGCCGTTTACACGACATGTACTCGGCAACCTTCAAGCGGAAGTCCAACATGGGTGTCGGCCACGGCCTACCTAAACACTCAAGTCTCTAGTCCAGGTTTATCGCCTATTCGGGTTCCATCCATGAGGAGATCCGGCCGGAGTTTCGCTCACAGCCCCAAACGATGTGAACAGGGTTCCCGAGACACCAAACGGGCGCCCGGTACACCATGCCACATGCCTACCGCATCACAGCCCACCCCTACGGTCAGCGCTGCGCACGGCCTCCAGCATACTACAAACACCAGAAACTACTTGCAACTCCTGGACAGAGGACAAGGGTGATCAAGAAGCCGAAAGGGTCCATTGGTTTCGGGCCCAATGCATGGTAGTAGCTGAATCATGGATCACAAACACAGAACTCAGTTCCTGAGGACGGCTGCAATGAGACAACCCACCATGTACTCCTACATGGCCTCTCACCGCTACCTTTACCAAATCGTGTTCACACACTTAGCTCACACACAGTAGGACATGTTCACACGCCTCTGATTCATCCCCGATGAATCAGACCTGACTCAACTCTAAGCAGTAGCAGGCATGACAACAAACATAAATGAGTAGGCACATCAGGGCTCAAACAACTCCTACTCATGCTAGTGGGTTTCATCTATTTACTGTGGCAATGACAGGTCATGCAAAGGATAAAGGGGTTCAGCTACCGCAGCAAGTAACAGTTGAATCGTTGTTGTCTAATGCAGTAAAAGAGAGCAGGAGCGAGAGAGTGGGATTGTATCGGAATGAACAAGGGGGTTTTGCTTGCCTGGCACTTCTGAAGATAACATTGAGTCTTCATCAGTGTCAACGATCACAACGTCGGAACATCCTCTACCGGGAGGGAACAGATACCGACAACAAAGAAGAAATACAATCAATGCAATGCACAATATGATGCATGCTCATGACATGGCAATATGAATGTGTTTTGAGCTAATGCAACTAGCAACAGATTAAATGAAGTTGGTTTGAATATAAGATTCAAATTCAAACTCCATATGTGATTATTCAGATGCCATTTATATGATTTGTGCTAAACAGCACCTATAAGTTGCTCTAACATGCATGAAAATAGTACAGATGGATAGATTGGATTTTTCTGGTCATTTTTCATATATAATTTATCTCATTTGGAGTTACGGTTGAATTTCTATGATTTTTAGAAGTTTTTAGGCATTTTCTGGAATTTCCTGAATAAGAACAAATCCAGAAAACATTACTGCGTCATCCTGACGTCATGATGACGTCAGCAGGTCAACGTGGCACAGTCCGGTCAAACTCTGACCGGTGGGTCCCGAGTGTCAGTGTCTAACTAAACTAACCTAGCTTAGTTAATACTAACCTAACTTAATTAGCCGGGCGGGGCCCGCATGTCAGTGAGAGAGAGGGGGGTCAAACCCGGGTCAAACTCGCCGGAGTTGACCCGAGGCTCAGCGCCGGCGAGGCCAGGGACGGTGGAGAGCGTCGGGATTCGCCCTCCGATGACCAAAAGAGCGGTGGAGGGGCTCCACGGGATGCCCAGGCTCGCGCACATCTAACAGGGCCAACGGGAGAAGCTAGGGTGGCCGGAGGCGACCTCAATCATGACGACGGCGGTGGCCGGAGTTCGGGTGGTGGCGGGTTTGGCGCTACGAGCGGTGGTTTGGCGCGCTGAGGGCACTAGGGAGAAGCTCTTGCTCTCGCGCATCCAGAGGACCAAGTGGGAGGTCGTGGGGTCGCCGGAACTCATGCCGGCGACGAGCTTTGGCGGCGATGGTGTTCGGTGGTGCTCGGGCGCGTCGCTACGGTGCATCAGTGAGCAAATGGAGAGGCTGGGCAGCACCTGCTAGACATGGGGAGCACTAAGAGCAGCACAGTGAGGCCAGGGGAGCACGGAGGCAATGCGTGCAGCAGCAATGGCGGACGGTGGCTTCGGTGCTCGTGGGGAACGGCGCTACGGTGCACAAGAGGGGAAACGGAAGGGCGCTGCGGCCTCCTGGGGTTGCGGTGAGCACGACGGTGGGCTCGGGAGCGAGCTGCGGTGGCTGTGGCCACGGCCACGCCATGGCCGGCGGCGAGAAGCTCTCGGCCGCGGTGGATAACCTAGCTACGGCGCGCGAACGACGAAACAGAGAGGGGGAAACGGACGGAGAGCTCACGTAGACCCTGTAGAGGTGGACGGCGAGCTTGAGGGAGGCCGGATGAGGGCGGATTTGACGGCGGCGATCCGCGGTGGCCGAGGAGGGGAACGGCAAAGCTGGCAGCATCCAGGGCTTCCGGAGGGCCGTGGATCGTGGGGAGGAAGAGGGGGTCGAGGCGGAGCCTTTGAGCGCATCGACGAGGCTAGGGGGTGGCGGTGGCCGCGAGGGAGCTCGTCGGTGGCGGCGGCTCCGTTCGGCGAGTGAGGGAGAGAGGAAGCAGAGGAGGGGGGGGGAGAGTTCGGGAGAGTGAGGGAGTTCCAGGGGGTGGCGTGGCACGCATGGAGGCGTCCGGGGTGTCGAGGTGGAGCGGCAAGCAGGAGGTGGCCGGGGCGTGCGCCGGTGTGCGTCGGCCACGCGCCTGTGCCTACTGGCGCGAGGAGGAAGGTGACGGGGGGGAAGTGGAGATGGGCTGGGCCGTGCTGCTGGGCCAGGTGGGCTACCAGGTGAGCGCCAGGTAGTCCTTCTCTCTCTTTCCATTTCTGTTTTTATTTATCTATTTTGTTCTGTGTTGTTTTAGTTTAGTAAAATACTAAACCATTTTATAAAATCCTGAAAATAGTTATGTGGCTAGAGTTAAAATATACCAAACCACATAAAATGTTCCAGTAATTATTGGACATATATTATTTATATATCAAATATATATCCAATGCAAATAGCTATTTATTTAATTCAAAGGCCCAAAATAAATAACTCTGAGATACCAAAAATATTGTTTTGAGTTTTACCTCTTTGCAATATTTTCAGAGACTAAGAGGAACATTTTCTTGGACTTCTTTGAGGAGATTTTAATGTTGATCATTTTTAGAAGGTTTCTGAGGCTTTGAAAATTCCTCAATTCAAATTTCATTTGAATTAAAACATGATGCTCACCTGAGGTCTAGCCTAGTGCATAACAGGACCAGGGATGTGACAACTCACCCCCACTAAACAAAAATCTCGTCCCGAGATTCAAGCGTAGGGTAAGGTGAAGGGGCAACGCAACTAGTATAATCTTCACGATCCAGGGTGCACTTCATAAGAGCGTTGATTCGATCACCATCATTGTCTCGAAGTCTTTCTCTAAGAACTCCAACTAACATGACAAGAAGAGGGAAGGAAAACTCTAGAAGAATTAATCTTCTCAAAGAACGAAGAACTCAGGATTAACTCACGGAATGGGACATAGCAACATCTCTCGAGCTGAGAGACGAAGCACACCTCTAGAGGAATGGAGTGGAACAGATGACGAAGGTTCACTAGGTAGACAACGATTCCACACCTAAGAAGGTGGTGAACGATTGTCAACGTAGCGAGGAGTTGAGTTGCCATGATACCTCAACGAGACATCCTGGAGGGGGGGTGATTCGTAGATATATCCCCTTAAGTGGCAAAAAGAATTACTTTTGATTCAGAGATCATTGAAACTCTTCATACCAGCCTAAGGCAATTTTCGGGCGATCGTTTGGAGGGGGTCGTTAGAATGGCATACTCGGACTTGGATGATGTGGATTACCTTGTTGAAGACAACGTAATGGATGAATTTGCTTATCACCAGAAATGGAAGAGACCCATGGTAGAATGCACAATGGCGGTGCAAGCTAGGAACAGAATGCAAATGCTGGGAATGATTCTGGTAACTGGGGAAGAACCCAACAATAGAGAGTGAATTCACTGTTTGAATAGGTCATAGCATTGCCGAGGAAACTGAGAGCAAACCCAGTTAGTGCCGATGATAACACGTAGCGCTTGTGCGTGCTCTCAAGAACTTGAGCATTTCCACATTCATCAAGGTTTTACCAATATCCGTGTCAAGGATCCTGGCAACACAACTTGCTACCACGATGAATGATGATGGATGATGCAGATGCAAAGGAAGATAACACTTCTCAGATTTCATCTTAGCGAGGCCAAGGAAATAAAATCTGGATGATCGACCGAGAGACATTTAGCACTCCGCTTCTAATGTTCTTCTTGATGTGCTAGTGTAACCCATTCATAGATATGGTTTGATATCTAGAACATCAAGTAAAGGTCGGACTTCGGGAGCACAAGAATCCATAAGGAACAACTAGGGAGGTAAATCCTACGAAATCCTTATGGGGAGGTGGCCAACTTCCTCAATCAAGATATTATAATAACAGGTCTTCCGGCTGGGTGTGTTGGCCACGACATCCACTTTACCAGTTTCCAAGGGATCGATATTATAGTTCTTGGAAAATGTTCCAAACCATCATATCTGCTTGAGATTCAGATCTGGTTGGTGTCAGGATATTCCAGACTCATCGAGTCTAGGAAGAAAAACGAAAGTTTGCAACACAAATCGACGAGATGACGTTGCGAGATTCTCGGGGAATGAACTACGATGGTAAGCTCCAAAACATGAGCTGGTTCTGCTACACACATGTGAACACGCTGTCCCAGACAAGCATGACCATATAGTAGTCTTATAATAAAACACTACCGAGTTCAGGAGGTGGAACCATCAACGAGGGTATCGAAGTCCTTACATAAGTCCGGATTAGCTCTTATGAAGGAACTTCTTCTCCTTGAACAAATCAATCAGTGGCTTGGTGTGCTAGGGATACATATAGATTGAAGGTTGCAAGTCTTCAAACCACAGCATTCTTCGCACGTGTGCATGACTGATTTGGAATGATTCCAAAGAAAGCAACATTGACTTTCTCGAATCCACGGCGGCAACTTGCAACAGATGCACATGAATTAAAGGAAGTCACTACCTTCATCCAAACATATGCTTCATGAGCTAGCATGAACAAATGCTTTCAAAAGTTTCCAACACTAGCTTAATGTTCAACAACATCATGGAGGAGATAAGGATGTTGCCAATGGGCTCAACAACAATTCATCTAGGTTTCCTTTTAAAAGGAATTCCATAGTTAAGTGAACACGGTGATAGCATTGGTCAGACCAAAGATGTAATGGTGTATGCTCGAGGGATCAACCACGAATAAGACAACATTACGAGCATCGTTGGTACTGATTTGATTTGACGATAGCCCACACTCAAATCAAAGGATTGATAAGACAATAGGTCCAGCAACTGATCACAAGGACCAATCGATGAAGATATCATCTTTCTTCAACACACACTACACAAGAATATCCCTTTGGAACGAACTAAGTCAGGCAAGCTTTTATCTTCCAACTCTCCAAGTTGTTGTCTAGCTTAACCAACTAGCTCAGGGATATCTAACACCGATTCTTGGAGAGAAGGTGGTTCACAAGAAACCAACTTGATCACAAGCTCAACATAACAGTCAGGGAACAACCTGGTAATACTTCCGAGAAGATATTTGGAAAATCACGAACCACCGGTATGTCACTAAGCTCGGGAACAATCTCGCTTTTGAGGGCAAGACGATATGATCAAATGAGTGAGGACTTGACAAGATCCTAACTCATCAATCGAAGGGTGCACCGAAATAAGGACTAGGTAGCACGATCAGTCTTAGAAGGATGATTCAAAAACCAACACGCTAAGAATGAAATTATTATCCTTTAACTACCAAGCAACGAGGTTGCTGGGAGTATTGATTTCACACATCTCAATTCATTTGTCGGTATTCCGGTTGCATCAACACGAGGGCCGAGGAATGACTAATGATGGTGAGAAGTATCACTACGTCAAAATTCATGAGAGTTGGTGCAGTTCTCATGACAATTCTGACATAAAGGGGTAATACTCCAAGGTAGAACAGAACCAAAAGCTGGATTGGCATTTGATCTGCGGCATACAACTTCTTTGACTCAATCCTGGATATGGAAGAGGTACTGGAGTTTGTTTCTCCTAGTCATTCCGAACTAGAACGGCTTGACGGACCACAAGAATAACGAGCATCGGTGAACACGAATGCACGACATCAACTTGACTATCAACTGCTGGACAAGGGTCAAATACAACTACAGAGGGACAACTCAAAAGAACATATGATTTCCTGAGTTGTGGATGCATGGCTTAGCATGTCGAATGAAGTTCAACATATTTCTTCCGGATAACCCATGTAGAAAGGTAGAACTGGCAGAGCCACAATATATAATGGAGAACTCATCAAGAGCACTCTGGTTGTGATCGTTCAGTTCAACGAGGAACTTCTGCCATAAGTAGTTCATGGTATTTGGAAGAAGGAGATACCACGGACTTCAAGGACTATCGCAAAGGTTACTAATATCCTAAAGGCACTAGCAATTACTATCAACATGAAGTAGGTAGAGTGAATCTCGGGTTCAAGAACCCAGGAACAGAATACCTATTACTAAGTAGCATCACGGGATGCTTTCGAGAATGATGGCCAGAATCATCACACTGGGAACACAAATCATGGCTAAATTACTAGATGATCCCCTAAGACACCTAGGGTCATAATAATATCTCCAACATATATGTCAAGGTAACAGAGTACCTCAACTCACTGATTAGTGTGGTTAATCTGGCCCATGGGAACATTGAAACGGGAAGAAAGGATTTGCAAATGCATCAGACTACTTAGAAACCTGGGATGACTCGGACAGCATAACGGCTGTAAATGCTCAGAAAAGATTTGAGACATTCACAAAAATGGTGGCATAACCACTCAGAAGCACAATATCAAGGTTCCGAGATCAACAATTAACATACGGAAGTAGTAGGAACAGAACTGAGACTTAAACCCAACAATCTTAAGTCTACGGATTAGTAACACGTGATCCTGATAGAAAGAAGAGATAGCCTAGTTCTTAATCCCCGTAGAAGAGAAGATGATGACTCAGATCAGAAGGCCATGAGGTATAAGGAGTAAAAAGAGCCTTACGTTCCATCCCACAATCAATTCCCTTATATAACTAAGAATTTCTAGACTCAACTTCGACCAGTTTGGCTTGGTAATCCTACAGGCAGTCAAGCTCTGATACCAACGCTGTCAGGACCCCGACTCAATGCCACATCGATCTAGCATGTAACACCTCATATCACTTTGCGGCCTCACGCACGGTATTCCCACGGTGTCGCCTTACCTTAGCCCGGGACCGTTTGCGCCTTTTGGCACACGTATATGACAGTGTCGCTAGCATCCATATGATAAGGAGCCCGGGCTGACATGGCTAGTCATAAACCCAAAGTGGCACAGACTTACAGGGACAGGCATCCATGACCCAGCATCGAACGTGTCGGTCATCAGCGAGTGAATCCAGGCTGTAGCACTGGGCTAGCAGGACTCCGGTGAACCGGGCTGTAGCGGGCTAACAGGACTCCGGTATTCATCGCGTGACATTTCCCCGATGGGACAGACACAGGAACGAAGAAGGACACATGCCGGCCAGCCTAAGTGTTCCGGAGCAGTAGCGAGCTACCATGGCTCGGTGGAAACACTAGGAGATATTTCCCGGTAAGAGAGGCTACTAAAGATAAACAACTAGATGGTCAGATCCCACACATACCAAGCATTTCAATAACATACACACAATATGCTCGATATGTGCAAATACAACATGACATCACAACATGACTCTATGACTCAAGTAATTTATCAATAGGCTCCGAGGAGCGAGATATTACAACCATGGGTCTCATGACCCAACATTCAGAGCATACAAATCAAAACACAAGCGGAAGCTATCATGTCTGAGTACAGACATCTATAAATGAAAAAGGCTGAGAAGCCTGACTATCTATCAGATCCTGCCGAGGCACAAGATCGTAGCTGAGGTAACAAGCTAAACGTCGAAGTCCACGTGATACTACTAGCGAGACCGAAGTCTCTCTGCAAAAACATAAAATAGGCAAACATGAGTACAAATGTACCCAACAAGACTTACATCAGAACTATCTACAAATGCATCATTATCAACAAAGGGGTGGTGGGGTTTAACTGCAGCAAGCCAGCTTTGACTCGGTGGCTATCCTGAACGACGACTGCAATGTAACTCTTTTGAGGTGGCGCACATGAGTCCACATATTCACCATATCAATACACCACTATGGATCCGCTCCCGTCTCCCTACGAGGACGCCATCCATAGCACTCACGCTTATCTTGCGTATTTTAGGGTATCCACTTTCACTTGTCTATGAACTGATATAATCAACCCAGAAGTCCTTTACCGCGGACACGGCTATTCGAATAGATGATGTTAACCCTGCAGGGGTGTACTTATTCACACATGCTCTCACCACTTACCGCCGTTTACACGACATGTACTCGGCAACCTTCAAGCGGAAGCCCAACGTGGGTGTCGGCCACGGCCTACCTAAACACTCAAGTCTCTAGTCCAGGTTTATCGCCTATTCGGGTTCCATCCGTGAGGAGATCCGGCCGGAGTTTCGCTCACAACCCCAAACGATGTGAACAGGGTTCCCGAGACACCAAACGGGCGCCTGGTACACCGTGCCACGTGCCTACCGCATCACAGCCCACCCCTACGGTCAGCGCTGCGCACGGCCTCCAGCATACTACAAACACCAGAAACTACTTGCAACTCCTGGACAGAGGACAAGGGTGATCAAGAAGCCGAGAGGGTCCATTGGTTTCGGGCCCAATGCGTGGTAGTAGCTGAATCATGGATCACAAACACAGAACTCAGTTCCTGAGGACGGCTGCAATGAGACAACCCACCATGTACTCCTACATGGCCTCTCACCGCTACCTTTACCAAATCGTGTTCACACACTTAGCTCACACACAGTAGGACATGTTCACACGCCTCTGATTCATCCCCGATGAATCAGACCTGACTCAACTCTAAGCAGTAGCAGGCATGACAACAAACATAAATGAGTAGGCACATCAGGGCTCAAACAACTCCTACTCATGCTAGTGGGTTTCATCTATTTACTGTGGCAATGACAGGTCATGCAAAGGATAAAGGGGTTCAGCTACCGCAGCAAGTAACAGTTGAATCGTTGTTGTCCTAATGCAGTAAAAGAGAGCAGGAGCGAGAGAGTGGGATTGTATCGGAATGAACAAGGGGGTTTTGCTTACCTGGCACTTCTGAAGATAACATTGAGTCTTCATCAGTGTCAACGATCACAACGTCGGAACATCCTCTACCGGGAGGGAACATATACCGACAACAAAGAAGAAATACAATCAATGCAATGCACAATATGATGCATGCTCATGACATGGCAATATGAATGTGTTTTGAGCTAATGCAACTAGCAACAGATTGAATGAAGTTGGTTTGAATATAAGATTCAAATTCAAACTCCATATGTGATTATTCAGATGCCATTTATATGATTTGTGCTAAACAGCACCTATAAGTTGTTCTAACATGCATGAAAATAGTACAGATGGATATATTGGATTTTTCTGGTCATTTTTCATATATAATTTATCTCATTTGGAGTTACGGTTGAATTTCTATGATTTTTAGAAGTTTTTAGGCATTTTCTGGAATTTCATGAATAAGAACAAATCCAGAAAACATTACTGCGTCATCCTGACGTCATGATGACGTCAGCAGGTCAACGTGGCACAGTCCGGTCAAACTCTGACCGGTGGGTCCCGAGTGTCAGTGTCTAACTAAACTAACCTAGCTTAGTTAATACTAGCCTAACTTAATTAGCCGGGCGGGGCCCGCATGTCAGTGAGAGAGAGGGGGGTCAAACCCGGGTCAAACTTGCCCGAGTTGACCCGAGGCTCATCGCCGGCGAGGCCAGGGACGGCGGAGAGCGTCGGGATTCGCCCTCCGATGACCAAAAGAGCGGCGGAGGGGCTCCACGGGATGCCCAGGTCGCGCGCATCTAACAGGGCCAACGGGAGAAGCTAGGGTGGCCGGAGGCGACGGCAATCATGACGACGGCGGCGGCCGGAGTTCGGGTGGTGGCGGGTTTGGCGCTACGAGCGGTGGTTTGGCGCGCTGAGGGCACTAGGGAGAAGCTCTTGCTCTCGCGCATCCAGAGGACCAAGTGGGAGGTCGTGGGGTCGCCGGAACTCATGCCGGCGACGAGCTTTGGCGGCGATGGTGTTCGGTGGTGCTCGGGCGCGTCGCTACGGTGCATCAGTGAGCAAATGGAGAGGCTGGGCAGCACCTGCTAGACATGGGGAGCACTAAGAGCAGCACAGTGAGGCCAGGGGAGCACGGAGGCTATGCGTGCAGCAGCAATGGCGGACGGTGTCTTCGGTGCTCGTGGGGAACGGCGCTACGGTGCACAAGAGGGGAAACGGAAGGGCGCTGCGGCCTCCTGGGGTTGCGGTGAGCACGACGGTGGGCTCGGGAGCGAGCTGCGGTGGCTGTGGCCACGGCCACGCCATGGCCGGCGGCGAGAAGCTCTCGGCCGCGGTGGATAACCTAGCTACGGCGCACGAACGACGAAACAGAGAGGGGGAAACGGACGGAGAGCTCACGTAGACCCTGTAGAGGTGGACGGCGAGCTTGAGGGAGGCCGGACGAGGGCGGATTTGACGGCGGCGATCCGCGGTGGCCGAGGAGGGGAACGGCGAAGCTGGCAGCATCTAGGGCTTCCGGAGGGCCATGGATCGGTGGGGAGGAAGAGGGGGTCGAGGCGGAGCCTTTGAGCGCATCGACGAGGCTAGGGGGTGGCGGTGGCCGCGAGGGAGCTCGTCGGTGGCGGTGGCTCCGTTCGGCGAGTGAGGGAGAGAGGAAGCAGAGGAGGGGGGGGAGAGTGAGGGAGAGTGAGGGAGTTCCAGGGGGGTGGCGTGGCACGCATGGAGGCGTCCGGGGTGTCGAGGTGGAGCGGCAAGCAGGAGGTGGCCAGGGCGTGCGCCGGCGTGCGTCGGCCACGCGCCTGTCCCTATTGGCGCGAGGAGGAAGGCGACAGGGGGGGAAGTGGAGATGGGCTGGGCCGTGCTGCTGGGCCAGGTGGGCTACCAGGTGAGCGCCAGGTAGTCCTTCTCTCTCTTTCCATTTCTGTTTTTATTTATCTATTTTGTTCTGTGTTGTTTTAGTTTAGTGAAATACTAAACCATTTTATAAAATCCTGAAAATAGTTATGTGGCTAGAGTTAAAATATACCAAACCACATAAAATGTTCCAGTAATTATTGGACATATATTATTTATATATCAAATATATATCCAATGCAAATAGCTATTTATTTAATTCAAAGGCCCAAAATAATTAACTCTGAGATACCAAAAATATTGTTTTGAGTTTTACCTCTTTGCAATATTTTCAGAGACTAAGAGGAACATTTTCTTGGACTTCTTTGAGGAGATTTTAATGTTGATCATTTTTAGAAGGTTTCTGAGGCTTTGAAAATTCCTCAATTCAAATTTCATTTGAATTAAAACATGATGCTCACCTGAGGTCTAGCCTAGTGCATAACAGGACCAGGGATGTGACAGCGGCATGGATTTACAATGACAGTTAGCGTAAAACATGATAAAGATGGTCACTCCTATTTTGATGCGGACCTTTGGAGAAAAATGTCTAAGTGTTATGAACTGAAAGCTAGCAATAATATTCTAGTTCGTGCACCATAGCCTGGTTTAATTAACATGGATGTTTACTTCCCCAACGTCATCAGCCGATCAAAGTCTGATCGAGGTTAGTGTCCTTTCAACTTTCTCCATGCTAGCATATTAGTTAGCAAAATTGGGGTATTTGTTCTGACTAACTGCAAAATTGGGTATTTGTTCTGACTAACTGATCACTATTTAAGCAACAAATTGTGATTTCATTTTCTAACTCCATTCCTAGGCAGTAACAAATTCTATTTACCAATGTATGTGCACTATATATTCTTCTGCCATGTTTTGAATAAATAATACATGTCCACCTTTTAAGCAGGATATGTTGGATGCATAGTTAACGATCTATATGTAACTAAGCGTACCAAATTTCACTGGAAGGACTTGAAGCATGTCATGAACTTTGTTGATAATCTGAAAGAGATAGCACAATATGAATGCTGGATTTTGGATGGGATTAATTATACCTATGGTGCACACATTGAACAAGACCAATTGTGTGCACAAAATGCTAGTACAAAGTCTTATTTTATGTTGATGCTACAATTGGTTTTTATTCTGCATTTCAATAGACATTTCCCATTGTAGCTGTTCCTGGATCGATTTCCCGACGTGTTCGAATTACACTTGTGCCTACTAATAATGCCAAAGTGATTGCAAGGTACTGCATTTCCCGCAGAAATAGAACTGTTCAAATTAATAAGTTCTTGCTTGTCTGGGCATGCATCCATATTGGAAAATTGGAGACATTGTTCCACTCATGCTCTACCAAGGCACTGGAGGGTTCTTCCTTTTCATTGACAAGATACTGAGTCGTCATGTTAAGCTGCTTCCAGCGATAGTTGTGGTTGTTGGCCCTCAACCTCTTAAAATGTGCTAGCTGTTACTATGTTAAGTATGTAGATATGGACCAGATGGTTGTTGGCCCTCAGCCTCTTAAAATGTGATAGTTGTTACTATGTTAAGTATGTAGATATGGACCATATGGTTGTCCAAACCGTGTTACGAAGATCCTCCTTTTGTCGAATAGTGTAACCACTATATATATGTTACTCAAATGTTGTTAGCCAAGTTCTTAAGTTTTCATGGAAAGTATTAGTATCGTACACAGTTCATTGACTTTAAGCGTGTGCCCGGTAGAGTGGTAGAGTAGAGTACGTCCATGTTTTGGACGTGGCGATCAACACCAATGTCCAGAAGGCATTTGCATATTAATTGTCCATATTGTAAATTCATACACGTGTTAACATAAGGAAACATATGTGTAACTTAGTAATCATCACACACGAGTATTCGCAGACGCATCGTGTGCGATAATCCTAGCCAACGCAAGCAACTAGTTTGCATTTTTCAAAGTTTTTTTGTAAACATGGAATCGCACATGAATTAACTGTAGTAACCGTCAGTGTTACAATTTCTCGTCGCAAACAGTTCGTCCGAGTGGGTTGTCTATCATACACATCTTGTTTACACGAATCGTTTGTGTTCTTTTGGCTCATCGCAAACAGTTAATCTATGTGAACTGTATGCCGCATATCACACACATCTTGTTAAGTTGAATCGTTTCTGTTGTGTTCCCTAATTGAAAACAATTCATCCGAGTCAACCATATGTTGTATATCACACACACCTTGATCTGGCTAACCATTTCTGTTGCACTCCCTAATAGCAAACAGTTCATCTGCGTGAATTGTATGCGGTATATCACACACACCTCGATATGGCTGCCCGTTTCTGTTGTTCTATCTCATCGCAAATAGTTCATATGGATGAACTGTATGCCCTACATCGCACACACAACTAAAACCTGAACCATGTTTGATGTCTCCGACATCGCAAACGTTTTGCATCTTTTTTGTCAGTTTTTTACATCACCGTTTGCGATTAATGCATTGCACACAGTTTCGTCAAAGGGTCTTCGATCGTAGTGTCGCATTAGCAGCATCCTGCAGTAATGGTATGATCATAGATTGATCGTTCCGCCAGCGTGGGGCATGAGACTTCCACTTGGGCATGGGAAAAGGCTCTTATCAAGAGTCTCTGAGGCGTGTACAACCCTATTTCGTTCGTACATGTAGCATTCACGACAGAACTTGCAGAGGTTTCAGATGCTCATGAGACAGCACGGAGCTCAAGAGATCATTCGTCGGTCCCCAGGCGATTTGCGCCTAGCTCTTGGCCCGGCTGCGTGCTCATATAACCTGTGACATGGGGGCGACGCTTGTCGGACGTCCGTCCCAAGGACATTGCATGAAGCGGTCAGACACCAAGAACCTAAATGAGGTGACGTGTGCAGGTCCGGCCCGCCAGACAGAGCTCGTTTCACTTGGATTTAGTGACACTGTACAGACAAACCTGGGCACGGACGCCATGTCGAGTTCCTTCATGGAATGATTAAGGGAGGGGTCACCGGACACGCGGCGCCCAAGGTGGTGTAACACCAAAACATGCATACAAACTAGATCGCTCCCTTACTCACTCGCTCGCGACGGTCCCATGAGAGGGCGGGACACCAAGGACCTCTAGAGGTTACGTGCACGGGAGCTGGCCCACGAGACAGAGCTCAGTCGTTTGGGTTTACCCGCGCTGCAGGGATTGACCCGAGCACAAATTCTGTGTCCAGCCCCCGATCATGTGACGGTCAAGAGGAGAATCACGAGGGCATGGCGATCTCAATGGTCATGAGGCACCAAACAGGGAGTTTAAGCAAGAAGGGTAAACTCAGGAAAGCATGCTACTTCTTGAGCTTGTGTTGGTTTTTCCCTTGAAGAGTAAAGGGTGATGCAGCAAAGTAAAGATAAGTATTTCCCTTAGTTTGAGAACCAAGGTATCAATCCAGTAGGAGACAACGCACAAATCACCGAATACCTGCACAAACAATCAAACAACTTGCACCCAACGCGATAAAGGGGTTGTCAATCCCTTCACGATTACTTGCAAAAGTGAGATATGATAGAGATAGATAAACAATAAAGTAAATATTTTTGGTATTTTTGGTTTATAGATCCAAAAGTAAAAGATTGCAAAATACTAGACCGAAAACTAATATGATGGAAAATAGAAGATCGGAATCTTATATGATGGAAAATAGAAGATCGGAAACTTATATGATGCAAAATAGACCCGGGGGCCATAGGTTTGACTAGAGGCTTCTCTCAAGATAGCAAATAATATGGTCGGTGAACAAATTACTACCGAGCAATTTATAGAAAAGCGCAAAGTTAAGACGATGTCTAAGGCAATGATCATGAATACAGGCATCACGTCCGTGTCCAGTAGACTGAAACGATTCTGCATCTTCTACTATTACTCCACACATCGACCGACTCCTGCCTGCATCTAGAGTATTAAGTTCATGAAGAATAGAGTAACGCATTAAGTAAGATGTCATGATGTAGAGGAATTAACTCAAGAAATATGATGAAAACCCCATCTTTTTATGCTTGATGACAACAATACAATACATGCCTTGCTGCCCCTACTGTCACCGGGAAAGGACACCTCAAGATTGAACCCAAAGCTAAGCACTTCTCCCATTGCAAGAAAAACCAATCTAGTTTGCCAAACCAAACCGATAGTTCGAAGTGAATTATAAAGATATCAAATCATGCATATAAGAATTCAGAGAAGTTTCAAATAATATTCATAGATAAGATGATCATAAATCCACAATTCATCGGATCTCGGCAAACCCACCGCAAAAAAGTATTGCATCGAATAGATCTACAAGAACATCGAGGAGAACATGGTATTGAGAATCAAAGAGAGAGAGAAGAAGCCATCTAGCTACTAGCTATGGACTCGTAGGTCTATGGTAAACTACTCACGCTTCATTAAAAGGGCAATAGATTTGATATAGAAGCCCTCCGTGATCGAATCCCCCTCCGACAAGATGCCGAAAGAGGTCCCTAGATGGGATCTCATGGGTACAGAAGGTTGCGGCGGTGGAAAAGTGTTTTCCTAGATGCCTCTGGTGGTTTGGGGATATATGGGAATAGATAGGTGAAAGAATTAGGTTAGGACGGTCACGGGGGGGCCGCAAGGGTCGGGGCACCCTACCCTCTGGGCGCACCCTCTGTCCTTGTGGTCGCCTCGTGGCTCCTTCGACTTCATCTCCAACTCTCCTAGTTGTCCTCTGGTCCAAGAAAAATAAGTGCGAAGGTTTCATTCCGTTTGGACTTCATTTGGTATTCCTTTTCTGCAAAACTCAAAAACAAGGAAAAAACAAGAACTGGCACTTGGCTCTACGTTAATAGGTTAGTGCCAAAAATAAGATAAAATAACATATTAATGCATATAAAACATCCAAAACACATAATATAATAGCATGGAACAATCAAAACTTATAGATACGTTGGAGACGTATCAAAGCACAACTGGGTTTAGTACACAACCAAAAAGCGAGGCGACTACAGGGACTGACCCTAAATAGCCTGAGGATGATGCATCCCGTGGGCACCCTCAATTGAACAAACCAAAAAGTAACCTGGCAATGCTGCTGTTGTGGATGCATCGTGGCACCTCGCGAAGCGTGTCGTGGGGGCCCGCCCCTCAAGGGTCGAGCGGCTCACGAGGCCTTGGAGGCTCGCGAGAGGTCGAAGCCTCATGAGACGCAAACACTAGCAGCGCGAAGCGCTGGTAGGTGGCACCCATGTTCAACAAGCCAAAGGGCATGCCGACGTAGTTCGTGATGATGCCCTGCTCCGGCCAATGCGCAACGGCCAAAAGATGTCCTTGGAGCTGGCACTGTTGAGGCCCGGGATGTTGACACACACACGCAGCTCGCCTCCTGTGTCGGGAGCAGCAGCTGAGCTGATGGTGCACGTGGGGCGACGCTCGCCGCATATGGTCCGCGCTTCCTGAAGCTTGTGGATCTCCTCGTTGATGAACTCTTGTGCTCCTAGCGCCTAGCGTCATGCACCTTGCTTACGGGGGCGCGTGTCGAAGCATGCCTCCAAGTGGTGCCTTGATACATCCATTTTGCATCATGCTTTTATATTGATATTTATTGCACTATGGGATGTTATTACACATTAACACAATACGTATGCCTTTTCTCTCTTATTTTACAAGGTTTACATAAGAGGGAGAATGCCGGCAGCTGAAATTCTGGGCTGGAAAAGGAGAAAACATTAGAAACATATTCTGCACAATTCCAAAAGTCCAGAAAATTTATGGAGAGTCATTTTGGAACTAAAAAATATTGGGAGAATAAAGTACCAGAGGGGTCCCACCAGGAAGCCAGAAGGGTGGAGGGCACGCCCCCCTACCATGTGGGCCCCCTGGCAGGCCTCCGGTGCCCATCTTCTGCTATGTGATGTGTTTTGACCTACAAAAATCATAAGGAAGCTTTCGTGATGAGGCGCCACCGTCTCGAGGCGGAACCTGGGCAGAAACAATCTAGGGCTCTGGCGGAGCTGTTCTGTCGGGGAACCCCCCCCCCTCCCCCCCACCGGAGGGGAAATCGAAACCATCGTCATCACCATTGATCCTCTCATCGAGAGGGGGCCAATCTCCATCAACATCTTCACCAGCACCATCTCCTCTCAAACCCTAGTTCATCTCTTGTATCCGATCTTTGTCTTAAAACCTCTTATTGGTACCTGTAGGTTGCTAGTAGTGTTGATTACTCCTTGTAGTTGATGCTAGTTGGTTTATTCGGTGGAAGATCATATGTTTAGATCCTTAATGATAATTAATACTCCTCTGATTATGAAAATGAATATGCTTTGTGAGTAGTTACGTTTGTTCCTGAGGACATGGGAGAAGTCTTGTTATAAGTAATCATGTGAATTTGGTATTCGTTCGATATTTTGATGAGATGTATGTCGCCTCTCCTCTAGTGGTGTTATGTGAACTTCGACTACATGACACTTCACCATGATTTTGGCCTAGGGGAAGGCATTGGGAAGTAATAAGTAGATGATGGGTTGCTAGAGTGACAGAAGCTTAAACCCTAGTTTATTTGTTGCTTCATAAGGGGCTGATTTGGATCCATATGTTTCATGCTATGGCTAGATTTATCTTAATTCTTCTTTCGTAGTTGCGGATGCTTGCGAGAGGGGTTAATCATAAGTGGGAGGCTTGTCAGAGTAAGCACAGCACCCAAGCACTAGTCCACCCACATATCAAATTATCAAAGTAACGAATGTGAATCATATGAGCATGATGAAAACTAACTTGAAAGTAATTCCCATGTGTCCTCGGAAGCGCTTTGCATTCTGTAAGAGTTCGTCCAGGCTTGTCCTTTGCTACAAAAAGGATTGGGCCACCTTGCTGCACCTTAATTACTCTTGTTACTTGTTACCCATTACGAATTATCTTATCACAAAACTATCTGTTGCCGATAATTTCAGTGCTTGCAGATAATACCTTGCTGAAAACCGCTTGTCATTTCCTTCTCCTCCTCGTGGGGTTCAACACTCTTACTTAAAGAAATAACTACAATTGGTCCCCTATACTTGTGGGTCATTGAGACTCTTTTCTGGCACTGTTGCCGGGGAGTGAAGCGCCTTTGGTGAGTGGAATTTGGTAAGGGAACATTTTTATAGTGTGCTGAAATTTACTGTCACTTGTCACTATTGAAAATAATCCTTTGAGGGGCTTGTTCGGGGTATCTTCACCTCGACCAGTAGAGCAAGAAGTTGCTCCTCAACCTACCGAACCTACTAAAAATATTTATTATGAAATTCCTTCGGGTATGAGAGAGAAACTGCTAGGTAATCCTTATGCAGGAGATGGAACACTACATTCTGATATGCATCTAATCTATGTGGATGAAGTTTGTGGATTATTTAAGCTTGCAGGTTTGCTCGAGGATGAAATCAAGAAGAAGGTCTTCACTTTATCCTTTAAGGTAAAGGCATTGACATGGTATAGGCTATGTGATGATATTGGATCTTGGAACTACAACCAATTGAAATTGGAATTTCATCAAAAGTTTTATCCTATGCATCTAGTTCATCGTGATCGGAATTATATATATATAATTTTTGGCTTGATGAAGGAGAAAGTATCGCTCAAGCTTGGGGGAGGCTTAAGTGAATGTTATATTCATGCCCCAATCACGAGCTCTCAAGAGAAATTATTATTTTGAATTTTTATGCTTGGCTTTCTCATAATGATCAATCCATGCTCGCTTGTTCTTTAGGAAGAAGACTATTGAATTCAAATGGGATTTATTGGAAAGAATTAAACACAATTCTGAAGATTTGGAACTCGACTAAGGTAATGAGTCAGGTATAGACCTTAAATTTTATTGTGTTAAATCTTTTATGGATACCGATGCTTTTCGTGAATTTAGCACTAAATATGGACTTGACTCTAACATAGTAACTTCTCTGTGAATCATTTGCTACTCATGTTGATCTCCCTAAACAGAAGTGGTTTAAATATCATCCCCCCATCAAAGTAAAAGTAGTGGAACCTATTAAAGTTGAATAAGAAACTATTACTTATAATGTTGATCCTATTGTTCCTAATGCTTATATTCAGAAACCACCTTTCCCTATTAGAATCAAGGAACATGCTAAAGCTTCAATGATGGTTCGTAAGAGTTATACTAGAACACCTACACCCACCTGGAAAAATTAAAGGTGAGCCTAGCATTGGTATGGTTAAAATTCTCTTGGTTGATAATATTGATGGGCATGTTATTTATTTATGTGATGAAGCTGCTAGAATTGCTAGACCTGATACTAAAGATAAACATAGACCTATTGTTAGAATGCCTGCTGTTTCTGTTAATATAGGAGATCATTGTTATCATGGCTTATGTGATGTGGGTGCTAGTGTGAGTGCAATTCCTTTTACTTTATATCAAGAAATTATGAATGATATTGCACCTGCTGAGATAGAAGATATTGATGTTACTATTAAGCTTGCCAAAAGAGATACCACCAATTGGGATTGTTAGAGATGTTGAAGTCTTGTGTGGGAAAATAAAATACCCTACTGATTTTCTTGTTCTTGGTTCCCCACAAGATAATTTTTGTCCCATATATTTGCTATAACTTTCTTGAACATTGTTAATGCTAATATAGACTGTGAGAAAGAAATTGCTACTATAAGTTTTGGGGATGTGTCTCATGATTTTAATTTCTCTAAATTTCATAGACAACCGCATGATAAACAATTGCCTGGTAAAGATGAAAGTATTGGTCTTGCTTCTATTGATGTGCCTCCTACTAATCCTTTAGAACAATATTTGCTAGACCATGAAAATGATATGTTTATGAATGAAAGAAAGCGATTAGATGAAATATTCTTTGACCAAATACCTGTTTTAAAACACAATTTGCCTGTTGAGGTTCTTGGTGATCCTCCTCCACCCAAGGGTGATCCCGTGTTTGAGCTTAAACAATTACCTGATACTTTGAAATATGCTTATCTTGATGAAAATAAGATATATCATGTTATTATTAGTGCTAACCTTTTAGAGCATGAAGAAAAGTGATTATTGTAAACTCTGAAGAAGCACCGTGCCGCTATTGGATATACTCTTGATGATCTAAAGGGCATTAGTCCCACTCTATGTCAGCACAAAATTAATATGGAGCCTGACGCTAAACCAGTTGTTGATCATCAACGACGGTTAAATCCTAAGATGAAAGAAGTGGTAAGAAATGAAATACTAAAGCTTCTGGAGCTAGGTATAATTTATCCTATTGCTGATAGTAGATGGGTGAGTCATGTTCATTGTGTCCCTAAGAAGGGAGGTATTATTGTTGTTCCTAATGATAAGAATGAATTGATCCCTCAAAGAATTGTTACAGGTTATAGAATGGTAATTGATTTTTGCAAATTAAACAAAGCTACTAGAAAAGATCATTACCCTCTACCTTTTATTGATCAAATGCTAGAAAGATTGTCCAAACATACACATTTTTGCTTTCTAGATGGTTACTATGGTTTTTGTCAAATACGTGTGTCAAAAGAGGACCAAGAAAAGACTACTTTTACTTGCCCATTCGGTACTTTTCCTTATAGACATATGCCTTTTGGTTTATGCATGCACCTGCTACCTTTCAAAGATGTATGACTGCTATATTCTCTGAGTTTTGTGAAAAGATTGTTGAGGTTTTCATGGATGACTTCTCTGTTTACGGAACTTCATTTGATGATTTCTTAAGCCACCTTGCTTGAGTTTTGCAGAGATGTGAGCAAACAAATCTTGGTTTGAATTGGGAGAAGTGATGCGGAGCATCCTACGGACATCCCCATGGACCTACCATCGTCTCACCAAGTGCCAAGAGGACCCATGACACGAGCATGAGCTAGAGCTCTCGAGACTGAGGTGACTTCTTTCCTTAGTCATATCTCATATGATCCACTCGAGACATGGCTACTACCTAAGTCCGGAATGTTTTGCATGATTAGGTACCAAGAGAACCCTCCCGAGGATGCACATGAAGATGGTATAGCCCCCAACTCCACGGATGAAGAGAACCAATGGAAGGAGACAAGAACAGCTCCCAGGTCCCGAACATCCGGCTCCTGGAGGCATCGCCCGCAGCCAAGCACTAGCATTCAAAGCTATAGGGCCCGGACATCCGGCCCGTCACCCCGAAAATCCGGCGCACAGCCCGGACATCTGGACAAGTCGTCCAGGGAGTACCGAAGCCTGACCCGCCAGCCCAGACATCCGGCCACAACCCCGGACATCCGGCCCTTCACGACGCCCTGGACATCCAGCCAACACCTGAACATCTGGACCAGCCCTATCTAGGGAGCCCGAAGACGGCGCCAGGCCAGCCCAGACATCCGGCCCGACAGCTCGAACATCTGGCGCCTCGCAAGCGCCCGGACATCCGGCACAACGCCCGGACGTCTGGCCACCCCTGTCTGCGCATAGTGTAAAGGGCCAAACCCATGTATTCCTTCGCCCCCCTAGACTATATATACTCCTTCTCCACCCTCTTTCTAGGGTCAGCATTGTGATAGCTCATATTTGAGATAGAGCTTTGCTCATCCACTTGGTTACTTCTCCTCGGAGCTCACGACCTCTTCGGAGAAGATCCCCCAAGCGGATTCAAGACCCCTTCACGGGAAGAACCTTCAAGACCTCCTCACGGAGAAGAACTATCACCACTTGTATCGTCCTTTGTTGGATTCGGATCGTGGATCTCTTTGTGTTTCAAGGATCTAGCATATGTGTAACCGGATCTTGTTGGTTGAGTGATTTCTCTTGTGTTTCTCCTTGTTTCCCCCTCGTTTCCCCCTCGTGTTCTTCGTAGGATCCCCTTCAATCGTGAAAGATCGGGCATCTAGGGTTCTACACTACATCATCTTGGTATCAGAGCCACGTTGATCACGTATTTGGAGGCCCTACCCTTTGTTTTCTAGCTTGATTTTGTTGTTTTTCATCCTAACCCGAAAATCCCCACCAAAAATAGCCCTAAATGTTTTTTGTGATTTGATGGTGTGATGAAGTTTTGTTGGATTTGATCCATGGATTTGCTTTGCCATGTGTGGATCTAGCTTTCCCCCATCATCTCCGCCTTTTCCATCCACAAAATCCCTCTAATTTGCCTGAATTTGACTTTTTCCCTGCAGAGTTCATCGAGTTCATCCACGGATACCGAGCCCGGACATCCGGCCGGTGACCCACGGACATTCGGCGACCCCAGACATCCGGCCACCTGGCCCGGACATCTGGCCCCTGTCAGCAAAATTTCCATCCACCGCCCCGTTCCCGCCTAACTTTCGCCACATTTTGTTCCGGTGCCCACATACACTTCCGCATACCACCATCACTTCCGCATACCACCACCGCTTTCCGCAAGCACCAACATCACTCACCCACTATCCACTCTGAAAATTTTGACCCGTTTTGGTCTTTGGGCATTTGAGTTGTGGTTCCCGTGTCCTATTGTGTTCCGGCTATATAGGTACGATGCGACATCAACATCACCACTTCACATCTTCGCCAAGGACCCATCATCTCCGACATCGACCGCTACACAATTTTGACACCTCGACCGTAAGCAAGAACGGTAACCTCTATTTCATCATGGTATCGTGGTATCCTTTCATGGCACATTCCTTACCATTACATTGATAACCACAATAGCCTAACTTTTGCGTTGCTTACCCATCGAGACTAGCCTTTGAGTATTGCCAGCAACGTGACTTGTGCACATTAGTGATCATACTTCCCATAGCATACATACCATATCACAGTGGTGCATATCTTGGTATCATCTTTTGTGACACAAAATTGTCATCGCATACACAATTGTTATCTTGGTTCGTGAAGTTTTGCATGAGAAAAGAGCTAAAAAGAGAAAGAGCCAAACAAGCTTTTATGCAAAAGGGAAAGATAAGCAAAGAGCTTATAAGCAAGAACCATAGCATCATACTACATTAAGATTGTCACATCCGATCATTTTGGATCATACCATCGGAATACCATACATATAGCATACTTGGGATAGAAGTCATTGCATTGTTTCCTAGTATGTTGTGCACAAGTTCCGTATCCGCATATTGTGCAATCGTGCTAACGAATCTCTAGTGTTGTGCAACAAGAGCATTTTCGTGGATTCCACATTTTGGCTCATTCCTTGGTTGCACGACCCACTTATCTATTTGCGTGTGTGTGTTTTCGTGTACCATACCTTGTTAGTGGTCTACTTGTTGCATTTACAAATTTGTGAATCATTTCCAACATTATCGAGGATCACTAACAATTGCATCAAATTTTGTGCCACCATCCTAACCAAGCTCCACCATAAGCTTTTACTTGTGTAGGTGTGAGAATCGATAAGAATTGGTACCAATTGTGTTATTTCCTTGTTCCACATTTGAGTGATCATTGATCCATCTTCAACGTCGGTCAAGGTACATTTGGTATAAGTTCTTCTGTTTCTCCCACTCACATATTTGGTTGGAATGATGGATAGGCCAAGTTCTTCTACCAACCCACTCTTCATAGAGAAAGACGACACATGTCATCCTATGTCACCAGGAGCCACCTCTTCCGTGCACAGTGAGCTTTGCATCAAGAACAACAAGCAATGAGCGACCGCATCGGCAATCTCGTTACCGACTTGCGACTCTCCGAGCAACGAACAAGAGACTACTTAGGCAGCAAGCTCGACGCTCACAAACAATAGAACGATGCAAGAATGGATGAGATTTGTGCCTTGTTGGTGAACTGCCATTCTACCACTTCGTCCTACTCAAGACGGAGCCGCTCAAGTCAACATTCAGACGACACCTTCTCCGGCTTAAGTACACCGACATCAAACACTCTACATCAAGCCGTGTGCCAAGACTGTCAAGCAACTCGTAATCCTCTACACGACAATCATCCGCAAGAGCAATTTGACGAGCAAGCACATCGCCATCGTCAAAACCAAGCTCCTCTTTCACAAACACAAGAAATTCACCATCAACGTCTCCAAGAGGAAGAGCGAGTGCGACAACATCAAGACGAACAAGATGCCGAGGCTCAACGTCTTCAACAACAACAACGTGAAGCACAAGCTCTTGAGGCACAACGTGCCCTTCAAGAAACAAGTCGAGCCATTGCCAACAGCAACCGAGATAGGCGCAATCAAGAGGAAGAACTTCACGAAGAAATTCAAGAGCAAAACTACCAAGCAAGAGTGCATCGTCAAGTTCCTCAAGCTCCTCCACAAGCTCGACATGCCCCTCCACAACCTCAAGTTCATCAAGAGCAAGATGACTTTGGAAATCCTCTGCTCCAAGAGCAATATGAGGTTGACAATCCTCCACTTGAAGGGCGTCACCATCACCCTCGACCACAACACAATGAAGAGCAACGCTATGGCAAGCTCAAGTTCACCATGCCCAAATTCCATGGAAGCAATGATCCCAAAGTGTACCTTTCATGGGCCTTGAAGGTCGACAAGATCTTTCATTTGCACAACTATGAGGAAGAGAAGAAGATAGCTATGGAATCCCTTGACTTCCAAGATTATGTGCTCATATGGTGGGAACAAGTCCTTGAGCGCCGAGAAGCAAGAGGTGAACTACCAATCACCACATGGGAGGAAATGAAAGATGTCATGCGTGCATGCTTTGTGCCAACATACTACAACCGCGATCTCTTCAAGAAACACCAACTCCTCAAGCAAGGAACAAAGAGCGTTGAAGAATACTACAAGGAAATGGAGATTGCCATGATAAGAGTCAATGTCATGGAAGATGATGAGCAAACTATGGCCCGTTTCTTGAATGGCCATAATCATCTCATCAAGAAGATTGCCGACTTCCAACCTAATGAGGAAATCAATAGCATTGTTACACCCACAGCCCCTGCTGCTATACATACTAGACAAATTAATAGAGCTCGCGCACGCCCACTAAATTACCAGGTACTTTTGTTTCTTGGTAATGATTCTAATGTTCATGAGAATATGATGTTGCCTAAATTCAATACATTTGTATTGCTTACAAATGAAGGGCCTAGCTTGGAGAAGGATGAACATTGGAGCAAGAACAAGCATGGAGATGATGGCATGCGCAAGGGGAACAAGAACGGAGTTACAAGTGATGATTTCAGGGCTTTGAAACCACCACAACGAGTGCATGAAGCCTTGGACGAAATATACAAGATGCCACTCCATAAATTTCATCCAGAGGCTATTTTAGGTGCTGCGTATGTGTGGGGAAACAAGAGATATGGTTGGTTTCGGACTCCTCCACCAAGGGCCACGAAATTCCCCCCTCTTCCTCCATATATACAGAGCCCTTAGGGCACTGTTTAGACTTTGGGTTTTGTTTAGATTAAGAGTTCGCCATACCTACAACTTCGCATACTTCGTTTGTGTTCAACGACCAGACAAAGGCGTCACAGAACCCCACCTTCATTATTAAAGCTTTCCTCTGTTATTCGCAATATCCAGATTGCAATCTTAGTTTCTTGCTTGTTCTTCATTTGCTTGCAGGAAATAGACCTTCGTGGTCAGGTTGATCGTGCTCCGGCGTGGTCAATAACCTCTCAAAGTTGGTTTAGCGATTGCTAAGGCGCGACGTCCTCGCACGTTCGTAGTAGGATTGTTGTCAGTGTCAAAACCTGTGGATCTCGGGTAGGGGGTCCCGATCTGTGCGTCTTAGGATAATGGTAACAGGAGGCAAGGAACACAATGTTTACCAAGGTTCGGGCCCTCTCGGTGGAGGCTAAACCCTAAAAGCTAGTCTATGATGTTGATTGTGATCGTCCCTCTAAGGACCAACCTTTCCGGTTTATATAGACACCGAAGAGGGCTAGGGTTTACATGGAGTCGGTTACAAGGAAGGAAAAATAATATCCGGATCGCCAAGCTTGTCTTCCACACAAAGGAGAGTCCCATCCGGACATGGGACAGAGTCTTGAGTCTTGTATCTTCATGCTCCAACAGTCCGGACAAAGTGTACAGTCCGGCTGTCCGGATACCCCATAATCCAGGACTCCCTCAGTAGCCCCTGAACCAGGCTTCAATGACGATGAGTCCGGCATGCAGTCTTGTCTTCGGCACTGGAAGGCGGGTTCCACCTCCGAATACTCCAAAGTAATCATCGAACACTTGAACCGTGTCCGGATCTGCAAGATGATCTCCACATACCACCATAGGGGGCATAGCATAAATCTGATCTGCTAGCAATCTTTGTGCGTCGTGCCCTTGTATCGTGGCCCGGCCCAACACGAACCGATTTTTCTTAGCCCACCTCGATACACGTTGTGAGGCAGTTTTATTGGCATGCCCTGCCAAGGCGGAGATCGTGTTCCCCTTATTACGGGATCTTCCATCAATACGGGCGTGCGCCACCCCACGATGACTGTTGGTATGACTCTGTGTTTTCAGATAAGTCTCAAGCGGTCACGCTGAGGACTCTTGATATTCACCCCCTTTATAAAGGGGCCGAGGCCTATACCTCTTTTCCACCACCCTTGCGCCCTTTCGCATCTCGAGTTCTAACACCCGAGACTCAAACTCAAACACCCCAGATCCTCCAATATGTCTGGATCCAACCTTTAAGGCCGGTGGGTGGCTTCGTCGATCAAAGAGGACATTGCGAGGCTTAGGGAGGTCGGATATCTGACTGCCGACATCCAGCATAGGCTTCCTGCTCCAGGGCAGGTCATCCCTACTCCCTAGCCTAATGAGAACGTCATATTTGTTCCTCACTTCCTCCGCGGTTTGGGCCTCACCCTTGATCCCTTTGTGAGGGGGCTAATGTTCTATTACGGGTTAGATTTTCACGATCTAGCTCCGGACGCTATCCTCCATATCTCGTTGTTCATCATTGTGTGCGAGGCTTTTCTCCACGTCAGTCCACACTTCGGCTTATGGCTCAAGACCTTCAATGTGAAGACAAAGATGATCGAGGGGTGAAATGTGGAGTGCGGAGGCGCCATAATAAGTAGGAACGCTAATGCCCCATGGCCAGAGGGTTCTTTCCAGAGGTATCTGATTTATGGTAGCGGAGGTGGTTTTACGTCACGGCTCCCAGAGGCACAAAGTGGGTGGCTACCCCCGACTTCCGCTCGGGCCCTCCATCACAACTGGCGTCATGGACCAACGTGGGACGGGATTGGAGGTCTGCTAGTGATGTACCAACACTGCAGAGCCGTATCCGGGAGCTTCTTGAAAGGGACATTAACCTTGTCAGCATAATTCAGATAATGCTAATCCGACGGATGTTGCCATGCAAACGCCGGCCTCTCCGGATGTGGGAGTTCAGTCTAGAGGGTCCGCGGACTATTAAGCACTTCTTTGGCCTGAAGCTCGAAGGGATGTGTAAATTATTCTTCGGACCACAAGTAAAGTGTCCGGACACCATCGAGGATGCGGGCCTAAGCTGCAATTGCCTAGATACCCAAGTAAGTAACCCCGAAACTGGACACTTCGTTTATATTTATCATAATCATCATTCTGAAAATCCTCCGTGGCAAGGAATGGCTCAGCAAAGCGGAGAGAATCAGGTGTCCGGCTCCACTTCCCGAAGGCTCGCCTAGTCCTGCCATAGCCAAGATGCTTGGCTGGGTGCTTAGCAAAATACCCTCAGGTAAAGACGAAGGGAAGAACAGTGAAGCCGAACTTCACACACTGTGCATCCGAACCGGGGGAATTGCTACCTCCCCTAAGGAGGATAGTCGGGGAGGGGAGTCTAAAGCCTCCTCCCCGCGCGGGAAGAAGAGGGCCGCCTCCGAAGACTTGGAGATGGAGGTCCCCAAGCAGGGGAAGAAAATGTCACCAGGGGGCCCTTCTTCGAAGGGCGCCCTTACCGCGTCATGCTCACCGACGGGCCAGCCCTCAACCGAGCTATGAGTTAATCGTTAATTCGTAGGTAATACATTTCTCCGAGAACAATAACCAGGATTCATTTTTTGAAGTTCGGCTAGCAGCTCTTCTCAACAGAGTTCGTCTTCTGGGGATCTCCCTCCAGAGATGATGGAGAGTGAGACCCCACCAACTTCTTTGCCTCATGAGGCGGGCGACCCCGAGGTGTCGTCATGGAGGAGTCCGGACCTGCCGAAGCCAGAAGCTACTCCTTCGGCCGCCCTGAGCCCGGAGCGGTTGGCTCCCATGGGGGGCGATGAGAAGGGTCCGACACAGGTCGATGTCCGGCCGGACATGCTGACGGGCCTTTTGGAACGAGCTGCACTCTTGGAGGAGCACCGCTCATTAATGAGCACGGTGCTCAAGAAGATTTCATCCGCCACAAGCGGTTTGAATGAAGCATTTACGAGCCTGCTTAGAGGCTTTAAGGTATGTAATGAAAAATACATAATTTCTTGGCTGTGAGGCACGCGCTAGGTGTGCTCCATATGTATAGTAGCCCCTGAGACTCTGGTTGTCTGACCTAGGCGGCAAACGGAGGATCATATTGTGTCTAAGTAATGAATGCGCTGTATATATGCGCAGGTGTCTAAGGATCCGGCAACCGACCAGTCCGTTGAAGTTGCCGAACTAAAGAGGCAGATTGGAGCTATTGATGCCGATATCATGCTGGTGAATGAGCGGCTGAACGAGTCACAAGGTATCTGCTCTGCTTTCCTTAATATGTTTTATAGGAAAGTTTGAGAGGGGCATGATATTAATGCGATATGCTTGGACTGCAGACGGTGCTGCTGCCGTGGAAGCCCTGAGGGCGGAACTTGCCTAGGCCAAGGAACAAGCTCGGGCTAGCAATGCGGCTGCCCTAAAGGCGGCCGAAGAGTTGACAACCGAACAGGCTGCTCATCGCCGAAGCGAGGACAAGATAGCCGAAATGGATGTGGAGTTGAAAAATGTTGCCGACCGGTATGAGCTCCTTAAAAAGGAGAATCAAGTTAATTCGTCTGACTTGAACAAGGCACTTAATGCAGCCAAGGAGATGCGGACCAAAATCAGGGATGTGCGGGAGGAGCTTCGACAGTGTCACAGCCTGGTTTTTTGCCCTCCTTTCTTTGCCTGATTTTCATCTGAGTTGGTTTGAATTTGGAGTTTTGAATCATTCCATTTGGACTTGATCACTTGGGTATCCCTTGATTTTCAACCCAAGTGCCTCCTCTCCTCTTCTAATCCATCATTTCACTCCTGGCCAACAAAACAAAATTGCTTGGAATATTTTTCTTAAATGAAAAATATTCATTTTGCCTCCTAAACCCTAGCTAAAATCTTTGACATCCAAAGCAACCCTCATTTCTGTTGCCCCAAAAATCCTGAGAGAAATCCCAAATATTCTTTGGACCCTAGGGCACATTTCTGAGCAAAAATATTTCACCACTTTTTGGAGTATTTTTGCTACAGAAAATATTTTCACTTCTAGGCTGAAATGGTAGTTTCTACAGCAACTACCTTTTTACTAGCTCCAATGCATCTGGTTTTCCCTGTGCTTATTCACCTTAGTAAGAGTCAGTAAAACCCCAAAGATCAGCCCTTGAATCACTGTGGTTTGACCACAGTAACTGTTCAAAGTTTCTGTCCAGTAACTAAACATCTTCACCATTTCACTTCTACTGCACATGGAAACCAACCGAGCCGTGGTAACACCTAAAGTTACTAAGGACTACACGTCAGCCATCATGGTTAGTGCATAGGTGGCCTGATGTCACGGTCCACGCGGTGACTGCGTTCGTCCGAGGGTGCTGGCAGGCCAAACGCGCGCACTACGCGTCGCCAGCGCCTCTATGGCGCGCGTGCCTGCTGCTCGGCCAGCCTGGGCGTGTCCCCCTGCGCCACCATCCTCGTCTCCACCCCCTTAACTCCTTCCTACCGCTCGCCGATGCCGGAGCTCGCCGCAGCGAGAACGGGCACGGTTCGGCCAACGGCACAGTGCCCGCGCACTGTGTTCGTCCCCTTCCTCATGGCTCCTGTGCTCATCCGCGTCCGTGCACAGCTCCCGCGTGAACCCCGTCGCATTTTCCCTCTCTCTCTCTGGCACCATTCGTCGTCGGGCGCCGACGCCAGTTGTCCTCTAGTGGAGCCTGAGCCCTCCTCACCGCCCCGCCTATAAATAGCCCCCTCCGCAGCCTCCTGGAGCACCGAACCTCACCACACCTCCCTCCAATAGCCACTAGAAGCCGCAGCCCGGTCGGGCAGGCCGCAGGCTGCCGTCCCCGAGCCGAGCTTGCCGGCGATCCCTCCTGGATCGACCCCGCAGCTCCGGCCACTCCCAAGCCAAGGCGACCCTGCCAGGGCCTCCGCCTCTCCTCCGTGAAGCCAACGAGCCAAGCTCGAGCCCCTGGAGCCGCCCCTAGCCACCGTCTTCCTCATCTCCGGCGACCACCGTGTTCTGCCTCCGCTTGCGAGGAAGAAACCGACGCCATCCGCTCACCATTTGCCACGCCACGGGTATGGGCAGGTGCGCAAGAACCTTCTCCGTTGATCCCTCCCTCTCATCTTCCCCCAAGAGGCCTCAACGGCGGCGAACGCTCCGGCGAACTGCCGCCCGTCTCTGTTTTCTCCCCCCCTCCGACTTGACTAGCGGGGCCCACTAGTAAGCCACTCATAACGCGTGCGAAGTGGTATGAGTGGTGGCGCCCCGGGAAAATACGCCATCGACGTCACCCCCTCTCTGTTTATCTTTTTTTCAAATTTATTTAAATTCCAGGCGCATTCAAACAGCCATAACTTTTATTCTACAAGTCCAAATGCAGTGGTTCTTTTTGTATTGTGTTCTTTGTCTAAAAATCTAACAACTCCCAAAAGATGGGATTTTTCCTTGCTGTCTAGATTTTCTGACAATTTTCAGAATGTTTCTTGATATTTTTCTTTTGGGGTTTTTGAATGTTTTTAGAGGAACCAGCTTGTCTTGAGGATCACCAGGAGCCTTGTGACCCTCATCAGTACAAAGGCAAGCCACAGTAACATTTTCATGGTGCCACTTCAATATTATTGATTTTCATACTTGAACTTATGAATATTGATGCATTTTAATTAGTTATATAATAAATACATTATGTTATATGATTGTTGTGTTAAAATGCTTGAACTTCAGTATGTTTGAAGTAAATATTGTTGGTAAGGTGATGAGAACCTAGTTATTAGAGTTAAATAAATAATATGGCCATAGAATTGATGAGAAATTTGGATATTATTTTTGCATGAGGTATAATGATGATAATTGCTAGAAATGGTTCTGGTATAAGTAAAGAAAGGTTTTTACCAGTATAGTAGCATGATTTTATGTTGGCTCCGTGGGAGCGTAGTTGGTGCAGTTTTGCACGGTTCTGTGATGCATATGTTATGTGATGCATGGTATGGCAGTATGACACCGGTTATTTTCTTTTCACATTAAAAGTTGAACCTGATTAATATTCAACTTGAACATGTTGTTGACCGGGTCGTGGTGCCGCTGAAACGAGTCTTTCCCAATGCAACCACATTTGCTGGTATGGGACGGCCTTAATGCGTTTCATTGTTGTGCCTCTGGTCGGTACCTCAAACTAGGGAAGGTTATGGGCGTGCTGTACCCTGGCCTGGTAGGCAAGCATAACCTTGTGAGCCCATTGTTAAGTTAAGTTTGGTACCGGATCCCAGTGTGGATCGTGGCCACGACGGTGGTCGAGGTGTCTGGAGGTAGACACGGGGCCACCCAGGACTAGCCCAGCGGGGTCTGAGTCGGAGGGGCCGGGAGAGTGTCATGACAATGAAATGGTTTCGTCGGAACGCTGTTGGTCCACTCGGATGGGAGAGTGAGGCCATGGGTTCCGTAGTGTGGGTACAGTGTACTAACCTCTATAGAGTGTATTTAATCTATCGATAGCCGAGTCCACGGATACGGACACGCTCGAAAGTAAGGTACACCATGGGTCAACACTTAATAAACATGCACACTAAATTGCACTAAGGATGACAGTGAGGTCATCGTGTTGAGTTGGCCACGAGTTGGTCGGGTTGTGATCGCCGTAAGGATCACGGGCCACGAGTTGGTCGGGTTGTGATCGCCGTAAGGATCACGGGCCATGAGATGGTCGGGTTGTGATCGCCGTAAAATCACGGGTATGTGTTGGTAATATTATGTTTGTTAGTCACATCTGGTAAGCAAGTTGGGAGAATGAGTACCTGTTGAGCATAGTCACATCATGTTGGTTATATAGCTGCATTGTTGATTAAAACTGGATAAATATCATAATATTGTCTGTCATCTTGTTATGCTTATTGTGAGCTTGCAAGTACATTCAATGTACTGACCTGGCGTGTCATGCCAGATTTCAGGAAAGTCTCGTTGGAAAGGAGTGCTGTCCGAGTCTAGACCGTGTCCACGTCGGTGTCCTTGTGCTATGGAGTCCCGCTACGACGTTGTTCCACTACCGAGTAGTTGTCATGATCGAGGCCCCTTTATGTTCACTAAATAATGTACATATTGTTCAGCCGCACCGTGTGTGCCGCTTGGCCTCGCTAACTATTGTAATATGAACTATGTTCCGCTAGCATGAATAAAGCAGTTGTATTATGTGCCATGTTGTTGTGTGTTGCCAGAAGACAAGGTCTCTAGGATGGCAATGCAGGGTAAACCGGTCGCTCTGAGCCGGGGTGCCACAGACAGGCCGGGAAAATCGCGGCTGGGAGCCCCAACTTATTGCGGATGAAGTTTTTGGATCCGAAGTATGCTCCCCTGGATCGACGCTGGAGTCCTACAGACGCGTATGCGGACTTGGCAAAGAGTACAACTGATGCGGCCAAGTTTTTCGAGGATCAAGGTGATAAAGAAGTGGAGAAGTTGTTCTGGTCTCAATTTAACGCTCCCGCGCGCCCATTGCCGTTGAGTGAGAAAATGGCTGCTGAGGCTGAGCTTCATAGGTTGTCATGGCTTGCCATGCGGTCTGTAATAGACCATCTTTGGCCGAAGGGTCCTAGGCCGGAGAGTTATTTTGCTTTGGTGCAGCAATTCCTCGGTGCCGTATCTCAGATCGATGCCATGAGAAGGTCGGCGTGCATAGAGGGTGCACGAATGGCTCTTGCCCACGTTAAAGCATATTGGACAGATATGGAGGCCACCATCGTTGCGACCCAGAATCCGGTGGGAGGCCAGGATCCGACCGAGCACTACTTGGAGCAGGTAACAGAAGGTGCTCGTTTGATAGAGGCTCTGTGCTCGAAGAATGTCATGTTCGAGTGAAAATCTTGTCATTGTAAAAACAATGTTACTTTGATTATGAGGCTATATTTATACTTTGTGCCCGAAAGTATTATTGGGCCTCCTATACGGCCATTTTTATGTATATGTATAATCTGAAAGTTAGCAGTCGTTGGTTTCAGCCCCCACACATACAATGCGGTGGTGTTTGAGAAAAATATGCGTAATCACTCTTCATCCAACGTCCTGGTCCGTTAAGGAGGTGATCACACGTCGAACTAGGCAACCGGACTATATAGCTGTAACACTTTCACTTAGCCATAGGAGTTTGACAGTGGGGCTACTATATAGCCCCTGGTACCTTCGCATGCATCCGAATACGGGCGCGTGCGTACATGGCCGAAAAACGGTCCTTCGTTAATGCGGCAGAATCCTAAAGATTCTGATAAGTCTTCGAGTGGTTGAACAATCTCTCGTTGTATCATGACAGACAATTTTTGGCTTTCTCTACTGAGGTGCTCGTCCAGAATAACCAGGGCACAATCGTAGTAGTTCTCCTTTGGATGCCTTAGCCGATAGGAACGGAACATAAGGCCGCAAACCCAGGAGATGGGCAAACCCAACATTTGACCAAAGACATGATTCGGAGCTGATGCATATAAGGCCAAACTCGTGACGCCGAACACTCCCGAAGGTATTTGGACTTTATAACATAAAATGGGCTGAAGAGTGCCCTTTCTTTATGAACCTTGTAGTTCCAGGTACGTGCATTAATCTGTCGTGGCGAAATGCCAATAACGGTAGTAACCTCGATGGGTATAGTACCCATGGGATGTGAAAACAACAAGAGACAATAAAAAGGTTTACACAGGGGCTTAATCTAAAGAGAAACCTGTGAGCGGGGCCCTGCTGCACGTCTGCGCCTTTGTCTCCGTTGTGCCGTTTCCTGGAAGGGTATCGCACGAATTGTGTCTATAAAAAATAAAAACTCATGTAGAAGAGTATAACGTAAGCGTGCGGTGGATAGTAAAAGTGTAAGACATTGGCCTGCTAATAATGTCAAGCCAAGAGTGGGGTTGTATTAAATATCTAAAGCCCCTGGTTCCTCTATGGGATTACGTACATGGCGCCCTGGACCAGTTTTATCCGGAGTGCCGGACTCGTCTAACCGTGTCCATGGTCTTAACGACCATTCATGCTTTCTGGTATTGGAGGCCACTTAGAATCCGGCCGGGCATATTGAGTGTGAGGTAGGCGTAATGCGGTACTGCGTTGAAGCGGGCGAAGGCCATTCTCCCAAGCAATGCGTGATAGCCGCTCTGGAAGGGTGCGATGGTGAAGAGTAGTTCTTCGCTTCTGGAGTTGCCTGGGGAGCCGAATGTTACCTCCAGTACGATGGAGCCCCTGCCATAGGCTTCAACGCCTAGTATCACCCCTTCAAAGGTGGTGTTGCTTTGGTTGATTCTGGATGAGTCTATCCCCATCCTGCGGGCAGTGTCCTGGTATATTAAATTGAGACTACTGCCGCCGTCCATGAGGATGAGAGTAAGATGGTATCCGTCGATTATAGGGTCAAGCACTAAGGCATTTGATCCTCCGCGCCGAATACTAGTCAGGTAGTCCGTGTGATCAAAGGTGATCGGACAAGCCGACCCGTGGTTAGGTGTGGGTACAACGGGCTCTATAGCGTATGCGTCTCTGAGCGTGCATTCCTTCCTTCTCGTGGATGTGTGAGTCACGTGGATCATGTTTACTGTTTTTACCTCTGGTGGGAATTTTTTCTGTCCCCCAGTGTTCGGCTGGCGAGGCTCATCCTCGTCTTCACTTGGTGTTTCCCTTCCCTTGTGTTTAGTGTTTAATTTGCCGGCCTGCTTGAAGACCCAGCATTCTCTGTGAGTGTGGCTCGCAGGTTTGTCGGGGGTGCCATGAATTTGGCACAGTCTGTCCAAGACTCTGTTCAGACCGGACGGTCCCTCTTTGCTGCCTTTAAGTGGCTTCTTTTGCTGACTGGGTCGAGAACCCCTGAATCTGGCATTGACCGCTGTGTTGTTCGGGCTCTCTTCCTTGTTTTAACCTTTGTTTTTATTGCGCCGTGGCTTCCCGTTGCCGTCCCTTATTTCTGATGTGCTTGGGTCGCTGGTGCCTTTACGGGCTAACCAGCTATCTTCCCCCGTGCAAAAGCGGGTCATAAGGCTTGTTAAGGCTGCCATTGTCCTCGGCTGTTCTTGGCCGAGGTGTCTGGCGAGCCACTCGTCACGGATGCTGTGTTTGAAGGCCGCTAAGGCTTCGGCATCCATACAATCGACAATTTGATTCTTCTTAGTGAGAAATCTGTTCCAAAGCTTGTGGGCGGACTCTCTGGGCTGTTGGATTATGTGACTTAAATCGTCTGCATCCGGAGGTCGGACATAAGTCCCTTCAAAATTGGCCCTGAAAGCGTCCTCGAGTTCCTCCCAACTTCCGATTGAATTTTCGGGGAGGCTTTTTAACTAGTGTCGAGCTGGCCCCTTCAACTTGAGGGGAAGGTATTTGATGGCGTGGAGGTCGTCCCCACGAGCCATGTGTATATGCAGGATAAAATCCTCGATCCAGACCCCTGGGTCTGTCGTTCCGTCGTATGCCTCTATGTTCACAGGTTTAAAACCCTGTGCAAATTCGTGGTCCAGTACTTCTTCGGTGAAGCACAGGGGGTGAGCAGCCCCTCTGTGTCTGGACGCCCTGTGGCATGCCGTCGGCTGTTGTTGTGTCCGGTGTTGATTCTGAACTGGTATCCGATCGATATGATCGTTTTGGTGACCATAGTCATGCGCCGGGGTGTGTCCTTTAGATCCGTAGATGGACCTAGGCGCGCCGGCCTTCTTATCCAGGAGCTCGCGTAAGTCGTGTGTGGCGGCGGTAGCTGCTCTGTTGCGGTTATGAAGTGGTTTGTCCGGCCTCCTGGCCATGTTGTTCTTTTGTGGAACGACCTTGTCGTCGAGTTCTGGGAGCATCTTGCGTTTTGGATAGCTCTTTGTATGGCGATCGTCGCCGTACTTTTCTTCAGTGTCTAGCACTTTATTCCATCTGCGATTGAGCGTTTCCTGTGTGGCCTTTAGCCGTTGCTTCTGCTTCTTTAGACTTCTCGTAGTGGCCATAAGCCTTCTGTGGAGGTTATCTCGTTCCGAGCGTGTTCCGGGATGATGATGTGTCGTCATCCGGACTGTGTTCTTGTCCCGGGACGGTTTGGTTAATTCGTCCCTTGGGATTATTGAGATCAGGCGTCTGCTCCGAGCTGTGTTTGGCGTGACCTGGCTCATCCTGCTCCATTGCTGGGTCCATATGGTCGTTGTTGCCTTTAGAGTTGACTGGGGCGCCGATATTTCTGGCGCTCTTGTCGCTATTTTTACTGTTGCTGGACTTGGAGCGGCGTCTGCACCGTCGTTTTGGCTTTTGCCCGGGGGTTTTATCTTCCGGATTGTCACTGTCATCCTCATTGGGCGTATCCACCATGTATATATCATATGACGAGGTGGTAGTCCAATGCCCCAGCGATTCTGAATCTTCTCCTGCATCGTCGTCCATACCGTCGATGTCTTTGGAGTCGGAGTCAAGTACGTATGATACATCATCGACAGTGGCAATGAAGTGGGTGGTGGGTGGGCAACGAATTCATTCGTTGCCTGCTTCCCACTCGGGCCGGACATAGTTCAGCCAAGAGTCTCTTGACAAAGAGAGAGATTTTAACGAGTTCAGCACGTCGCCAAAGGGCGAGTGCTGGAAGATATCTGCAGCGGTGAACTCCATTACAGGAGCCCATCCAGGTTCGGCAGGCCCAGGAGCGCGCAGACTGGAACCTACAGCCGGATACGAGTCCAGGGGTCTGGTGTCACAGGCTTCTTTAGGGGTGAGGCCTGTGTTCTGCTCTAACGCCGAGGAGTGGGTGGCCCGCGGGATGGGGTCCATCCACCCGTCCTCGGGCGACGCAATCTGCTCCGGATTTAGGTCTAGGGCTCCTGCAGGGGCGATACCCCGAGCATTGTCCAACAGCAGTTCTAAGCCGTGCTCTTCGTGACTGCCCGGTGCTCCTGGCGCAGGCACGAACCCGTCGAAGATCAAGTCTCCGCAGATATCAGCCGTGTAGTTGAGGTTTCCAGTTGGCCAAGCGAATTGGCCCGCAGTGCGAAGCCGCCGAACACGAAGATCTGTCCGGGAAGAAAAGTCTCACCCTTTACCGTGTTGTTGACGATTGAAGGAGCCATCAAGCCTTGCAGCGACGACATAGAGGAACTCTCAACGAAAGCACCAGTGTCAGTGTCAAAACCGGCGGATCTCGAGTAGGGGGTCCCGATCTGTGCGTCTTAGGCTAATGGTAACAGGAGGCAAGGAACACAATGTTTACCCAGGTTCGGGCCCTCTCGATGGAGGTAAAACCCTACTTCCTGCTTGATTGATATTGATGATATGAGTAGTACAAGAGTAGATCTACCACGAGATCGTAGAGGCTAAACCCTAAAAGCTAGCCTATGATGATGATTGTGATCGTCCCTCTAAGGACCAACCTTTCCGGTTTATATAGACACCGGAGAGGGCTAGGGTTTACATGGAGTCAGTTACAAGGAAGGAAATATAATATCCGGATCGCCAAGCTTGTCTTCCACTCAAAGGAGAGTCCCATCCGAACACGGGACGGAGTCTTGAGTCTTGTATCTTCACGCTCCAATAGTCCGGACAAAGTGTATAGTCCGGCTGTCCGGATACCCCCTAATCCAGGACTCCCTCAATCGTCAAAGTCGACTTCCGCCAAAACGATAACCACCATCTCATCGAAAGACGGGACACCTTTTCCTCTATCAAGTGGTATCAGATTTCTAGGTTGCTCGGTAAGATTTTATAGTTTTTCATAGTTTAGATCGAGTCTATTCTTCATACCTATAGTCCACGAAAAAGCCAGGTCATCATATCCGAACCAGTCTGAGCCTTTGCATAGTCTTTTCAGTATTTTGCTTTGTTGAATTTGCGATTGCATCGTCGTGTCAAGTTGCTGGTCTTAGCGTCTAGTCCTTTAGAGTTTCGAGTTCTGTCATAGTTTGTCACGCCGCCATAGCACCATCCTACCACCGCTGCCATATCCTACCACCACTGCCATATACCACCACCGCTGCCATATCCTACCACCGCTACCATATACCATCACCGCTACCATATACCACCATATATCCACCACCAATCCGAGTTCTTTTCATATTAGGTTTGTTTTTGAAATCCATCTATTTTCCGATTCGTGTTTTCATATTAGGTCCGGAAACCACCCTCCGTTTAGGCCCAAAATTTTCCAAAAGCGCACTCGACAAAAAAAATTCTGGCTATCCTATTTTTAGGTGTTTCCAAGCATATTGAGACAGTCGCCATTATAGAAAGTTTTTTTTGAGCCGTTTCCAGTTTTTGGGTCCGGGCAGTCGAAAAAAAATTGGTCGCAAAAATTTCGTGTCTATCCTATTATCTAGACTTGGGAAGAGTTTTGAGACACTCGCCATTATAGTGGTTTTTCGGCAAAAAAAAGAGGAGCGCAAAAAAAAAGAGCGCAACAAAAAACAAAAAAAAAATCAGAGTGTGCTCTTCCCTTGTTTCCGTGCAGCACCGTGATTTTGTTAGTGTTCTAGGCTCGCGTCTCTAGCACGGTCTAGCCTAGGACCAGCACAGTACCGTGGTTGAGCGTTTATTCAACTTTGCATCTCTGAATTGATTATTGTTGACCCTTTTTGCTACCATATTATAAGCCTTCCCAGCTCCACATACATCTATGTCGTGTGTTTGACTCTCCCTGGTAATCGCTCTATCCAAGCTTTGAGAGTTTTGACTAAAACGGTTGCCGATCACCACCTGCTGCTGGGTAAGAACTGGTAAGAATTTGAGATTCGCTTGACGGAGTTGTGACACCCCACCACCACCATATTCCAGTAGTCTATAGGATCATATTCTTTTCTGTTTCTATTGCTGCTAACTATGGTAGGAACACAAGCCGATGAGATTGACTAGGAGAACATGACGAACAAGGAGCTTCATGATAAGTTTCATCAAATGTTGGGTCAACAGGTGGAAGACGTGATGGTCAGCTTTGGAAAGGCAATGGAGAAGATGGATGACATTGAGAAGTCAATTGACACCAAGTTGGACGCCAAGTTTGATGAATTACTCAAACGTCTCCCACAACCAGCTCTACGCAGCGATACAGTAGGTCGAGCATAGCGTGTTCCTATTGAGCCAGGACAAATTTCTGGTGCCGCTGCTACTGCTGTTGGTGCTTCTGTAGCTCCTGCTGCTACTGTAGAGGTGGAGTACTATTACGAGGATGAGGTTGATCAAAATCAGAACTATGTGCAGCCACCAGCACCACCACCAGCAGGTCGACCTCAGGTATATATTCGCAATGGTAGGCCTGCACCACCACCTCAGGTACGAGATAATGACCATATTCCTAAACTGAAATTGAATATTCCACCATTTGAGGGTAGATATGTTCCTGATATATATATCTTACTTGGGAGTTAGAAACTGAACAACGTTTCACATGTTTACAATATCTCGAGGAGGGACGGGTTGCTGCTACTATTTGTGCTTTCACTAGTTTTGCATGTGTATGGTGGTCTGAACATTGTAGATTATATCATATTCCAACTACTTGGGCTGCTTTGAAAACTGCTATGCGTACTCGTTGGGTTCCACCATATTATCAACGTGAATTGCTTCAAAAAAATGCAGCGTTTAAGACAAGGGAAAAAATCTGTAGAAGAATATTATCAGGAATTACAAACTGGCATGATTAGATGTGGTATTGTTGAGGAGAATGAAGCTATGCTTGCACGTTTCATGGGTGGATTAAATAGAGAGATTTAGACCATTCTAGAGTATAAGGAGTATACTAATATCACTCGTTTATTCCATCTTGCTTGTAAAGCTGAACGTGAAGTGCAGGATCAACAAGCATTGGCGCGAACTAACTTTTCTGCGGGCCGACCTTCATCATGGACACCACATGCATCTTCTACTTCAACTGCACCAGCACCTCCATCAGGTGCCACTTCTAGCCGTGATACAAGAAAGAAGGCACAACCACCATTATCTGCCAAGAGCGCACCTGCCGGGCCTGCACAGAGTTCTTCTTCTTCCATGGCATCAACAGGGCACACAAGTGATATTATTTGTCGTCGTTGTAAGGGAAGAGGTCATTATGCGAGAGAATGCAAATCTCAGCGTGTGATGATTGCTACTGAGGATGGTCGGTATGAGTCTGCTAGTGACTATGATGAGGAGACTTTGGCTCTTATTACACGTAAAGAACATGGTGGAGATAATTCTGATCATGAGACGCAATACATGGCTCTTGAAGATGCTGACAAGTATGAATGTTTAGTTGCTCAACGTGTTTTGAGTGTGCAGGTCACACAAGCTGAGCAAAATTAGAGGCACAATTTGTTCCATACAAAGGGAGTTGTGAAGGAACGTCCTGTGCGCGTCATCATAGATGGAGGGAGCTGCAACAACTTGGCTAGCATGGAGATGGTGGAGAAGCTATCTCTCACCACAAGACCACATCCACATCCTTCTACATCAAATGGTTCAACAACAGTAGCAAGGTTAAGGTAACACGTACTATTCGTGTGCACTTTAGTATCTCTACATATGCTGATTATGTTGATTGTGATGTGGTACCTATGCAAGCATGTTCCGTATTACTTGGTCGACCATGGCAATTTGATAAAAAAATTGTACACCATGGTAGAAACAATCAGTATACTCTTGTTCATAAGGGTAAACATATTACTTTTCTTCTTATGACTCCTGATTCCATTTTGAAAGATGATACTAATAGAGCTAATAAAGCAAAATAGGAGAAAAATAAGAGTGAATATCAGATTGTGGCAAAAGAATTTGAGCAACAAATGAAGCCTAATACTAAACCATCTAGTATTGCTTCTGAAATTAAATTGAAAAGTGCATCTTTACTTGCCACTAAATTTGATATTGATGAGCTAGATTTCAGCAAATCTGTTTGCTATGCTTTTGTGTGCAAAGAGGCATTAGTTTCATTCGAGGACGTGCCTTCCTCTTTGCCTCCTGCTGTCACTAACATTTTGCAGGAGTTCGCTGACGTCTTTCCACAAGACGTGCCATCGGGATTACCTCCAATTCGAGGGACTGAGCATCAGATTGACTTAATTCCCGGTGCATCATTACCCAACCGTGCACCATACCGTACCAATCCAGAGGAGACGAAGGAGATTATGCGTCAAGTATAGGAGCTGCTCGACAAAGGTTATATACGCGAATCCCTTAGTCCTTGTGTTGTTCCTATTATTCTAGTGCTAAAAAAGGATGGTACATCACGTATATGTGTTGATTGTAGAGGCATTAATAATATTACTATTTGTTATCGTCATCCTATTCCTAGGCTAGATGATATGCTTGATGAATTGAGTGGCTCTACAATATTCTCCAAAGTTGATTTGCATAGTGGATACCATCAAATTCGTATGAAATTGGGAGATGAATGGAAAACAACATTTAAAACTAAGTTTGGATTATATGAGTGGTTAGTCATGCCTTTTGGGTTAACTAATGCACCTAGTACTTTCATGAGATTAATGAACGAAGTTTTACGTGCTTTCATTGGACGATTTGTGGTAGTTTACTTTGATGACATATTGATTTATAGTAGATTTTTTAAGAACATTTGGAACATTTACGTGCTCTACATGATGCACGTTTTTTTGGTAACCTTGGGAAGTGCACCTTTTGCATCGACCGAGTATCTTTTCTTGGCTATGTTGTTACTCCACAGGGAATTGAAGTTGACAAAGCCAAGACTGAAGCTATTGAGAGTTGGCCGCAGCCCAAAATAGTCACACAAGTGAGGAGTTTTCTTGGCCTCGCTGGATTCTATAGGTGTTTTGTGAGAGATTTCAGCACCATTGCTGCACCTCTCAATGAGCTTACAAAGAAACACGTGCCTTTTCTTTGGGGTACCGCACAGGAAGAAGCCTTCACGATATTGAAAGATAAGTTGACACATGCCCCTTTATTCCAACTTCCTGATTTTAATAAGACTTTTGAGCTTGAATGTGATGCTAGTGGAATTGGATTAGGAGGTGTGCTATTACAAGATGGCAAACCTGTTGCATACTTTTCCGAAAAATTGAGTGGGCCTAGTCTGAATTATTCTACTTATGATAAAGAATTATATGCTCTTGTTTGGACTTTAGAAACATGGCAACATTATTTATGGCCCAAAGAATTTGTTATACACTCTAATCATGAATCTTTGAAACATATTATAAGTCAAGCTAAACTGAATCGTAGACATGCTAAATGGGTTGAATTCATTGAGACTTTCCCTTATGTCATTAAACACAAGAAGGGAAAAGAAAATGTTATTGCTGATGCATTGTCTCGTCGCTATACTATGCTTTCACAACATGACTTCAAAATATTTGGTTTGGAGACCATCAAAGATCAATATGTGCACGATGTTGCTTTTAAAGATGTAATGCAGAATTGTAAAGAAGGAAGAATGTGGAACAATTTCGTCGGTAATGATGGATTTGTGTTCCATGCTAACCAGCTATGCATTCCAGCGAGCTCCGTAATGATTCTAATGTACATGAGAATATGATGCTTCCTAAATTGGATACATTTGTTTTGCTTACAAATGAAGGGCCTAGCTTGGAGAAGGATGAACATTGGAGCAAGAACAAGCATGGAGATGATGGCATGCACAAGGGGAACAAGAATGGAGTTACAAGTGATGATTTCAGGGCTTTGAAGCCACCATAACGAGTGCATGAAGCCTTAGACGAAATATACAAGATGCCACTTCATAAATTTCGTCCAGAGGGTATTCTAGGTGCTGCATCACCTTTTTATTGGGCCAGGCCCATGTAATTTAGAAATGCATAAGTATAGGCTATTTTTAGAGTCCGTATGTGTGGGGAAGCAAGAGATAGAGTTGGTTTTGGACCCCTCCACCAAGGGCCACAAAATTCCCCCCTCTTCTCGCATATATACAGCTCTTAGGGCACCGTTTAGACCTTGTGTTTTGTTTAGATTAAAAGTTCGCCATAGCTACAACTTCGCGTACTTCGTTTGTGTTCAACGACTAGAGAAAGGCGCCACAGAACCCCACCTTCATTAATAAAGCTTTCCTATGTCCCCAAGTCAATTGCCAATAAGCAAGCCACCCATCGTGGAGAAAAGAGTGAGAGAGTGACCCGCCCAAAAGAGAGTGAGCGCCACAAGCCAAAATAGAGTGCCTCCAAGATGAGCGACAAGAAAAACTTAGTCCTATGTGCCACCAAAGTGAGATGAGATAAGTGTGTGAGAACCCATCGAGTGTTATGCACTATGTCCTTGTGGGCAAGGACGAGGAACCAAAAACTAACACCTGTCACAATCTACCTTTAGTGTTGTCTTCTCTTTTGCAGGAATTCCAAGATATTTTCCCCGATGAGCTACCTCCGGGTCTACCTCCACTACGAGGCATTGAACACCGAATCGACCTCATCCCCGGAGCACCTCTACCTAAAAAGGCTCCCTACCGCGTCAACCCCGACGAAACTAAGGAGATCCAATGGCAAGTACAACAACTCATCGACAACGGTCAAGTACGTGAAAGCTTGAGCCCTTGTGCCGTTCTGGTCATTCTTGTTCCAAAGAAATACGGTACTTATCGCATGGTTTCCGATTGCTGTCCCATCAATGCTATCACCGTTAGATATCGTTACCCTATTCCACGCTTAGATGATATGCTTGATAAGCTTAACAGAGCCACCATTTTCTCTAAGACTCATCTTAAGAGTGGCTACTATCAAATACGCATCCAAGAAGGTGATGAATGGAAACCACATTTAAGACCAAATTTGGCTTATATAAATGGCTTGTTATGCCAATGGGTTTATCCGAAGCACCCAGAACTTTCATGTGAGTCACGCACTTTGTTATTCGTCCGTATATTGGTGTATTTGTTGTTGTCTATTTTGATGATATTCTTGTCTTTAGCAAATCCATCAAAGATCATGTCACCCATCTTAGAACTGTGTTGCAAACCCTTAGGAAAGGGCGCCTTTATGCTAATATGGACAAATGCCTTTTTGGTGTCGATAAGCTTGTTTTCTTGGGTTTTGTTGTGTCTTTTACGAGTGTTCATGTCGATGAATCTAAGATCAATGCTATTAAAACTTGGCCCCAACCAACCAACTTGCAACAAGTGCGTAGTTTTCTTGGTTTAGCCGGTTTCTATCATAGATTTGTGAAGGTTAGCACAATTGCTTCACCTTTACATTCTTTGAGTAAGAAAAATGCGCCATTTGTTTGGGGACCATCCCAAGATACGACATTTAATGAGCTTAAGAATTTGCTTACTCATGCTCCCATGCTTGCATTACCCAACTTTGACAAACCTTTTGAAATTCATTGTGATGCTAGCGGTAATGGCATAGGAGGTGTGTTAACGCAATAAAAGCACCCCATAGCATACTTTAGTGAGAAACTCTCCGGAGCGCAACTCAATTATCCCATCTATGACAAAGAGCTATATGCTTTAGTGAGAGTTTTGTGTGAATGGGAACATTATCTTCATCCTCATGAATTTATCATCCATACCGATCATGAAACTCTTAAGTACTTAAAGGGTCAAACTAAGTTGAACAAGCGCCATGCAAAATGGAGTGAATTCATTGAGTCATTTCCTTATGTCATCAAGTACATCAAAGGTAAGGAAAATGTAGTGGCGGATTCTCTTTCCCGCATATGCATGCTTGTCACTAAACTTGAATTGAATGTCATTGGCTTTGAGCACATCAAAGACTTGTATGCGCATGATCCTACTTTTGCTATTCCTTAGGCTAAGTGTTTGACGCATACATCTTGGAAACGATATTACATCAAGGATGATTATCTTATGAGAGCTAACAAACTTTGCATTCCTGAGTCTTCTCTTCTTTTGCTCCTTTTGCAAGAGGCTCATGGAGGCAGACTCATGCGACACTTTGGATGCGACAAGACATTCGCTGCGCTCTCCAAGAACTATTTTTGGCCCAAGATGTTCCACGACGTCTCACGCTTCACCAACCGATGCTCTACATGTCGCAAAGCTAAGTCAAAAGCTCAATCCCATGGTCTTTACATGCCCCTCACTATTCCTTATCAACCTTGGGAAGACATTAGCATGGACTCTGTACTTGGTTTGCCTAGAACTCAAAATGGAAAGGATTCCGTGTTTTTTGTTGTGGACCGATTCTCTAAAATGGCTCATTTTATCCCATGCAACAAGATAGACAATGCTTCACATATTGCAAATATTTTTTGTAGGGAAATCTTGCGTCTACATGGAGTACCCAAAATGATTGTCTCAGACCGCGACGTCAAGTTCTTGAGTTACTTTTGGAAGAATCTATGCGCCAAGCTCGGAATCAAGCTGTTGGTCTCTTCGGCATACCATCCTCAAACCGACGTCCAAACGGAGGTGACGAACCGAACACTCTCGACTCTACTACGCGTGTTGATCAAGAGGAACATCAAGGAGTGGGAGGAGTGCCTACCCATCGCCGAGTACGCCTACAACCGCGCAAGACTTTCGACTACCAGCTAGTCCCCCTTCGAGGTCGTCTACGGTTTCAACCTGTTGTCCCCATTGGACATTCTTCCTCTACCACTCAAGAGCGCATCAACATGGACGCGAGTGCCCGAGTGAACTACCTCAAGAAGATGCACGAAGATACAAGGCACACCAACGAGCGCCAAGTACAACGGCTTGCGACCAAGCTCAATATCAACAAGCAACCCATGATATTCAACATTGGAGATCTTGTGTGGCTACACCTTCGCAAGGAGCGCTTCCCCAATGAACGCAAGTCCAAACTTCTACCACGAGCCGATGGACCCATTAAGGTGCTTGAACACTACAACAACAATGCCTACAAGATCGACATCCCACGTCATAAGTACTCCGTGAGCGACATCTTCAACATCAAAGATCTCTCCCCATACCATGGTGATGACGATTTCGATATGAGGTCGGATCTTTCCCAAGGGAGGGGAGATGATGCGGAGCATCCTACGATCATCTGTTGGAAATATGCCCTAGAGGCAAGAATAAATTAGTTATTATTATATTTCCTTGATCATGATAATCGTTTATTATCCATGCTATAATTGTATTGATAGGAAACTCAGATACATGTGTGGGTACATAGACAACACCATGTCCCTAGTAAGCCTCTAGTTGACTAGCTCGTTGATCAATAGATGGTTACGGTTTCCTGACCATGGACATTGGATGTCGTTAATAACAGGATCACATCATTAGGAGAATGATGTGATGGACAAGACCCAATCCTAAGCCTAGCACAAAGATCGTAGTTCGTATGCTAAAGCTTTTCTAATGTCAAGTATCATTTCCTTAGACCATGAGATTGTGCAACTCCCGGATACCGTAGGAATGCTTTGGGTGTACCAAACGTCACAACATAACTGGGTGGCTATAAAGGTGCACTACAGCTATCTCCGAAAGTGTCTGTTGGGTTGGCACGAATCAAGACTGGGATTTGTCACTCCGGTAAACGGAGAGGTATCTCTGGGCCCACTCGGTAGGACATCATGATAATGTGCACAATGTGACCAAGAGGTTGATCACGGGATGATGTGTTATGGAACGAGTAAAGAGACTTGCCGATAACGAGATTGAACAAGGTATCGGTATACCGACGACCGAATCTCAGGCAAGTACAATACCGTTAGACAAAGGAAATTGTATACGGGATCGATTGAGTCCTTGACATCGTGGTTCATCCGATGAGATCATCGTGGAACATGTGGGAGCCAACATGGGTATCCAGATCCCGCTGTTGGTTATTGACCGGAGAATGTCTCGGTCATGTCTGCATGGTTCCCGAACCCGTAGGGTCTACACACTTAAGGTTCGATGACGCTAGGGTTATAAAGGAAGTTTGTATGTGGTTACCGACTGTTGTTCAGAGTCCCGGATGAGATCCCGGACATCACGAGGAGTTCCGGAATGGTCTGGAGGTAAAGATTTATATATGGGAAGTCCTGTTTTGGTCACCGGAAAAGTTTCGGGTTTTATCGGTAACGTACCGGGACCACCGGGAGGGTCCCAGGGGTCCACCAAGTGGGGCCACCATCCCCGGAGGGCTGCATGGGCCAAGTGTGGGAGGGGACCAGCCCCAGGTGGGCTGGTGCGCCCCCCACAAGGGCCCAATGCGCCTAGGGTTTGGGGAGGGGGCGCCCCACCTTGCTTGGGGGGCAAGTTTCCCCCTCTCCCCCACTTGGCCGCCCCCCTAGATGGGATCTAGGGCTGGCCGCCGCCCCTAGGGTTGGAAACCTAGGTGGGGGAGCAGCCCCCTCTCCCCTATATATAGTGGAGGCATAGGAGCAGACCAAGACACGAAGTTCTTCTCCTGTTGGCGCGGCCCTACCTCTCTTTCTCCTCATATCTCGCGGTGCTTGGCGAAGCCCTGCTGGATCACCACGCTCCTCCTCCACCACCATGCCATTGTGCTACTGCTGGATGGAGTCTTCCTCAACCTCTCCCTCTCTCCTTGCTAGATCAAGGCATGGGAGACGTCACCGGGCTGTACGTGTGTTAAACGCGCAGGTGTCGTCCGTTCGGCACTAGGATCTTCGGTGATTTGGATCACGACGAGTACGACTCCTTCAACCCCGTTCTCTTGAACGCTTCCGCTTAGCGATCTACAATGGTATGTAGATGCACTCTCCTTCCCCTCGTTGCTGGTTTCTCCATAGATAGATCTTGGTGACACGTAGGAAAATTTTGAATTTCTGCTATGTTTCCCAACAGTGGCATCATGAGCTAGGTCTATTGCGTGGATTCTTTGCACGAGTAGAACACAAAGTAGTTGTGGGCATTGATGTTGTTCAATATGCTTACCGTTACTAGTCCAATCTTGATTCGGCGGCATCATGGGATGAAGCGGCCCGGACCGACCTTACACGTACTCTTACGTGAGACAGGTTCCACCGATTGACATGCACTTGTTGCATAAGGTGGCTAGCGGGTGCCAGTCTCTCCCACTTTAGTCGGAACGGATTCGATGAAAAGGGTCCTTATGAAGGGTAAATAGCAATTGACATATCACATTGTGGTTTTTGCGTAGGTAAGAAACGTTCTTGCTAGAAACCCATAGCAGCCACGTAAAACATGCAAACAACAATTAGAGGACGTCTAACTTGTTTTTGCAGGGTATGCTATGTGATGTGATATGGCCAAGAAGAATGTGATGAATGATATGTGATGTATGAGATTGATCATGTTCTTGTAATAGGAATCACGACTTGCATGTCGATGAGTATGACAACCGGCAGGAGCCATAGGAGTTGTCTTTATTTATTGTATGACCTGCGTGTCATTGAACAACGCCATGTAATTACTTTACTTTATTGCTAACCGGTAGCCATAGTAGTAGAAGTAATAAGTTGGCGAGACAACTTCATGGAGACACGATGATGGAGATCATGATGATGGAGATCATGGTGTCATGCCGGTGACGATGATGATCATGGAGCCCCGAAGATGGAGATCAAAAGGAGCAATATGATATTGGCCATATCATGTCACTTTTTGATTGCATGTGATGTTTATCATGTTTATGCATCTTATTTGCTTAGAACGACGGTAGTAAATAAGATGATCCCTCATTAAAATTTCAAGAAAGTGTTCCCCCTAACTCTGCACCGTTGCGAAAGTTCGTCGTTTCAAAGCACCACGTGATGATCGGGTGTGATAGATTCTTACGTTCACATACAACGGGTGTAAGCCAGATTTACACACGCGAAACACTTAGGTTGACTTGACGAGCCGAGCATGTACAGACATGGCCTCAGAACACAAGAGACCGAAAGGTCGAGCATGAGTCGTATAGTAGATACGATCAACATGAAGATGTTCACCGATGATGACTAGTCCGTCTCACGTGATGATCGGACACGGCCTAGTTGACTCAGATCATGTAATCACTTAGATGACTAGAGGGATGTCTATCTGAGTGGGAGTTCATAAGATGAACTTAATTATCCTGAACATAGTCAAAAGATCTTTGCAAATTATGTCGTAAGCTCGCACTTTAGTTCCACTGTTTAGATATGTTCCTAGAGAAAATATAGTTGAAAGTTGACAGTAGCGATTATGCGGACAGTAGAAAGCTTATGTCCTTAATGCACCGCTCAGTGAGCTGAACCCCAAACATCGTTTGTGGATGTTGCAAACATCGGACATACACGTTTTGATAACTACGTGATAGTTCAGTTAAACGGTTTAGAGTTGAGGCACCAAAGACGTTTTCGAAACGTCACGGAACATATGAGATGTTTTCAAGGGCTGAAATTGGGATTTCAGGCTCGTGCCCACGTCAAGAGGTATAAGACCTCCGACAATTTTCTTAGCCTGCAAACTAAGGGAGAAAAGCTCAATCGTTTAGCTTGTGCTCAGATTGTCTGAGTGCAACAATCACTTGAATCGAGTGGGAGTTGATCTTCCAGATGGGATAGTGATGTTTCTCCAAAGTCATTGCCACCAAGCTGCTAGAGCTTCGTGATGAACTATAACATATCAGGGATAGATATGATGATCCTTGAGGTATTCACGATGTTTGACACCGCGAAAGTAGAAATCAAGAAGGAGCATCAATTGTTGATGGTTGGCGAAACCACTAGTTTCAAGAAGGGCAAGGGAAAGAAGGGATACTTCATGAAACGGCAAATCAGCTACTGCTCTAGTGAAGAAACCCAAGGTTGAACCCAAACCCGAGACTAAGTGCTTCTGTGATAAGGGGAATAGTCACTAGAGCGGAATTACCCTAGATACTTGGTAGATGAGAAGGCTGGCAAGGTCGATAGAAGTATATTGGATATACATTATGTTAATGTGTACTTTACTAGTACTCCTAGTAGCACTAGGGTATTAGATACCGGTTCGATTGCTAAGTGTTAGTAACTCGAAATAAAAGAGCTACGGAATAAACGGAGACTAGCTAAAGGTGAGCTGACGATATGTGTTGGAAGTATTTCCAAGTTTGATGTGATCAAACATCGTACGCTCCCTCTACCATCAAGATTAGTATTAAACCTGAATAATTGTCATTTGGTGTTTGCGTTGAGCATAGACATGATTGGATTATGTCTATCGGAATACGGTTATTCATTTAAGGAGAATAATGGTTACTCTGTTTATTTGAATAATACCTTCAATGGTCTTGCACCTGAAACGAATGGTTTATTGAATCTCGATCGTAGTGATACACATTTTCATGCCAAAAGATATAAGATAGTAATGATAGTACCACTTACATGTGGCACTGCCATGTAAGTCATATTGGTGTAAAACGCATGAAGAAGCTCCATGTTGATGGATCTTTGGACTCACTCATTTTTGAAAAGATTGAGACATGCGAACCATGTCTATTGGTGTATACGCATGAAGAAACTCCATGCAGATGGATCGTTTGGACTCACTTGATTTTGAATCACTTGAGACATGCAAATCATACCACATGGGCAAGATAACTGAAAGCCTCGTTTTTCAGTAAAATGGAACAAGAAAGAAACTTGTTGGAAGTAATACATTTTGATGTGTGCAGTCCAATGAGTGTTGAGGCACGCAGTGGATATCATTATGTTCTTACTTCACGAATGATTTGAGTAGATACTGAGTATATTTACTTGATGAAACGCGAGTCTGAATTATTGAATGGTTCAAGTAATTTCAGAGTGAAGTTGAAGATCATCATGACAAGAGGATAAAATGTCTATGATATGATCATAGAGATGAGTATCTGAGTTACGAGCTTTGGCATGCAATTAAGACATTGTGGAAATTGTTTCACAATTAATACCGCCTGGAACACCATAGTGTGATGGTGAGTCCGAACATCATAGTTGCACCCTATTGGATATGGTGCATACCATGATGTCTCTTATCGAATTACCACTATCGTTCATGGGTTAGGCATTAGAGACAACCGCACTCACTTTAATAGGGCACCACGTAATTCCATTGAGACGACACCGTTTGAACTATGGTTTGGAGAAACCTAAGTTGTCGTTTCTTAAAAGTTTGGGGCTGCGACGCTTATGTGAAAAAGTTTCAGGTTGATAAGCTCGAACCCAAAGCGGATAAAATGCATCTTCATAGGACACCCAAAAAGTTGGGTATACCTCCTAATTCAGATCCGAAAGCAATAGGGATTGTTTCTTGAACCGGGTCCTTTCTCGAGGAAAATTTGTCTCGAAAGAATTGAGTGGGAGGATGGTGGAGACTTAATGAGGTTATTGAACCATCACTTAAACCAGTGTGTAGCAGGGCACATGAAGTTGTTCATGTGGCACCTACACCAATTGAAGTGGAAGCTGATGATAGTGATCATGTTGCTTCAGATCAAGTCACTACCGGACCTCGTAGGTCGACAAGGATGCGTACTACTTCAGAGTGGTACGCACTCCTGTCTTAGAGGTCATGTTGCTAGACAACAATGAACCTATGAGCTATGGAGAAGAGATGGTGGGCCCGAATTCTGACGAATGGTTAGAAGCCATGAAATCCGAGATAGGATCCATGTATCAGAACAAAGCATGGACTTTGGTGGACTTGCCTAATGATCGGCAAGCCATTGAGATAAATGGATCTTTAAGAAGAAGACGGGCGTGGATGGTAATGTCACCATCTATGAAGCTCGACTTGTGGCGAAGAGTTTTTCACAAGTTCAAGGAGTTGACTACGATGAGATTTTCTCATCCGTAGCAATGCTTAAAGTCCGTCGGAATCATGTTAGCATTAGCTGCATTTATGAAAGCTGGCAGATGGATGTCAAAACGACTTTCCTTACCAGTTTTCGTAAGGAAAGGTTGTATGTGATACAATCAGAAAGGTTTTGTCGATCCTAAGGATGCTAAAAGGTATACTGGCTCCAGCGATCCTTCCATGGACTGGAGTAAGCATCTCAGAGTTGGAATATGCACTTTGATAAGATGATCAAAGAATTTTGGTTTATACAAAGTTTATGAGAAACTTGTATTTCCAAAGAAGTGAGTGGGAGCACTATAGAATTTCTGATGAGTATATGTTGTTGACATATTGTTGATCAGAAATGATGTAGAATTTCTGGAAAGCATATAGGGTTATTTGAAAAGTGTTTTTTTCAATAGAAAACCTGGATTAAGCTGCTTGAACATTGAGCATCAAGATCTATGAGGATAGATCAAAAACGCTTAATGGTACTTTCAAATGAGCACGTACCTTGACATGATCTTGAAGGTGTTCAAGATGGATCAGTCAAAGAAGGAGTTCTTGCCTGAGTTGTAAGGTATGAAGTTAAAACTTAAAGATCGACCACGGCAGAAGAAAGAGGAAGGACGAAGGTCGTCCCCTATGCTTTTTTCATAGGCTCTATACGGTATGCCATGTTGAGTACCGCACCTGATGTGTGCCTTGCCACATGTCTGGCAGAGGGTACAAAGGTGATCAAGGAGTGGATCACTGAACAGTGGTCAAAATTGTCCTTGGAGTAATAAGGACATATTTCTCGATTATGGAGGTGATAAAGAGTTCGGCGTAAAGGGTTACGTCAATGCAAGCTTTAACACCTATCCGAATGACTCTGAGTAGCAAACCGGATACATGTAGTGGAGCGGCCATTTGGAATAGCTCCAAGTGGAGCGTGGAAGCAGCATTTACAATATGACCTAGAGATTTGCGAAGTACATACGGATCTGAATGTTGCAGACCCGTTGACTAAAACCTCTCTCACAAGCAAAACATGATCAAACCACATAACTCACTGAGTCTTAATCACATGATGATGTGAACTAGTTTAATGACACTAGTAAACTCTTTGGATGTTGGTCACATGGCGATGTGACCTATGAGTGTTCATCACATGGCGATGTGAACTAGATTATTGACTCTAGTGCAAGTGGGAGACTGTTGGAAATATGCCCTAGAGGCAATAATAAATTAGTTATTATTCTATTTCCTTGTTCATGATAATCGTTTATTATCCATGCTATAATTGTATTGATAGGAAACTCAGATACATGTGTGGGTACATAGACAACACCATGTCCCTAGTAAGCCTCTAGTTGACTAGCTCGTTGATCAATAGATGGTTACGGTTTCCTGACCATGGACATTGGATGTCGTTGATAACAGGATCACATCTTAGGAGAATGATGTGATGGACAAGACCCAATCCTAAGCCTAGCACAAAGATTGTAGTTCGTATGCTAAAGCTTTTCTAATGTCAAGTATCATTTCCTTAGACCATGAGATTGTGCAACTCCCGGATACCATAGGAATGCTTTGGGTGTACCAAATGTCACAACATAACTGGGTGGCTATAAAGGTGCACTACAGGTATCTCCGAAAGTGTCTGTTGGGTTGGCACGAATCGAGACTGGGATTTGTCGCTCCGATAAATGGAGAGGTATCTCTCGGCCCACTCGGTAGGACATCATCATAATGTGCACAATGTGACCAAGAGGTTGATCACGGGATGATGTGTTATGGAACGAGTAAAGAAACTTGCCGGTAACGACATTGAACAAGGTATCGGTATACCGACGATCGAATCTCGGGCAAGTACAATACCATTAGACAAAGGAAATTGTATACGGGATCGATTGAGTCCTTGACATCGTGGTTCATTCGATGAGATCATCGTGGAACATGTGGGAGCCAACATGGGTATCCAGATCCCGCTGTTGGTTATTGACCGGAGAACATCTCGGTCATGTCTGCATGGTTGCCGAACCCGTAGGGTCTACACACTTAAGGTTCGATGACGCTAGGGTTATAAAGGAAGTTTATATGTGGTTACCGAATGTTGTTCAGAGTCCCGGATGAGATCCCGGACGTCACGAGGAGTTCCGGAGTGGTCCGGAGGTAAAGATTTATATATGGGAAGTCCTGTTTTGGTCACCGGAAAAGTTTCGGGTTTTATCGGTAACGTACCGGGACCACCGGTAGGGTCCCGGGGGTCCACCAAGTAGGGCCACCATCCCCGGAGGGCTGCATGGGCCAAGTGTGGGAGGGGACCAGCCCCAGGTGGAGGCATAGGAGCAGCCCAAGACACGAAGTTCTTCTCCTGTTGGTGCAGCCCTACCTCTCTTTCTCCTCATATCTCGCGGTGCTTGGCGAAGCCCTGCTGGATCACCACGCTCCTCCACCACCACCACGCCGTTGTGCTACTGCTGGATGGAGTCTTCCTCAACCTCTCCCTCTCTCCTTGCTGGATCAAGGCATGGCAGACATCACCGGGCTGTACGTGTGTTGAACGCGCAGGTGCCGTCCGTTCGGCACTAGGATCTTCGGTGATTTGGATCACGACGAGTACGACTCCTTCAACCCCGTTCTCTTGAGCGCTTCCGCTTAGCGATCTACAATGGTATGTAGATGCACTCTCCTTCCCCTCATTGCTGGTTTCTCCATAGATAGATCTTGGTGAAACGTAGGAAAATTTTGAATTTCTGCTACATCCCCCAACATCATCCCCATAGACCTACCATCGTCTCACCAAGTGCCAAGAGGACCCATGACACGAGCACGAGCTAGATATCTCGAGACCGAGGTGACTTCTTTCCTTAGTGATATCTCATATAATCCACTCAAAACATGGCTACTACCTAAGTCCCGAATGTTGTGCATGATTAGGTACCAAGAGAACCCTCCCGAGGATGCACATGAAGATGGTCAAGCCCCCAAGTCCACGGATGAAGAGAACCAATTGAAGGAGACAAGAACAACTCCTAGGTCCTGGACATTTGGCCCCTGGAGGCGTCGCCTGCAGCCAAGAACCAGCGTTCAAAGCTACAGGGCCCGGACATCCAGCGGCCTGCCAGGACATCTGGCTCGTCGCCTCAGACATACGGACAAGTCGTCCAGGGAGTACCGAAGCCTGACCCGCCAGCCCGGACATCCGGCCACAACCCCGGACATCCGGCCCTTCATGGTGCCCCGGACATCCGGCCAACGCCCAGACATCCGGACCAGCCCTATACAAGGAGCCCCAAGACGATGCAAGGACAGCCCGGACATCCCGCCCGATAGCCCGGACATCCGACGCCTCACGAGCGCCCGGACATCCGACCCGACGCCCGGACGTCCGACCACCCCTATCTGCGCACAGTGTAAAGGGCTGAGCCCATGTATTCCTTCGCCCCCTAGAGTATATATACTCCTTCTCCGCCCTCTTTCTAGCGTCAGCATTGTGATAGCTCATTTTTGAGATAGAGCTTTGCTCATCCACTTGGTTACTTCTCCTCGGAGCTCACGACCTTTTCGGAGAAGATTGCCCAAGAGGATTCAAGACCCCTTCATGGGAAGACCCTTCAAGACCTCCTCACGGAGAAGAACAACCTCCACTTGTATCGTCCTTTGTTGGATTCGGATCGTGTATCTCTTTGTGTTTCGAGGATCCAGCATATGTGTAACCGGATCTTGTTGGTTGAGTGATTTCCCTTGTGTTTATCCTCGTTTCCCCTTGTGTTCTTCGTGTTCTTCGTAGGATCCCCTCCAATCGTGAAAGATCGGGCATCTAGGGTTTTACCCTACATCAAGAAGTGCCACTTTATGGTTAATGAAGGTATTATCTTGGGCATCAAATTTCTGAAAGAGGTATTGAAGTGGATAAAGCTAAAGTAAATGCTATTGAAAAGATGTCGTATCCTAAAGATATCAAAGGTATAAGAAGTTTCCTTGGTCATGTTGGTTTCCATAGGAGGTTTCTTAAAGACTTCGCTAAAATTTCTAGGCCTCTCAATAATCTCTTGCAAAAGATGATCCTTTTATTTTTGATGATGGTTGTGTAGAAGCATTTGAAGTACTTAATAAAGCCTTGATTTCTGCACCTATTGTTCAAACACCTGATTGGAATTTACCCTTTAAAATTATGTGTGATGCTAGTGATTATGTTGATGGTGCTGTTCTAGGACAAAGAGTTGATAAGAAGTTGAATGTTATTCATTATGCTAGTAAAACTCTAGACAGTGCCCCGGGAAATTATGCTACTACTGAAAAATAGTTTTTAGCAGTTGTTTTTGCTTGTGATATGTTCAGATCTTATATTGTTGATTCCAAAGTAACTGTTCACACTGACGATGCTACTATTAAATATCTTATTGAAAAGAAAGATGCTAAATCTAGACTTCTTAGATGGGTTCTCTTGCTGGAAGAATTTGATTTTCATATTATTGATAAAAAAGGGAGCTGAGAACCCCATTGCAGACAACTTGTCTAGGTTAGAAAATGTTCTTGATGACCGACTACCTATTTGATGAGGACATCAATACCATTGTTACACCCACAGCCCCTACTGCTACATATATTGGACAAATTACTCGAGCTCGCGCATGCCAATTAAATTATCAGGTAGTTTTGTTTCTTGGTAATGATTCTAATGTTCATGATAATAAGATGTTGCCTAAACTGGATACATTTGTTTTGCTTACAAATGAAGGGCCTGGCATGCATAAGAGGGATGAACACTGGAGCATGACCAAGCATGGAGATGATGGCATGCACAAGGGGAACAAGAGCAGAGTTACAAGTGATGATTTCATGACTTTGAAGCCACCATAATGAGTGCATGAAGCCTCGGACAAAATATACAAGATGCCACTTTATAAATTTCGTCCAGAGGCTATTCTAGGTGTTGCATCACCTTATTATTGGGCCAGGCCCATGTAATTTCGAAATACATAAGTATAGGCTGTTTTTAGAATCTGTATGTGTGGGGAAAAAGAGATAGGATTGGTTTCGGACCCTTCCCCAAGGGCCACGAAATTGCCCCCTCTTCCTCCATATATACAGCCCTTATGGCGTCGTTTAGACTTTGGGATTTGTTTAGTTAAAAGTTAGCCATTGCAACTTCGTGTACTTCACTTGTGTCCAACGACCTTGCGAAGACAACTTCTGCATCCCCACCTTTATCAATACTTCATATATATTCACATTATTCAGATTGCTTTATCATATTCTTGATAGTTCTTCGATTGCATGCAGGAATAGACCTTCATGTAAGGTTGATCGTGCTTCCGGCATCGTTAGTAACCTCGGGAGATTGGTTTAGCGATTGCTGAGGCGCAACGTCGTTCATGTTTGTAGTCAGATCGTCAAAGTCGAATCCACAAAATCGATAGTTATCATCTCATCGAAAGATTGGGACACCCCGCCTCTATCACTATTGATGATAGCTTTCCTGATGAGCAATTAGCTGTCATAAATGCTTCTCGTAATACTCCATATTGATTATGTTAATTACATGGTTGCTAAATACCACCTAGTTTCACATACCAGCAAAAGAAAAAGTTTATCTATGATTTAAGACATTCCTTTGTAAAGAAGGAGTAGATGATGTTATTAGACATTCTATACCTGAGCATGAACAGGAACAGATCCTACGTAAGTGCCACTCCGAGGCTTATGGAGGACACCATGCTGGAGATAGAACTGCACACAAGGTATTACAATCTGGTTTTTATTGGCCTACTCTCTTCAATGATGCTTGTAAGTTTGTCTTGTCTTGTCATGAATGCCACGGGATTGGCAATATTAGTAGACTTCGGAAAATGCCCATGAATTAGTCACTTGTTAATGAACCATTTGGTGTTGGGAGCTTTGATTATATGGGACCTTTTCCTTCCTCTAATGGGTATACACATATTGTTGTCACTGTTGATTACGTTACTAAGTGGGTAGAAACTATTCCAACTAGTAGTGCTGATCATAACACTTCTATTAAGATGTTTAAAGAAGTTGTTTTCCCGAGATTTGGAGTCCATAGATATTTAATGACTGCTGGTGGTTCACATTTTATTCATGGTGCTTTCCGTAAAATGCTTGCTAAATATGATCTTAACCATAGAATTGCCTCTCCATATCATCCTCAGTCTAGTGGTCAAGTAAATGAGAAATAGAGAGATTAAATTGATTTTGCAAAAAACTGTTAATAGATCTAGAAAGAATTGGTCTAGGAAACTTGATGATGCATTATGGGCTTACAGAACTGCTTATAAAAACCCTATGGGTATGTCTTCAAATAAAATGGTTTATGGAAAAGTATGTCACTTACCTGCAAAATCCAGTCTGCAAAACCTCCAATTCCTTCGTGGTTACCTCAGTGTCTTGTTTCATTTTTTGCATCTAATACCTGCATGTCCAGCCTCAGCTTGTTGATTGTACGTTGAGAATCATGTACACGTTGTCTTGCCACCTCTAGTTGATGCTCAAGAATATCAACACATTCCAATTCCAATCCATAATCATTTGGTAACGGCCATGCTGTACTGCTCGCAGATCTTTGTGTTGATGTCACTTCATCTTGAAATGTTTCTGCAAGTACACATGACTAGGGAAAAAATATAGTTACAACAGTGAAGCGAGCAAGACAGACTATTTTGTACATGGAAAAACAGGACTAACAATAATGTTACACGTCATAAAGCATAAGCATGTGATATTTTAAAAATTATTAAAAAGGTAGTTTGTGCAGCCTGCATATAGAAATCTGTCTTAGCTCACCAGAGGAGCATGATGTTGGGGCCCAATCCAAAACACAGACAAGTTACAAATTTAGACAAGATGTTGCGTATAAGTAAACAAGCAGTTGGCCATTCTGTAGCTCAATTAAAGTCTTAGAGAGCATAATGAATAGCAGAGGGATTCATACAAACCTACTACAGCAAGCAAAACTATGCAATCATTAGCCTAGTATAAACTAGATTGTGAGCCTCATACAATAATAGTTGGTTAATAGGCTTCAAAGCTTCAGGCACACTTCGGCAGAGTAATTAAATGGTAAGGCCTTTAATTATGTCAACTAATAGTTATACAAGTACCCAACATCAGGCATCATTGTTTGGGCATCTCATTAACTGAGGACAAATAAAGCAATTGAAAAGAGCAAATTAACTATGCCTAAAACAAACAAGGAATTAAACTGTTGAGTTGGATACAGTGACTTACCTTAACTGGTTGAACAGGCTCAGTGCAGCTCCTACTTCTCTTGCAAAGGCTCCTTCCTAACATCTTGTACTTGGAAATCCTCAATCTTATCTTCATTGCACCCCCTCTTCAAGGTGACACAAACTAGTTACTCGTCTCCTTGGAAGATAAATATGCATACTTTTCAGTCCATGAACAACACAAAAGGATGAGATTATAACAAAACAACACCACATAATGAAACATGCCACATCTCTTGCACTTGCACACAATGAAATGAGTATTTACTATGTCTGCACTATGTAAAAACTAGGAGTACCTTCAAACTGGATCTCCAGGTACTCTTGAAGAGCCTACTTTGTACAGCCAAACCTTTATGTCACCTATGAGTTAGACAAGGCCCCACTACAGCAGCCCTTAGTGTTTAAATCGTTGACAAGCCAGGGCTGATCGTTGAATCAGACATTTAACTGAATATATTTGTAACCCGTTTATCTGTAGGTTATCTAGGGCCATATCTAACATATATGAGGCTACATAGCAACATGCACTGTACTGAATTACTAAATATGCAATCCCGGGCCACATAGCAACAAGAAAGGGCTGTTTGGTTCTAGGCCCAGGAGGGACACACTTTGCCACACAGTGTTTCCAGACTTTCCAATGGTTAGTTCTTCAAAATGAGAGCCACGAGTTGGCACGCCTAAGAGAATCTTGCCATACTTTTTGAGTGTATGTGATGTGGGTCCATAGTGTGGCTTGCCTAAGATGTGGCTTGAACCAAACACCCACCTAACTTGGTCAAATTTGCCTAACCTTAGGTGTGGCAACTTTTGGCAAATGTAGTATCAAACCGAGAGTGTCTTTAATGTTCTATACAACAACAACAACAACAACAACAACAACAACAACAACGACAACAACAACAGCAACAGCAGCAACAGCAACAGCAACAACAACAACAACAACAACAACAACAACAACAACAGCAACAGCAGCAATAGCAGCAACAGCAACAACAACAACAACAGCAACAACAACAACAGCAACAGCAACAACAACAACAACAACAACAACAAC